>NC_142515.1:21031875-21663750 GCF_057876585.1 Rhinolophus sinicus | reverse complement strand
AGAGACAGTAAATACGGACAACTCTTTTCTTTCTTTTTTTTTAAGTATAGTTGGCATACAATATAATAGTTATATCGGTTGCAGGTATACAATATAGTGACTCAGTATTTTTATACCTTATAGTGTGATCACCCCATTAATTCTAGTAACATCTGTCACTGTGCAAACTTATCACAATGTTATTGACTATGCCCCCCTTCATGTTTTTCACCCATCCCCCTGCCCCATCCCCTCTAGCAGGCATCCCTTGGGTCTCTATAGACAGCTCTTTCGACAAATTGTTTTATATCTGCCATTGTGTGGAGATATTTGGAGGCTTTATGCTGACATTCAAGACTGACATGGTCACAGACCCATCTTCCTTTGTGGGCGAGTGGTTACTGTCTTCATTGCCTTTTGGGGTCTGTGGGGTCTGAGGATGAGAAGCCTCTGAGCCAGGCAGGGCCTGGCAGCGGATTCTTGGTTTGGGGGGATGTTATGCATCAGGGCTTTCTCATTTGTATTATGCAGGACCTGGTCCTCTTGCCTGAGCTCTTCTCTCCTGGGATGCTGGTGAGATGTGTGGTGAGCAGTCTGGGCGTCACAGAGAGGGGCAAAAAGAGTGTCAAGCTGTCTCTGAACCCCAAAAGTGTCAACAAAGTGCTGAGTGCCGACGCCTTGAAGCCTGGAATGGTATGTGTCTGGGGTCAGGGAAGAGGAGCAGGCAGCATGCCTTCTTCCTGCCCTGCCTTGTCTCCTTTTACATTCAGCTAATTGTTGCACACAGGGGTGGGTCTTTTCCTGAGGGAGGAAGGTCTTCAGGGTGCCTGGATATTTCATGGAAATTGAAAACTTGAACCTAATTACCTTAACTTGGAGGGGAGAAAGGGAAAGCAAGTCTAAGTTTTGATGGTAGCAAAAAAAAAAAAGCCTCCAAGGAGCCTTAGCAGGGCACTTACTGATGGTGAGAAGGAGTTCCTTGAAGTGCCTTACTTACTCCGACTTCCTCATAGGTTAACTTTTTTTGTTTTTGTTTTTTTTAAGGAGGGCGCAGCTCACAGTGGCCCATATGGGGATCGTACTGGCAACTTTGGTGCTACCAGCACCATGCTCTAACCAACTGAGCTAACCAGCCACCCCATAGGTTATGTTTTTTTTCAAAGGCTATCTGATATTTGTGGGGATGCTTGAGGGCTGCTTTCTAAGAGCAAGAGACAAAGTAGACAGGGCAATAAGTCTGTCATCTGCACTCATGGACAGCCAGCCCACCACTGAATCTCCCGGTCCTGTGGGATTCAGGAGAAATTAGTCCTAGCTCAGAGCCTCCAGGTCCACTAGGTTCATATCAACTTCAGAAAAACGCTCATATAAACTACACTCTTCTAAGTACTCTTGTAATTAAAAGGAGGGAGATCAATATGACCTTGTAAAATTTGGTAAGAAGCAGTGGAGTTTGGGTCAGGCCCTGAAAGTTGGGTAGAAAGGGGAATGAAAATAAGCCAAGGGGCAGGAAATGGACAAGTGTTGAGAGCCTGCTGTATGACAGGTGCTGTTTTAGACACTTTAGACACTATTTGCCCTGTGAGGCAAATAGGTACCCTCTTGTAGATTTGAGAAAATGGAATGAGAGAGATTTAAATGACTTGCCAAAGACCAAATAGTAAGTGTCAGAGCCAGCTTTGAATGCCACACTGCTTCCTATGAAATGGGAAGTTGTAACTTGGGAAGTGGGAAGGTTGGCAATATTTTTTTTTTAATGTCTTAGAGGTGCTTTGAAATGATATGATGACAGCTGGAAGGGTAGTTCTGGATTCTCAATAATCATAGCCCAGGGAGTGACCTTGCAGGGCCATCTGGATTATCCCCCTTTGCATTTCTTTTGGAAATTCTCCCGGGGAGAGACCTCTCTCTGTCATTCCCTTATTCAACTGTGTTTAACACTTCTCATTGCCCGGAAACGATAAAATCCTTCCAGCTGTAGGAGAATTCAAGTTGGTATCTTGCCTTCTTCTATCCTGTAGTGGGATTGAGGTTCAAAGTTAAAAGTGTATGTGTGTGGGGATGGGATTATGAGATAATATGTTGAGAGTGACGGTAGGAACATGCACATTGTATAGTAGATGTTTGTTGTGTGTGCCATGACCTTTGACTTTTGAACTTTTTGGCATGCTTTTCCCTCTTCCAGCTGCTCACAGGCACTGTTTCCAGCCTGGAAGACCATGGCTACCTAGTGGACATTGGTGTTAGTGGAGCCAGAGCTTTTCTGCCCGTGCAAAAAACCCAGGAGTACATCAGACAGAAGAACAAAGGTGAGGGCAAGAAGAGGGGCCAGTGCATGGCAGTGAGATGGTACGTGTGGAGATTATATTTAAATTTACTCACCAAGTGTGGTGAGTAAATTACAGAATGGTGACTCTGAAGGCTCTTTGGCTTTGCTGAGATCAGCGGTTAATCCTGGCTGATAAAAGGAATATGTGTAAAGGGCCAGGAAGTGGCTGGGTCTCGCTAAGATCTGATGGGCCATTTTCACTGTTTCTCACCTGGAAGATTCCACTGAAATTTGGGCCCCGACCCCCAGACCTCTGAACCAGCAATCTTCATATTTTTGTTGAAATCTTCATATTTTTGTGGGTAGTTGATTCCAGATTGGGTAAGGTCACTTCACTCCCTTCATGGTAACTCGGCAAGTAGGCCATGAATCATCTTAGGTATTGCTTGAGCCCAAGATAAAGGTCCTTCTCATGGAGATATTTTTCCTTTTGGGGGCTGGGGCTGGGCTTGCAGGTGCTAAACTGAAGGTGGGTCAGTACCTGAACTGCATCATTGAAGAGGTGAAGGGCAGTGGAGGAGTTGTTAGTCTGTCTATTGATCATTCAGAAGTTTCTACTGCTATCGCTACTGAGGAGCAAAACTGGACCCTTAATAACTTGCTACCAGGACTGGTGGTCAAAGCCCAGGTACAGAAGGTAAGCCGTTTATTATTACTACTACTTTCTAAAATAAAAACAATTTTTATTAAAGTAGTTACACGCACACAATCTAAAATTGTGCTGTTCAATAGGGTAGCCACTGGTCATGTGTGGCTATTATGCACTTGAAATGTAGCCAGTGCCACATGTTGAAATGATAATATATTTTGGATATATTGGGTTAAATAAACTATACTTAAAACAAAATTCACTTCTTTCTTTGTAGTTTTTAAAGTCTGACTGCTAGAAAACTTAAAATTACATACGTGGTTTATGCTGTATTTCTACTGGATAGTGCTGATCAAAATGGTATTTAAAGACTTGGCAATGAAGAACTATCCCATCTATCCCTCCTGACCCCCATCTTTAATTCTTTTAGCTTATCTTTTGAAATTTATCTTCACATTTTTAAGTAGTAAATTTCTCTTGGTTTATTGATTTTAGGCACTGAGTTTTAACTTCTTATCAAGATAGATAAAGACTTGTCTCTTAATTTTCCCTTCCCTTCCCCCAACCTCCCAACAGAGATATAGTAAAATTTTGGTTAAATCATTATTCAGTGTTTAAATTATTATGACTATGTAAATACTGTTTACTGCTGAGCTAGGTAATAGACCATGACTGTTGAACAGCTTTATTTCCTGGAGTTGATAATCAGCTTTGTTTTTGTCATTTGTTAAATTCTCGTCCTATCTGTCACTGTTTATTCTGTACCCTGTAGTTATTTTTCTCTCACTACAGTTTTCCATGTTTTCAACCCTTTAGGTAATCTCTTCGTTCCTTTTTTTTCCCCCACCTGGACCTCCTTTTACTGTCATCCTGGAACCTTCCCCTCTCTCCTGTATTGGAATTACCTTTGATTCCATGTTTTCCTCTTTTTTTTGTTTACTCCCTCAATTTGAGTGTGGCACATTTTCCAGAGCATTTTTGAAAAAGTACATGAGAGGCTAATTTCTCACTCGCTTAATTCCTAGTGTGTCTGGGATCCTCAAGAGCACTCATAGGTTCAGTGGTTCACTAGGGATACTTCTAGGATTCAGTATATAGTGATTCTATTACAGTGAAAGGAGGCAAAGCAAAATCAGCAAAGGGAAAAAGGCCCATGGAGTGAAGTCTGAAAGAACCAGGCACAAGCTTCCAAGAGTTCTCACTCAGTGGAGTCACAAAGGGTGTAGTTAATTCCTCTGGCAACAAGTTATGACAACACACATGAAATGTTATCTATCAGGGAAGCTCGTTAGAGACTTAGTACCTGAGGATTTTTAATTGGGGCTGGTCATGTAGGCACCCTCTGCCCGGCATGTATCAAACTTCGAGGTTCTCATAAGGAATGTGTGTGTTTAGTATAAATTAGTGTGCGAACAGATTAGGTGCAATGAGCCACTCAGTTCTGGGAGTGGTGGGAACCGTCCCCAAATTGAAATTCCGAGATACCAGCCAAGGGCTAACATTGGAAGCAGGCTTTTCTAAGACATGGGCCTCCTTTGTTAACTCTTTTCTGCACACCTCCTGTATCTGAAAACATCATTATTCTACTCTCATATGTAATTGGTATTAAGTTTAGTGTACTCACAAAGGTGTGCAGCCATCACCACTATTTAGTTCCAAACATTTTCATCACCTCAATAAGACACCCTGTACCCATTAGTGGTCACTTTCCATCCCTCCTTCCCTCAAGCCCCTGGCAACCACTTACCTTCTTTTTGTCTCTAGATTTGCCTGTTCTGGAGATTTCGTATAAATAGAATCATGCAATATGTAGGCTTTTATGTCTGGCTTCTTTTACTTAGTATAATGTTTTCAAGGTTCAGCCATGTTGTAGCATGTATCAGTGGTTCATTCCTTTTTATGGCTGAATAATGTTCCATCATAGTGTTATAACATGCTTTGTTTGTCCATTCATCAGTTAGAAGACATTTGGGTTGTTTCCACTTTGGGCTTTTATGAATAATGCTGCTATGAGATTCATGTACAAGTGTTTGTGTAGACATATGTTTTCATTTCTCTTAGGTATATGCCTAAGAATGGAATTGCTGGGTTACATGCTAACTATCTGTTTAACTTTTTGAGGAACTGCTAAAGTGGCCGCACAATTTTAAATTCCCACCAGACATGTAAGGGTTCCAATTTCTCCATTCTCACAAGCACTTGTTACTATCCTTCTTTTTATTATAGCCATCCTGGTGATATGAAGTGGTATCTTCTTGTGATTTTGATTTGCATTTCTCTGATTATTAATGAAGTTGAGCATCTTTGCATGTGCTTATTGACCACTTGTATATCTTCCTTGGAGAAGTATCTATTCAAAAGTCTTTTGCCCATTTTAAAATTAGATTGTCTTTTTATTGTTAAGTTGTAAACATTTATATATTCTGGATACTAGCCCCTTAGCAGATCTTGTTTTTGTTTATTTTAAAATATAATTTCCTCTTCTCTTTTTCTGGAACTCCTGTTAATATATTGTTGGACTTCATGGATCACTTCTCTAACGTGCTTATCTTTTACTCTGTCCTTTGTTTCGGTATGTGCGTGTATTTATCTGTGTCCTCCCTTCCGGGAGAGCCTCTCAACTTGAACTTCACGTTCTCTATTGAATTTTTATTTTGATGCCATAATACAAATGAGACACTAAAATTTTAGAAAGTGTGTGTGTCTGGGTGGGCCTGCTGACTGCCCGACTTTGGTCCTCATGATGAAGTAGCAGACTTTCTTTGGTCAGCCTCCAAAAGTCATTGTTATAAGTCTTCTCGGGCATATTAAGTTTCTCTAGAAAGAATCTAACCTCCACCTTGGAGTGTGTGAGCCTGGCTACCTGAGAGCTAAGTGGGAGAAAGGGGCTGGATGTCTCTTATCTATATCTGTACGATATTCAGAATTTTTCTTGATCCACATTTCAAGGTTTGTACTCTTCCTGGATTTTGAGTCTGGTAACTATTTCCCAGAGAGTAACTATTCCATTTTCTGTGGAGATTCCAGATTTTAGGTATCTACCTTATTGCTCTCTTTTGAGGCTCTTCTCACCTTAATTCCTTAGCTTTTGCGGGACCCTATGGGATGAATCAGCTTGCTCATGGGTCAGTGTTCCCTTTTGCAAGCTTTTGGGTTTTACCTTCCTAGTCACCATGTTAGCAACAATTTGTCCCAAGTTGTCAGGCTGGCACTTCCTCAAGGATCTTGGTGCAAAGTGCCCGCCATCCCATTGGGAAATCCTGAGGGTGGGAAGATTGATGTCCTCTCACTCCGGAGGGGAGGTGAGCTTAGTGAATAAAGAAACAGCCAGTGCCAGTTGTCCTGCCGCTCAGTTTTATAGGAAGAAAGATTGATAAGAGCTAGCTGGAGGGGGGAGAGACACACGGTTATCCTGGAAAACGTGGCACTGAGTGTTTAGTGTGACCAGTAGTTCTCATACTCTTGGTTCCTTCAGAGAGCTATTTTTCATAACTTGTTCTGTTTATTTCTAGGCGACTCCACTTGGCCTTACGCTAAACTTCCTCTCGTTTTTTACTGGCCTGGTTGACTTTATGCACTTGGATCCCAAGAAAGCTGGAACGTATTTCTCAAATCAAGCAGTAAGTACTGCTGCACGTTATCTTTTCTTGATTCCAGTTGTGTCCACTTAGCTGTCCGTTGTCACAGTTAGCGACAGGGCAGGTCCTAGCACTGTGTGTGCAGGTGTGCAGAGAAGAGGTGAGGGGAATAAAAAGGGTTTTGGAAGGACCATAATAAACTACCAGTGGTTATCTCTGGGGACTGAGATTAGAGAAAGAGACTGAGGAGGAGAATGCAGCTTTTAGTTTTTATTTCATATTCTTTCATATGGTTTGATATTTTTTGCTAGTGAATCTTTTATAATTTAAAGTACTTTAGAGGAGTATGTAACACAGGAGAACAAGATATATATTTAAATAGAAAAATGTGGTTTAAAAGGTTCTATGTGTATTATACTTCAAAAAAATATCCAGTTTTGAAAAAAATTTTAGAGTACACCTGGTTAAAATACTGAAAGATTATATAATCAGGTGTTACTAGTGACTTGGGAAGAAAATCCCAATATACTGGGGTTGCCAAAAAAATGTATACACATGAGTTGTATTCATCTTTTGTTATTGGTATATATTGAGTGTTACAATTTTATTAGTTTTTTCCTTTCTTAAAATGTGCATATATATTTTTTGGCACCCTCTGTATATTATTTAGAATTTTTTTTAATCCTAAAATGATTTATTTTGTTTTTTTTTCATTTTTAGCAATGATGTACGCTAATGGATGCTAGAGACATTTTTTAAAAAGTAAAAATGGGTTTTTTTAAAAAGTGAAAATATCACCTAGTAACAATAATATTAATATTTTGTCGAACTTCTTTCTAGTGATTTTTTTCCCTATAGTCATACTTGTGTACAGAGTTGAGACATTTTGCATGCCATAACGTTGTGATCGGAGCAGGCGGTCTGTGGCATAGTTTAGATGAGCCTCTGATGTACTGGCGCCAGCACATGGTTTCTGTTGCATGTGCCTTTTTAGTCTCATGGTGTTGAGGGAACCCCAGTATATGTTTCTCCTGGCCTGAATAAGCCTCGATGTAGTTGGACATAGTTCCTCTGAAACACTTTGTTTGAATTTTCTGTATGCTGCTTGACTGCACAAGTCAATTTTAGTGCTTGTACTCCTAACCTGGTCAGCACATGGAGAGTCTTGACCTTCGAAAGTCTGCTCCTGGATGCCTTATCTCCTGCGTGCCTCCTCCTGCTCATTATGTCCTTTCCCTTATCTAGGTAAAGGCCTGTATCCTCTGTGTCCATCCTCGGACCAGAACTGTGCGGCTGAGCCTGCGCCCCGTCTTCCTGCAGCCTGGGCGCCCACTCACCCGGCTCTCTTCTCAGCACCTGGGAGCTGTCCTGGATGACGTTCCTGTCCAGGGCTTTTTCAACAAGGCCGGGGCCACTTTCAGGTTGAATGATGGGTCTCTGGCCTATGCCCGGGTAAGGAGTCTCTTTGTTTCATCAGGATCTTATCACTAGAAGGACTGTTGAGACACATGGGTCCTTTTCTGCTTCCTTCATCCCTTGGTATTAGTTTCCTATTTTTGAATATCCCCAAGTATGGCAGACTTTTCTTAGGGACTGAACAATACCTGTTTGTTATAAGAATGCCTTAGAATCAGTTTGACATGTAAGTATTCGATACCTACCGTGTTTCCCTGAAAATGAGACCCAGCCGGACAATTAGCTCTAATGCATCTTTTGGAGCAAAAATTAATATAAGACCCAGTCTTATTTTATTATAATATAATATAAATTTTACTATAATATAAGACTGGGTCTTATATTAATTTTTGCTCCAAAAGACGCATTAGAGCTGATTGTCTGGCTAGGTCTTATTTTCAGGGAAACAGGATAGCAGGTGGTAAGAACAAGAATGAATTAAGATCTACACCAGGGCTTGGCAGAGTTTTTCTTAAAGGTCCAGATAGTAAATATTTTAGGCTTGTGAACCATATGGTCTCTATCCTAACTACTCAACTCTGTCCTTTGTTTTTTTCAGGGTTTTTTTTATTTTATTTTTAATAAAATTTATTTAAAACAAGTTTTATTTTGTGCAGATTCTTGCACAGTATCAAAACAAGTTCCAGGCTGGGACTCACTGCTATGATCCCTTCTTTGTCCTTCTGCAAATTAATAAGATTCACTTTTGTTATATTTAAAAGTATTAAAAATTTATCCAGATTTTGTTGTCTCTTCATTCCAGGTATTTGTTTTAATGTTTTGTACTAAAATCGTAAATTCAACTCTGTGCTTATAGGCTGAAAGCAGCCATAGACAGATGTACATGAATGGGCATGGCTGTGTTCTAATAAAACTTTGGTTTACAAAAATAGTTACCAGCTTGTGAACTGTGGTTTGCTGACCCATGATCTAGACTAATCTTTGACACAGAAATTCTGTGATGGGAAAGAGCAGTTGTTTAGTTAGAGGAATTTTTTTAACAAGTAATCAGAGCACTGTTTTTATGGTAGGTGACACATGTGTTGTCATCTCAGTGTGCCTTAGTGTCTAATTGCCTCAGGTCTGTTGTGTCTGGCTTTTCCTTAATCACTTGGTTCTTTGTAGCTCAGCCATCTCTCTGATTCTAAGAACGCCTTCAATCCTGAGGCCTTCAAGCCAGGGAACACTCACAAATGTAGAATCATCGACTACAGCCCGATGGATGAACTGGTTTTGCTCTCTCTGCAGACGTAAGTCTGTCATCAACACGTGGCCGGGCAGAGGTGTGCTTCTGGGTGGGTGCACATTTGGGTTCTCCTGGCCTGGCTTGGTCATGGTTTCCTTTCTTGCCAGCATGGTTTTGATAGCCCTGAATTTCAGGTAGCCTCTGCCCCCATTTATTTAATCTCGTATCTTCCTTTTGTTCTAGGTCTATTATTGAAGCTCAGTACCTTAGATATCATGACATCAAGCCTGGGGCACTGGTAAAGGTAAGACCTCTAGCATATAATTAGGTACTCCCCCAGCTTCAGACGTTCTTTAGTTCACAATCTAGCTGTCAGCTCATTAGTTTTCATGTGAACACATTTAAAATCTTGTTCCTTGCCTCTGCCTGCTAACTGGACTTTCTTTTCTTCCCTTTGATAACTTGTAATTAATTTCAAGGTAAGGTCTTACTAGCACCACTCAACTACAGAGGAAGTAGGTTATAAACCCTGGAATTTGATGGTGTTTAATAGACCAGGTCAAAATTTAGTTCTATGATAATTGAGCCACCTGGAATATTAGTAAGAAGCCAGTTCCACTTGCCTCTCCTGTCTATCCATTTAGCCCCAATTGAGCAGCTCCCCTTTATGTATATGTAGAGTTCATTTTTTCGGAGACATGGTCCCCTCCTTTAGAGAATGTGCTTGTAAGGCAGACAGAAAGAACATGCTCATACAAAAAGATATGAAGGTTCCCACAAATAAACCTGACTGCACCCAGGTCAGTGTGGGTGTGTGCTTTACCCCTGTGAGATCTGGAATAACAGGAACCGTTAGCCCAGGAAACTGGGCTTCAAAAGAGAGGTGTGACATGCTTTATTGTAAGAGATGGAGGAAAGACCGTTCTTGAGGCATCATGGCGTCTTTTGTTGGGACTCCCTAGGGCACAGTGCTGACCATAAAGCCGTATGGGATTCTGGTGAAGGTGGCTGAGTACATCAGGGGCCTGGTACCTCCCATGCACCTGGCTGACATCCCGATGAAGAATCCAGAGAAGAAGTACCGCATTGGGGATGAGGTCATGTGCCGGGTGAGCCTCCTAAAGGGTCTCTGTTGGGGTTTTGGCCAGATGGGAAGAGAGTACTGCTTCTTAGCTAAGTTTCTGCTCTTTCCTACAAAATTACCACGTAGTGTCTGCTGTGCTGTTTCTGGCATTGGGAAGAGAAAATTGGGTCCCTGCCCTTGAGAATTGTATAGCATAATTGAGAGTTACAATATCCATCCATGAAGAGAGCAGAGGCCACTATGTGACCTTGTGCCACATGGTTTGGTGCAGGCTTCATGCTGTGGTCCTATCTCAGAAAGGGGAGGGCAGCCTGGGTTGCAGCCCCACGAGTCATCAATGATATCAATAGCAACTACCATGTAACATGTTCTATGCTGTGCTAGGCACATGACGTTCATTATTTCGTTTAATCCTTAAAACGACCCTGTAAAGTAAGTGTCGTTAACCTCATTTTGCAGGTGGGGATATTAAAGCATGGGAGGGCCACGTGTCATGCCCAAAGTCACACAGCTGATAAATGATGAAACCAGTTTTCAAATTCAGCTCTATGTGCCAATAATGTCTGCTAGATTTCTGGCACAGGTAGGCTAGAAAGGATGGGTAGGATTTGGAAAGGTGAGGAGGAGCAAGGAGTGTGTCAGGCACAGATATAGGCCAAACAAAACTGCCAAAACCGAGTGGTTTATAACAAACGTTTGAATCCCAAGAGAAGCTTCACAAAGTTGTAAGATTAGATATGATAATACACAATGCTTAGTATAGGGCCTGGTGTGTGCAGGTACCCAGAATATTAGATTTTCTTATTTTTATTTTATTTCATTATTAGTGAGTCAACAAAGAGATTGATTACTTATTGGCAAAATGTTTTATAGTAGTGGGGTCAAGAGGTTAGAAGGAGAGGAATTTCTCTGCCCTCAAGGAGATGACCTTCTGAGGGAGGAGAGACTGTTGGGTCTCTCAGTCTTAGTTTATAGATAACATCCAGCAGTATTGAGGTGGTAATTTGGTTCAGTCATTCTTTGTTAGACAAGATGGTGGTGGTCTAGGAAGGAGCTAAGGCAGTGTGGAAGCAAGACTTTGGAGGTACAGTGAGGTGATAAGTACTGTTGCAGGCCCCTGAGGGAGCTTATGGGAGAAGTACCTTTGAAATAGAGATCAACGCTCCCTAAGTTGTCATCCAGCAGGCAGCAGGGAGGGTGTGGCTGAGATTATTCTCGGAGGGAAAGAGAGTAGGTTCTTAGGGACTGACCATGGCCTTTGGGTTCAGGGGGGTCACAGAGACCAGCTCAGTGGCTCTCTTGATAATAGGTAACTTGATGACAGGTTTGATGATGATACCCTTCCCCTAGGTTTTGCTTTGTGACCCTGAAGCCAAGAAGCTGATGATGACCCTGAAGAAAACCCTGGTTGAGTCCAAACTACCTGCCATTACCTGCTATGCGGATGCCAAGCCTGGTCTGCAGACACATGGCTTCATCCTCAGGGTCAAGGACTATGGCTGCGTTGTGAAGTTCTACAATGACGTGCAAGGACTGGTGCCCAAGCACGAGCTCAGTGCCGAGTATGTCCCCGACCCAGAGAAGGTCTTTTACACTGGCCAGGTAACCTTCCCCCAAGCAGGGCCCTACCCGTGGTGACCCCATGAACACAGATCTGAAGGAGTCATATGGAGGGCTACTTTTAAGGGATGAGGAAGAGAGCCTGAGCCAGCCATGTGGAGATGGGAAGAGAACAGAGAGAAATCCTCAAGGGGATTCAATAAAAGCTGGCAAACTAGTGGACCTCAGGCCCACAGGCTTGAAGAAACCAATCTTTACCTGTAACAACGCTGGTGTCCTTCATATCAGAAGTTGTTCTGAGGCCACTGTCATGTCACCAGCAGGGGGCAGTGCCATGAAACTAGTGAATCTGGGTCTTTCTGGGAAAAACAATTTTTTAAAACTTGGGGTTGTACCCAAAAATTGATTCATGTCTTTCTTTCACCCAAAGGCTGACTCGAGGGATTCTGTGTATCTCTCTGTACGTTTTTTTTCACTGCATTCTGATCTGATCCAGGGTCTGGGTGGATCTCCCAAGGCCTTTGCAGTGCTCGTGGAGGGCACCTTTCTCAGGCCTGACGGGCCTGCTGGGAGGAGTTAGCCAAGCAGGTGTGCTTTCTCGCCAGGTGGTGAAGGTTGTGGTGCTGAACTGTGAGCCATCCAAAGAGAGGATGCTCTTGTCCTTCAAGCTGTTGAGTGATCCAGAGAAAGAGCGTGTGGGACACAGTCAGAAGAAAAGAAAAGCCGTTCACGTTGGGCAGGTACCTGGGCTTATCCAGACAAATTATTTTAGTTTATAGTGGCCAAGAGCAGGGTACCACTGACACTTGGGGTATGGAATCCATGCAGGGGAAGGATTGAGGTAGATTCTAAGATTCTGGGACCAGAGAGAGTTAAGGTTCTTCACATAGAACCTCATATTTTTTCCTGTGTGTCAGAGCAAGTGGAAGCTGTCCAGGAAAGGAAAGTTCTGTCATGATATGGCTTTTCAGCAGTGTACTGCTGCTCTTTCCTACCTGGTTCCTGGTGCCGTTCTGCAAGGCTGCCTTTCCTCTGAGACCCAGTGGAGGGACTTGGGAAAGGAGTGACGGAATGCACAAATGGGTCCTGGTGTGTGTGTGTGTGTGTGTGTGTGTGTGTGTGTGTGTGTGTGTGTGTGTCTGTGCCTGCTGGGTCTTCGAAGTGGTGGTGTGGGCTGTGGAAGAAAGCTGCTTTTCCGATTTTGACCTCTGTGGTTCCTAGTGCTGGAATTTGATGCCTCTCTTCTCCCGACTCAGACGAAGTTGCTTTCTCTGCCCAAGACAAATGCTAATTTTTGTCTCTTTCTTCCCTGGGTAGTTGGTGGATGTGAAGGTTTTAGAAAAGTCCACAGATGGGCTGGAGGTGGCTGTCCTGCCCCACAACATCCCTGCTTTTCTCCCCACGTCTCATCTATCGGACCACGTCGCCAACGGCCCACTGTTGTACCACTGGCTCCAGGCCGGTGACACCCTGCACAGAGTCCTGTGTCTGAGCCAGAGTGAGGGACATGTTGTATCCTTTACTGGTATCTGGGGAGCCACAGAAAGCAGGGGAACCATCGGCATTCTTGGGGAGAAAGTATGGACTGGGCTGTGCTCTTAGTTGGAAACTCCCTAGAAAAAAGTCGGCCATGTGACTAGAAATACCTCCTCCATAAAACCTAACCAGTGAGCAAGCCTGAGCTTTCCTTCTAATTTTCTGGTGGAAAGTAAGAATGAGATTGAAGTCCTGCCAGCAGATACTGGTGGTGAGGTTAGGGTGGGAGTCCAGGGTGTTGGGGAAGAGGTGGTGTGGCCTGCCGGACCCAGCGGATATTCCTAGTAGCACGTCTGGCCTTCTCGGGTCACTCAGTGTTTGCCCCTTGGATTGAACTAATTATGATAAGGTGGTTGTCCCCCTTCTCTGCCCCTCACCAAGCGATATGGGGCTCACAGTATTCCCTTTGGCCTTGGTGTGGGTGTTTTGAAGGGTGTTTTTCCTTTTACCTCTTTTTCACAGAATATGAAATCTCCTTAGAGTGAAGATTGACGTAGGTGAAATAGGGTTGGTTAATGTGAAGATTGTGGAGGATGCATCATGGCCAGTCCAGCTGCCAGGCCACAAGGATGAGCCATTCCCTTTGTGGTCCCTTTCAGTAATCTGGAAATGAGTCAATAAGGAAAGGAATAAAATAGTGATTGTCCAACTCTAGTGCACCTCAGAATCACCTGGAGGACCTGTTCAAACACAGCTTGCTGGGCCCCTCCTCAGAGTTTCTAATTCATAGGTCTGGGCTGGTGCTTAAGAATTTGCATTTCTAACAAGTTCTGTGTGATGCTGCTGCTATTGGTCTGCACATTTAGAGAATCATGGTAGTAGCAGAAGGTGTAGAGTGGAAAAAGGAGATTTCATCTGCTCTTTCTGGAATATTCCTTGATGAAGCACCACTAGCTCCTTTGCAGGAAGCCAGCTTTGGTCTCCACAGTGGAGGGTGGCCAGGATCCCAAGGGCTTCTCAGAAATCCACCCTGGAATGCTGCTCATTGGTTTTGTGAAGAGCATCAAGGACTATGGTGTGTTCGTCCAGTTCCCCTCGGGTCTTAGTGGACTGGCCCCCAAAGCTGTAAGTTCACCTCTATGCACAAGGGCACAGGGTCGTGGAACCTGAGGGTTGGTGGGAAGGAGCAAGATACTTAATCCTTTGAAAGATTTTTAGGGGCAAGACATAAAGGCAGCTGGCTGAGGCGGGTGGAGCTGAGATTCAGTCCACGCTGCTCTCCCCCAGCTGTGTGTCCTGGCTCGGGGCTGTGTCCTCCTGGAGGAAGGGGCACCTTTTCTACTTTAACTGTAGTGTTTAGATGGATGGTGGCCCTGAGACTTAAGTCTCCTGTGAGGACGCTGAACTTGTTTTTATCCTCAGCATGTTAGACATGGAAATTGATTTTCTTAAGCAGCTGATTACAGGTTTTCCAGCCTCCTGTGGTTTTTGAGGTGTTATGGTACCAAAATACCCTTGAAATTACTACCTACCCCTCTGTCATTGAATTGCAAACTTTTCAGACTGGAAAAAATTCTAGTGATCCCATAGTAGAACTCCTCATTCCTGCTGAGTAAACTGAGACCAGAGCTGGGAGTAGATTTACCATAAGTCAGTGTAAGACAGTGGTGAGCAAATGGCTTGTAGCTCATTCCTGCCACAGATAATTCATAAATATGTCTTCCCTTCTATACGTTTGTCTCCCTGATGCTTTGCCGGGACAAATGTCATTTGCATCTTCTGCCAGAACAATTTAAAAAATGGGAGCAGAGGAGAGGGCCCCAGAAACATGCATAGTGAGAGGCAGAGAGTTGCCAGTGGGTGTTAGAGACGTTACAGCGCGGTGTCCCGCTGGCATGCCAGTAACGTGTCTTCTTGTCTGGGTGCCCTCTAGAAGGCTGGGTTGGGCAACCAGGGCCTCTCCTGTGTTTTTATGGAAGGGGAGTAGAGCTGTACTTAGAGGGGGCTGGTGGGAACTTCCTGGGTCCCATTACCCTCTCGCATAGCCTTCCCAGGTATGTTAAGCGGCTTGTTTTAATAGAGACTTCCT
Source organism: Rhinolophus sinicus (assembly GCF_057876585.1). Taxonomy (NCBI): domain Eukaryota; kingdom Metazoa; phylum Chordata; class Mammalia; order Chiroptera; family Rhinolophidae; genus Rhinolophus; species Rhinolophus sinicus. The sequence goes on along the minus strand of NC_142515.1, from coordinate 21,648,425 downwards.
TTCCGTTCTTCATTTTCCGCTCATTCTTTCCTTTAGATCATGAGTGACAAGTTTGTGACCTCCACCAGGGACCACTTTGTTGAGGGGCAGACGGTAGTTGCGAAGGTGACCAACGTGGACGAGGAGAAGCAGCGGATGCTGCTGTCCCTGCGGCTGTCGGACTGCTCTATGGGGGACCTGGCTACCACCAGCCTCCTCCTCCTGAGCCAGTGCCTGGAGGAGCGGCAGGGCGTGCGCAGTCTCATGAGCAACCGAGGTAGGGGCAGGAGGGCAGAGGATGAGGGCCGGGCTGGGCAGTGTGCCTTGTACCTTCTGCCCGTCTGTTCCAAAGGGCTTCCCAGGTATTAAAAAAAAATAAATTGGCAAACTTTTAAAAATGGGAATATAACCTATAGACAATGCAAAAATCATTTAGGGTACAGCTCAGTAAATGTTTATAAAAGTAACACCCCTGTTTAACTACCACCCAGATTCAAGTAAAGGTCATGATTAGCATCCCGGAAGTCCCCCTGTGCTCCTGTCCATCCAGAGGCACAATTTCCCTTGGTTCTGTGACCTCAGGTTTGCATTTGTTGTGAATCCATTCACCTCTTCACTTTTTATTCCTTTATTCAACAAATATGTAGTGGATGATCAAATGGAACAGGGACCTGCTCGAAGACTTCGTGAGGGGCTATTATTCTGACCCTCCTAAGTTTTGAACCATTGTGTAGGATTGTTGGAGTCCTGATGGGATTTGGGAATCAGAAGCTTGAGAGGGAAGATTCCAAACAGAAAGAATGAAAATTCAGAAACCAAAGGAAACCATGTGTTTCTGGTGTTTGCTGGTTATTTTCTTGAATTATGGCCAGGTAGGATTAGCAAGGGAGGCATAGGTGTCTCTCTCTGTGATAGGAGTTTTCACGGATATTGGACATTTTTACCAAAAGTGATTTAATTTTCACAGTGGTTCCAGTGTTTCACTGTCCTCTGCATGGCAGCGCATTTGCAAAGGAAAAGGGTAAGAATATTGTTTCATCTTGCTCCTTCCTGTTTCCTTTGGATCTCTGGCAGACTCTGTGTTGATCCAGACGCTGGCTGAGATGACCCCAGGGATGGTCCTTGACTTAGAAGTGCAGGAGGTGTTGGAAGATGGTTCTGTGGTGTTCTGTGAGGGCCCAGTGCCTGGCCTGGTCCTGAGGGCCAGCAAATATCATCGAGCAGGTGAGTGCACCGGTCTTGCCTATCATGGTTGGTGGGGGAAACTCTTTTCCCATTGCTCCCTCTCCTGGATACAGAGTTTCCAAATATGTAGGGTAAGTGAACTGATTCAGTAGACACTTTTGGCATGGGTATCTTATGTGAAAGCAAATCAGGACAACTGACAACATTCTAAAGAAGATTTAGGTATGGATCCTGGATTATTATAATTGGGGAAATCGAGATTTTTATATATCAGGTTGCATAAATTAAGGCGTACCTGAACTTGAATTACGGGAGCCACACCCTTTGTTTCCCTAGCCCATATAGACTCGACTTATGTCCTCTTTTGTTTTTGTGCCTAAGGGCTTAGAGGGCTCTTGGAGAGAGGCTGTGTCCCTCCCCTAAGCTCCAGGAAGGTGAGCGTGTTATGTTTGGTTCTTCATTACAGGGCAGGAGGTGCAATCGGGGCAGAAAAAGAAGGTTGTCATCTTAAATGTTGACATGTTGAAGTTGGAAGTACATGTTTCCCTGTACCATGATTTGGTGAATAGAAAAACTAAAAAGGTAAGCTTGCCGATGACTTCGTTTCCATCGTTTGAAAGGCTTTACACACTCCTTCAACCCACACACTTGCCCGGGATTCTAACACAAATGCTTGGGTGACCATATGCCTGGGTTTATATGCGTCATTCCCAGTTATGCCTTTTATCCTGGTGTAGCTATTAACACTAACTTTTACTCTGGTTCAGATGATAAATTTTATGTTCACCCTGTCTTTGGGGCCTAGCAGGCCATGTAAATGAGTGAAGTGGGCCAGACGGGTTAGAGAGTAGCAATAGTAGGCCTCTGACAGATTGCAGAGTGCATGCACTGCCCACCAAGGGGCAGACCATTCCTTTCCATCTGCTTGTTGGTGGGAATATCTGGGTCTAGTGTTGCTAAGTATTTGATTTTTTAAAGAGAAAGCAGAACTTGGATTTTTATTTGAAATAAATGTGGGAAATGTTGGAAACTATTGTTTTTTAAACATCACATGAACCAAACATAACATGCCCGTGGGTAGTTCTGATCTCTACACTGCGCACTATACCCTCTCCTGAACACTGGTGTGAGAGAAGAATGGATCTGAGGGAAATCTCAAAATTAGCAGTATTTTCCTCTGGATACCATATGTATTTGGTCATGGTCCAGAGTGCCATATTTTGCCATGTATAATGTGTACTTTTTTGCCCAAATTTGTGAGGGAAAAATAAAGATGCACATTATACATGGGTAGTACTAATTCCATATCTATATAAATGTTTTTAATTCTTTTATTTATGAGTTAAAAGTGTAACTCTAGAAATCAATAACGATACCCATATGCAAAATAATACCCTGGAAAATGAGAATCGGTTTTGTTGAATTTACTACGAACTTGCAACGACAGAGTTGTTGGCCTTTTGTGATGCATAAATATTATAAATTTGTTACTGGTACATAAAATTTTTTGTACCATAGTATGGTAAAAAATAAATGCTAAAATTCCTTTATAATAAAAAAAAAACACCAAGTACCTAAGTGTAAACAAATAAAAATTTGAATTAAAAATATTAAAATGAAAGATTTTTTTTTCCCCGGAAAGTTTGGGCCAAAAATGTGGGTGCACATTATACACAGGAGCGCATTATACACGGCAAAATATGGTATTAAGCACCTAATTGCATAGGGTATAGTACAGAACATTACATAGATATAACCCTTAACCTCTAGTTGCTTATAATTTTAAGACTTTGAAAGACAAAGAGAAATAGAAAACCCCCACTAAGTGTTCTAGCAGGTCCTTATTGCATTTCATCATCTAGGTGAAGCTGGTGCATATCAGGATGTGAGCACAGTTTGGGGGAAGGTAGACTAAGTGCCTTGCACACAGTAAGCTGTCAGTAATAACTCTGTCTGTTGAATGAAAGTAAATAAATTGGCTGGAAAGCTGCAGGACTGAGTCAGGAGCCACAGTGTCTTAAAGCTGGAGGACCATCAGAGGTCACCTGGCTGTGCATCAGAATCAACTCAGTAACTTAACATTCTGATTTCACTAGTTCTGGGATAGGACCTAGGAATCTGAATTCAAAACAAAAGCTAACTCTAGGTGATTCTGATGTGGCACTTTGAGTATAGTCAAGTCACCTCAGTGTAGAGGAGGGGAAAGTTAGGTCGAGGGAGTGAAGGCTACTTTGTGAAAACCCAGACGGGCATTGGGGCCCTTGGACTCCAAAGGGTTGTCCCAGTCCCACCCACTATGAACGAGTGTGTGTGCTCTGTACAAAGTGGGGGTGTGGGTTTCCTGTTTTCCAGCTGAAGAAAGGCAGTGAATACCAGGCGATTGTGCAGCACTTGGAGGAGTCCTTCGCTGTTGCCTCCTTGGTAGAGACTGGCCACCTGGCCGCTTTCTCCCTGACCTCTCACCTCAATGACACCTTCCGCTTTGACTCGGAGAAGTTGCAGGTGGGACAGGGTGTCTCCCTCACCCTCAAGACCACAGAACCGGGAGTGACCGGTCTTCTTTTGGCTGTTGAGGGGCCAGCTGCTAAGAGGACCATGAGACAGACCCGGAAGGACTCTGAGACAGTTGACGAGGACGATGAAGTGTATCCAGCAGTGGTTGTAGGGACTGTAAAGAAGCACACCCTGTCCATTGGGGACATGGTCACAGGGACCGTCAAGTCCATTAAGCCCACCCACGTGGTGGTGACCCTGGAAGACGGCATTATTGGCTGTATTCATGCCTCGCACATCCTCGATGACGTTCCAGAGGGCACATCTCCTACTGCCAAGCTGAAAGTTGGGAAGACGGTCACTGCCCGAGTGATTGGCGGGCGAGACGTGAAGACATTCAAGTACGGAGGCTTTAGGGCATGGGCAGCTTTGAAGGGAGATTGTTGTGATTGTGGGAGAAGGAATGGCAACCGAGGCAAATTTCACAAAGTTGCTCATGAATCAGGTTTTCTTTTAGTAACAAAAACATTCACCAAAGAATCCTTTTATATGTCTTTTTAAAAAATACTGTTATTTGTGTTGTGGTTAAGAGCATTGGTTTAGAGTCAGACCTGGGTTTGAGTTCCAGATTTGCCACTGAAGGTTATGTGACCATGAGTTAAGTAGTTACTTAACTCTGAGATTCATTTTCTAATTTGTAAAGTGAGAGTAATGATAGTGACTACCTTTTAGGGCCTTTGTGAAGATTGAGAGAACATCTAGCGTGTAACGTGCCTCACAGGTTGCCTGACAAATACTCAGTATATATCAGCAGTTATTAGAACTCGTCCTTCCCTGCGTACCTTGATTATACTCATTTACTTTAAATCTTGTTACAATGTTAATGTAGTAAATACTCTTGCTATACTAAGAAGAGCAAAAAAAGAATTAAAAGTCTAGTCAGTAATTTGCGTATTAATTTCAGTAACTGGGATCTTGAATAAGTCATTTCTCTCAAGACCTCAGTTTCCTAATTTGTAGAATGAAAGAGTTGGAATATATAGTCTGTAAGGACAGTGCTTTTCAGGGTTTTGTATGATAATCCTAAAAGATCAGGTGAGCCAGCTTCTTAACATGGGCCACAAAGGATGAGGGTGGGAACCCTCAGGCCTGAGGTAGCACCAGTGGGCCACAGAATGGCAGTAGAGCAGGTGGCTTTTTAAAGTGGTTTGGTGGGATGTAGAGAAACTCTGATCGTCAGAATGTGGTATTACAGAGAATAAGAGAAATGATTTGACCTCATTTGTTTCTCCAGGTTTCTTCCAATAAGTCATCCCAGATTTATTCGAACCATCCCGGAGCTGAGTATTCGGCCAAGGTGAGGGGATCCCGATGAGCATGGTTAGTGAGGTCTCGTGGAAAGAGAACTGGACTTTGGAGTCAGGAACCCGAGTTCTGGTCTTAATGGTCCCAGTGTTGTGACTTCCTTTGCCTCTCTGTCCTGGTTGACTTAATTTCTCTAGTGGGACTGTTTGGCTCTCAGAAGGCCAGTTAATAGGATTATGTGAAAATTAATGTGAAAGCTGTATTCAGGGCTTAAGTATTATTTAAAGGCTTGCTGGATAGCAGTTCTGTTTGTAGGCATGTAACAAAAGGAAACATTTCTGCTCTCAACCCAATTTTCTAGAACGCCGTAATTCTCTAAACAAATAGCATGTAGCCAAGAATACCTGTTCTCTGGAATTTTAGGTCATGCGTTAGTGGATTCTGCAGAGGGGTGATCCGGGAGGGATTCTGAGTAGAGAACTAGTAGTTCCATGTAGCAGTGGGTCCAGTTTGCCTGGGATCATTTTTTCAGAGGATCTTAAGCATTTTGATCTATGGGCCTATCTGCTGCTTCTTCCTTCATAAAACAAAAACAAAGAAAACTTGAACCTTTCAGAATTGATGTCATCAATGAATGAAGCTAGACACACACGACTGTGAAAATGGCTCTGCACGGTTGGCCCTGGTATCCATCCAGATTGTAAGACTTATGTGCCCAGGGTTGTTATGGAAGAGCCTCTACGTAACTTTCAGGGGATAAGGTTTGGTCAGTGTCCTGAAGGGATTAGAATCGAAATGGAGTACTTCAGAGAAGCTGGTATCTGAGATAGGGGAATATTCCTGGAACATTGAGTTCCAAATGCTAACAACACTCTTGGAACTTCAAAGTAAGCCCTTTAGTTCCAGAATAATGAGATTTGGTGGAACACACATTTCTATTTGTTTACTCTGGTCTCCCTAGTTATATAGATTTAGATTGTGTCCCCCTCCAGTCTTGGTTGTGAAAACAAAGAGACCTCGTCATATTAGTCATTGTATTCTGCAGTGTCTTCACCTCTGTTGAGTGATGTCTTAATTAAGGGTTTAGGTCAAGTAGTTTATCCAAGCTAATGGTAGCTATCTTAAATTAGTGAATACTGCAAGAGAACACCCACCGTGATTCTAAATGGTTCTTGACCCTCAGAGTGCTAGAACCTCTCACTAGCTCACACTGCTCTTGCTGGTCCACTCTTGTCTCGGGAGACTGGTGTGAACCACAGTGGTGGTACCTGATTATAGCAGTGTGGGCCAGGCCAGGAAATGGGTGCATATACTGAGTGGGTGTGGGATGGAGAGTTACGATAACAGAGAGATGGACAGATAAACTTGAGCACATCTTCCACCTCTTCCACACACCTGTGTTGTATTATTACTTATTTTAATCAAGGCTCCTGAGAAACATAATATAAACATAATAATGGAAGCATAATATAAACATAGTAGTGGAATTATTGCCATATTTCTCTAATGCTTATGTTTTAAAATATATATTTTGAAGTCAGGAGGAAACACATTTATGTATTGAGGAAATGTAGTCATATTTTTATTCCCCACTTTTATTCCCCACTTTGTGTTCTTGTCCACAAAGAGAATGCCACCTGTACTAGAGCTGAGTTCAGGGTTATTGAGGGTCACTGAACCTACATAAGATGCTTTGAACTCAGTTACTCGTTTGGAGGGGCAGGAGTTAAGCGACTAGAGCAGTTCAAGAGTCTTAAAATGTGTCTCTGGACTTCTTGCTGGTCAGTGAGTTTTCTCTTAGCAGTTAATTCAGTTGTGCCAACCCTCCTCTTTTTGTGGTTATTCTGTTTAGAGAGGCAGTTGAAAGTCATTTTGGGAAAAGAAACAAGGAGAACACATACCTGTTGCCTGTGTGTGTGTTTTATTTTCTGTGGTTTTTTGGCTTAAGCAGCTGACATCTATTTTCTCACAATTTTGATGGCCAGAAATCTGAGATCAAGGTGTCAGCAGGGTTTGTCCTTCTGAGGCTTCTCTCTTTGAATTGTGGATGGCAGTCTTCTTTCTGTCCTCACATGGTCTTCCCTTTGTATATATCTAAATGTCCTCTCTTTTTTTCACTTTATTGTGATATAAACATAAGTTTACCCTTGGTAGCATGTAAGTGTGCATTACATATTGTTAACCACATGCACCTTGTTGTATAACAGCCTTTTGAAATTTTTCATCTTCATCTTGCGTGTGCGTAACTGACACTCTATACCCATTTTTTTTTTTTTAGTTTCAACAGTATTAGTTATGTTTTATATGTATTTTTTTAAATTTATTTTAAGTGTGTTTTCCCAGGATCCATCAGCTCCAAGTCACATAGTTGTTTTCAATCTAGCTGTGGAGGGCACAGCTCACAGTGTCCCATGTGGGGATTGAACCGGCAACCTTGTTGTTAAGAGCACCGCCGCTCTAACCAACTGAGCTAACTCGCCGCCTAATTTTTTATAATTTTATTGTTTTATATTAGTTTCTGGTGTACAAAACAACATGATTACATTTACACCCCTCACAAAGTGATAAGCCCTCCCCAAGTCTACTACCCCTCTGACATTGTATGTACTCGTAGCTGTTACAGTACCATTGACTGGATCCCCTATGCTGTACTTTACATTCCGTGGCTGTAAACACACATATATGTGTGTGTGTATGTGTGTATATATATGTGTGTTTATATGTATGGTTGACGTTCAGTATTAGATATTATTCTACATCAACTTCAGGTGTACAGTGCAGTGGTCAAGCATTACACAGTCTATGAAGTGATCCCCCTAAGTCCAGTACCCATCTGACACCTACACAGTCTACAACATTATTGATTATATTCCCTATACTGTATTTCACATCCCCATGACTATTTTGTGACCACCAGTTTGTACTTTCTAATCCCTCCACCTTCTTCCCATCCCCTAACCCCTCTCCCATCTAGCAACCAGTGTTTTCTCTGTATCTCTGAGCCTGTTTCTGTGAAACTGTATACTCTGTATCTCTGTTTCCCCCTCCCCACCAGCCTCTGGCAACACCATTCTACATACTGTTTCTTTGAGTTTGATTAGGTACTTCATATAAATGGAGTCATGCCCAGTCCTTCTGTGACTGGCTTATTTCACTTAGCATTAACGTCCTCAAGGTTGATCCATGTTGTAGCGTAGCAGGGTTTCCTTCTTTTTAAGGCTGGATAATATTCCATTTTATGTACACACCACATCTTCTTTATCCATTCATCCATCAGTGGACAGATGCTTCCACATCTTGGGTATTGTGAATAATGCTGCAGTGAATGTAGGTACATAGATACCTCTGAGATTTTCTTTTCTTTTTTTAATACAAATTTTTGTTGAATTATAGTCGACATTATTATATTAGTTTCAGGTGTACAGCATAGTGATTCGATATTTTCACGCATTATGAAATGGTACTACGAGAAGTCCAGTTGTTATCTGTCATCATACAAAGTTATTGCAGTGTATCGACGACAGTCCCTATGCTGTACATTACATTGAGACCCTGTTTTTAATTCTTTGGGATATATACCCAGAAGCAGGCATGGTGGATCATATGGTGGTTATGTTTTTAATCTTTTGAGGAACTTCCGTACTGTTTTTCGTAGTGGCTGCACCATTTTATAGCCCTACGAACAGAGTACAAGGCAGGGTTCCCATTTTTTCCACATCCTCACCAACACTTCTGTTTTTTTGGTTTTTAATATAATGGCCATCCTTACAGATGTGAGGTGCTGTCTCATTGTGGTTTTGATTTGTACCTCCTTGATGATTAGTGGTGTTGAGCACCTTTTTATATGCTTGTTGGCCATTTATATATCTTATTTGGAGAAATGTCTATTCAAGTCTTTTTTTGTTGTTGTTAATTGAGTTGTAGCCTAAGCTCTTACAAGGAAACCAGACACATTGGCTTAAGGTCTACCCTAATGACCTCATTTAATTACCTCTTTAAACTCCCTGTCCCCAAAAACAGCCACATTCTGAGGTATTGGGGGTTAGTACTTCGACATACGAATTTGGTTGGTGGGAGGGGACACGATCCGCCCGTAGCAGAGGCATCCGGTGTCAGCTATTGAGTGAGTACATTTCTTCATCCTCACTACGTAAGCATTAGCTGGACTGGGTTAGGTGGGTAGGAGTTCTGCGACTCCTTTGAAATTACATGTGGGCTGATAACTTTCAGACCACATTCCCCTGTTGCTTTTCTGAGAAGAAAAAGAGAGTCAAGGAAGTGATAATGACAATGGCAAGCTAGCACAGGGGAGAGAGCCCTGACTTCACTTCCTGGTTCAGTAGCATAAAATGAGTTTAATGATATCTGTCCTGCCCAGTTCACACGAGAGTGTTGTCCCGTTCAGTGAGAGATTACTTGTGAAAGCACTTCTGCAAACTGTAAAGCAATAGCTGAAGTATTATGAAAGAAGTAAAACCATTGTGTTTGCAAATTTATAAAGATTATCGTAGGCTCCTTACTTTACAGCTTGTTCACACCGACATGAGTGAAATGGAAAAGATTAGCTCATGGGCAGGTATCGGGAAGATTCCCCTTTATGGAGGGAAATAGGGGGGTAGAGGGTGTGTATGAGTTGGGGAGGCCTATGCAATCAGTCCATGGCCACTTGGGGAAGATGGTTTCAAGCAAGAAGCTTATCCAGAGTTTGGTTTACTCTTTTCATTGCCTTCCTACAAACAGTGAGCTGGAGAAGGATGGTCATACTGCTCTCAACACTCATTCTGTTAGCCCGTTGGAGAAGATGAAACAGTACCAGACTGGTCAGACTGTGACTTGCTTCTTGAAGAAGGTGAGTGATGCACACCTTGCAATGAGATCCATCCATTTCTCAGAAGAAACTGAGAAGCTGGAGACAAGGGCCATTAGCCCTTGGTTGGTTCTGTGTTTCCTACAACACTGGCCTATGGAAGGCAATTTAGAAGGCCTCTGCTCCTAGAAAACTCCTGGTCTGATCGAGGAAATAAATTTATGGCTTATGAAGCAGTTAGCAAGCAACTCGCAATTCAACATGTTTATAGATTAATTGTATAAAATGGAAAGAAAAATACATCAGAGGAAGATTTAAAATAAATGTAGTATTGGATTTTAGATTCTTTCATAAAGTGCTGATGTGATGCAAAACAACGTGTAATCGGGTGCCAAATTGTGTGTTCTAACCCCAAGTAGAACAGGAGTTCAAAAAAGGGGAGAGATCAGAGAGAATTGTACTGGTTGGGATACGTCAGAGAGAAAGTTGGACTGGGCTTAACCTTGAAGAATAACCACTCTTCATTGCTGCCAGATTCTTCTTCCATAAGTGTCTGTCTGAGTATGTCAATGGTGCTTGATCTCTAGTTACTTGTCTTCTGTAGACATTCATACACCCATACACCCTAGCTGCCTTAGAGTGGTATGTAAGGCTCTTCATAATCTAACCTCACGCTGAAAACCTCCTCTTTTTCCTTTCTTATCTTTATTTCTACTCCTGGAGTGCCCTCTATTCCTATTGCCTGCAATTCTTCAAGGTCCAGCACAGATAACCCTTATTACTAGTTCTCCTGTATGTTCTCATAGCATATTGTACTTCCTGCATGTTGCTTGCGGCTCTAGCTATTTGCATACTCACTTGACTTATTCTTTGTAGACTGTCACCTCCTGGAAAGCAGGGCCTGGCTTTATATTTAGCATTACCATGCCATGTGGTAATGGCTGCTTGGTAAATGTTTTGTTAAATTGACTTGAACACTGGGGGGGGTGTTTAGGGCAGAACATTGTATAAATAGCGAAGGATCAAAATCTAAATTGGTCTATAAATAAGATGTTGGCCACTGAAGCTGGTGAACAGTCTCTGGGCACGGCTGAGCTTGGCGGAGGCTGAGATGTAAGGGCTCTGCTGCCTGAGGGCCTCGCAGGTCCTTTTTGCCTGCTTAGCTGCTGAGGCACCAGGAAGGATGCACGTTCTGCTGCCTAGTGAAGGCTCTGAGCTAGATTCTGTGTGAAACCTGTGAGAAGTGGAGTTGGGCAGGGGCAATGGGATGTAGGGGTGGATTCCTATCCCTTGGGAAAGTGTGGGATTAGGGCCCTTTAGGTCCTGGGATTTCAGGAAAGTCTATGTTTTAATGAAGGGAAAAGAAATGCTTGTATCTGTCCCATTCCATTTCTCCTCCTGTGTTTTTCCCTCCCAGTACAACGTGGTTAAGAAATGGCTTGAGGTGGAAATTGCTCCAGACATCCGGGGGAGAATTCCCATGTTGCTCACTTCTCTTAGCTTCAAGGTCAGTGTGCTTGAGATCCCTGGAGAGGAAACCCAGGCTCCCTAAACTCTGCTGTGTGTTCACAGTGGGTACAAGGAGCCGTGTGCTTATTCAGGGATTGGTTTGGGAAATACTTGCTATGGAGACTTAAATGCTGTATGGTTTGGATAAATGATAGATGTTTCTTCCAACGTCAGAGGATTTTTCTTGACCTTCCAGGTTCTGAAACATCCAGATAAGAAGTTCCGGATTGGCCAAGCCTTGAAGGCCACCGTGGTTGGCCGAGATCCCTCCAAGGCCTTCTTGTGTCTCTCACTCACAGGTGTGGGGACGCAATGGTATCTGGTCAGGGAAGGGAGGAGGGTAGGAAGCAGTGGGAGGGTGTCTTCATTTTTTGCCTGGGTTGAAGGATGCCTTCGGTATTGGAGTCCTCAGAAAGCCAAGTGTGCTTGGTACTTACTTGAAACCAGTTTTCTGTTGGGGCCCTGCTCTCAGGCCTGTGTTACTCCACTGCTGTCTGAGTCTTAGCCCTGGGATTCTTGACCACATGGCCTGGTCAACTGGGTCTTCGTGATTGTTCTCGTCCACTAAGCCTAGACACCCCAGGTCTGGGCGGCCTCCACCTTCCCCAGCCTGTGGTTGGCCAGCATTCCAGCTTCTTTCTTGGCTCATTTCCTCTTCCCTGAGTCAGGTTAATTCTCCTACCAGGTCCTCACAAGCTTGAGAAAGGGGAAGTGGCCATGGGCCGAGTGGTGAAGGTGACTCCAAAGAAGGGTCTGACTGTCTCCTTCCCCTTGGGGAAGATCGGAAGAGTCAGTATATTTCACATAAGTGACTCCTACTCAGAGACGCCCCTGGAAGACTTTACCCCGCAGAAGATTGTCAGGTAAGCTACGTTTTCTTCCTCTTTTCTGGGATTGTGGTGTTTTTTTTTTTTTTTTTTGGTTTTTCATTGTAAAGGTAATAACATGATTATGTACCAGAAAAAAATTGTATAGAAAATGGAAACTTCTGTTGCTCCTTTCTCTCTCCACAGTTTTTCACCACTATACACTTTGGTCTCTATCTTTCAAGACTTTAATGCATATATATGTATAATTTTTCTTTCTATAATAGAATTTCATTTTATATACTGTTCTGCAACTTGCTTTTTTTTCATAGCAGTTTATCAGTACTCTGTCTTTTCCCATGCTGGTATATGTAAATTAACCATGTTTTATTTTTTTTTATTTTAACATTTTTTTTAGAATTCCACTATGTATGTGTTTTTTTTCATCATAATTCATTTAAAAATTCTGCTGATGGACAATAATGTTGAAGGGAATATCTTTGCACATATGTTTCCATACTGGTACAAGTATATCTGTGAAATAAATCCCTAGAAGTAAAACTGGTCAATTGATGTTACTTTTTGCCAAAGTGCCCTTCAAAAGGACTGTGCTAATTTATATCCCTATTAACACTGAATATAACTGTCCATTTCTCACATCCCTATCAACACTGGATATTCTTAATTTTTCATCTTAGCCATCGAATAGGCAAAAATTGATCTCTCATTTTAATTTGCATTTCTCATGTTTGCATGGTCATTTTTCATGTTTATTGGCTGTTTGTTCTGTGCTTTGCTTGTCCAAGTTACTTACTCATTTTTATACTTAAGCATTCATTGTTTTAATTTTTAAAAAACTGATCTGTAAGTGTTCCCTGTAAAAGGAATGGTAACCTTTTGCAGTCGAGAGGTGATTTATTTATGAACCTCTCAGGTGCACAAAAGTGAGCCTATCTCAGAGTTTTAAAACCATTTTATAGCCTGAATAAACTAGCATTGTCGAGGTACATTCCAGCTTGATACAGTAAAGCCTGTCCTGAGAATTAGTTGATAATGGAGCGGACCCATTCGGGAGGCAGAGATTGGAAAGTAGTCTCACCTCAAGTGGCCTAGCCACCAGCGCCTGCCTGAATTCTCAACCACGGATCAGGGCTCAACAGCACAGAAATGTCCAGGGCCTGGGAGAAGAAAAAGATGAGTCAGAGAGAAATCCAGGATCATCTCTGCTTTGGCTCTTGAGGCTTCTAAAATGCGGGTGTGGATTTTAGCAAAATATTTACTTTAAACAGATTTTATGATACCCCAACGTGTGAGTAGCATTCACTTGTAATCCCTTCATCTGTTAAATGTGGGTAAGAAATTAATTGCCTAAAGGTAGATGTCCTTTGAGATCCTTTCCTGCTTTCGGGACTGTGATGTTGTGTCATAAAAGGCAGGTGCCTGTTGTGGGGAAAGTTTGGACTGTACCATTGCTGAGGTCTTTTCTACTGCTAAGATTCTATACTTTGCGGCTTTGGGCTACTAATTGCTGTTTTAGATTAAGTAGTTTGGAAACCCAACCAAAGAGTAAACCCTGTTTACCTCCTTGAAGACTCCCCTGCTCAGGCCTTACCGCCTGGCCCCCTCGGAACCGCTGCCGCGAGCCAGCAGTAGCTAGGTCATCCTCTCTGGTCACGGTGTCTTGTGGCCACTCGGTCTCTCCACTGAGATCACACACTTCCAGGACCCGACACAGGGCTGGACTCATCTCCTCAGCACTCACCAAATGGCTCTGCGTTTGCCAGAGGGCTTTCACGTCTCTTATTTTCTTCTCCCAGTACCTTCTTGAGTGAGAAGAGCAGGTAGTACTATTTTTACCTGACAGACTAGTAAACTGAGGCCCAGAGAGGTGACACGACTTGTCCGGAGACCCTCAGCAGGTTTGCAACAGAATAAAGAACAGAGCCCAGTACTCGTGTCTCCTTCTCTGGCCTGTTGGTCAGCCTTGTGAAGGTGAGGCCCTTTGCTGTGTCCTGAGCTACTGAAAAGTCAGTGTTTCTTTCTCTTTTGCTCCGATTCCAGGTGTTACGTCCTGTCCGCTGCAGGTCCTGTGTTGACTTTGTCGCTGCGATCATCCAGGTGGGCGTCTGTGTTGTTGAAACGAGAACGGGGAGAGAACTGAGGAGAGGCTGCACGGGTCTGACATGGTCTTCGGGCCCCCCCTTTCCTCTCTGTTTGGCTCTTATACCCTGCCCGTTTTTATCCAGAAAAGCTGAGGACTGTCAGGTTGCTAGAAGAACCTGTGTGCTCAGGTTGGGCCTCTGTTGTTGTGTTTATGACCACAGGACACTTGTCTCTCTCCTGTCGGCCTTGGCCCTTCAGTTATGGGTTTGGCCCAGTACCCGCATGTCTCCTAGTACAGCCCGTTGTTTCCCAGGAAAGGTTCAGCTATCCAAACGTGGGTGTTCAGGTTGCCCGACGGTGGCTCTGGTGAGGGGAGATGACTTAGCCCCGAGGGTATCATAGTAGGGCCAAGTGTGTTGTGAAATGGATTGGCCTGGGGTCAGCTTGCTTCATGGTTAAAAATGGGTGTTATAGGGCCAAGGCTTTAGGTTTGACCGCCCTCTGGCTTGGTCAGCCTCTCCCTTTTTCTTTATAGCTGTCTTATGCACACATGTCCCCAGCTGACGGGACTTCAGGGGAGAGTAGGGCTGGGCTCTGAAGGTTGTGTCTTATGGCAGGTCCAGAATCAGATTCTTACATATCAAGTTTGATTATCCCAGGTAAACTGGGGGTGAGAGTGGGGAAAGGAAGGTTACAGGTGTGTGTATGTAAGCCTTTTATTCCTTTAGGACAAACCCGGAGACGAAAAGCAAAATACCGGATCCTGAGATTAACTCCATCCAGGACGTTCAGGAAGGGCAGCTCCTGAGGGGCTACGTGAAATCCATCCAGCCGCACGGTGTCCTCTTTGGGTGAGTGAGGTGGGGCCTGGGGCTGTGGGCCAGGCCTGAGTGTCCTCCCTGGGCTTGTCCTGGTCTGGGGTCCGCTGCATTCCTCAGTCAGTTTCCCTGAAGGGAACGAGAAAGGAAGGACAATCAGTGAGTTCCCACTAGTTTTTTAAATTCCAGGTTGTTTTATACTTTTAAAAGAGTTTTGAATTATTCTGTTTTTTTTGGTGTTTTGGACAAAGAATATGGCATGTCCAATTTCAGTTTTAAATACATTTGGATTTTCTTTGATTTCGTGTTTGATTATGATTTGTAAATCTTCTGTGAAATCATTTAATGTTCACAACCACCACAATATTACAGCCTTCTCTGCTATTATGTTTCCTCATTTTCTTCGTGTCTTTCTAGCAATTTGTGATTTCTATATTGTGATGCTGTGGTGTGGGGTGAAAAACACCCTTCAGTGGTACCTTCATTGTGCTTGGTCATTTTTTCCGGTTTACAAAGCCCTCTTTGTCCTTTCAAATGCCAGGAACTTATGTCTGTTGCACATTCTGGTCACACTTGGGCCCCTGGGAAAGCGGGGGCACTAGGACTAGGCTTGGCTGGGCCTCTGTTGTTGTGTTTATGACCACAGGACACTTGTCTCTCTCCTGCCAGCCTTGGCCCTTCAGTTGTGGGTTTGGCCCAGTACCCGCATGTCTCCCAGTACAGCCCATCCCAGAAAGGCCTTTATAACAAATACCTCCCCGAAGGGAAGCTGCTCACTGCCAAGGTCCTAAGGTAGGTACCTTCTTCCCTCCCCCAGCCCCCTCACCCCTTTCTCTCGGAGGAGATTTAGAGGTAAACTTTATGCCTAACAGCTTGGGTAGTGGTGAGCAAGTACAGTGTTCAGGTGAACAAAGCCCCGCTGTTTGGAGCCTTCTACCTCAGCTCCTCAAACAGATGTGGAGACTTTTCTCTGCATAGGTATCTATTGGGGACAAAGTAGGGGGACATCACCGCCGCCCTCCATCTTTTACTACTAAGCCTTGAAAATGTGCAAATCGTTCCTGAGAATACTGAACAGATTCCATGGTGGGTGAGGCAGGGCCCAGGACGTCGTGGGCTGATGAGGAGAGGAAGGCCTGGGCTGCCTGCCGTGCCTGTTATACTCGGTGTGTCGTCTTCGTTGCCCACCCTTCCTCTCCCGCTGTCATAGCGTGAACCACCAAAGCAACCTGGTAGAGCTGTCGTTCCTCCCCGGCGACACGGGGAAGCCGGACGTGTTTTCTGCCTCCCTGGGCCTGCCACTTCCAAAGCAAGAGGGGAGGCAAATAGAGCCGGAGGAGAGTGATCACACAGGAGAAGAAGAGAAGGAGCAGAAGAAGAGCCGGAAAAAGAAAGAGAAGAGAAACCAGAAGGGGCAAGAGGAGGTGCAGCTGCCCAGCAAGGAGAAGAAAGAACCCCAGAAACCACAAGCGAAGAAGCAGGGCAAGCGGCCACGCCTGGAGTCTAGAAGCGAGCAGGTACATACCCAGGGAGTAGGGCCCAGCCTCACATGAAGAGGAGTGTGTTTCAAAACCCAGCCAGGTAACTGCCTCGTCTTCGTGGACTGAGAGCAGTATGTGTTTGGAGGCCTGGCAGTGGGTGGAACCAGGAGGGGCAGAGGGAGGGTCTTACCCTCGGCCGCCCAAGGGCTCTTGGGCAAGAAGGGTGGCTTGGCATTTTCCCACCCGTCATCTCAGGAACGAATGAACAAGAAGCAAAAGAAAGCTGCTCCGTCAGAGGAGGACGACAGTGGTGTTGAAGTGTATTATCGGGAAGGAGAAGAAGAGATAGAAGAGATGAGTGTGCTGCCCAAGGTGAGGGACAGCTTTGGGGGAGGAAAGGCTGCTCTGGGGAGGGGGCTCTGACTGCTGCCTAAAAGCTGAGCTGTCTCGGGCACCATCCTCCTCTCTCACTTCCTGTAAGATGAAAAGTTGGGGCTGTTTGTTTCCTCAGCTGGTCATCAGCTCCCTGAGGACAGGGACCCTGTCTTACCTGTAGAGTGGGTTGCATAAAGTAAATTATAATCAGAATTGAATTCCAACGTATTGAATGGAACTGAATTAAATTAGTGGGATGGGCAGGTAAAGAGGGGGCTTAGCCTTCCTGAGCCTGAGTTCCCCTCTGAAAAAATGAGAACAGTGCTACATGAACTGAGGACTGGGTATGGAGGGGCTTCCCGGACTTCAGGTATCATATCCCTACTCCCCGCAGAACATTTGTCTTTTCTCGGTCCTAGCTTGATTATTGTTTTATACTTAATGTGTGTATGTATATATACATGCATACAAGTATGTTAAAACGTTGTTACCTAAATGAATTTGTTTACAAAGAAAACATTTTTGTCACTACTATAAAGTTTCCCAGTGAACCAGGGCCTAGTGTGGCCCTGGCAGGAGGGGCAAGTTCTCTGGGCATCGCTGCTCCTCCAAGTGGGATGGAGCTGGGGTACAGGGAGCAGCCTGAGCCAAGTGCTTTCCTCACATGCCTCTGTGATCCTCCAGCAGAAGCACACCAGGCCAGCAGAAGTACCCCGGCTGCAGCTGTCTTCCGGCTTCGTTTGGGACGTGGGGCTAGACTCTCTGACCCCGGCCTTGCCACCTCGAGGAGACAGCTCAGATAGCGAGGAGGACGAGAAGCCGCAGCAAGCCACGGTGTGTCATTTTGCAGGGCTTTGTCCTTTTTGCAGGGACCCCCTAAGGGTCTGTCTCCTGTGCTGTGTGGGTGTCTCTTCTGGCTGGGTGCGGCAGTCTCAGGCTGAGGAGTATTTGTAGGGCTCTGGGACTGCCCTGCCAATTCTTGGCTTCCACCACAGACCTCCCCAGGGTCAGAGGACCAGATCACTCACTTCTTTTTCTGCTTTTCACAATAGCAGAAGAAAAGCAAGAAGGAAAGGGAGTTGGAGAAGCAGAAGGCGGAGAAAGAGCTGTCCCGCCTTGAGGAGGCGCTGATGGATCCCAGGCGACAGCCAGAGTCAGCAGATGATTTTGACCGACTCGTGCTAAGCTCCCCCAACAGCTCCATCCTGTGGGTGCAATACATGGCCTTCCACCTGCAGGCCACGGAGATCGAGAAGGCCCGGGCTGTGGCCGAGAGGGCGCTCAAGACCATCTCCTTCAGGTCTCATCTTTGTCCCCACTGCTTTAGGGAGGGGTATTTTGGAAGGGAAGGTCATGTCTCCCCAGGTTGCAGGGCTCGCCATCTGTGGGTCATTTCCTCCTCGGCAGGCCGACAGCAGTTGGGGTGACAGACACCAGGGGCCCAGGGATTCTCTGACTCGCCCACAGATGTGCCGTCTGTGAAATAGATCTCATTTATATTTTATAGTCCTCGTCACTGAAATAGCTAAGGGTCATTTACAGGAGTCCTGCCCCGCTTAGAGCAGAAGTAGAATAGAGAATACAGCTCTCCGCATACCTAGATGAAACTCCTGTAGGTGGCCATTTTCCAGGCAGAGAGTAGAGTGAGTCTCCTGAAGGCTAGTGAAGAGGGATGGCTATCTTTTGCTTCATTCTCTTATGAATTTGGGGACGGAAACAGACCAGAGATTCTGCTCCTTCCAGCTCAAACTCAGGCCAGTTTGAGATTCGGTAGGCTTCCTTCCCAGGAAAGGAGGTAGAGCCAGGTAGAGCCTATATCTGGGAGACCCAGACCCGGTAATCAGGGGTTTGGGGTTTCTGCTTCTGGGGGCTGCACTGGGTCCAAGGGCTCTCGGTGCCTGCATGTGGCCGTGGGAACTGAGGACATGGATGGAACCTGGGGAAGAGGATGGAGTTCTGGTTGACAACCCATGGGGGCGTGGGAGGCTCTTTGGGCTGAAATGACGGAGCTCACATGCTGACTGCTCTCCCTCCAGAGAGGAGCAGGAGAAGCTGAACGTGTGGGTGGCACTGCTGAACCTAGAAAACATGTATGGCTCTCAGGAGTCACTGAACAAGGTCTTCGAGCGGGCTGTGCAGTACAATGAGCCTCTCAAAGTTTTTCTTCAGCTGGCTGACATCTACACCAAATCAGAGAAGTTCCAGGTAGGAGTCTGGGCCATTGCCACAGGGTTCCCCGCCACTCAGAAGCTGACTCCTGGGAGTCACAGAAGCAGCCCGGAAGTCTCAAGGAAGAACCCCCACGTTCTGATCCAGTTCTCGTCGTAGGACCTCCTTGCGGGCACAGGATTAGTAGGCAGACTGCCCGTCATGTGAGGCCTCCACCTCTGTGAGCCTTCCCTCTCCCCTCAGTATCTAGAATTGAGCCTTCGTAGTGATTGGAGTCTCTGAGCCCAAGTCATCTTATGAGCAGAGCTGCCTGTCTTTACTGTAGACCCCTCTGTTGGATCCCACTTTCCTCAGCTTGCCTTGTCTTTCCCACAGGAAGCTGGTGAACTCTACAACCGGATGCTGAAGCGTTTCCGGCAGGAGAAAACTGTCTGGATCAAATATGGCGCCTTTCTTCTGCGCAGGGGCCAGGCAGGGGCCAGTCACCGTGCGATGCAGCGAGCCCTCGATTGCCTGCCTAGTAAAGAGCGTGAGTGCTTATTGCCGCCTACGGGCCTGATTTCTGAACACATTAGGCTCTCAGATATCTGGGCATGGGGATTGTGGGTCTCCTCATCTGAGGGTGGTGGTAGGAAGCCTCGTGGAGGGTACTTAGCTATCTGTCTGTTGATGATATGCTCATGAACATAACGCATGTTGCATTTCAAATGCTAGACTGTGAAGATGGAGGAACAAAAAGCAATTAGCACTAATTCTGTTGCCCCGCCCCTCTGTCCTTTCTGGGTGCAGAGAATAGGGTGTCTGCAGTGGGAGCCAGAGATCATTGCCCTCACATCTGTGGAGTTGGCCCTAACCCCACTGCTCTGTCCCCATCACCCAGGTTCTGGGACCCAAGAGCAGGGAATCAGGAGTCAGTCTCTCCCTGCAGCACAGGGTGTGTGGTGAGGGGTCCGCTTTGTGTGTCTGAGCTGTTGTCTCCCTGCAGATGTGGATGTGATTGCCAAGTTTGCCCAGCTTGAGTTCCAGCTAGGGGATGCGGAGCGGGCCAAAGCCATTTTCGAGAACACACTGAGCACCTACCCAAAGCGCACAGATGTCTGGTCGGTCTACATCGACATGACCATCAAGCATGGCAGCCAGAAGGAAGTCCGGTGAGAGGGGAAGCCAGATCGGGGCCGAATTCCCTATTGGGGGTTGGGGTCATTGGCCAAGTGGATGAGTTTTAGCCCCAGAGCAGCTCCCAGCATCCGTAGTTGTCTTACTCTATCTGGAAAAACAGCTTTGACATAACACTCCAGGTCCTGTGGCATTTACTTTTACAACTTCTTTTTCTGTCTTGGGCCAGCCTCTGGTCTTTGGAACTTTGAGTGGGAGGTAGGCTGGCCGCCGGCCAGGAGTCAGGAGGCTTGGGTTTCCCTCATAATAACACTGTGCCTGCCTGGCTCTCATTGTAGAGAATGTTCGCAGGCATAATCTCACTGTTGTCTGCCAGCATCCCCCAGGGCAGGGAGGATTGGGCGTGGGTAGACTGAGGTCCAGAAAGAACTAGTGCTTCGCCCAAGCCCATCAGTGAGTTTTAAGCAGAGCTTTTCTCACAGATCCACACCTCGTGTGTGTCCTCATCCCAGTAGCTCTGTCCTGATTCAGGCCAGTAAACCCTGTAGCATCTCTGGGTGTCTGTCTGCTCATCTGTAAAGGGAGCGTGGTGTTCTCTCTCTCCCAGCGGACATGAGGGGAGTCAATAATGGTGAAAATCTAGATAGAAGGGGGAGTGCTGGACAACAGAGGCCCGGGCTCCAGGGCCTGAGAACAGGTGGGGAAAGTTAGCCGGGAATCGTGTGGCCGGGGACCAAGAGGCAAATGCTGCCCTGCTCTTCTCACAGGGACATCTTCGAGCGGGTCATTCACCTGAGTCTGGCCCCCAAGCGGATGAAATTCTTCTTTAAGCGCTACCTGGACTATGAGAAGCAACACGGCACCGAGAGGGACGTGCAGGCAGTGAAAGCGAAGGCCCTGGAATACGTGGAGGCTAAGAGCTCCGTGTTGGAGGACTAGTGGCAGCCACTGTCTCCAGAGGCCATTGTCCTCAGATACTACTGCACTCAGACACCACTGTCCTCAGACAGCCAGTTCACAGGGGGCCAGCCCGCCAAACCTCAGGCCCTGGGCGGTTGGAAATTGTTGCCTGAGGACTCTATTTAAAGTGCTGCTTTTTCTGCAGCACCTCTGGGGTAATCCTGTTACGATAAAAAAGAACTTGCAATTTCTTACAATTTCTTTTTGCTTATTTTGTTTCAGGTAGCAATTCCATGTTTTTCCTTTTCTGAGGCTGCTTATCCCACTTTGGCCCTGGCAGGCTCTTGGTCCAGCCAGAGGGGCTCAGCAGGTTCGAGGGAGCAGGCTCTCTCCTTTAGAGCTTGGAGTCCCGGGCATTCCCTCAGCCTCAGCCCAGCTCACTCTTGTGTCATTTTGTGGAGGCTGCGAGGACAAAGGCGGAACCCAGAAGGAAAATAAGGGAACCTGGGCGCCTGATAGGAAAGCCACAGGCATTGATGTAAACCAGCTGGTGACGTCTCCTCCCAGGCCCACTGGGGCCAGATGACCCAACCTCTCCACATTGGTGCCTCGTGTGTGAAGTGAGGTTAAAAAGTCCGACTTTGAAGGGTGATTTTTGTGGGTGAAGCAAGAGCATGCGTGTATGTTGTGTGCTGCCACAGGGCCTGGCAGGGAGGAGGCTCAGTGAGGGCCCAGACTGACTTGTGGCTTTGGGGAGAGCCACACGGTTTCTGTGTGTCTCTGGCGTTGGTTGACTTTATGGTTGTTCCTTGAGTCCTGAGGGAGAGAGGACATGACGGGCCTACCACACCCATACCTCCCTGTGACCCTTGTGAAATTCCTAGAAAGGCAACCCCCCGCCTCAGTAATAATCCTGCATGTTCCAGAGTCCTTGGAGGCCAGCACAGACCCAGCTGTTTGTTGAAACCAGTCCTTTTTTGGCTTGGTCTTAAGAGAATTAAAATTTTTCTTTGGCAGAGTTTTAAATGTCCTGAGAGCTGGAAAGCTTTTTCTATGGGAAATAGCGAGTCATGTGCCAGGAAGCAGGAAAGGGACCAGGGAGAGCATCAGAAGTTTTCGCGGTGGTGGAGGCCATCAGGCCGGAGCGGACATGGGAGGAAGGGACAAGCCAGGCTGGCCTGGTTCTTGGTTATTAGCACTAGTTATAAGAACTAGTCTGCTTTACTGAGTGTAGGATCTTCTAACTCAAGAAGTTGAAGCTGTGGTGGCCGGTTAGCTCACTTCGTTAGAGTGTGGTGCTGATAACCGAGGGTGCCGATTCGATCCCCCCATGGACCACTGTGAGCTGTGCCCTCCTTTAAAAAAAAAAAAGAAAGAAATGAAGCTGAGCTTCCCTCTGAGAAAGGTCAGGCTCCATTGGAACACCTGGCTGTCCCTGCTCCCCTGCTCCCCGTCCCACCCATTATATTAGCTTGGTGCAAAAGTAACTGCAGTTTAAAAGGTTAAAAATAATGACAGAAAGCGAAATTACTTTTGCACCAACCTAATGGTTCTGCCCAGAGTCTATGTGTCCCCTTCCCTCCCATAGGGGACGGGATTTGGGCCTGTGTGCATGACCACCAGTCTGCTGTGTGAGGCCCACCCAATCATGCAGACACCACGCTAGTCCTTTATACTAAGAAAAGCTTTATCAAAAATAGAAATATATAAAATAAAGCCAGCGGCGTACATTGGAGGGCAGCTTCCCAGCTGAGCACCATGGCGCTGGGTGTCCATACGCAATTACACAAATCAACTGCATGATAGCCTATACAGAGAGCCTGCTGGTGAGTGTCATCGTCACCTGGCTCTGCTGGCAGTGGCTTCTTGGCCTTGGCGTCCCACCAGTCAAAGGTTATCCACATCTTAGTTAATTACGGACCACTTCTGGGAAAGGGTCTTTTCTCCAAAGCTGTTGACCAAGTGGCTAGTGGCAACAGGAGAGGGGATTTCTTCAGGTCTGAGAGCCTTGCTGTCCCAGCTGACCACATTGCCTACTAGCTCTCTCTCTACCCCAGCTTACTTTGTGTTCCTTTCTCTTGGTCTGTTTTTTCACAAAGCTGTGGTTAAAAAAAAAAAAATCCCCTTCTGATGCTGATGTGAGCCGGCCGCGGGCCAGTTTGGGGCGAGGGACTGGCATTTCCACAGCGTGAGAACAGGACCCTCAGGAGGTGAGCAGGGCCATCTCCACGTTGTCTGGGGCTGTGCCGTTGCCCGTCAGGCCCTGGGCCCACTTGTGCAGGCGACTGTAGAGTGGGAGGCCCTGGTTCTCGCGGTACAGATAGACACCAGTGATGGCGTTCCACTGTGGCCGAGGCTGTGTGCCTTCCACCGGGAACTTGGCGACCAGCTCCTCGTCGTCCTTGTTGAGCGCCACGAAGCCAAAGAAGCGGCGCACGTTGTTGGCGGCCAGCACCCGGGAGTGCACCTCGGCCGTGCGTTGGAAGAGCTGGTCCTCGCTGTCGCGGTACTGTGCCCAGTAGGCCTCCTGGCGGTAGCTGAGTGGCGAGCAGTAATGCTTGAGGCACTTGGTCAGGAACACCAGGATGGCCACCACGCCGATGAGCATCCACCCGAAGAGCTGGCCAGAGGAAGGGCAGCATTGAGGAGGGGCGAGGATCTGCCTGGACCCCCCGCCACCCACGGTGACATAGGAGCGGTCAGAGTCCCCTGAGAGCTGGCTCTTTCACTTCTGTGGCTGAAGATTCTGCTTCTGTAAGGGAAGCAGGCCCTTCTGGCTATAATTTCACCCCTTTGTCCTCACTCCCTTGAACTCACACCTTCTCTGTTTTTAGACTTTGCCTCCCATATTTTCTGCTGCCATTCCTTCAGCCCCAAAGGCCCCCCTCCACATCATCTGAGCCCATCAAAATCCAGCTCAAACTGCCAGGCTCAGCCCAGATGCCACCTCCAGGAAGTCTTCAAAGGCCATTCTGGGAGCAACCTTCCCTTCCCTGAGTCCCCCGTGGCCTGGTTCCTCTTACATCATCACTCTCTGCCTTGTTTTGAAATCACCCATGTGCTTGTCTCAAACGCTCACTTGGGTGTGAACTTACTAAGGGCTAATTCAGATGAGGTCATCTTTGTTTCCCCACTTGATCCTGTACAGAGATTTGTGGGCATTTGATCATCAGATAAATTTTATTTCTGTGTTTTCCAGCTTCCATCTCCTTTGCTGCTGTCTCCAGCCCTGCTCTTCTCTCTACTTGTGTTTCCTATGTACTGGAGAGAAGCCCTTTAAAAAATCTTGTACTCCTTCCTGTCTCTCCCTCACCCCCTGCTTCTCTAAGTTAACGCTTCCAGCTCGATTTGCCTGCTTTTGCCCAGGTCTCTGCCCTTTCTTCCCTGACCAACCTCCACTCCTTCAGAGCTAAGCCAAAGCTGAGGCCAGAATCAGGGCAGCAGGTGCTGCTTTCTGACTCGATACCCCTTCCTGCCTCAAGGGACTCCCCTATGTCAGCCGTGTTTCAGGCTGACTCAGTGCTGGGCACGGGGCCCTTCTTGGGACAGCAACACTCCACTCTCAACTCCTGGCTGACAGCAAATGTTTCATAGGCTTGCAAGGATTTGTGAGTAATGGGCTGAATCTGTGACTGGGATCAAGGCTTCGTCTGAGCCAGAAGAACATTCCTTTAACATTTAAAACTCTTATTTGGGACCAGAATTGACCCTTGTCCCACCAGGCACTGACCCAGAGGTTACCCAGCTCTGATACCTGACACTGATAATCTAGTGCTTTCCTGGAGACCTTGGCCGCTGAGGACCAACTCCGGCTTTAACAGGAGGCCATGCTGGCCTGTCTCCACCACCCACCACCTGGAGAAGAAAGAAGAGGCGCTTCCCTTCGCACAGCCTTACCTGGGACTCATACTTGAGCCTGCGGCTGACCTCCTCCCGTAAACTTGACAGGTTGGCAGGACCCTCCCCACAAGGGAATCTGGCCAGGATTTCTGTGGCTTGGGCTGGTGGGAAGACCTCTTCTCCAGCTTTGAGAGAGGAGGGGTCCACGAACTCGCTGAGAGCGCAGACATAGGCCTCACCGCGCAGTAGAGAGATGACAGACCAGGTGACGGGGGCCACAGCCGCGCGGCCCAGGATGGAGCTTAGAAGGAGGAAGGTGGGAGCAGCCGAGCAGTTCTTGGACCTCCGGTATTGGCATTCAGCAACTAGGTTCCAGGTGTGCTTGTTGAGGATGACGCCAATGAGAAAGAGTGCCAGGGCGGGCACACCGATGGCCGTCAGCCCATATAGGTAGTTCCGGGCTGGCGAGCAAGGGCAGTGGAAAGCCACCACGGTGAACAGCTCCTGGCTGCCCACAGTGCCCAGTGCCACCAGCCCATTGAAAATCATCACGTCCTTGCTCTTAAAGAAGAGGGATAGGAAGCGGAAGTTCTCGGTGATCAGGGCTGCCATGGTGATAGGGCTGCTGGGGTCCGACTGCAGAGGTAGAGACGAGGTGACCGGGGTCGATGGTGCCCGATGGGACTAGGAAAGAGTGTGGGCTGCTGGGCACCTGAAGGCAGGACACAGTTGTGCCGTTTTATCCCCTGGAGTGGGTGGCCTGGTGCTTCCTGTGGAACAGTAGATGACGGGTAAATGCATGCCTCAGAAAATGTGGCCAGGCTGGTGAGAATGGGAGACTGGGAGCCCTGGTTCCTGGGGGAATGATGGTGGCCACTGCTCACTGAGCTCCTACTATGTGTCAGGTGCTTTACAGCCCTTGTTGCCGACCCCCATGATCCACATTGAGCTGTCATACCCCCAGTGTACACAGAGGAAGTGGGGGCTCCTGAAGGCGAGTGGCTTGGCGGGGTCACACATCAGTGACAGAGCTGAGATTCAAGCTCAGGTCTATCTGCCAGACACAGGTTCATGTTGCTACCACAGGCCTCTCAACACCATGTGGCGTTGGGGAAGGTGGGGTGTCGACGGGCTTTCCCTGTGGGATTCTAGGCAGTGCTGATGTGCTGAGACCTAGGACTGTTTGGGAAGTGTGTCCTCGAGGCCTCTGGCCTCAGGAGTAGAAAAACAAGTGGGTGTCCTGGTGGATAAGGGACTTGGGCTTGACCCTGTGATGTGGGACGGGGCGGAAGAAGGGGGCCTCCCGGCACGGGTGGGCCTGGAGCAGCATCCCTGGCGTTCATACGGACCTTTTTATTCTGGAGACCTCAGGCTCTGGCCTGGTTTAGGCAATCCGGACTCTCAACTTCATCACGTTTCTCCGGGCCTCGGTGTCCTCATCTGTGAGCAGAGCATAAATCACTCTGGTCCTTGCTCCCTCTCAGGGATGCTAGAAGGAAAAGAAAGGGAATAAACGATGCCTGATCATTGTCCTCTGTGTGACATAGGACCATATGTCCCTCCATCTCTCTCACCTCTTGAGTCTTCAGGGTGGTTCCCAGAAGTGAGGCAGGGTGGGACGATTTTTCCTTCCCACAAAGATCAGACAGCTAAGGCCTAAAGAGGATAAAGTGCCTGTTCAAGGCTATTGAAATGTGGAGATACACAGGCATGACCTAAGGAGGCCTGGAAAGTGGGCCAGGGTGAGTCAAGCTAAATGAGTCTCCCGCTGTTCAGTGCCCATCCATGAGGGCCCTGGCAAACCTCCCCTTCCCCACCCATTACCTCTTCCCTATCCAGCCGCCTCCCAGCAGCCCTGTTCCATCCAGGTCCCTGGGCTCAGGGACTGCCCAGCCTGCCCGTGACAGGAAACCCTGATGAAGGCTAAGGCCCTGCCAGCCGTGCCCAGTTGGCCACTCCCAGGCTGTGCTGCTTTGGTTTGTGCTGCAGCAGTGCTGGCAGCCTGCCAGGAAGTGGTCATGGCCTGGGCTCCAGCCTTGCTCTGTCCTAGCTCCCTTCCCAGGATCCACCCACACAAGCCAGAGGCTGGCCATGTCCTTCCCCCCTATACCAGAGATGAAAAAACTCAAGTCTGAAGGCCCGAAAAAGCCTATATACTACCACCCCTCCCAATCTCTGCCAAGGCTGCCAGATGGGCCAGGGCGGAGCTGGCTGGCCACGTGAGGTACCAGGAGATGGAGACAGAGGAGGTGTCTGACTTTCTCCAACTCAGCCCCAGGCCTCCAGCCTGACTCCCTGGGAAAGGGAGTTTGTAATGTTGCTGGGATGAATGAGTTAAAAGCAGCCCCCTGCCTCCTTCTCCTCTTGGCTTCAAGGTTCCTAATGAGCTCCCTATGGGGTCCTGGGTTCATAAACCACACAAAGTGGGGTAAAAGATGTCTGAACACTGGTGGGGAGAGGAGGGACCAGGCCAGCTTCTGAGACTACACCCTTGCTTCGCCCTCCCCTCCCCGCCCCCAAGCCTCCCGCCAGGGAGGAGTCACCCTAAGGCTGGGAGTGGGACCTCCAATAACAAGTCAGGACAGGAGACAGGCAGCTGGGGGAGGGGCAGGTCTGGACCTTGTCCAGAGTGGGGGGAGGCTGAGCTAGGGGCCCCTCTCCCAGGACAATCCCTCTGGGCAGCCTCAGACTGGCCCTGCCATGCTTCCCCGTCACTTGGCATGTCCCAGGGAGGGGCCCTTCCTTACCTGGGGCCAGCCTCGGGTACCAGTGGCTTTGCTCTCTTCAGGGCTGGGCTCTCCCAGTGGTGTGCAGACATCAGAGTGTAGGCCTACGGGGCAGGCATCCGGTGGGGCAGCTACCCCACCCACCCGAAGTGTCCTCCGCGGGCTGCCTCCCGTTTTTCTTCTGCACAGGCGCAGAGCCTGGGGCTGGTGGCGTCCTCGGAAAAGTTTAACTCCAGAAAAGAGGAGGGAACAGCGGGATGGAACTTGTGCAGTGGCGAGTGGAAAACATCCCCCCCGCGCCAGGCAGAGAAGGGCGGGCGGCAGAGGGCGGTGCAAGAGGAGAGGAAGTTGGGGCTCCCGTTCAGCAGCCCATGGCCAGCGTCCGGCTTTGCCTGCCTGCCTGCCAAAGCAGGCTGCCTGGGAGCCAGCCTGAGGGTGCTCCACACCAGTGGGACCGGTTCAGGGGCCAGGCAGGGAGCCTTCAGGAGAGCTGGCCTGGGCCTGCCCTCTGGGTCAGTTTTAAGAGCAGCTCCCATGCTTGACACTCCTCTGGACAGAAGCTGCAGCGTTAGGGGAGATGCCCTCAGACTGATGCAGACCCATGGCAGGATACGCAGAGCTAAGCCCACTCCCCACCCCCATTCTCCGACTCTGTTCTGGCCCTTCTTCCTCAGCCATCCACCACTGCCTGGACAAACCCTCCCCAGATGTAAGCTCTTCTATCCAGACTTCAGCTAACTCCCCAGGTAGTGCTTCAAATCTCAGAGGACTGACAAGTGAATTCTGGAGTATAGGGATTTTCTGAGGCCCTATGGGCAGAGCTCTGACCGGTGCGTGGAAATTTCAAGGAGGTGGGTTTTGGAAGGAAGCTCTTTATAGTGATCAAAGCTGCCCAGACTGTCCCAGAAAGTAGTCATGAGCTCCCCATCTGTAGGAGTGTGCAAGCTGAGGCTGAAAAGCCATAGGTCAGGAATTCTGAAGAAGAGAGTCTTGTCTGTTCAAGGACAGGCCAGATGATTCCTAGGGATCAAGGGAGAGCCCTCCCCCCTGACACCCCACCCCCATCTCTGTCAGCTCTGTACTGCTTGTGGTTCTATAACAGTGGAACTGCTGAGTGACATGCTGTCCTCTCTGAGCTGGACTTGTCCATGTGCAGGAGTGAAGGGAAAAGGACCAGAGCTTATATTTCAGATCCTACCATGTGCCAAACATGGTTCCACATTCTTCCTCCAAAAGTTAATTCCCTTTATCGTCACTATAATCCTGAAAAGCAGATCTTTTAACACCCATTTTACAGACAGACACACTGAGGCTTGGACGGCTTGTCAGGGTCCTACAGCTCTAGTATAATATTTGACCCCAGATCTGCCCGACCCAAAGCTTTACTCTTTTTTTTTTCACATTTGTACTTCCCAATACCTCTGGGTTGCCTTTGCTCACTGGAAGCCCGGCACACACCTGGTCTTTACTCACCTGATTCCTCCCCCTCATTCAGGGCCTAGATCAAGTCCCACCTCCTGGAGGAGCCATGTAGCCCACCTTGGCCTACAGGGATCGCCCTCCTCCCAAACAATTAAAGAGAGGGAGAGCTGGTCTCAGATGTGAGAATAGAGGAAATGGTACATAAGGAAGAATGGAAATCATTAAAACAGTGTTGTAGGGATCAAGTTCAAAATGAATTCTTAGATGAGTGGGATTACATCTCAAAGATATCTGAAGGGGTAAGAAGTCCATCTTCTTGGCCCTGCTTCCTCCTTGACAATGATAGCTCCAGTTCTTGATGTTCCCCTCCATTCAACCCTATGTCCAGGGGGAGAAGGAGGTTAAGCCTGCAGGTTCAGAAATCACGAAACATGTCAGCCACCACATACTCAGTTCCTCCATGTGCTGTGGGCTTTATACACTTTACTCATTTAATGCTCACAGCAACCCCATGAGGTAGGTGCCCTCATCCCCATTGTATAGATGAAGAAACTGAGGCACAGAAAATGAAGCAACTGGGGATGGTCTGATTTCCTCCTATAACCTGGATGTAAGGGAGGTGTTAGGGCAGTCAGTGAGAAGACCACTTCTCCCTGTCATGAGAGGTACTTTTGGTTTGATTGTGTCCACCCCGCCGAAACTCATATGTTGACCCTGACCCCCAAAGGTGATGATGTTAGGAGATGGAGCGTTTGGTAAGTACTTACGTCACAAGGGGAAAGCCCTCATGAATGGAATTAGTGGCCTTATAACAGATACTCCGGAGAGCTCCCCAGCCCCTTCCATTGTGTAAGGACAGTGAGAAGGCGTGGCTATGAATCAGGAAGACCACCAGAAAATGACTGTGCCCCATGATCTTCGACTTCCAGCCTCCATCACTGAGAAATCATTGTTTATAACCTACCCACTCTGTGGTATTTTGTGATAACAGCCTGAGTGGACTACGACAGAAGGCCTTTCATGCTTGGTGCTAAATCAATGTTCAGTCTGCCACGACAATTGTTGAGTGACTTCTATGGTGACCACACACCCTGGCTTCTCCTGGGTGGACCCAGCTTCTGGTATCTTGTCTTATCACCTGTCACCTCATGTGTGTCATACCAGGTGAGGCGGGGTGTCATGTCCTTATGGCCACCTTGGCCCACTCAGCCTCGCTCAGGAGACTGGCCAAAACCAGAGTACTCCCGCTTCAGGAGACGGCTGGATGCCCTCCCACTCCCTGAGCCTTGAGCATGAGGGAACAGAGATCGTAAACAGTCACAGAGAAGAGTGGACGCTGGGCAAGGATGTCCGTAGAACCTGAGTGCAGACAGTGAACCAGAAATGAAGTGGCCTGGGAAGGGCTGAGCAGGTGGGAGCTTGTCCCCTGCGAGCCAGTTTTGAACCCTTCTGACTAATACTGCTTGTGGCTCAACTGCCCCGAGGCCACCTAAGGCAGCGGCACAGCTGGAGGAGTGCGGTCCCCTGCTAGCTCCAAATTTCCAGCCTCCCATGAGCAGGTGAGGCCTGGGCATGTGGGTCTGCTCCAGAGGCTACTGCACAGCACCTACCGCCTTCAATTTTCCATCTGGTTTGGGGGGCGAAGGGGCTGTGGGCTCAGACCACAATTCTTGCCTCTTCACCTGGCTACAGCTCACACTTTGCTGAAGTAGGTGGCCACCTCCTTGCGTGGAGGCTGGGGCCCACCCCCAGCCCAGCCGTTGCCCATCAGCGGCTCCTCCTGGCCCAGCTTCAGGGGTGGCTTGCATTTGTGCCAGTTTGTGAGCAGCTTGTTCATGGCTCCTTGATCGGTGATACCTCGCAGTTTCTCCCTCTCCTCGGCACCATCGGTGGTAGCTGGGGCTGCTGAGCCAGCAGGGGCTGTGGCCAGTGCCCTGTGGGTGTGACCCAGCTCTAGGTCATGGTTCATGGCCTCAAAGAACTGCTGGATACAGACCTTGGCGAAGGCCTTGGCATGTTCCGTGCATGTCTCATCAAAGAGCTTGCGCTCGATGTCAATATAGTGGGACCAATACTTGCTTTTGAGGAAGGCAGCCTGTGTGAAGCAGGGCCGCACAGAGCGCACAACAAATGCCAGCAGTGTGGTCAGCAGCACAAAGGACCAGCCCAGTGCCTGCAGCGGAGAGAAGAGAGAGTCAGCTTGGCACTGCCCTGTGGTCTCCCAAGCCTGTCCAGACCCCCAAAGCACTCTCTATGCCAGGGCTTTTAGGGAAAAAAGTACTGACTGGGCAAGTGACTTCACCTATTGACCTCCATTTCATGTCTGTAAAACGGGCACACATATACCCATTTCATGAAAATGAGGTCATGTGAGTAAAATGCCCCATGTGTAGTCCTGGCACTCATAATACAGGAGTTAACGGGACAGACCCAGGAGTTAGCTGCCTGGGTTTGGTCCCTGTCTCCACTACTTACTAGTTGACCAGGAGAAAGGTACCTGACTGCTCTGTGCCTCAGTTTCCCCACATATAAAATGGGGCTGGTGATAGTACCTAGCTCATAGGATCATTATGAGGACTAAATGTGATACTAAACTTAGCACAGTGCCTGGTACATAGTTAGTGCTCAGTAATTGTTAGCCACTGTAATTATGCCAATAGGTCTTTGCTGAACATGCCTCTTCCTTCAGGAAGCCTTCCTTGACTTCCCTAGGCCATAGTGACCCTTTTTACTGTGAGTTCTGTACCTCTCCATTGGCTCCTGGTATTGTCTGCCATTCAGTCACCAGCACTAACTGAGTGCCTCTTCTGTGTGGGTTCTGAGCTGGGCCCTTGGGGTCACAGAGACAAATTGGACAATCCCTCAAACTCTGTGCTAAAGAGCACTGGATATTTAGGTGCTGGCTCTGTTCAGCCAGTAACTCCCTGTGGGGCACAGGACAGGATGCTCTCCCAACCTCTGCTTCAGGGTCAGCCCCCAGCTGCACAGAGAAGCGTTAGGCCAGATCAGAAGAGGGGAGGCAGAGCAATCCCAAATGCCTGTAATGGGTCTGGCTGGTAATGGCAGAGAAGACATCACGTGGGGAGCTACAGACCATGTGCTCCGTCTCAGCAGGATGCGCACCCCTTATGCTGCTCAATGAGGAAATGTGGTCCCTATGGGGTGGAGGTCCTGATGTTTCAAATACAGCTGGAAATCTGCTTTTTATGTGAAAATTTCTGGTTTTAAATGATGTCAACTCATTCTAAAATTGAATTTCTAATTCAACTTCTGAAGACCAAATGAAACATATCAGGCTGCCTCTCTTCTGGGGGCCCTTTTAGTTTATGATGTGATGGTTAAGATCAGGTGGAGGGACAGCTGCATCAAGCCCTGATGCCTGGGACGATGGGACAAGTGCCCAGAGGAGAGGAGGCACAGTTTGGGAGAGAAGCAGAGATTGGATCAGACTCTCAGAGTATGAGACTCAAATGGGGTGTTTGGTGGTGTTGCAGGCCTCCAGGAGAGTGTTCCAGCCTGGAGCGAGGAGGTGCTGGCGTGTCTGGACTTGCCAGAGCAGAGCGTGCATGTTTCTCAAAGCCCTTGCAGGGCAGGCCCAGCCTCTGCCCCTCCCCTGACAGCCTCTGGTCCATGCGCTGCAAGGGCATGCTGCCTGGGTCATCCTCCCCATAGTGCAATGACTGCAGGGGCGGCCTGAGGGGCCTGGATGGGTGACACACAGAGGAGCAGAGGACGTGGGAGTGGGCCTGGAGGGACCCGAGCTCTGGATTTCCCATCAGTGGGCCCTTTCATTCTGCCTCTAGGGAACATCCCAACAGTGCATCCCCCTCATGCAAGCCCTTCCAGGAGTACCTTGACCCTCAGTTCCCACTCCAGGAGCAGGGAGGTACCAGCTGGGGGCATTTGCCAGTGAAATGTACCCAAATGGCCCAGCCACCCACCGGCCTCACCACTACTCTGGCTTGGAAGAAGAAAGGATGCAAATTCCCCCAGGCTTCCAATCGGAGCTCAGGACAGAGGATGTGGGGCTGGCTGAGCTGTTGGGTCCGCTCCTGGGACCTCAGAAAGGGGCACAGGCCTTTGGACTAAGGTAGCCATAGCACTTTCCCCCAGGTGGCCCCCGATCTGAATGAAAACATGGCCTTCAGAAGCCTCTGCCTCAGTTGGGAAAATATGCCCCTACCCCACAGAGCTCTGTCTGAGGGGGAGCCCCGGTCTGTTGGGGAAACATGACTATTCCTGAGGAAGCCCCATTTTGAGATGTGGTGGGATCGAACCCTTCCAGAAGGACTCCGGTCTGTGTGGGGAGACCAAAGCC
Organism: Rhinolophus sinicus; assembly: GCF_057876585.1. Classification (NCBI taxonomy): domain Eukaryota; kingdom Metazoa; phylum Chordata; class Mammalia; order Chiroptera; family Rhinolophidae; genus Rhinolophus; species Rhinolophus sinicus. The sequence goes on along the minus strand of NC_142515.1, from coordinate 21,615,073 downwards.
TTTTGTCCTCCTCACCTGGGAGATGCAGCGCAGGTAACGCACGGCCACCTCTCGGGCCAGGAGCCAGTCGCCATCGTAGATCTCTGGGCAGGGCACCCGGGCAAGCAGGCGGGCAAGCTCGGGTGGAGCTAAGCTGAGCGCCAGGCTTCCGTTGCCCAGCACGGTCACGGGCACGGCAGTGCAGAAGGCACAGAGGAAGCACTTGCCATCAAGCAGCGTGACGGCCACCCAGACGACAGGTGCGATGAGGGCGCGCTGAGCCATGGAGCAGAACATGTAACGCAGCACGGCGGGGTCCTTGGCCCGGCGGCCAGGCGGCCGCTTCCACTCCTCAGCCAGCATGGACACATTGTTGTTCAGTACCAAGCCGAGCAGAAAGAGCACCAGGGGCGGCGCCAGCAGGATGCCCGCGCTGTAGGCTGCATTGTAGCCGGGCAGGCAGGGGCAGTTGAAGTCAAAGGCTGAGTATATCTGGGCACTGGCCAGGGCCATGATGCCACAGATGCCATTCATGAAGGACTCCTGGTTGGACTGCAGGAACTGGAAGACCATCCGGAACTTGTCCATCGCACCCCCCGGGGGGCCTGGGGGCCTCCTCCCACCTCACCGCTGCCTCAAGGATGGTCCCTGTGGCCCACTCAGTGCCCACCTCATGGCTGACACTGGCAGAGCTCAGGGCAGCGGCTGAGGTCACTGTCTCTTTGAGGAACATACTAGTCATATGCTGGCCAACAGGCATAGGGTGGCCAATCCTGTGGGTGTAGCCGGAGTTCTGCCCCTCCTCTCTCCACCCCTCCTGGGCTTCGCTCTCTCCACAGCCACCTCCGGCACTGGGAAACCACCAGGGCCACACCTGATGGGGACCAGTTTTCACTGGATGTGAAAGTAGGGCAAGGAGGCTCAGACATAAGCTGGGAAGACATGGTCTCCAGCAGGGTTGGAATTTGGGAGAATCCTGGGCTGCTGCAGAGGCCTGAGCTTCTGGACATTATCTCCTGGGCTCCTAGGAAGCATGTCACCTTCCTTCTGCCCTTCCCATTGGGTCTTTCTTCCATGCTGTATCAGAATCCAAGAGGGCTCTTCCATCAGTTCAGACAATGATGGTACAATGATACAGAGATGGCAGTGATAGTGGTGGTTGTAATGGAGGTGATAATGGTGATGGTGTTGGTACTGGTGATGGCAGTGTTGGTGTTGGGGATGGTGCCGATGGAGGTGAAGGTGATAGTGGTGCTGATGGCAGTGATGGTGGGGGTGGAGATAGTGCTAATGCAGCATGGCATAGAGTAAAAACCCTGAATTAGGATTTGGAGTCAGATATGGATCTGAGAGATGGCTGTGTTCCCCCCCACCCCACTCTCCCTGCACACACACACTGGGCAGGGAGCTCTAGCCTATGAGCATAATGCAAATGCTTTTATGTGCAGTTTGCTTGTGTCTCTGTGGGTGTTTCTGTGTGTTTGTAGATTGTGGATGAAAAATCCTTTCCTGGCTCTACCTTCCTCCTCTACTTCCCCCGATCAAAAAATAAAGGGGCAGAACAGTGGGGTTTCAGGCCTGGAGTTCAGGTCCCAGAATGTCTTTGGGAACCAGCCCAGGGTACCTCCTGTCAAAGTGTGGAGTAGGTTAAAGCGCTCCCTTTGATGCCCACCAGTTCTCCCAGAAGAGCAGGTCAGACCCAGCTCCAACGAGATGGCTCCTGTCTGGGTTGAGAGGGTGGGGCTGGGGCTGACGCAAAGCAAGAGCCTGGACAGGGTGGCTCCATGGGGCCCACAGATCTGTGTATCCCTGTAGGGGTCATGTATGATCACTGTGGCTTTGGGCCTCGGTGTCTGTGTATCCGCATGTGTGCGTGTAACCACATTAGTGGTGTGTGCGTCTCTAGGACCAACAAGAATTGGCATTTACCGAGGTTTCTGTGTCAGGCCCCAGGCCAGCACTTTACCTGTATAACCTCATGTCATCTTCGTACAGTTCTATGGGATAGGTGCTTGTGGGGGCAGAGCCCCAGAAAGAAGTTTCCAGGCTCTCGGCCTCACAGAGACAGGTGCTGGCTCAGGTAGTAAATGGCCATCAACTGTGATTGCATGGCCATCAGCTGTGGCTAGTTGGCCGTCAGCTGTAACCAGTGAGCCATTGGCCACTAATATAACTGCTGTGGCTACGCTAGCAGAAAGAGAGGAGAGAGAAAGGATGGGGGCTAGCAAGACGATGGCGGCTGGGCTGGCAAGTGTGGATGGCGGTTTGCGGACAGTGTGGATCCAGCCTCCATTGAGAGTATAGTGCCGCCAGAGAGAATATAGTGGTATGACTCCCCTACCTATGGCTCCGTGGGTGTTCCTTTTTGGCCTCACCATATCCTGCGTTATGTGGGGAGCGGGAGCAGAGACCCCGCAGGCCTCCCAGCACGACAGTGCTGTTGTCCCCATTTTACAGAGGTGGGGACGGAGCCTCAGAGAAGTTAAGTTACACAGCTTGTAGGTGGAGGAGTGGGACATGAACCCAGGCTAAGTACAAGTGGAGGTGGGGGAGGGAGCAAGGAAGGGTTTTTCTGCTTTTCTCTTCCGGTTGAATCAGGTTCTTCTGCTCTTCTCGTCCAGGTGGAAACACTAGTGCATCACAGATCGGATGCAGGTGGAGAAAGTTATTGCTCCCTTTACTGTCAGGCTGTGCTTGGGGCAAATGGAGCCTCTAGGCTGGTGGCTTCTGGAGGACCATTGTTGGGGGCTTCCAAGAGGGCACCCACAGGTGGAGAGCAGGATGAGGGAGATCCAACCAAGGACATCTATGGCAGCGTCGACGTGCTGGCTGACAAGGGGTCTGAGCTGCAGCACAGCTTGGCACACAGTTTCGGGTGCGGAGTGGTGGGGTGGAGTGGGCTGGTGCAGAAGCCCAGGAGGAGTGCAGCTCCGGGGGCCGCCTGGAATCTCTGTCTTCTACAGTGGATACTGTTTGTAGCTGATGTGCCCTGCTAGTGGCACCCGAGCTGGCTGCATGGTGCCTGCTCCAACTACATATACACTCTGCAAATTTTAACTTCAATGTTATTTAAAAATACTTGATACAAAACAGCTTGATTGGATTCTACACTTACTATTCGCATATCACAAGAGTTTTGGTTACAGTTATTGAAAGTAAAGGATGAGTGCTGCAGTCTTGACATACCATTCAGACTGTTGTAAATTTTTGAGTGGTTGTATAAATTAGTTTTAAATTTATCAACTCGGGCCAAGTCTTCTCTGGGTGGTATTTATCAAACATTTGAAGAGATCATTATTAAAGAGCCTTGAGGGGATGGGTAAACATGATCAAAAGATACAAACTTCCAGTTATAAAATAAATGAGTTTGGGGATGTAATGTACAGCATGGAAACTATAATTAATAATCCTGTATTGTATATTTGAAAGTGCCAAGAGAGTGAATCTTAAAAAGTCTCCAAAAAAATATGTGTAACTATGTGAGGTGATGGATATTAACTAGACTTATTGTGGTGATTAATTTGCAATATAAACATATATAGAACAATTATATTGTACACCTGAAACATAATAGTATATGTCAATTACATCTCAATTAAAAAAAAAGAGCCTTGAATAGAATCTGCCATCGTCATTTCAAACTCTGATGTTAAAAATTTATGTTCACTGAAGCATGCTCAAGAAGCCTGGGAGATTTCATTCGGGTGTTTTATACCAATTCAGTATTGAATATCTTTCCTAATTTGTGCTACATTTTTCTAATCATAATTCTATAAGATAATGAAGATGTAATCATTGTCCCACTGGGCTCTATATAGATGTCTCCAAATCCCCTTCGTTTGCCCAGGTGTCACGTGTCAATCAATGTCTCCACGCACTGGGATGTGAAGAAGGTTAGGAACCTCTGTCTCTGAAGCATGAGGGCGAGGGGCAGGTGTCCTGTGAGGGAGAAGGTGGGGGTGGCCTCTTGAGCAGCAGCTGAAGCCAGAGCTGTGTCAGCCACCACAGAAAGGATATGTGGAACATGCCCTGCTCCTGAAGCATCATCTGCCCACCCAAATCCTCCTCAGGCCCTGCCCATTCTCTCAGTTTCTTTCATTGAACAGTCAAGTTTCTTCTTAGCAAGAAACCATGTTACAGAGCACGTAAGAACCCTCATCAGCGACCGGGATTCACAGCTCAACCCAGCCACATACCAACCAGGGACCTTGAGCAAGTAAGTAATGTAACCTCTGGATGCCACAGACTGCATCTGTGAAATGGGGAGAATAAAAGAGCCCACATTTCAGGCTGTCGTCATGAGGATTCAATGAGATGCTGCAGGTAAAGAGTTTAGCGCAGAGCTAGGCCCACAGTGAGCTCTCAGTAAATGATGGTTATAATCGCGTAACAGTAATAATTACCATCTCTTCAACTGAGCTTTGGTAGTGCACTTTGAAAATGTGTGCTAGTTTCCTATTGCTGCTGTAAAAAGTCACCATGAACAGTGGTTTAAAACAACACAAATTTATTCTCTCACAGTTCTGTGGGTCAGGAGTCTGAAGTGGCTCGCAATGGGCTGAAAATCAAGGAGTTGGCAGCCTGGGTTTCTTCTGGAGGATCCAGGGGGAGAATCTATATCCTGGGCTTCTCTGGCTTCTAGAAGATACCTACATTTCCTGGCTCGTGGCCTCCCATCACTCCAACCTCTCCTGCCTCCCTCTTATAAGGACGTGTGACTACACGGTGTCCACCTGGACCATCCAGGTGAGTCTCTCCATCTCCGGATCTTTCACGTAATCACTTCTGCATCTGGAGGTAACACATTCACAGGCTCCGGAGATTAGGTGGTGGGCCTTGGGGGCTCATGACTCTATCTATGACAGGAGGGGTCTTTGGGAGTGCATTTAGCAATGCTCTGTCTTCTCCACCTCTCCCCTCTGACTCCTACAGCATATGACTGGGTGTAAATGGAAAGCAGGGTGACATGACCCTGCACAAATTTTCAATGTGTTGGTAGCAAACTCACCCACAGCTACACTGTGGAGTGTACACTGGGCTGCCCCTAGAAGTGTTGTCCTGGCATGCACCCCAGTGCTAGAGGAGTTAAATGTCATGTAAAGCAGCATGCAAAGGGGGCCTCTAGGGAGCGGGTGCTGTACCTTTAGGAAAATGCCCACTTTACATAGGAGAGCATGAAGGTAGGGTGCTCAAGCGGCACTGCCCTCAATCAGCAGCTCTGGCAGCACCTGGAAAACAGGGCAGTGGAGGAGGCAGCAGCCATTAGTAAGATGTGGCTGCCAAGGCAGCTCAAGTACTATCAGGCTGTGTTACCAGAGGTATGAGGTCTTTACCTAAGGAGGATACAGTGCCATTCTCTGCTGCATTAGCCAAACTGTATTGGAGGTTGTATGTTGTGTCCAAAACCAGCAGTACTCACTAAATATTCCATGTGCTTCCCTATAATTCCCAGCCTCTGTTCCAGGTAGGTTGAAGCCATGGGACTGAGTTGTGTCACAGAAGCCCCCACCTCTTACCACTGTCCCTAGTCTTTGTCTTCCCTGCCTCATGGACCCTGGACACCAGGGTAACACCCACCACCATCAGCACTCCCCTCTACATTTCAAAGGCTGCTCACCACACCCAGGAGACATTTGGCCCAAGACAAGCTGGCGGTGCCACAGTTAGTGCCCCAGTCAGGGACAGTCGGAGATTGGTAACAAACCCTCCACCTTCCTCCCTTCTGGGTTGGGAGGCCTGGGGATGTGGGCACCCAGAGTTGCCCACAGCAATGACTGGCTGGCTCCACAAACGTTACTGACTTTCTTCCCTTTCTGGTATCACTTCCCCTGTTCCTACCTTGTTTCCTGGGAGTGACTGCCACGTAAACCACTCACTGACTTGCTTGTCTCAGAATCTGGGGAATAGCGTATGTCTTAATGTGGTATCCCAATATGGGGGAGTCCCCTGTCAGCTGGGTCCCCAAGTAACCAGAGGAGCTCCCCTCCTGCCCAACTTTCCTCCCCTGTTTATCTGCTTCAGACTTTGCCTGAGTGAGAAATGTATCTTTGTTGTGTTAGGGCACTGACATTTTGGTGTTATTTTTACATTCGGGTCTAACCTGACTAACACAGGATGGACTGCGCTACGGGTTACATTTTTAGCAGGACATTGACAAACATGAGCACCCGGAGTATATTCTATCTCTTAAATACCTCTAATTTTCTGCTTCTTTCCATCTCCACCCTAATCCAGGCCCCAATCCCACAGCCGCTCCTGCCCTCATCCTGTTAGAGCTGATCAAGCAGAGGCAAGAGAGGTCATTTCTTCTGGCCTCAAAGCATTGGGCAGAGCTAGGCCCTCAGCAGAGAACTCCCTCATCTTCTACGAGTCCCTCTAAGTGGAAGGATGTTAGTGTGGATATAATTACTCTACTCCCATCATAGCCGTTAGGTCCTGGTGCCCTTCACCATACAGAGATGCTGAGGCTTCCTCCATTATCAATATCCTAAATTGAAACAGGCGCCAAACCTCCCACACTTCCTTTATAACCCTGGGTAGAGCCCAGGGATGTACATGAATCCGACAGAAACTCACCAATCTGCTTGGCCTAGACCACCCCCCGCATAAGCAGTCCCCGCATGGGCAGTTACCAATAACCCATGATTTCCCCTCAGTCCTCTCCCTCCTGGGTCTCTCTGAAGGACTGGTTTTATGGGTCATCCTTCCCCCATCCTGAAATTCACTCTTTCATCCTTCCTCTTCCCACTCCAGTCTCTCTCTCTCTCTCTTGCTGGCCCTACCCATTCCTGCAGCTCAGGCCATGTGGATGAACCCCAAGTATCAGGCCTCCTTCGGGCCTTGTCTGCAAACACTGCCTCTCGTCCCCAACTGCCTGCAGGATAAAGCGAAAATCCTGAGCTAAACCCTTAAGGCTCCCACCTCCTTCCCGTCCTCATGCAGCGACCCAGGCTGCACAGGATAGGGGACTTACACAGACAAAGCCCTGCTGCCAGTATATTGCCGCCTTGCCCGGCTGCCCACTGTGTCTCCCAGAACAGAGGCCCTATGTACAGGGTGGCGTCAGGAGGGCCATCACCCAGAGTTGGCTGAGGCCTGGGGAATAAGCTTGGGCACCCAGGGTGGCAGCTCTCCTGGGAGGGAGGGTCTTCATGAGCAGGTAGAAGCCTGCCACCTGTGTCCCTCTCTCCCAGATGGCATGGTATACGCTGCTTCAGCCATCTCTCTCGCGCGGGATGTAAACAAATGGTAGTGTGGAGGGACGATGGCAAGGACGATCTGGGGTTTGAAACCATGTCATTTGGGAGCTGAAGAGGGTGGGGATGTATTTGAGGGCCATCAAGGACAGCTGATCCCAAGAATGTGTCACTGGGTGTGGGGTTTGGGAGGCATCTCTTGATGGAACGCATTTGGAGTGGGGTCCTCTGCCCTCTGGCTAAGGGTCTTTAGCCTGGCAGGACTGCACACTCTTCCATCTGGCTGTTTGTTCACTAGCTCATGTTCTATCTCCCCTTCCAGACTGGAAGCTCCATTAAGATAGGCCTGCTCTCTGGCACTCTAGGCATTCCCTCAGTATTTGATGAATGAGTGAATGACTCACTTGCTGCCTCTTTCCCAACTGTTTGCCTTTGTTTTCACTGTTTCCTCTCTTGAGGTCCTCTGGCCCCACCCCATCTCTTTCTCTACTTGTCAAAACCCTCCCTATCCTTTGAGACCCATTCAAATGAAGCCTTCTCTGATCCCCTAGGTTGGAGCCATGATTCTCCATGCTAAATCCCCATGGCACATAGTTTGTCTCTATCACATCACTTATACTTTTTGCTTTGGATTATGATGGTTTCTGTACCCATCTCTGTCTCTCTATTAGACAGTGAGTTCCTTGAGGGCAGGCCATATCCTCTGTGTATTCTCCGTTCCCGATTCCCTGGCACAGTGCTGTCTATGCAGTTGGTGCTCAATAAGTGCTCAGTATAAGAAGGCAAGAGTATTGATGGCAGTCAGTGGCTTTTTGCTCGTCCAGATGCTGCATTTTTGCAGCTCTATGTGGGGTCCCTGAGCCTCCCTCCCCCAGGCTGGGAGCTCAGCTGTGCTGACTGGGCCATCTCCAAGCTCTCCTCCCTCCCTCCCCATCCAATCTCTGCAATCACTTTGCCTAAATCTTGCCCCACCTCAGTGCCATTTCTGATATTTGCATGGCCTGAGCAACAGCAGGGTAGGTGGGGGGAGGCTGAGTTGCAGAGATTGTCTGGTCCTACAAGGTCCCTTGGCAAGAGCCCAGGAGAGCAGAGATCGCCTGATATGGAGGGGGCTGGGCTCTAGGGGGTGCGTCTAGGGGCCCCTGCACTGCTCCCAGGCCCTGAGAATCAGAAAACCATGGGGTGAATACGGGTCTGCACCATTTGGGCTGATGGAGGCAGTAGCAGTGTGTGTGTGTGTGTGTGTGTGTGTGTGTGTGTGTGTGGTGAGTGAGTCATCAGGGAGGAACAGAGGCCCAGAGGAGATTACGGGGTAGATTTTCCCCAACCCTTCCTGTTAGGGCCACCAGAGACTGAGTGGCAGTTTTTTTCTTTTTCAGCAAGCTTCTAACCCTGGCGTTTCAAGGATTTTCACCCACTCTTGGCCCAGAAATCCTTAAACATTGGAACTTACTGAATCACCTGGGATGCTTGTTCAGTGTGGCGATGTCTAGGTCTGCTCCTACCCTGATTTGCAGATCTGGTCCAAACACTGTACACTGGGCAAATCCTCACCAGGTGCCAGCTTCTTGTTGAGGGCATCAGGTAGATACTACTGTGAATGTCCAGGGAAGGAAGCAGCCTTGCAAAGCGATGCTGAGCTCAGGAGTTAGGCCGCAGGTGGTAAGAAAGGCGGTGAGAGTGAGGGGTGAGGAAGGAAGCGCCTGCTAACTGGAGGCGGCAGAGGCGGGGCTGAGAAAGGAGCTGCATCTCAAAGGGGGCTGCACCAGGTGGGGGCTGCTCAGCCTGGGTCTCTTAGAAACAGAATTGATGGGACTTCGGAAGTCGAGATTTGGAAGGGCCAGCCCCTTTGACATCCCAAAATAGAAAAATCCCCTTGACAGGAAAAGATAAAACTGTTCATATGCTGTAGCTAGCAAGAGGCACTAATCAGCAGTTTCAAGAGGAACTCAACTAGCGGAGTTTGCTGAAGTTTACCCAGAGAACCCTGGCGGAAGCGGCAGGAAACCCAGCCAGAGCATTAAAAACAAATACACCACACTAGCTAGAGGGCTGACTAATGTGTAGCTCAGAGCCCATTCTGGAGTTAGACCTCCTGCAATCACGTTTCAGCTCTTACATGGGTGACCGCCCGCAGCTTAACCTCTTTATGCCTCAGTTTTCTCTTCTAAAAAATGGTGCAATTAATTATCTTTCTGCATTAGGTTATCATGAGGATTAAATGAGCTACTATATGTAAGGAAGTTAGAACAATGCCAGGCACATAGTAATCACCACATAAACGTGTGCCATTGTTGTTGTTGTTATTTAGAATCTGGACATCTAGGACCCAGAACCCACGGCAGATCTATTTAGACTCTTGCTACTCAGTGTGGTGCACTGACCACAAGCAGCAGTATCATCTGGGAACTTGCTAGAAATGCAGTCTTGGAGCCAGTCCTGGCGGCACTGCAGCAGAATCTGCATTTTACAAGAGCCCAGGTGAATGATGCGCACGGTCAAGTTTGTGAGGCACTGCTTTCGAGAACCCCAGCGGCCATGCGCAGACACTAGGCCACAGGTGGGGCTGTTTTGGGGAAGGAGGCCAACAGGGCTAGGCTGCTCTGCCTTGGAGCTCCCACAACCTGGAAAGTCCCCGGACCCTGGTCAGTGGGGCGCTCCTCGTGGGGACACTGCTGGGGTCCCTACACATGGGTTTGTTGGGACAGCCTGGTGCCGGGGGCCGCAGCAGGGGCACGGTGGCTGAGGCCAACCCCCCAGAGCCCGGGGGATGCCCGGAGGTCCAGAGGCGGTTTGCTGCAGTACCATGCGCTCAGGAGCTGATCCACCTGCTCCTGACTGGAGACCACGCGCAGGTGAGCCTTCCCACTTCCGCCGTCCAGGGCCTCAAGGGGCTCGGGCATCTTGGGAGGCTCAGCGCCCGTTCCGGCTCTGTCCCCCCGCAGTCCCCGCATCTCGCTCTGCATACTGGCAAAGAAGTGCAGCACGCAGCGGTGCGCAAAGTCCCGCGCGTGCTCGCAGCACGTCTCATCGAAGAGCTTCTGCTCCAGGTCCACATAGTTGCTCCAGTATCTGCGCTGCAGGAAGACTGTTTGGTCGAAGCAGGGCCTCAGGCAGCGGGCCAGGAAGGCCAGAATGATCAGCAGCAGGGTGACACTCCAGCCGATGGCCTGGGGGTGGGAAGCAAGAGGCTGGGTGTGGGAGGGGCATGGGTGCTATACAGCCGCGTTGCAAGGGTGTTCCAGAGCCTCTCCCTTCACTTAGGCCTCTCATCCTTCCTCAGATCTATCCATCTTCCTATTTAGTCATCCATCCTACCGACCACCTCCATCCCTTCTCCCTTACATTTATTCTCTCATCCTTGCATCCATCCATCCATCCAACCATCTCTCCACCCATCCATCCAGTCATCCATCCTCTCATCTGACTATATATCTATCATCTACCTATCCAGCCATCCCTCCATCCATCCATCATCCATCCTCCTATCCAGCCATCTATCCTCCCATTGATTCATGCTCCCATACTCTGATCCTTCCTTCTATTTATCTATCCAACCATCCATGCTCCCACTACTCATTTTCCCAACCTTCCTCTTACGGAAACCAGAATATGCTACCCCAAAGTATTCCTCTTTGATATAAATATTATTTTGAGCTAAAGACAATTAAGAAGTGCAAACATAGGAAAAACTCTCTCTACACTTCCCTTTTCCATCTAAAGGCAGGATATAAATTCTCCTTTTACTGGAGACAGACTCTTAGCAGCCCAGAGACAGCACCAGAGGAATGTGCAAACAAAACTTACTCTATTAGTAAAGAGTAAGAAAGTCCATGTTTCCTTCCATTTATTTACCTTTCCACCGTTTCTGCCCTTGGAAGCTTAAAACTGCTTTCCTTTGTCCTGTCACTTCTCTACAAAGGTTTTGTTCTTGCTGAAGATGCTAATATAAGCTGGAATTCTAAGCCACTGTTTTGAGTTACTCTTTGGTTTAGGTTTCTCCTGTGTAATGTGCACTGCACGCATTAATAAACTCTTTGTTTTCCTCTTGTTAATCTTTGTATTAGCATCTCAGCTGAAAATGTAAGGTAGGGAGAGGGAAAGTTTTGCCTTCTCTATTCTCCCATCTATTCATCATCTTTTCATCTTTTTATCCAGTCCTCCATCTATCCTCACATATGTTTATCCATCCCACCTATGTGTCCATTCATCCTGAATTATGGAGGAGGCACTGGAGGCCTAGTCGTTTCTTTCATAGAGCTCACACGTTAGTGGAGGAAACAATTAAATAGGTGATGAGTGGCTAAGTGCCGCATTGAGGGACATACAGGGACTCATGGGGATCCATCCAACCTGAACTTGAGGGCTTAGGGAAGAGTGAGGTTTAGGCTGAGACCTGAAGGAGGAGTAACAGTTGTACAGGACATGAACAGGAAACAGTGTTCTGGGCCAAGAGTGAGGAACAACTGGAAGTAGATCTCTAGGGCTGGAGCCCACACATGGCCGACCCCTCTCCCTTCTCTCTTTTCATCCAAAGCCATAGTCTCTTCAAGGCTCCCTAAGACTAGAGCAACTGTGTGGACCTGGAGCAGAGAAGTCACTCCTTTAAACCATAAGCAAAGACATATTTGAATTCTTATCATTTGGAGATGTGATTTACCGTCTCTCATTTGGTCTCCCACAGGATTCCCCCCCCACACACACCAATTTAAAATATCAGTGTGAGCATTTTACATGTGAGGAGAATTTAATGTGCCTGATGAACTAACAGCTAAGTCAGAACTCAACCCTGGTCTGATTGGAAATTCCACATTCTTTCCTCTGAGCTAGTGAGAGCCTAGAGTGTGTAAGCCCACAGGGACCACCAAGATGGAGGAGAACAAACTTCCTTTTAATTTGCAGAAGAAACTGAGGCTCACAGGGGGACTGACTTGGCCCCGGTCACAATCTGAACCAGAATCAAGTGCACCTGAGTACCGGTCCTCTCTCCACTGCACGATGGGCCTGCATTTGCCACGAGCCTGTCTTGGATCCCCAAAGGGCTGGGTCATGTTTTTATTCTCTGGAGCTCTACTGATACTCTGCATGTGTGGGTTCACGTAAAGACTTTTTAGGGGACACAACCCAGACATGGGCTCTGTGAGTGGTGGTGGTAGAATCTAGAGTCTGGGCTGGGATTTCCTCCAGGGTAATGGAATTAGTACCCTGTGGGAAGCCAGGCATTTGGGGAGAACCTGAACTGTAGGGAGATGGTTAAGAAGGTCAGGAGTTACGACATGTATATTCAGATCCCTGCCCTATCTTGTACAAGCTGTGTGAATTTGGCCTTGTGACCTAAACTCTCAGAGTCTCAGTTTCCTCATCTGCAGAATGGGATGATAATGACTGCATTCACTTCATAGGGTTGTTCTGAGAATTAAGTGAAGTAATGCATATGAAGTGCTGAACACAGTGTCTGACATGTAAGTGCTCAATAAAGGGTGATTAGTTATTTCTGAGGTGTGCGAGGAATGTGTGTATGGGGTGGAAGGCAGGGCAGAGCAGTATATCTCCAATGCTTTCCTGCCATCCAGGCTGCCTGAGGGTGGGCCTAGCTGACTCCAGGAGGATATGGGTACCTGGTCTCTGCCCTGCAATGAGTCAGCTTGATGGCCAAGTGCCCGCTTCCTAAGGCCGAACACTGTCCTGTCCATGGATCATGCTCCTAACCCCCTGGGAACCACCTGCTCCTTGGTTGTGTCTCCAGCAATGGGGACTAGCACCAGGAAGTCATGTGTATTTCCTCACCCCCCAGAACACATGCAGGATATTTGTGAGGGTTGGGAGAGGACCTCCAGAATTACCTGTGACAGGCACCGCAGGTAGCGAGACACTGCCTTTCGAGCAGGGCTGTCCCTGACCAGCTCATCCTCCTTGCAAGGCACCTTGGACAGGAAGAGCTGCACCTGGCTGGGGGTCATGTTGGCAAAGTCCAGAAACTTCTCGGGGTCCACGGAGCTGCTGAAGGCACACACAAAGAACTTCCCATCAAGGAGGGCCAGCAGGATCCAGACCAGGGGGGCGGCCAGTGCTCTCTGCAGCACAGAGGAGCACATATACCTGGGAGCAGAGGAAAGAGGCGGCTCACAAAGGGCAGCGGGAGTTCAACCTTAGGAGGAAGGCTATAGGCGAGATGCAAAGATGGACTTCCCAGGAGGGCTGGGAAATACCAGTCATGATTACATCTAAAGGGTGGCTGCAGCTCCCACTGCAGAGGTCCCAGCAGTGGAGGGCTGGGAGGAGGGAGGGCTGGGGGCCCCAGGGGGCCCGGGACTGGAGCACTGGGGGGGCTGATGTTCTTCCTGCTCTAGGCCTCCTAGCAGACACTGTTGGGCCCCTGCCCTTCCGGAGGCATCTGTAGCTTTGGCGGATGGTTCCTGTTCATGCGGAGGCCTGAGGGCTTCTGACCTCCACCACCGCAACCACCTGTGGGGCTCTGCATGAGGGCTTTGGTGGTGCTCTTCTCCCAGAGGCTGAAAACACTGGGGTGTTAAAAACCCCCAAATCAACCTTCAACTCAAGAGGGACAGGACCTGGTACATTAATACCCCAGCTTCCTAGACCCTCAGTGGGACAATTCTGAGGTGTATTTTACCCACTCTCTCAGAGAGTCCGCAGAAGGACTGAGCCCCGATAACCCCCTCATTATCACAGTTTTCCCAGAGCCTGCTTCTGACAGGAGCCTAAACTAAGAGAGCTCTGCCCGATAATCCTCCCAGAGGTAACACCTCAAACACTTGCCCCAGCGTCCAGGAAGCCCACCCTCTGACTGTCTCCAGGTGCCTCTCCTGGCCTCAAGTGGCATGGACTCGCTGTTGGTCACAGGACAGGAACCCACTGGATCCCAGAGGAAAAGGCCAAGGGCACACCCAGTGCACGGACCCCCACTGTGTGGCTGGAGCATGGAGCATGGAGCCCCCATGGAACACAAAACAGGCTGCTTGTGCATAGAATGCAGATGTTTCTAACTTGCACTGTATACAAACATAAAATGGGGTATGCTGTGTGTGTGTGTATGTGTGTGTGTGTGTGTGGACTACCCAGCAGTGAATTATAAATACGCTGTAGGCAAGAGTGGCTCCAGCATTTTCTGTGGAGGCAATGTGGTTGGAAGGTAGAACTGAGGACTTGTCAGGAAGGTACACCACGTATGTTTGAGAACACCTCAATTGTCCATGCCAAACATTAAGGGGGCGAAGGAGATCGTGAGTGGGCTAAACCCACCAGTCCCCTCCTGCCACTGCCCACAGGTCTCGAGCACTTAGATATTTTGTCCAAAACACTAAGAGCAGCGGAGTCAGCCTGTGTTTGCATCTGAGCCGTGCCTCTTCCTTGCTGTGGGAGTTCAGCCAAGTTACTTAACCTCTCTGTGCCTCAGGTCCTTCATCCTTGAAAATAGGCCCAATGTAGGAGTAGACCCAGGGCCAAGGTGAGAATTCGGACGGCGTGCACACATAGCACTTGGCACAGAGCTTGGTACCAAGTTGGTGCTCAGTGGCGCCAGGGAGCATTATGAATTTCTAAACTCCATCAATTGATTTTGATTGAGGGCACCCACTGATCTGAGGACAGAGTGGTACAAGCTGCCCTTGGGAGCTTACGGGAGAGGGATGCAGCCTTTAACCCAATCGTGCCTCTTACAATATGCGAAACTGGCTAAGCATGTCATGGATTGGTCCTTCATGGGTGTGGGGAGGTATAATCCATGGCCAGCCTGACAGATGTGACCTGGGTGATTCTTGGGAATCCTGAATCATTCATGTGTTTCCAGCACTGGCCCTGAAAAGGTGACAAATGACAGGAACAGAAATATCTGTTTCTCCACAGTGGAAACTGCAAATGGGACTCTGTGAGCTGATGATGCTTTGGTTGGGGAAAGGAGGGGGTACATCTGAGTGTGGCTGTGGGTGTGGGTGTCCTGCCCTGACAATACCCTTGGGTGTCACTGGGGCTTGGGGGTCACCTGGCAGTGTGCGTGTGGTGAGTGGTAGGGGGAGCCCTGACAATGCCCACAGGGTTGGTTGGGGTTTAGGGTGCTCCTGGCAGTGCTTGTGCTGGTGGAGGAGCCGTGACAATGCCCACATGGGAGGGTCAGGGTTTGGGGTGCCCACCGGTCGCTGGGTGGTGTGGTACCGCACCTGATGACGCCTGGGTCTTTCCTCCGGTGCCCTGTGGGCCGGCGCCACTCCTCCACCATCACCACGGACTGCCGGCTGGCGAGGAGGCCACAGAGGAAAAGGGCGAGTGGGGGTGTGAGCAGCAGGCCCAGGCCGTAGAGGGCATTGTAGCGTGCCAGGCAGGGGCAGCTGAAGTCAAAGGAGGAGTACAGCTTGACGGTGACCGCGGCCAGCAGCAGGCAGATGCCATTCATCACCGACTCGGAGCTGGACTGGAAGTGCTGGAAGAGCATGCGGAACTTATCCATGGCTCCCACCTGGTGGGGGCTGGGAGGCTTCTGCTGCCTTCCTACCACTGCCAGGCCTCCCTGGGGCCACAGGAGGGTCTTCTCGTTCAAGGGCCTGGGGGACAAGGAGGAGGCAGTGTCCTCTCCGCTGTGCAGCCTCCGGGGTCTTGCTCTCCACGAAGGCTTTCCTGTCCAGCCCGATTGTCTCCCAGTGCCACTCCCCTCCTCTCCGGGAGAATGAGTCACTGCTCGGTGACCAGCCAGCCCAAAGCACCTCTAGGCAAATGTGCCCTGCCTTGTCACTCCATTCCCCCCAGAGCCCTAGCCCATTCCCTTCTCTCTTTGGGGTTTGGATACTGAGGCCTGACAGCTGGTGGGGCTTCCCGTGGGGGACAGGCAAATTCTGGGTGTGGTCAGGCCAAGATGCTGATGGAGTCAATTATATTTTCTTGGTCAGCGCAGGGAGAGTTCATGTTGGTTTTCACGCTGGGAGGAACCAGGAGGGGTGCCTTGCCTTAGGCTTAAAGTCTTCCTGGAAAAGAAGAGCCTTGAAAGGAGTTAAGCCATGTTTCAGCATTCGCCAGTAAAAGGTGTGGAAGGGGAAGGCGTTCCAGGTGAGGGTCCTGCATGGCCAAAGGTATGGAGCGAGAATCGGGTTGGTGTAGCCAGCAGTTTGGGGGTTGCTGGAATGTGGTGTCAGACAGAGGGCTGGGGGTCAGTGGGTGCTGGCAACCCTCTCCTCCATTTTCCCCCACTCCTTCCTAGATCTGGCCACTGGCACAATTTCCACTGCATCATTCCTCTGCTCAAGTGTCACTGGGGGGCTCCCCCAGCCCCCTTCGCTTGGCATTCAAGGCCCTTTCAACTGTACCCAGAGGTGTCTTCCCTCCACACTTTTGCTGACGCCATCCTCCCCACTGAAAATGTGTGTCCCTTTCTCCCATCTGTTCTTCAAGAGGCAGCTCAAATGCAGTCCTGCCACCAAGCCACCCCTGGTGACCTCAGCTCTGTGGAGCCTTGACTTCCCACAGGCCCTGGGAAAGGCCACCTCAGCCTGTCAGTAATCTCACCTATGTGTGGGAGGGAGAAGTCCCATCTAGGGCAGGAACCTGGACCTGCACATTTTTGTTCCCTGCAGCATCCCGCTTAGTGCCAAACACACAGCAAGTGACAGCAAGTGTTTGTTCTCTGTGATGCTGGCGTTCAGATCCGCTTTATGTCATCTCCAGCTCGGTCCTCTCTGCCCACCTTTTGACCTGTACCTGCCTCCCTGTCTGTAACTAGGAAGCAAATGAGTGGAATGTAAGTCCTGCCCCTAATTTCTCTCTCTCTGTCTGTCTCCCTTTGTCTCTTTCTCATTCTGTTCCTCTCTCTGTCTCTCTAACACTCTCTCTCTCTCTCTCTCTCTCTCTCTCTCTCGCTGTGTGTGTGTATCTCACTCCTGTGTCCCTCAGTGTGTGCTTCTGGGTCTTTTTGTGTGTCTCTGTCTCTGTCCTCTCTCTGTTTTGCTGCCTCATCCTGTCTTTCTGTCTTTCCCTTCTCCCTGCCTGATGCCCACCCCGTAGCACCCCTGTCTTACTGGCCCCCAGGCCTGATTGGCAGCCCGGCTTGGGAAGGGGTGTGAAGGCAGCCACAGGAGTCCATGGGTCTTTCCTGGGGCCACAGATCCGTGGGCCTTGGCCTGGAGCACGGGCTGGGGGCGGGTGAGGTATCCAGACTCCAGCTACCCAGGCTCTTCCCCAGTCTTCATCCCTCTGGCTCCCTCACTGCCAGCCTAGGGCCACTCCTGAGATAAGAAAAACCTCAGGGACTAGGATGGTCTTAACCCTACTGACCCCTGCTCCATCCAGCGTGGACCTGCTGGCATCCTGGCCTCGAAGTACTGACCTTAGTTAAATTCATGCATCAGCACTGTTGTCCTTTCCTCAGAATCTGGGTCCTTGGGGTCACAAAGGCAGCCTCCTGCGGGCTCCCTCCAGAGCCCGTGAGGAAAGCGTCCTTCTGAATCCTCCCATCCTCAGAGGCCCAGCTCTAACCTGCCGTCTCCATGGAGCTTTCCAGGACTACTGCAGCTGCACTGACTACTCTTGTTTCCATATTCTCAAACAACTTTTAGAAAATGTAAATATCTCCATTTTTCCTGATTAAACTCACCATTAGGTAAAACTTAAAAATAGAGAACTTGGAAGTGTCTCATCACAGCAATCCTCCGACTGTGTTCGGGTCACTGCAAGGGGGTGTGTCCTTCCAGGTTTTTCCAGGGCACACAAGGACACATGCTGGCTGGCTTGCCTGACATTCCTAGGGAGAATTGTTAACACCATTAATTAGTTACTGGGTCCCCATGGAGAGGTGGCTCAGCCTGCCTGTGTGATTTTCCATTTGAGGCATGTCTGTTCCTTCTCATCACACTGGTGCCACAGGTCTCTCATTGTTTCTGGGCTTGAGCTTCTCTGAAGGATGACAGCCCAGCTCTTTGAGGGGCTCTTGGGACCTGCAAAATGAATTTTGGGGAGGTCACTTAGCGTACACTTTAAGTCAGATGATCCCAAATATGTCATGCAAACTTCTTGTCTGTCTGTGCAGTGTATATCTCTGATGAGGTAGCAGCAGACAGAAACCTGGTTCTTACTTACTGTTTGTATTTTACCTAATTAGTGTGTTACTCTGCGTCCTATGAGACAAGATTACCTGCATGAGTGAAAATGGAGAGGGCGCCAGAGAAGGCCAGGAGAGCCATCAGAAGCGTGCAGGTGTGACTCTGTGAAGGGGAGGGCGGGCCATTCAGGAGAAACCCTTTAAGCCCATTCATTCTCCTGGGCTCCTACTGCAGCAGAGAACCACCACCATCACATTCTTCTGGAAAGGCTGGGTCTTATGGCAGAGGTCACACAGCCTGGTGGGGACAGAGCCAGGAAGGTAGCTAGGATCTTCCGTTTGTTTCTTCCAGCCTTCGTCACCCATTGGGCTGCTGACAGGAAAGGGAACTGTCCCACCTCAATGCTATGCATCTCAACCCTGAACCACAGGACTGGGCCCAAGCAGGGAGGGAAGAAAACTGGGCTGAGAGGGTCTGAGCATCCCTCTCTCCCGTTCTAATCTCAGGGGAGTCTCTAGAAAAGAATAAATACTGCTTTTGGGAGAACACTGCAGGAAATTGGAACAAGGTCTCTTCTGTTCAGAGCTCCAATCTCTGACAGGTGAGCTAGAGCTCCCGGGTCAGCCTGGGGCCCTGGGCCCCAAGGGGTGGTGTGCTGTGTGACCATACTGACCTTTGCTATGTATTTACCATATTTACCGGAAAACATTCAAAGAAAATGGCAAGAAGGAAGCCCACCACAACTTAAAGAAATATTATCTCAGGATGATTTTACATGTAAAATTCTGTATTTTCTAAATTGTCTACTTTTATAATGATTTGCTCAATTTCTCAATAAAAATCATAAAACATTTTTACTGGAAAAACTTGAAGGGATTAAGGAACAGAATAAAAGGGGGCGGGAGGATCATGTTTTGTAGCCTGGAGTCTGGACCAGCTGAACCAGGAGAGGTAGAAATAGAGGAAAGAAAAGGAGAAAGACTTATTTCACTTATGTGTGTGGAAAGATATTAACTTGTAGATCTGCTGCATGATAATATGTTAAGACAAAGTTTCTTAATCCCCTACCCCACCCCAGGGGTCTGCAGCTATGCTCTTCAGGGTCTTCTAATTCTGGGAAAAAATTTTTTTTAATTCACATTTTATTTTAATGATGACAAACCTTTTTAGCAATTTTAAACATGTATTAATTTGCAATTGAAAGATCTTTATAAAATAGGTCTTTGTTTTTTTCTCAAATCAGGGTCTTGCTGATATATTCTTGGGGGTTTTCTGGATTTCTTTTTCCCTTTAAAAGGAATCTGAATATTATTTGAGAAACACTGGCTTTACCATTCTTGGGAGTTCCTGTGATTGAGAGGGCTCTTTAGGACTGGGTGACCCCTACTGGAGAAACTCAGTGTATCTGATGTGTGAGTAGGGTGTGTGTGTGTGTGTGTGTGTGTGTGTGTGTGTGTGTGTGTGTGTGTCTGTGTCTGTGTGATATGTGTACTTTGTGGGTGCATCTGTATACACATGTGTGTTATATGTGTGTGTAGTGTGTGTCTTAATAAATACAGACGTGGTTGTGTCTCTTCTTTCTATATAGTGAGTACACTCTCCCCTGAGGTTTCTTTTTCTTTTTCTTTCCAAAGGAAGACATTGGATGCGCGTCCCACTTCTCTCCAGGACTGGGAGACTATTGTTCTCTCGTGTCTAGCAGAGCAGTGGTTCCCTCTCTGTCTCTGAGAGACCTGACTCTCTTTTGATGACAGAGGCCTCTGGGTTCACAGGCCTTTCTGGTCTGTCTCTGGCAGATCTGGGGGAATGTAATGTGACACTTATGGGGTCACTCTGGTGACCATATAGAGCCATGTGGCCCATTAGGGACTGGGAAAATGATGAAAATGAAAGGGGGCTATCTAACAAATGGCACTTGAACAGCGGGCTAACCATTTGGGAAAAACTTCAACTGAATCTCTACCTCATTCTTTATACCAAAATAAATTCCAAGTGGCTCAAAGACATTAACATAAACATTTAAATCATAAAAATTCTACAAGAAAATATAGGTTAATTTATTCACAATCAATGGCTAGGGAAGGACTTTGTGAACAGAGCACAGAGTTCAGTAGCTATGAAGAAGGTAGATAAGATAGGTTTTATAACTTCTGTGGGCAAAATACCAATAAATAAAGTGAAAATAAACTGGAAAAAGGTATTGAGTGCACACGCCACACTAAAGTCTGTTTTCCTTAATTTGTAGAGAGATCATATAAATCAATAGAAAGATAAATAACCCTACAGAAAAATAGGCAAAGGATGTGAACAGGCTATTCATAGCAAAAGAAAGACAAGTGGCCAAAAATGCTGCAAAGAGTCTAATCCTCAATCACAATTAAATATAATCTAGAAAACCAGGTGCCTTTTTAAACTCACCGAGTGTTTAGAAACAAAAAAATTGATAATACCCAGTATCGACGAGGGCTCAGGGCAACAGCCACTTTCATACACTGAAGGTTGGACTATAAATTTGTAGAGATTTTCTAGGACAATTTGGCAATATATTTAAAACAAAACTTTAAGTACACGTGCCCTTTGATCTAACAATTACATAGCTCTGAATTGGCCCTATGGATAGAATCACAGAAGTAGCCAAGTAAAGAACAAGGATGGTCATTACAGATTTGTTTTAATGGCGATAAAACTGGAAACAATCTACATTTCATCACCAGGGGACTGTTTAAATAAATTATGACACTGCCATACAAAGGGAGCTAGCCACTAGAAGAATGAAGCAAATCTACAGGATTTCATATGAAAAGACTTCTAGATTCATAGTTAAAAAAACAGTACAGTACACTGTACATAGTACACCCCCTTGTAAGTAAAAAGGATATAAATATGTAAAAATTTTGGTATTATGCATACAATTTGAGAGAAGGACACACAAGAAATGTGGACAGTTACTACCATTGGGTCATTGGGGAAGAGAGAGGACTTCTATTTTCTTTCCGTTTTCTACCTTTCTGTGCTGTTTGACTTTGCAAACAATGTGTACACATAAGAATTTTATTTTTAAAAGATTAAAAATGTTTCCATATATAAATAGATAAATGCTATTTAAAAAATAAGTTTAAAATGTTAAAATATTATGACTGGAACAAAATAAAATAACCACATTCAACCCTGAACATTCTTCCAAACTTAAATTTTTGGTCTTCACCCCACAGGTTACAGAATGTGAAACGATTTCCTTGGTTCACAATACATTTCTAACTCCTTTCTCAGAAGAAGAAACAGGTAAACCTGGTTTGATATTAGTTTCATCACTTGTTTTTTTTTTACGTCTAACAAGCTATAAACATGAATTTTCTAACCAAACCGAAATGAAGTTGTTTCCAGACCCTACTGAGGAGGCTGATTTTCTGGCACGGAGATCCCTCCAGGGGTGGCATTGGACACTGATATTGGGCCAAATGCAGAGACTTGGGGACAAAAACAGGTGAGTTGCTCTGGGGGAAGGGGCACCCATCCGGCTGGATTTTCTGAATTCCACTTCTGCTCCATAAATACCAAAGTCAGAGTGATGTGAGGGTCCCCTTTCCCCCATTGCCTAAGTGCACCAGCTAGTGAGAGTTCTTATACCGCCCCTCATGGTGGAATAAATGCAGAGGTGTTTGCGGGAGAGTTGCTGGCCGTGGCAAGTCCCAGCTCTGAGGGTAAGTGGTGCACAGAGGGCCAAGCTAGCAAGCGCCTCTGTTACTGGCCACACATTCTCAAGTTCTGTCCACAGAGCAGCAGATGTGCACTGGGCATCTGCAGATAGCCAGGGGCTGTGCTAGTACTGGGCCCACATCAGGTACCAGAGGCAGACAGCCGGGCATCTCCGTGTGAACTGGAGTGCTCTGAAGAGCACCTCGACTTGGCTTCAGTTTGGGGAAACAGCTCATGAAAGCTCTAATCACTCTTTCCACTTTGTGAAAGGAAAAGAGCAACCTATGCACATTTTGATTGACTTGGGCCCTCAAAACCATTTGCCAGAGACAGAGGAGATCCTAGTGGAGTTCTAGCGCTACCCAGTGTTGGTTGGAGAGAACATTTGAGAGGGCGGGGGAGAGAAGAGGAGGGGAGGGACAGACACACAGGTTTGCTCTCTCTGCTGAGAGAAAACTTTCCATAAGCTACCCTCACTGGGAAGAGAGGACTCCTGAGGCGCCTTTGGGTGAAGGTCAGACCGAGCGAGTGCCTCTGGGACCTTGCTTGGGGAAGGTGGATAGAAGCAAGATGTTACACTGCCAGCAGTAACAGAAATGTTTGTTTCCTTTTCTGGGACTAGGAATGAAGGGTATTTGAAATGACTGAAGGCTGTTGGCTTATTGGAGATATGCCTCCTGACGCTGATTTGTCTTTCAACTTTTGCCATGAAGGAATTTTAAATTTTTACGTGGTCATATTTATCGTACTTTTCCTTTATGATTTACTGGTCTTTGAGACATTCTTAGAAAGGCTTTCCTGCCAAGTAAAAGGTCATTTAAAATATCTACGAGAGAAAAAGGATGCTGGGGTATAACCACGACTTTGAGTATTTTTATTTGATTTCAGTTTTTTTTTTTTTTTTTTTTAATTTTAAATCTATGTCATGGTCATTAGTGGCCGTGTGCTCCCTGGCTAACTTCCAAAGAGCTGAGCCAAAGCTCCTGGGAGTCTTAAAGGTCTCTCAGATAGGAGAGGCTGGTTCAGGAACTCAGTGAGGACACCTCGCCAGCATCAGGCGTCTTCCTCAAGCCAAGCACTTGAAGGAATCTCATTCTGGGGCAGGTGCAGTATCGCAGAGATTTGGACCCACAGCATCCTAGTGCTGCACTCCAGTGCTCTCCTTATCAGCTCCGAGACAAGTGTCTTAGCTTCTTTAAGCTTCAGGATTTTCATTTGTAAAATGGGGATAATAATACTAAGAATAATAATTATAACTACCTCATAGGGTTGTTACCAGATTTAAATGAATGAATATAGATGAAGTACTTAGATGAAGGCCTGGTACATGTAACTAACTAAGGGCTGTGTAAGCATCACCTATCACAGTGGTTGCCAGACACTGGGAGGAGGGAAGGACGAATAGGCAGAGCACAAAGGATTCTTAGCTCTGTAAAACTATGATACCATAGCAGTGGACACATGACATTATATATGCACATAGAATGTACACTAAGAGTGAACCTTAATGTAGACTATGGACTTCGGGTGATAAGAGGTATCAGCGTAGGTTCATCAGTTGTAACAAATGTCCCCCTCTGGTGGGGGATAGTGACAATGGGGTAGACTATACATGTGTGGGGACAGGGGGTGTATGTGAAATCTCTGTACCTTCCACTCTATTTTGCTGTGAACCTAAAACTGCCCTAGAACATAAAGTCTATTTTTTAAAAAAAAGATTCACCTTGCCCTCCCCCTAGGATGCACACACACTCAAGACTAGATTCTCAAATTTAGCACACATGAGAATCATCTGCAGGAGGAAGGACAGGGGAGATGGTCAACAAAATGCAGATTTCCAGGCCTCCCCCATAGGGATTCTGGTCCAGTGGAATCTGATGAAGGTCATTAATTGATCACACTTTAGGAAACTGCTCCATATGAGCATGTGTTCTAGTTGAGAGGGTGTTTGAAGAATGCCTGCAGGCTTTCCCTGGGGAAAGCTGGACATCACACGGGGCCAGGCCATTGCAGGCTGCTACCTAAGCAGGGTAATCACATTGGAAGGTAGAGCAGGCGATGGCTGTGCAGGGAGGGGCAACCCCAGCCCTTCCTCTGCTTCACGGAAAGACTTACCCGCTGGGAGGCAGCCCCTAGGGCCAAGACCAAGTATAAGATCTTCATAGACCCCCAAACTCTTATCTTTGGAGCTCAACCCTATCAGGTCAAACATACTAAAATATACTACACCCCGCGTTAAACAATTTTCTTGCCTTAAACATTTTGAAAGGATTTTTTTATAAATTTGGCTTTTCAATCATTGGACTCCAAGGAACTCATTGAATTTATAACTGCTTTTATTTCTAAGCAGTCATGCATGTGTTGGATTTCTTGCCAAGTGAGAAAACCTACAATTGTCTTTAAATATAATGAAATCTTTATGAGTACTCATTTAATGATTGATGATATTGACACAACACTAAGTTTTGTAGGCAAGCAAGTGACATTTATTAATTTTGATTTAAAAATTTCCTATCATTATTTCGAGCCATAATTATTTTTTTTTTCAGTCCTAAGCAGACCTTTAGAAAGACCATAGGCCTATGTACCAGGCTTATAGTGCTCATGGATAAACTCCAGACCTGAGGCCCAGCATTACTAAGGTTGCCTCTAAAAGGACAGGTGGAGGTCCCTACAAGACGCAGAAAGGAAAATTCCCAACACCAGAAAAAGGACCATGGGTACCTCCTGTCTGGGAAACTTGTGTAGTGACTTCAAAGGAGTCCAGCATTCCTTGTCCCAAGCCAGGGCCGCTTACTTGCTCAATCATCCTGTGTCTGCATAGTCCTGCCTTTTCCAGAATGTCGTATAGTTGGAATCATACAGTAAGTAGCCTTTTCAGATTGTTTTTTTTTCCACTTAGCAATATGCATTTAAGGTTCCTCTGTGTCTATTCATGGCTTGATAGCTCATTTCTTTTCAACATCAAACACTATTCCACTGCATGGAGGTACCACAGACTATCCATTCACTCACTAAAGAACATCCTGGTTGCTTCCAAGTTTGGAAATTATATTTTTTAAAAGCTGCTATTAATATCCATGTGCAGGTTTTTATGGGGATATATGTTTTCAACTGCTTTGGGTAAATACCAAGGAATGTAATTGCTGGATCTTATGGTAAGAGAATGTTTAGTTTTGTAAGAAACCACCAGACTATCTTCCAAAGTGGCTGTACCATTTTGTATTCCTACCAGCAATGAATGGGTTCCTTTTGCTCCACATCTTCACCAGCATTTGGTGGTGCTGTCAGTGATCTGGATTTTGGCCATTCTAATAGGTGTGTGGTGGTATCTCGTTGTTTTGATTCGCAGTTTCCTGATGACATAGGATGTGGAACTTCCGCTCATTTGCTTATTTTCCACCTGCATATCTTCTTTGGTGAAGTGTCTATTAAGGTCTTTGGCTCGTTTTAAAAATCAGGTTGTTTGCTTTCTTATTGTTGAGTTTTAAGAGTTCTTTGTATATTTTGGATAAGTCTTCTATCAGATGTATCTTTTGTAAACATTTTCTCCCAGTTTGTGATTTGTCTTTTTATTCTCTAACAGTGTCATTTGCAGAGCAGAAAACTAATTTTCATGAAGTCCAGCTTGTCAGTTCTTTCTTTCATGGTTCATGCCTTTGGTGTTGTATCTAAAAATTTGTCACCTAACCCAAGACCATCTAGATTTTCTCCTGTTATCTTCTAGAAGTTTTATAGTTTTGCATTTTACATTTAGGTTTGTGACACATTTTGAGTTAATTTTTGTGAAAGGTGTAATGTCTGTGTCTAGATTCATTTTTTTGCATGTGGATGTCCAGTTGTTGAAGAGACTATATCTTTGCTCCATTGTAGTGCCTTTGCTCCTTTGTCAAAGATCAGTTGAACTCTTTTTATGTGGGTTTATTTCTGGGCTCTCTAGTCTGTTCTATTGATCTATATTTGTCTATTCTTTCACCAATCCCACACAGCCTTGATTACTATAGTTTTATAATACATCTTGAAGTTGGGTGGTGTCAGTCCTACAAGTTTGTTTTTCTCCGACATCGTGTTGGCTATTCTGGGTCTTTTGCCTCTCCATGCATACTTTAGAATCAACGGTTTGTTTTTAATATCCACAAAAAACCTTGCTGGAATTTTGAATGGGATGCATTGAATCTATATGTCAAGGTAAGAAGAACCAACATCTTGACAATAATGAGAACTATTGTGTGTTCAGTCCTAAACTTAGACCTGGGAGGTGGGGAACTGGACTGGAGTACACAAAAGCACAGGACAAGCTCCCTCGTGGTGTTATCAAAGAAACTCTACCTCACACAGTGCCAGGCAGGCAGGTAGTTCTCAATAAATGGTCACTGGGATGAGTGACACCAAATTCCAACGCACCTGGGAATAAGGCAGTATGGTGCCTGTTTCTGCTAAGAGGTATAGTATGGACTCCCATTCTTCAGAGGGAAGGCTTGGCCTCAGGGAAATTTTGTGGGAAAGGTACTAGTATTGAGAAGGGAAGTGGCCAGATGAGCTGGTCTGAGCAAGCCTCCCAGGCTGGACTGGGTGAGTATACTGATATATTAATTCACTGATTTATTTATACATTGAATAAATATTTATTGAGTATCAGGCGCTCAGGAATCTCCCCCCTACCATGTCCAGCCCCTGCAATTCAGGTAGGACAACCCTGTGTAGGCCTGATGACTATGGGCTGGGCCTTGGGGATACCAGGGGCCCCCTGGATCCTGGCTAGGGATGATTTTGGCTATTTGCTATTTTAAGGTTAGTTTCTCGACATCGATGTCATGCTATTGACTAGGGTGGTCTCAAGATTAGGGGAGTCCAGCTTGGCCTAGATGTACCCACTCTTGCCTGCCTGGTGGGGGATCATCATTGTGGCTGGTTCTGGGCTCCGCATCCAGCAGCTCAGGGAAGGAAGAAAGGAGACTCTCAATAAAATATTTTATGATTTTATCAACATGGAAACTCTTCAAGATTTGAACTGATCTGGGAGCTGTGGAGCGTGAGGAAGAAGGGAAGAGAGAGGTGAACCAGCAGGAGGAGACAGAGCAAGGAACAAAAAGAGAAGAGAGACATCCAGGAGAGAAGTGATAAGTGTGGAGAGGAGCAGAGAGGGCAGGGAGAAGGGCAGAAAGACAAAAGAGGGATGGGAGGAAGGAGAGAAAGCAGAGGTGGGAGAGAGAGAAGAGGACGGAGCCAGCCAGAAGGGAGAGAAATGAGAGAGAGAGAAGGAAGAGTGGGGACCAAAGCTGCTGCTGAAGGAGCCCTGGTTCGGCCCTGGGTCCTTGCAGGGGTCCTCCCTCCCCTGCGTGCTGCTGTGAGCACTCACACACTCACACACCAGGACACACATGTACACACATACAAACACTCACACTCACCCCGTTGGGCACCGCCTTCAGAATCTACACTGCTGGGGATGCGGGTTGCCACCATGACAGGTGCTGGAGCCCCACCTTATGGTATTAATAGCTTCCATTGAAGCCAGCAAAACGGTGACTTCATCCAGCCCCAGTCTCCCTGGCAGGCTCCTTCTCCCTCCTCCTTTATGGGATGGGGCTGCGAAGGTCCTTCAGGGCCATGCAGGCCACTTCCCTGCCTGCTGGCAGCCAAGGGTGACTTGAAGGAATTCTGCCCAGTGTCGGGGCAGGAGGGCTGGGTACTGGAGTTCTACCCTCTGAGCTGGGTCTAACCATACCCCTTGCTAGGAAGGGGTTTCTGAGGCACAGCCTTCTGTAGGTCCCGGCCTGGCCAGAGACTTGCACCCCGTTGACCCTTGATAGTGGTGTCCCCTCCCACAGTACAGAGCTTTCCAGAAGTGCTAGGGCAAGGCTGGGAGGTGGCCTAATGTGCAAAATTTCAGAGGCACTCACTCTCAGGCCCGAGCAAGTGCAGGGTTGGCACTGCCTGACCCTAAGAGCCTGTGCCTCCTTGCATTTTACACCAGAGGTGCCTCACTTGCCTCACCCTCATCCTGGCCCCGTTGATACTCCCATTATCTCCTCAACCCTCTTGGGTCAGGGGAAGTTCCTGTCCTGCCCTTAGGTCCCTGCCTTGGTCCTTAATGCCTCTCTCACCTTCCTGTGGGGCCCCTGGCATCAGGCTGCTCTGAACTGCAGAGCCTGTCACTGCCTCTGGACTCCTCAGGCAGCACCAGTCTCCTAGCCTTCACTTCCCTCCTTCCCTTTCACTTTCTCCATCTACCCCTGCTTTGCCCCGGGTTTACACCACATGGGGCCTATGACATCTCTGCTGTCCTCTACCTTTGGGGCCTCCCCCTCCTCCCCTGGATGTTGTCCCAGCTCCTCCTCCCTGGGGAAGGGAGGCTGGGACTCTAGGAAGAGTCCGAGGCTTCTCCCAGCCAGTGTGCAAATCATACCAATGGACTCGCACTTCACACACACTCCAAGGGAATTAGTCTCATTTATACAGAGCCTTCAGATTTATTCTGATGCCAGCAGCATCTCCCAGTGACCTCATTCCAGCAGATTTCAGGGGGGGGCATGTGAATGCTTGTGAGTGTGTGCGCTTACATAGAAGTGAGTGTGTAAGACAGTGTAGAGGTGTGTGTGAAAATGTGTGCATGTGCTGCCTTTCAGAGCCCATGGATTTCTGATGCATGAGTCATCAGTTGGGAGTGAGCCTCGGGAAGATACGCCCATAAATAAGACAGCACCCCTGACCTGCCATGTCCATTCTGCAGCTGGCTGGGCACGTGATCCTGGGCATCTGAGGAGCTGGAGGTGGGGGTGGGGGCTGTCTTTCCCTCCCGACCCCAGAGAGCAGCTGTCACAGATATTTCTAGCTTGCCTGGAGTCCCAGACATTTAAGGATGTGATGCCTGCAATGGGGTGGGGCTGGAGGGCAGGGGAGAGAAATAAAGGGCGGCTCAGAGGCTTTACTCCCAGGGATCTTAATGGAGTTCCTCTGCTGGCAAGCAGGGAGATTCGCCCATTCCACAAATACTTTTTGATAGTCTGTCATACGCCAGGCACTCTCCTAGGGGCTGGGGACTTCATGATGAATGGAGTTGACCGCTCTCTCCCCTCACAGAGCTTATGTTCTAATGGGGGAGGCAGAACATAAACAAGAAGGAAAGGCTACTTTCAAACTAATTCCAGAAAATGAAACAGAATAATGGTATGGAAAGTGACAAAATGTTGGGGCTTCCTTATTTGGGGTGGTTAGGGAAGGTCAGGAGGTGACACATGAGCTCTGCCTGAATAATAAAAAGCCATCACATGGAGACTTGAGGGAAGAAGCTTCCATAACAGGATGGATGAGATGCCCATTGCCAGCCCACTCCTTGCTAATTCTGGATCCAGAGTTGTTGAAGCCAGTCAGGGAGCTAGGGGTGACCTAGAGGAGCAGGACGGCAGATTCTCTTTGGGGGGAACTTGGCTCATCTTCTACCCGATAGATTAGGAGAGGGAGATGCCCCATGTCCACGTAGATATCTAGAGAATAACTCCCTTTGCCTTCCTGCAGGCTTCCTGGTACAGTGCTGAGCTACAGGATGGAAGTCATGTGAACAGGCTACTTGCTGAAGCCCCCTTCCTCCAGGAAGCCTCCTTTGACTGCTATAGGCCACAGAGGTCCCCCTTCCCCCACCTCTTATAGCTGACAGAACCACTTAGTTCAGAGTTGGTGGTTCTCCGATGGTTTGTCCCTGAGGTCTGTTTCCCCAGCTTGGCCAGCAACTCAATGTCCTAGGTCCAGTCTGTATTTATCAAAAGACCTCAGATGTTATGTGTCCAGTAACTGGACATCCTGGGTTTTTTGTTTTGAGCCATTGCCCCTTCACATCTGACTGAGAGTGGAGGAACAAGTGCTCGGGTTCCTAATCTCACTTCATTTATTTAATCATCCATGTGCTCATTAAATTGTTTTTCTTGAGCTTTTATTAAGTGCCAGGCCCCATCCTGGCACCCAGGGAGATCAATGTTCTTTTGCTTTACCGTTTCTCTTGTTTTCAAGACCACGTTCCACTGTCTGTGAGAGGGCGAAGTCCAACCCCTGGAGTCCCACCTCTGCCTGACATCTTAATGCCACCTGCATCCGGGGGCCCCCCGCTCCACAGATAGTTTCTGGCACCCGGGAACGCGGACCACCTCTGGCTGAACAGGCGCGCGCGTGTCACTAAGACGCTCATTCACCGGCGCAGCTGTCACCATAACAACCGGTGTGAGGGAATCCTAGCGACGGCTGGGGGCGGGGGTGGGGGCGACGGTGGCTGGAGCGTGGCGGCCGGGGGAGACCAACCACCGCGGGAGCGCCCAGCAAGCCCCGCGCTCCACGGAGCCCCGCTCCATGCAGACCCGCCGGCGGGAGGGCGCCACGCACGTCGCCGCAGCGGCCGTCCCCGCGGGCGGGGACCGAGCCTGCCGCTGAGCTGCCGAGCCGCTGGACAGGCCGAGCCGCTGAGCGCCGGGAGCCCTGACTCTATGGCCTTGGGGGAGCGCGCCGGAGCCACCGCGCCGCCCACCACCAGCCAGAACCCGAGCGCCAGCTGGAGGAAGGGGGCAGCCCCGGGCACCGCCGGCCCGGACTCAGGGGCCCTCCCGCGGCCCCCGCCCCCGCCGCCGCCGCGGGCAATGGCAGGCAGGTAGCCAGCTCGCGCGAGGACCCTCGCGGCGGGCAGGACCCGCAGAGGACCGCGGAGCCCAGAGAGAGGGAGGAGAGGAGCGGCCGGCCCGCCCCCGGCCGCAGCCCCACCGGGGCCCTCCCCCGGCGGCGCGCTCCGGCGCGCGCACACACACGCGCTCTGTACCTCCGCTCCTGCCCAGCCTCTGCTGCCCTCTGCGAGTGCCGAATCCCCTGGGGCCTGATGCCATGGGTAACAACTTCTCTAGTATCCCCTCTCTGCCCCGAGGAAACCCGAACCGGCCGCCGCGGGGCCACTCCCAAAATCTCAAAGGTAAGGCTCCGCGCGCTGGGCGCAGCTGGAAGACTGGGGCTCAGGTGGAGGGCAGCGAGAGGTGGACAGTGTGGTTAGGGAGGATGGGCAGGTGCCACCTGTTGTGTGTATTTGGAGACAGGAGATGCCATGGAGGTAGGCTCAGGCTGGGGGCGGCCGGTGGTGATGATGGAAATCCGGAGGATGGCGTTTGGAGGGGTCTACGCAGTTCTCCCTGCCAGCACTGGGAACGTCACTGGAGTTCCCAGGCCGTGATGCTTGGTGAGCGTGTAGGCGTGAAGAAGGGTATTTGCCGGGTGGATAGGGCAGTGTGGTGTGAGGTTCAGGCCGGACAGTTGTGCTTTTCAGGGAGGCATCACAGTCTCCGTTTCCATCTGCCCAGGGCTGGAGAGGTCTTGCTGGAAGCACTAGTTGCATTTCCAATTGGTGGGATCCAGGACTGATTTATAGTAGCCTGGAAGAAGGGGCCAAAGCTGATGGCTTCCGGGGTCCTCTGCAGCTATTGACTTTTGCATTCACTGAATCAGCTTGATTTCTGCTTCCCCCAAAGGCCTAATGTCCAATTGGGTTCCTAGAAAGGAGGTGCTGGGAGCCTTGAAACAGGAAGATTTACCAGCAAAGTCTTTGCTGTCTGAGTCCCTGACCCACCAGCACCCTCAGGGAGGCCCTAGGGCCAGTTTTTGTCCCTGCAGCTTCCAGTGCTGTCTCTGACCTTTGCAAGACAGAACTGAGTCCTCCTGGGCTCTCAGATCCCACTGATTCCCCTCAGGAAGCTACTTTTCTATTATTCTCAGAACTAGCCGGCACTTGTCCTGGCATTCTGGGCATTCTGGTGGCTGAGAACCAGGAAGGGGGAACAACGCACTCCTTCAGACCCCCACGTTATGAGAAGGGTGATAGCAATGCCCTTTGACAGAGTATTGATGGTAACAAAGAATTTTCACAAACAGCTTTTCATGTGAGCAAGGAAAGTGGTCTAGGGAGTCAGCAGAGCTAATAAGACCCGTTTTAAAGTTGAGGAGAACCATTGCTTGCTTCAGGTTCCCAAAGCCAGTGAGAGGTAGAGCTAGGCTGCAGACCTATATTTTCTGACTTGGAATTCTGTCCTCTCTTTTGCTGGACAGTTAACCTTCAAGACTGGGGGAGAGGAGGAGAGACGGGACCACCGTCCTGCATTCTAACTCCAACCCTTTCAGAACTTCAGCTCTCACTCGGCTCGGGAAAATCAATGGGTTTGTTGTGTCTTTCTGGAAATTAATATGGCGGTACACGTCAAGACCTTTTAAAATATCGTATTCATTGGCCTTGTGATTCCACCTAGAGGAATTGATCCTAAGGAAATGGAGATGCAGGCAAATACTTATGCACTAGGTGAGGAAGTTCATGGCCGTGTTATTTGTACCAGGATCATGTGATCATGGTATAAACACCCTGTGATCATGGTATAGCCTCCTGGTGGAATATTATGCAATCTTTAAAACTATATTTTTGAAGAATATTTGATGACTTGGGACAAGGCTCACAGCAGCGTAAGGACAGTTGAAAAAGCAGGATATGAAGTTGTATAAACTATAAGATCCCAATTTTGTTAAAAAAAAAAAAAAAAAAAAAGACCTGAATGCCAAAAAAAATCAACCACGGAAAGAAAGTTTCCAAAAGGTTAAGAGTGGTTTCCTCTAGGTAACGGGATCACATAAGACTCTGTCTTTTCTTTTTTTATATTTTGCTCATTTCAAATATTTCTACAATAAGCAAATACTGTTTTTTTATATAATTGGAAATAAGCTCTGTTAGCACATGTAAAGACTGTTTCTGCGCGTTGGAAACAGATTCCTAATGATGAAAGAAGAGGTGGACGTCATCCAGTTCAGTGTCTCCCTTACAAGTGAGAAGAATGAGGGGAATGGACAGTGATTAATTGGCCCAGTTTACTCAGTGGGTCAGTCCAGACAAGGTGGCAAAGCCCGGCTAAGTCCTTCAAGGGTGGGGTTAGCTGGGGGCCTGTGAGTTGACTTGGTGCTTTAATGCTCACAAACTACCCAAAAAGGCCCTGCCCCATCCTTGAATCCTAGGGAAGCTCAGAGAACACCTCCATAATTGTACCTTTTTTTTACCTGAAGTTTGGGCTTGTGGGGATGTGAGGTCTCTGAGGCGGGGGTCTTTGGCAAGAGAGAGAGTGGGCAGGAGAGGCTCTGAGGCTCTCTCACCACCTGGCCCCCACCCTAGCTTCCTCCACCGGACTCCACCCCTGGCTGACCTGGGAAACCCCACTTCTGCTGCCTCCCTGGGACTAAATGGTGGAGAAATTCTCTCCCGGCAGTCTCCCTCCCCCATCCATTTCCCTTCCGGCTCAGTTTACCGACGTCCACTCTTCCCCGCCCCTACCCACACACCTGCTGGAGGTGGCCATGAGAATTTTGATTCTGCTCCTTCTAAGCCTAAGACGAAGGCCCAGAGCATGCCCATGAAGGCCACCTGTGGGTTCCTTCCATCCTCCATCCAGGGTCCTGATGCTCCTTCTCAGCCTGACTTCTCTCCATCCTAATAGAGCCGTCAGCTTCCCTCTGTGATTGTTTTAGTGTTCACTCCAAATTCCCTTCTGACTGTATCAGCACTGACCGAGGAGTCTTCCCTGATATATCAATGGTCATCCAGATCCATTCCACTTGTATTGGTGTTGACCTTGGTACTGGCTGTGATTCTAAGACTGTCCACCTAGAGTTCTGCTAGATTGTTTCAGTCCTCGCCCAGAATTCAGTTCTAATTCTTATCACTGTCCATGTAGAAATTTGCTGGGGGCAGGGAACTCTCGATTTTTTCTCTCCTATAATTGCAATTTGTATTGATTTCTCATCATTTTAATGAAAACAACTGGAAGGAGCCTGGTGTAATAGGGACCCTGGGACTCACTGGAGATCTAAGATTGGTCTGGCTGTCAAGCTGACTTGAAACAAGGCTCGTCCATCACCTGTCAGATGGCAGACTGTGTGGTCTTCTTCCTGGAGACACAGTGACCTCACTGCACTGCTGGTGATTCCCACTGGGGTCTGAGCAGTGTTGGTCTGGAGTGTCCAGGGGAGAGGTCCTGGGTATAGCTCTAGGCTTAGGACCAACAGACAGCTACAATGAGCTGCTGTGTGCCTGGCTCAGAGGTGAGGGCTCCTGACGTTCACAGGCTGAACGTCTGCTTGAAAAGGCAAGGCTGAGGGAGGGAATGGGGTCAAGTACTTGGTTGGGTTGTTGAAATCCCAGATGTGTGTGGGCAGAGGTCAGAAATGGGGGATTAAGGAAGGATTTGAGCTGGATGTGGAGGGAACTGCAGAAATTGGAGAGATGGCAAGGGGTGTAGTGGGAGTCCTAGAGTGTGGGGAGGAGGGTGAGGGAAGGGACATACAGAAAAGACTTGGAGGTAGGAATGGGTAAGTGTGTATACAATCTCAGTGAAGGGCACAGGGTGACTGGGCAGGGGGTTCATGCTTCCTGGAGATGGATAAGAGAATCAAGGTCTTCCTCCTTCCCCAGCTCTTTCTGAGCACCTGCCTGCTTGGGAGAAAAGTAACTAGGAAATCTTTGGGGAGGACTCCTCAGCCCCAGTGGTCACCTATAGATGGGGATTGGATGGGCCACCTCCCGTCTTTTTTTTATTGTGGTAAAAGTCACATAACATAAAATTCACCATTTCAACATTTTAAAGTGTACAATTCAGTGGCATTTTGTACATTCACAATATTGAGCAACCACCATCTCTATCTAGTTCCAGAACATTTTCATCACCCCAAAAGGAAAGCCTGTAAGCAGTCACTTCCCCTTATCCACTCCCCTGAATCCCTGGCAACCACTTTCTGTCATGGATTTGCCAATTCTGGGTGTTTCATATAAATAGAATCGCACTGTATTTGTCCTTTTGTGTCTGGCTTCTTTCACTTAGCATGATGTTTTCAAGGTTCATCTATGTTGTACGAGGTCTGACAATTAAGTTCACGAACTCATCCTAGAAAAAGTGCTGCATACCTCATTGCTGAATATCATTATGGTCACCTTCAAAGTATCCCCTTGGAAAGCTATGCACCGAAGCCGGCACCTAGTCCACCCTTTAAAGCAATTTTGGAATTCTTTTTCTGGAATGGCCATCACAGCTGTCATCGTATTACCTTTGATGTCCTGAATGTCACGAAATGTCTTCCTTTCATTAGTTCCTTTATCTTCGGGTAAAGAAGGAGGTCATTGGGGGCCAGATCAGGTGAGTAGGGAGGGTGTTCCGATACAGTTATTTGTTCACTCGCTAAAAACTCCCTCACGGACAGTGCCGTGTGAGCTGGTGAATTGTCGTGATGCAAAAGCCATGAATTGTTGGCGAAAAGTTCAGGTCGTCTAACTTTTTCACACAGGCTTTTCAGCACTTCCAAACAGTAAATTTGGTTAACTGTCCAGTTGGTACAAATTCATAATGAGTTATCCTTCTGATATAAAAAAAGGTTAGCAACATTGAAGTTCATGAACTTAATTGCCAGACCTCATAACATGTCTTCTTTCCTTTTTGTAGCTGAATAATATTCCATTGTATATATATATATATATATGCCACATTTGGTATATCCATTTGTCAGTTGATTGATATTTGAGTTGTTCCCACCTTTTGGTTATTGTGAATTTTGCTGCTATGAATGTGTGTATAAGTTTTTGTTTGAACACCTGTTTTCAGTTCTTTGTCGTATATAACTAGGAGTGAACTTCCCATCTCTTCAAAGCTGGTACTTATTGAATTGGACATTTCACAAAGCCACTGGTTATGACAGCTGCAGGGAGATTGTCCCCCTCCAGGTTTGGCTGGGTGTGACATTGTTTCCAGAATCTCTTTTCCATCCTGGCTGAGGCTCCTGGCCCTGAAGGAGGAGCCTCTGCCTTTGGCCGACGAGCCTTAATTCTTTGAGGTGGGCCAGAGTGAGCCACCGGAACTTTTCTGCAGACCCTGCCCTTCCTCCGTGCTCTCTGAGGGTGGTGGTGCTGTAGTCCTACCTATTTTCCAGCCTTCACATTCTCTCTGCTACTTCCTGATCTGGTTCCTTATCCCAGATATTGCCAATAGCTGGCCTCTTTGCCTTCAGTTCCTCTTTTGATGCTGCTAGAGTGAGCTGTCTAAAGCAGTCCTTTCATCACGCCCCTCCCCTATCCACAGCCTCCAAGGTTATGACCCAGATTGCCATAATCAGATATTCAAGGTCTCAGTCCTTTGGCCAACCCACAGATATTCCCACAGCCCTTGTCTCGGCTCCTTCCTTGGTTGTCACGATGCTTGCAGGTTAGGTGAGCTCATCCAGCGCCACCCCCAGTGATGCAGCAAACAGACCTGGAAAAGGGGGCTGGAGTCCTCTTCTGACCCTCCAAACTTCAGAGAGTCTGGGCTGAGACAGCCCCCATGTTGAACCCTGAACATGCCTTGTTGATTTTTAGTTCAGTCTGACCTCTGAACCCTGTATTGTTAATCATAACAGTAATATTTTTAGCTACTGTGTGTTGGGTGGTTACTGTGTGCCATGTACTTACATGGAGATTATTTAGATTAATATCCTCCTGACAAGCTACTGAGGGAGGTATCGTCACCATTTTATAGATGGGGAAAGAGAGGTTAAGTAACTTATTGCAGACTACATAGTTAGTAACTGATGGAGCTGGGGTTGAAACCCAGGGCTCTCTGACTTTCGAGCTCCCTGTTGTGACTGGTAAACTATCCTGCCCCCATAGAACTCAGCCTTGGTGAGTTCTGTCTTCCATTGTGAGAAAGAAACTGGGGAACAATCTTCTGGTCTCTGGACAGAGCTCCAGAGGAGGGAGAGGGAGTAGCAGGGAGGTTTGGATGCTCCTTCCCAGCCCCCTGCCCCATACACCTGCCCTGCAGGGCTTTTAGCCAGGTAGACCTGTCAGGCAGCTATTGGTCACTTTCAAAGGAACTTTCTGTTTCTTTGGGCCAGTGTTTCTCAAAGGGAGGTTTTTCTACTGCCTGTATCAGCATTAGCATCACCTGGAAGTGTGTCGAAATGCACACACGAAATGTGTGCTGCTGCTCACAAAGGCCAGACCCATTGTCTCAGAATATCTTGGGGATGGGGTCCCCAAACCTGCATGTTTAACAAGATCCCCAGGTCATTCTGATTTACCCCAAGGTCTGAGAACTATCAAGACTGTGGGGCCTCAGAACAGTTTCACTCTGACACCCTTGGAGTTGGTGAGATCAGACATCTCAGAAGAGGGGAACCTGGAGTTGGATAGAGAAGAGTTGGAATGGAGTTATAAGGGTATCTCGCTGAGGGCATGGCAGCGAAGGTATGGAGGCAAGAAAATGCAAGGTGTGTGCAGGGCCAATGAGCAATTCCTCCCACCTGGGGTGTGGGGCAAACAGGTCAATCTTTGAAGGTAGGCTGGGGCCGGATCTTGGAAGGCCTCTGATGTCAGAATGAATGGTTTAGACTTTGTCATGTAGGCAGTGGGAGCCATGAATGGCTTTTGAGCAGAGGAGTGTAGTAATTTCATTTAAATACTAACAAGAGCAGCAGCAGAATACAGGCTGAGGGGAGGAGGGAATGACGCATCTTGAGCTGCTGGGAGGTGAGTGGAGGCTGCAGGACTTCTGTCTTAGGCCTAGCTCATAGGGCTGGTGGGACAGGCAAGCTGATGACTCCATCTAGGAATCATGCATCTGGAAGCATTTCTGACCTATGGCTCTGGTCAGCAGGGCCATTGCTCATCAGGAAAAAAAAAAAAGCATTTTTAAGAAGCCTAAATTTTGATCCTGTGTACTATGCTGAGTGGATTCATGTAGGTTAATTCATTTAATCTCCCAATAAATGTGAGATAGGTATTATTCCCATTTTATAGGTGAGAGGGTTGAGACTAATGGATGTGAAGAATTTTATCCTGAAACACTGAACTAGGAAATGGCAGAGCTGGGATTTCTACCCAGGATACTAAAGCCCATGAGGGAGAAAATTTGTCTTGGAGGGAATTTCTGCATACTGGGGCCCTCTTTTCCCTGACCCTCTTGGATGGTATGTGCCCACTTCCAAGATGTGCATACTGGGGCCCAGGCATTGGCTCTAGAGCTCAAGATGGAGGTAGGATGAGCACGAGTGGTAACAGAAGGAGGAAGAGTGAGGGAGGAAGGAGGGCAGGAGCTGGTCGCTGCCCAGGGGACGCCTCCCCCCTGTGTACCAGCTTGCCTGGGCCTCTTTCCTGTTGGTCTGTGACTCTCTTGTTCTTGGTCCTGCACATCCAGGAGCTAGAGGATGAGGGGCTGCTTCTCACTGAGCCGGTTGCTTTGGCAACGCTGGGCAGGATGCAAGTGGTCTCCTTGGTAACACCTGGGAAACCTGCCTGCAGAGATAGAGAGAAGTGGACTGGCCAGCAGTCAGGCTGGGTGGTGCAGGCAGAGCCAGGCCAGGCCGCTGAGACCTAGGCTTGTGAGGAGGGTCAGGCTTATGGAATAGCCTGAGCTTCCTGTTGGCCATTTTCCAGAGGCCTTGGGAGCCTGCCTGGTGAGACCAGAGGTGCTAATAGGCAGCCCAGGAAGTGGAAGGAGATGGGGGTGGGGGTGGGAAGGGGGGAGACTGAGTCCCTGGATGACAGATCCAGCTACAAGGTTTATTAAAAGATGCTTATCAGAGGTCATTACCCAGATTCTGCTGCTTCGGGAAATGAGCAGGTGCTGACGCCTGTGGGGGGGTGGGGGTGGGGGTGCAGAGAGAAAAGACGGGTTGGGAGAGGAGGAGGAACTAGAGCTAGTCACTGAGAGGCAGGTGGGAGGCCTTGGCTTTCTGCTCTGGCTGCGGTTCTGGGTACAGGTGGGGCACTGTGCTGGGCTCTAGGACTGAAGTTCTCCCAGGGTGGGAGTTGGGATTCCAGGGATGCTCTGATGAGGAGGGCTCATTCTGTTGTTTAACAAATGCACGTGAAGCATCAGCGATGGGCCAAATGCTCTCGTAGGCATGAGGACGCGGTGGTACACAGAAATGATGAAGGTTCACTGCCAGGGAACTTCCTGTCCAGTGGGGGAGGCAGATGGGAACAAAAATGAATCAGAATATGATAACAGTTGCTAACATGCTGTGTGCTAGAGCCTGTGCTAAGCTTTTTTACACCTATTCTCTCATTTAATCTTTAAAACAGCCGTGTGAAGTATGATTATTAACCCCATTTATGGATATATAAACTGAGGCTCAGAGAGGTTGAGTAACTTGCCCAAGGTCACATGGCTGGTATGAGATAGAGCTGGGATTCTAGTCAAGATATCTCTGATTTTGTAGTTCGTTTTTTCTCTCTTTCTTTCATTCTTGTTTAATAACCTTTTTATTGTAGAACAGTTTTAGATTTAGAGTTATTGCAAAATAGCGTAGAGAGTTTCCACACATTCTATACCCAGTGTTCCCATTGTTAACATCTTACATTATTACGGAACATTTGTGGCAATGAATTAATATTGGTACATTGTTATTAACTGATAGCCATACTTTATTCAGATTTCCTCAGTTTTCCCGAACATTCTTTTTCTGCACCAGGATCCCATCCAGGATACTGAATTATGTTTTTTGTCACCACATCATTTATTTAGTTGTCAGGTTTTCTCAGGCTCCTCTTCGTTGTGACAACTTCTCACACTTTTCTTGTTTTTGATGACCTTGGCAATTTTGAGGATTCCTGGTTAGGTGTTTTGTAGACTGTCCCTCTATTGGGATTTCTCTGATGTTCTTCTCATGATTAGATGTGGTTATCGGTTTTGGAGAGAAAGA
This sequence comes from Rhinolophus sinicus, assembly GCF_057876585.1. NCBI lineage: Eukaryota > Metazoa > Chordata > Mammalia > Chiroptera > Rhinolophidae > Rhinolophus > Rhinolophus sinicus. The sequence continues at coordinate 21,575,433 of NC_142515.1, read as the reverse complement.
CCATAGAGCTGAAGTGCCGTTTTCCTCACATCATATCAACGGTGCATGCTGTCAACATGATGTTGACCTTGATCACTCCGCTGAGGTAGTACGTGCTAGGTTTCTGCTCTGCAAAGTGAAAGTTACACTTCCCCCCTTTCCATATTGTGCTCTTTGGAAGAAAGTCCCTATGCACAGCCCACACGGAAGGGGTGGACAGTTATGCTCAACCTCCTTGAGGATGGGGGACCCAGTGCTTTAACTGCCCTGTCCAACGATTAATATTGCCTTAGTTACTTACCCAAGCAGTTACATTTGGGTAAGGACTGTGAAACAGAGCTTGACCTGGTCCTGGGCGTCTGGGAAAGTTTATCTAAGGAAGTGATCTGAAAATGAGTAGGAGTCAGCTTCATGTTCCTAGAGGGGGTGCTCCTGGCATGTTGGGTGTGGAATTATTCATTTAGCATCCCTACCCCTGCCTGTTAAATGTCACTGGCCACCTAAATGGCATTGTGACATTAAAAAGATAGCTCTTTCATATTTTTAAAAGCACCCCAGAAGGGGCAGTCCCATCTCCAGTTGACAGCCCTGAGCTGGGTGTGGCAGGCATTGGCAAAGGGTACCTGGTAGCGGGGCTAGCACAGCCCCTGTGCCTGAGAACAGAGCTTAGGGCTGGCTCACCGCTGCTGCGAAGTAGCAGGGGCTGAGCTCAGGCCAGTGTAATCCCAGCCCTCTAGGCCAAGGGACTTTCAGCAGAACATCATTAAGCAGCCGCTCCCTTGTCCACGGAAGAAGCTGCTGCTCACAAAGGCTGTCTGTATGGGGCTGGAACAGAAGGACAGAGGACCCTTCTTGGAATGAAGGGAGAGGCAGGAAGTACGTCTGCTGGCTTACCTGGATGGTCTTCTTTGCTTCTGCTGCCCCCAGAGTGCCATCCTGACTACTCTAGAGGGACAGAAAAGGGAGAACATTGCAAGGGGAAGGTGCTGTCGTCTGATTAGGGCGGTGGCAGTCCCACACGCTCCTGGCTTTCACCTGCGTGTTTCACCCTTGACTGCCCCAGCCTCTGCCTGGTATCTGTTGAAAGGCTGATCTCCAGGGGAGGGCCAGGCTAGAGTGTGTGTGTCCACTTGGGGGCGTCCAGGTGCCCCTGAAAGCAAGGGGAGGAGGCACTTTGCCCTGATCAGAGAGTCGCTGCCCCCTCTGTGCTGGGTGTGGTGCGGGATATGGAGAACTGAGAGGTGAGCACTGGGCATCGTCTGTCCTTGACGTGCTCATAGCCCGACCTCATCCAATCCAGACATCCGTCCATGTTGGCAGAAGGGTCCTGGAGCCCTTCTTCTCCTCTGTGTCTGCTTTCCTTTCCTGTTCTTTCCCTGCTCTTCCCAGCAAACACTCCTTTAAACACATTCTCCCTGAGGGAGAGGACTGGCAGGGGCTGGTGGAAGGGTCTCGTAGATACCAGAGAGAGATTGTTTTGTCCTCCCTTGTTTCTCAGCCCAGAGTTGGAGTTCTTAGCTCTAGAGAAGGGAAGTGACTTACTCAGGGTCATACAGCTGGATTGGACCAGGTGGTAATGAGGTCTCAAGGCTCTGTCCTTACAGAATTATGCTCTCAGGAGCTGGGGCATTCGCAGTGGTGGTGGGAAGGAATGCTTTTCCCAACTGTGATGCGTGCTGTCCCCAGGGCAACTCCTGGAAGGCTTTAAACAGAAGAATGACAAGATCACTTAGATGTCTTAGAAAGCTCTGGAGAAACAGAGGGGCAGGGGTGGGGCCAGGCTGGGGGTCCCTGCAGCCCTTTAGGGGAGGAGAGAGGTGGCTCCTGCCAGTGTGGGGCATCAAGCAAGGGAGGCAGGTAGATTGATCTGGGAGAGGCTTTAGAAGATTCTGACTCTGGGCAGTGGTCAGTGCGGCACCCAGGTGGCTTGGCATGGAAGAGCTTGGATATACCTGGGAGGTGGGCCTCTTGGGGGGACTAGGGTATGTGTGTGATGTGTGGGTGTTCCCTCGAGAGTTGTGTCCCACCCAGGGTCTCAAGGTCTTAGAGCCAGGAGGAGAGACAGGTTAGCCGGGCAGGGCTAGCCCTGAGCTCTTGGCTCCATCCCTACCCCTGGGACACTGTCAATAATTAATGTCCCTTCTGCTTTTCACAGGTGGCTCCTGGGTGGGCAGAGGCACCTGCGGTGTGATGTGCCTCGGGCTTTCTGCTGGTGCTCAAACCGGGGGCCTTCATTCCGGCCTTCGCCAGGCTTTCTCAGGTGGCTCCTCACTCCCTGTAGGGCCAGTCTCTCCTGCATGCCCGCATACACACACAAACCATAAAAGGTGGCCATAAATCAGCCGGGACAGGCCAAGGCTGCTCTGGTTTTCCCAGACACGAGATCAAAGCCCCAGACCCTCACCCTGGGGCTCAGTACTTATTAAATTATTAAGCCTTCGAGGGAGGGGAAAGCAGGCGGCACTGGATGGATGGCCATCTAGTAAACAGAATGTGGAGAAATGGGCTGAGAAATGAGGCAGCAGGTAGGAAAGGGGAAGAGGAGGAGAGAGAAAAGCTGTGCCCTGGGCTTGAACACTTTTCACAGGACTGTCTCTTATATTTGAATAGCACTTAAATAGTCCCCTCCTGCTTTCTCCTCCAGGATCTCGTTCAATTCCCATGGCAAGGATTCATAGGCCCACTTGACTGAGGAGAAACTGAGGCCCAGATTATCATGAGATTGTGAAAGTCCATACTTCTGAGTCCTGTTCCAGGCTCTTTCTCGGTCTCTTAATGGGACCTCTTTGAATCAACATTAGGTTAATGTCCATTCTTGACTCTTGCTTTCAGGATACAGACTGGGGTGAGTGAAAAAGCCCATCCTGATCCCAGTAGAACCAGCCAGGACCTCTTCCTGCCTCTGATTCCCCTGGAGTCCCCAGTTTCCAGGGACGAAGGCAGAGCTTGGACCCAAAAGAATGCCCTTCCCTACCTGAGGTAACAGGTTCTATCCCCAGCCCCCAATCCGGTTATTCTCAGGGAAACCCTTCTTTTCCTTGCAGCTTTATTGTGGTATAGTTGACAAAATTGTAATATATTTAAAGTGTAAAATCTGATGATGTGATATATGTATACATTGTGAAATGACTCCCACAATCAAATTAATTAACACATCTACCACCTCACATAGTTACTGTTTTTTTTCTTAAATATACCCAGAAGTGGGACTGCTAGATAATGTGGTAGTTCTATTTTTAATTTTTTCAGGAATTTCCATACTGTTTTCCAAAATGGTTGTACCAATTTACATTCCCACCAACAGTGTTTAAGGATTCCCTTTTTTCTGTGTCCTCATCAATGTTTGTTAGCACTTGTCTTTTTGATAATAGACATCTTACAGGTGTGAGATGGTATCTCATTGTGGTTTTGATTTGATTTCCCTAATGGTTAGTGACACTGAGCACCTTTTCATGTACCCGTTGGCCATTTGTGTGTCTCCTTTGGGGAAATGACTATTCAGGTCCTTTGCCTATTTTTTAATTGAGTTATTATTATTTTCTTGCTATTGTTCCTTATATATTTTGAATAATAACCCCTTATAAGATGTATGGTTTATAAACATTTTTTCCCATTCTGTAGATTGCATTTTTATTTTGTTGGTTGTTTCCTTTGGTATGCAAAAATGTTTTAGTTTGACGTAGCTTCACTTGTTTATTTTTTCTTTGTTGCCTGTCCTTTGGGTGTCAAATCCAAAATATCATTGCCAAGATCAATGTCAAGGAGCTTTACCCCTGTGTTTTCTTATAGGAGTTTTATGGTTTCATGTCTTATGTTCAGATCTTTAATTCATTTTGAGTTGATTTTTATATATTGTATGAGTTACGGATTGAATGTAATTCTTTTGCATGTATATCCAGTTTTCCCAACACCATTTATTGAAGAGACTATCCTTTCCCCATCTCGGCACCTTTATTGAAAATTAGTTGACCATGTATGAGTGGGTCTATATCTGCACGGTCTATGCTATTCCATTGATCTTTATGTCTGTTTTTATGTCAATATCATACTGTTTTGATTATTATAGCTTTGAAATATAGTTTGAAGTCACGAAGTGTCATGGCTCTAGCTTTGTTCTTTTTTGCTTTAGATTGCTTTAGCTACTCAGGGTCTTTTGTGGTTCCATACAAATTTTGAGATAGTTTTTTCCATTTTTGTGAAAAATGCTATTAGAATTTTGATAGGGATTGCATTGACTCTCTAGATTGCTTTGGGTAGTATGGACATTTAAAAAAATCAGTTCTTTTACTTCATGAACATGGAATATCTCTCTATTTTTGTCTTCTTTAATTTCTTTTATCAATGTTTTATAGTTTTCAGTGTATAGATGTTTTACCTAGTTGGTTCAATTTATCCCTAAGTATTTTATTCTTTTTGATGCTATTGTAAATGGGTTTATTAATTTCTTTTTTGGATAGTTTGTCATTATGACTGTTGTATGCTGATTTAGCATCCTGCAACTTTACAGAATTCGTTTATCAATTCTAACAATTTTTTGGTGGAGTCTTTAGAGTTTTCTATATATAAGATCATGTCATCTGCAAACAGACTGTTTTACTTCTTTTCTGATTTGGATGACTTTCATTTCTTTTTCTTGCTTAAGTGGCAAGGATTTCCAGTATTATGTCCAGTAGAAGAGGCAAGAGTGGACACCCTCTCCAGGGCTGGGGCTGGCAGATCCTCTGGGGCTGAGGAGATCAGCCAGATTCCCAGACCCTGCTGTGGAGCAAAGAGGATGGAGGAAGTGCTGGGACAAGGCTGGGAATGACCAGGAGACCACTCACGTGGAAGTTTCTGCATCAGAGAGCAGCCCTCCTGGAATCTGGGGCTCTGGTTGCACAACATTCCTCTGGTTCCTTCACTGCAAATGTGAAGGTACCTGTTTTAGGGAGTTTGGGTTTCCTCTTCTGGTCCCCAAGTTGAGGTTGAGTTAATGAAACAAAATATGGGAAAAATCTGGATCAGCTTTTGAGGAGAGTTTCCCAAGGTTCAGGACTTGAACTGAAAATAGGGGTTTACCGTCTGGTGCTAAGGTTCAGTTCCCAGGGCACCAGGTTCTATTTTGGGGTGAAGGTGCCATTTCTGCAGGCAGGATTCTGGCTTGGTGTTGAGGTACCTGTTTTAGAGGTTTGAGTTCCATGCTTGGGGTGAGGGTTCCATTCCTGGAAGGGAGTTTTCACTTCAGGGTTCAGGGTTTATGATTGCAATTGAGCTTTGAGTCTTGGGTCCAAGAATCCATTTTGGGGCTCCATATTCTAGGATTGGGTTGAGGTTCCCGTCTTGGGCTTGGGATTTGAATATCAGACTGGAGGTCTTATGCCTTGGGAGGAAGGAAAGAGCTAGATGGTGCCCTGGAAATGTCCACCAAACTGGACCCTCTTTTGCTTCCAGAGAAGACTTTCTGGGGCCAGAATCAGAGGAATGGGCCTATGGGCTCATGAGCTGATTATTGGGAGGCCTGGGTTTTAGCCCTTCCTGGATGTGAGACAGAATAAATCACTTGTAAGCTCTAGGTCTCCATCTGAAAGCTTGGCCAGACAGTGGTGTTGACTCTTAAAGCACCATCCGAGTTCACTTGATTCCCCCGAAATGTCACTAATGGTGGGCTCCATAGGCACTGGCAGCCATTGCTTAGTGAGTCAAATCTATGATGACAGCACTCAAGCCGCCCTAGGCACTGCCAGCTTGGTCCCATTAGTGCCAATTGGATCTTAACTTCTGCTGAGGGACCCCTGGGGAGAAGGAGGACACATGAAGTAGGATATGTTAAATCTGGGTCCCTGGGGCTTGGTGTGTGCAGCAGGCTGGCGGGAGCTGGGCCGCGCTGGGCCAACAGCTTCCCTCTCTAGTGGGCCAGCTCTCACAGGGCCCGGGCTCTGGGTGCAGATGTGCTGTAACCATGATCTGAAGGGCCCTGGCTCTCTCCAGGGTGCTCTGCAGAGCACTTGTGGCGTCCTTTCGTCTCCAACCTGGCTGGCACCCAGCTGAGAAACATCTGCCTCTCTAGAGGGCCACCCTATGCCCCTCGCCCAGTTTTTTCTCTCATCACCTCAATGTGGATCCCACTCTCAGAGAGCCAAACTTGCTGGGGAGAAAACATTCTATTATATTTGTCCCGGCCTTTTAGCTTCTTGAAGACCTGGTGCCTCTTTCTCCGCTGGATCTTGCCCCAGATCTCCTAGAGGTTGCTGAGACAAGTGGTCTTGGCTGTATTTCCTGGAGGAGCAGCCTAGGGTACAGCTGCATGGACATATCCAGAGCACCCTCCAGGTTGTGTGTGCCCACCTGCCCAGGGTCACACAGCTGGCTGGTGTTCCTTGAAGAGGGAGTTCCTGTCCCGTGTCCTCCTATCCCCCATCCACTCCTATTGCAGGTGGATGTTCCTCTTTTCGGGGACAGCAGTGAATGATGCAGAGCTGTAAGGGGTGAGGCCACACAGGGACTTTCCAGCTTGGGGATAATTTCTCAAATGTTCCAGAAGAACTTCTCCTTTGGGATGGAGCCCCTTCCTTCCCAGTGACCCAGGAAACTCAGGCATGTGAGAAGATGGGGGAGTTTTCTCCGTCACCAAATCTGTCTCAGGAATGTGGGGGTAGCTCTGGGCCTGCAGGGACCCCCCCAAGCTCCACTCTCTGGGCCTGGTCAAAATATAAGATAGGATGAGAGGCCTGGGGGTACCATTGGGCTATGGAAACCCAACCCAGATGTTGAACTCTGGTGTGGCCCAGCGGGCCTTTGGCATTTCCCAACAGCGTCTGGGGGACCTGGGCCCGTCAGTCATGTCATATGAGGACCGAGGTGGAAAGGCAGGCATGGTGGAAGGCACTGAGGTTGAGGCGTGAGCTCTGGAGTGGAGTCAGACTTTGTCTTTGCTAACTGTGCTCCCTGGAGCCAGAGGCTTACCTTCTCCGTACCCTAATTCCTTCTCAGAGATAATGCTGGACTAGTAATAAACACTAGTTATTATTGTCATCATTAGGCTCAGCCTTCAAGTCCCAGCTTAGACATCACTTCCACCAGAAAGCCTTCCCTGATTGGCCAGCTAGGTTAAATGGCCTCAATGTCATCTCCCACTGCTGCCCTGTTCTCCCCTCATAGCACTGATCATACTAGTTGTTGGGGCCTGTTTACTCATCAGTATCTTTTACCGCCTGACTTGTTTATCGTCGTATCACTACTACCAATGCCTGGCACACATAGTAGGCACTGAAATAAATGCAAGAATGGACTGATTCTGGGGAAGTCAAACTTTTCTTCCATGGGCCCTTCAGGGCTGCTACAGCCCATTTTCTTTGTCGAAATGGCATTTCCTGAGTACCAGGCTCTGGGGCCAAGACAAGAGAAGCAGCATGACACCATTGGTTCACTCATTCATTCCCTGATGACATAGGTGTTCTTTGGGTGCCAGGCCTTGTGCCAGCCTCTGGGGCAGACGTGCCCCTGCCCTCATAGCACTTGTGGTGCTGGTCACTGGGGTAAGGGAGGTTGGAGGAGAGGAGGGCGGCTGTTAGGCCGAGAGGAGTCAGACAGGGCTCCCAGGAGGAGGGATGGGTTCAGAAGAAGGTCAAGAACTTTGTATAGATACATATGGATGGGCTTTCTCTTGGGGGGTGGGCAGGGGGCAGATGGAGGAGCTGGAGCTGCCTATGTACGGCACTAAGGCAAGGCTGGTGGATGACGGTGTGGCCCCAGAGGGTGCACAAGCCTTGGCACTCATGCTGAAGTGCCACTGATCCTAGCTCTGCCACCAACACACAAGTGACCTTGGGCAGATCACGTCACTCCTCTCAGATGAGAACTGTGATGGCTTCCTCTCAGGATTGTCAGACCACAGTGACAAAGCACTTTGTGAAAGGAGATGGCCCAGGTAATGGAGGGGTGGAGGGGCAGGGCCTGCAGGGTTAGGCTAGAAGGCAGATATGTGTGAGGCGCTCCGGTGGGAAAACAGGAAGGCAGTCCTGCTTCAGGCTTCTCTGTTTTGTAAATAATTAAATTCTTATCTCAGGTTTGTGGTGTCCACACTGCAGGAGGCAGGTGGGGGCAGCTGGGAACAGGTGCTGTATTGTCCAGGAAGTGGTGGAGTCCTTCCCTCCCTTTTCCCTCCCTCCTGGCCTCCTGGTCCTGGCAGGTAGGGTGCGGGTAAGAAGGCGTCTTCCTGTCACTGGCTGCCTCACTGCTTCCCTGCATCTCTCCTCCTTTCTCCTGCTCTTCATGTTCCCATCGTCCGGTGCCCTTTCACATTCCCAGCTCTGCCGACACAAAGGACCACTTGCCCCTCTACCCCCAGGCCCCACGCCCCTTGACGCCATTACCCGGTGCCTGCCACACATTGCTGCCCGTTGAAACCCTTCTCCCTCCCCAGTGGCCCTTGTCACACCCTCCTCCTCGCGTCCCCCACCTTCCCTCGCCTCCCCAGGTCTGCCCAGCTCTTGAGGGGCCTCAGGGGAGCACTGACCTCTCATCAATGCTCCAGAGACAGTCATTTTTTTTTTTTTCTTTTCACTTTTAGTGCTTAATACTGAGAATGTGAAGGTCTGTTTAGTCTTGTCCAGCTAACATAAACCAGCCGGAACTGGGCCTTGGCGGGGACTGTGCTGTAAGTTCCCTTATTTGGAATGAAATTCATTGTTTTTCACTGGAAGAAAGTGGGGGCCTTGGGGAGGCCCTGCTGGAACCCCTCTCAGGGTGTGGCCTGAGTGGCCCATCCAAAGGTCATCAAGGTATCTGTGACACCGAGGCTGGCCCTAGGACACCAGCCACAGCAGTGTCTCAGGGATCGAGACAGCCTGGAGTCATGTTGTCTAACCCTATCCTTTCACAGGGGAGAAACTGAGGCTCAGAAAGAAGGGACCTGCCCAGCGTCACGGGGCAAGTTGAAACAGAAAGAGATCTAGAACGCAGTGCTCCAGACTCCCTGGCTCTGAGCTCTCTGCTGTGCCAGGGCGCCTCTGGCATAGGAACTGGTGGGGATGGGGCTGCAGGGTGGGATGGGGACACTGATGAATCTGGCTGGAAGTGGCCTGCAGTCTGGAATCTTCCATGGCTTCTGGGGCTAAGCACAGAGGCCTGGGGCAATGAGTCCAGGGGAGGGGACATGGAAGAAGAGGACGGAAAGAAAGGACGAGGGGGTGAGAGGAAAGGGAGAGGTGGCTGAGGGGTCCAGGAGAGCTAGGTTCTGGCCCCAACTCTGCTGCTGTCACTGTGACTTTTTATCTCAAGTGCCTTCTTCCCCACCTGCCGTAGAGACTCGTCTCGTAGGGTGTGTATCGGATAAACTGAGGTCAGAGAGAGTGTCTTGCCTGTGATGAGCTTTGTGACCCATCCTCTCTGTGCCCAGGTTTCCCCTCCTTGTAAAGAGGGGTGTGGACTCTTCATGAGTGCCCTGCATGAGCATGAGCTTTAAGAGCAGAACTTGGATTCCAGCCTTGACTCTGACGCTTATTAGCTGGGCTGTTAATTAGGGGCAGAGACTTCAAAACCTGGGGGTCTAGTGGAAGCAGTGAAGGTCTTTGCAAAGATGACACCAACTCATATATCGAAAATACCTGTACCTGAGTGCCTAATAGATAGAGTGGGGAGTGGGGCAGGCAGCAGGCAACCACGTGGCCTTGAAGCTGACCTTGAAGCTGCACAGCTTCCCCAGGCTGGCCTTGGGCTTTCGTGGCCCTGCTTCCTTAGCTCTATCCTGGACCCCTACTCAAAAAACAGCGAGTGCATGTTTAGATGTTCTTTCTAGAGAAAGTTCCCATTTAACATTAAACTTTTTTTCTCATTTATTCACTTATTCTTTTCACAGAGAACACCCAGCTGGGATGTAGGAAGCTGTAACTGACCAGCTTAGGAATTCCTGAGACTGGAAAAGGAAAGAGAGATGTTAGGAAGTGTGGGCCTGAGAAATCCTAACTAGAAAGCCTCTGGTGCTGGGGAAATTAGGGCAGGAGACATTGCATTATTTACTGTGAGTATTCCCCTCATTGCTCTGTTAGCAGTAGCACTAGTCCTAGTACCCAAGGCTGTTTGTAAAGGTGCATTAAATATTTGGTTCTGCATGCTTAGGGAGGCACTCATTTACAGAAGATCGCCTTGTTGCCAAGAGCAAACCACCAGCTAGTGAAACATTAAACGCAGCATTAAAAGTGGAAAGAGATGATATACGGACCAACGTCCACACAGGCCCCGGGTGTGTGGAAGTGGGAGCCACTGAAGGCTTTAGATTTGCTTCTTGGATGGGTCAGTCTAGCTGCCCTGTGGAGGATGGATTTAAGCGGGACAAGATGGTAGCAGGGAGACCAGTTATGATGGGAATGTAGCTGTCTGGGGGAAGGATGCCAAAGCCTGAGCTATAGTTTTGGTGAAAAAGAGAGTGGGGGACACATTGGAGACACGGGCAGCCCTGGTAAATGAATGATGGGATGGGAAGGGAAAGGGAAGCTCCGAGATGGTGCCCAGGTGGCTGGGAGGATGAGGATTACATCAGGGCTCCATGCAGGAGAGGCGGTAGGAGGGGAAGATGGTGGGTTGGGTTTTGGGATGTCAGAGGAGCCCTGAGGCATTCTGGGGGAGATGTGGGTTGGCAACTCCAGGTGTGAGCTTGAAGCTCAGAGGAGAGGTCATGGCTGCCACCTGTTTCAGCAATGGGTGCCACTTAGACCTTAAGAGTGAATGAAGGATCCCAAGGTGGACAGAATGAAACCATGAAGGAGTTGTCAGAAGAGTACAAGGGGAACCAAGAAAGGGCAGGGACCAGACAGGGCAAGGGAGGCATTGGGAGTAGAGTCTAGAGGTTATGATATGGCACAGGCAGTTATTCTCAGACCTTAATGGACCTGCAGGATGCCTGGAAGCTTGTAAAATGCAGGTTCCTGTGGCCCACCTCCGGATAATCTGGTTTAGTGAATCAGGGGGTGAGTTCTTGGGATCTGCTTTTTAAACAAGAATTTCAGGCGGTACTGGTGTGAGGGATCCATGGACCACCTCTTATGAAACACTTGCCCGGGGATCACTTGACTCTTGGGTCTTGACCTTGGGCAAGTCCTGTGATGTTCCAAACCCCTGTTTCTTTGTCAGTAAGTAGGCGTACTACTTCCTGACCGACAGGGCCACCACGTGGATTAAGTGAGGTCATCACTGTAGGTCATGTGGCTCAGGACCTGGTCCACAGTCAGAGCTCAGTAAACAGTAGGCGCTTCTTGTTTGTTATACATGTTTGAAGATGGCAAGCAATGGGACAAGGCAGGCTGCTGACTGCATAGGCGGGTCAGTCCAACAGGGGTACTCTCCGCCTAGCTCTGGCCCTTGGCTGAACTGGCCCCAAATTTCCATCTCCTAGATGTCTCATCTGCATCGATAGAACTGGGGCCTCCTGGCTCTTCTAATCAAGTCCACAAAAACTAACAAATCAAATCAGAGGTCAGTTTATTCCTTCTCAGTGAGAAATTTACTGTGAGATGGACTGGACAGTATGTTGAGTACTTGGCACCTTCCACCTCTGCGAGAAGCTACTTGAGTGCTGGGAGGAGTTGAGGACACAAATCTGAGGATTTAATGCCTTCTGAACCCTGCCCAGGCCACTTCACCAATAGGGGAATGCCTGCCAGGGGGTCCCAACACTTGGGCCTGCCTGGCTGTGCTCCTATGGGACCCGCCATGGTTTGCCTCAATGACACCCGCTTTTCCCTGATTCCTCTGCCTCCAATGAACACGTGTTATCTTTAGGCCTGTTAATACCACCAGTCAGATGTTCTTTAAGACCCACCAGCTCTGGGGCTATTTCATCTCTTGAGGGTAACTTGGCCTGCTCTGATTAATGACCAGTCAATTTCATAGACTAAATTTTTGGGAAAGCCTCTTGCCAAGTGCCATGGGGGGGGGCACCTCATTGTGGCCCCCTCCCTACTTACTGCCCGTACAGGGTTTCAAGGAGGGAGTGAGTTAAGTCAGTGATGACCCGTCCATACATAGGAATAGTTTGCAGCTTTTAATATTATCAGGTACTGCAATTAAAAAAAAAAAGGTCCACCATATTTTTAAGAGAAAACAGTACATTGCATGATGCACAGTGCGCTTGTTATGATCCTATTTGTATTTAGAATATTATAGTTTTCCTTTCTCCCTCCTCCCCTCCTTTCCCTCTCTCCTTCCCTTCCTTCCAACTAATATTTATTCAGTGCCTACTAAGTGTCAGGCTCTGTTCTCGGTGCTAGGATGTAACAGTGACCAAATTCCCAGTCTTATAGAGTTACACTCTTGTAAGGAGAGACAGACTTATAAAAAAAAAAAAAAAAGCTGCCATATGGGATGTCAGATGGTGATAAGTGCTACGGAGAGAAATAAATCATGGAGTGTGTGCGGGGTGATCTGCGGATGTTTACATCTTTAAATAGGTTGGCCAGAAAAGGCCTGAGAGCATTTGACAATGACTGGAGAGAGGTGACAGGGTGAGAGAGGCAGATATTTGGGGAGAACTCTCTCTTCTGTGGTTTGACACCTTGGTATCCGTCTGTGCGTCTGCTCATCACTCACCCTTTCCTTTGTCTGTTCAAACACAGACAGAGGCTGAGTGGTTGCCCACCCAACTGTTACCAGTGGCTACCTCTGGGGAATAGGCTGGGGATAGAGTGGTATGGAGGAATGAGATACTTTTCTTTTTTACTCCATATTAGTTGGTACTATTTTATTTAATTTTTAAAATAATAAGCATGCATTCCTTTTGTACTTAAAAAATTTTTTAAAATGAACTTTTCTATCCCCACTTCTCCTAAAAGAAAGGGTGGTCTGCAGAGACAAGTCCTGCTTTGACAAGCTGTACGGAGGAATGAAAGAGGTATTTGATGTAGTTATGCCTGGTGCCAGGACAGGGCTACGTAGCCAAAAAGTGCAAACTAAAAATGAGTGGAATTCAAACAAATCCTGATTTGCTTGCCTTACTGGGAGCCCCTGGGAGTCAGGGCCAGGGTTCCACCTCTTATGCCTCTGGGGACTGGTGGGGTCTGGCTCCTCTTCATAGACATTGAGGAACTCCTTCATCTAGAATCTCCTTATCTAGAAGACCCCAAATCCTCCTTCAGCCTGCGTGTGGTTTTGGACCTCCTGTCTCAGACGTCACAGTGCATCATCTCCATTTCTGTCACCATTTTAAGCTGCGACCACCACCAGCTACAGATGCTTTAGTAACAGTTTATTGCTTAAATTATAGGAGTAATATACCTTTTGACCAACATCTCCCCATTTCCCACACCTCTCAGCCCCTGGCAACTATCATTCTACTCTCTGCCTTTATGAGTTTGACTCTTTTATATTTCACATATAAGTGAGGTCATGCAAGAGTCCTCATCTTTCTCTGGCTTGTTTTACTTAGTATAATAGCCTCTCGGTTCATTCATGTTGTCCCAAATGGCAGGATTTCTTTCCTTCTTTTCAAAGGCTGAATACTATTCCATTGTGTATATATACACCACATTTTCTTTATCCATTTATCTGTAGATGGACATAGTTTGTTTCCATATCTTGGCTATTGTGAAAAATGCTGCAATGAACATGGGGGTGCAGATATCTCTTCAAGGTAGTGATTTCATTTCCTTTGGCTATATACTTAGAAGTGGAATTGCTGGGTCATAAGGTAGTTCTATTTTTAATATTTTGAGGAACCTCCATACTGTTTTCCACAGTGGCCGCACCAATTTGCAATCCCACCAACAGTGTACAAGCATTCCCTCTTCTTCACATCTTTGCCAGCACTTATCTCTTGTCTTTTTTATAATAGCCATCTGACAAGGTGTGAGGTGATATCTCATTGTGGTTTTTATTTGCATTTCCCTTATTGAGCACCTTTCGATATTCTTGTTGGTCATTTGTATGTCTTCTTTGGAAAAATGCCTTTTCAGGCCCTTTGCCCATTTTTAAAATTGGTTTATTGTTATTATTAATTTTTTTACTATTGTTTGAGTTTCCTATATATTTTGGATATTAACCCCTTGTCAGATGTATGGTTTGCAAATACTTTCTGTTATTCCATAGGTTGTCTCTTAGCTCTTTTGATTACTTCCTTTGCTGTGCAGGAGCTTTTCAGTTTGATGCAATACCATTTGTCTATTTTTGCTTTTGTTGCCGGTGTTTTTGGGATCACATCCAAAAAAATAATTGTCAAGACCAATGTCAAGCTTTTTCCTTATTTTCCAGTAGTCTACAGCTTCAGGTCTCGTGTTTAAGTCTTTAACCCATTTTGAGTTGATTTTTGTATGTAGTGTGAGATAAGGGTCCAATTTCATAATTTGGCATGTTTTCCTAATATCCAGTTTTCCCACTACCATTTATTGAAGAGACAGACCATCCTTTCCCCATTGTGTGTTCTTGGCACCCTTGTTGAAGATCAGTTGGCCATAATGCTTGGATTTGTTTGTGGGCTCTATTCTGTGCCATTGGTCTATATGCCTTTTTTTATGCCAGTACCATACTGTTTTGATTATTATAGCTTTGTATAGTTTCAAATCAGGAAGTGTGATGCCTGCAGTTTTGCTCTTCTTATTCAAGATTGGTTTGGCTTTTTAGGGTCTTTTGTGGTTCCATGTTAATTTTAGGATTGTTTTCTATTTATGTAAAAAAAAAAGCCATTGAAATTTTGATAGAGATTGCATTGACTCTGTGCAGTACTTTGGGTAGTGTGGACATATTAACAATATGAATTCTTCCAATCTGTGAATACAAGCTATCTTTTCATTTATTTGTGTCTTCTTTAATTTCTTTCATCAATGCTTTATAGTTTTCGGTGTACAGATCTTTTACCTCCTTGATTAAATTTATCCCTTGGGCAAGTCATTTAACCTCTTTGAGCCTTAGTTTCCTCATCTGTAAATGGGGGCTGGCAAGAGCTATGTCCTGCAGTTACTGGATGCTTGTAGACTTTGCAAACCGTAAGTCACTGACACCTGAAGGATAGTTGCTCATCCTCCTTTAATTTGGAGGGAAAATTTAGCTTCTGTGCTGCCAGGAGCAGCCAGGGTAGAGATTTCTCCTGAGCACAGCTTCCTGCCATTAAAATAAAAAATGAAAGAGAAGGAAAAATGACAGACTGGGAAGCCACGGGCGATTGCAGTGGGCTTTTTTCTTCTTGGATGGTGTGGGTTTGAATGCGCGGCTATAAATGGTTTATGCAGACAAATTGGAGGGCCTCTTCCCTCTGCCTCCTTAACTGGGAGAGTCTGGGAGGGAGCCAGGCACATGTTTTCAGCATCTTCTCCTTGTAGTCCTGCCGTGGGTGGTTGGGGGCTGGTGGATGCGCTCCTGTTGCCTCCAGGGAAGACGGTCAGCCAGGCTGTGGTTCCTCAGTGTTCCAGGACACACCTGGCTGCTTGGCTTCTTGGCCGTTTCTATCTAAGTGGGCACCAGCTCGTGCAGTCAATAGTACTGAGGGAACAAGGGGTGCCACCTCGGCGCTGTGAGGTCACGGGTGAGGCAGTCTGTTGCCTTTGGGTCCACAGCAAGCTGGGGCATCACAGCTGGGAGGGTGACCTGAGCGCTGAGATGTGGAGCCTGGAGAAGGGGGCAGATGGGGGCCAAGTAAAGATTACCCATCATCAGCTCTGGCCTGTCTTCCTCCCAACTCCTCCTTCTTTTCTTGTTTCCTTCAGAACATACGCTTTGAGCACTCCCCAGTGCCCACCATGTTAGGGGCTGAGGATCCAGAGCTAATAGGACGCTTACTGTCACTGCAGGGCTGGGGCTACACGAAGGGCTGGACGTGCCTTGGAGAAGGAAGGTGTAGTCTGCCCTGGGGCATTGAGTGATCTCAGAAAGATGCCTCCCAGCTGAGCGATGAAGGTGAGACAGGAGTTTTTGAATGACCATTGTGAGAGGAGGGCATTCCAGGTAGAGTAACAGTGTTCAAAGAGCCATGGACATGTGTGATGCAGCAGTGTCCTGGGACATATGTGGTCCATGGGCATGGAGTGTTGGTACTTGGGGTGGGAGGGGAGGCCGTATACATGGGCTGAGGCCAGTTCACAGAGGACCTTGAATGCTTCCCAAAGGAGGGTGGAGTTTATCGACTATGGGATATCTAAGCTGGGGAGTGACCCAGCCAGATTTGTCAGCAGACAGGTCAGCCTGGCAGCCTGAGCAAGGGGGAGGCTGAAGGCTGTTGGAAGAATTGTCCAGATCAGCATGAAGCTGATAGCCTGCAGCTGGAGTAGCCAGGGGATGGATTTGACGAGGACATAGTGACTGCTCAGCTGGGGGGATCCAGGCTGACCCCAGACTCTGGCCTGGCTAGTGGCACTCAAAGCATAAACCAGGCCACGGACCCTTCAGGCGGTGCCCGTGTTTGGTGGGGTCAGGAAGAGGACTGAGAAGCAGTGATGCCCAGCTACGAGTGTGCTGGCTCATCTTCGGTTTTCCACCAGACCTTGGTGGAAAGTGGTGAGAAGGAGGGTCTGCTGCTTCAGACAGTGCAGGCATTCTTGATCGCTTCTCCCCAAATGATTCCCCTCCACATCCGTGATTCAGGGAACTCCTGGTTCAGAGCTAAAGATACATGAGTTCAGAGTCTTTATTTTACAGATATGAAAACTGTGGCCCACAGAGGAGAATGACTTGCCCAAGGTCACACAGCAAGTTATAGAGGTGGTGTCATGGCTGGTAAAAATAGACCCCCACACAAAGGCGACGTTAATGTAGCCCACCTCCTTTAATTGGCTCTCAGAACAGAGTTCTACTCTGGGCAGGAGAAGTGGGTTTGGTTGAGCTGGGCTGAGGTGGTGAGGGGTGGAGTGTTTGTTTTAGGTGGGGGGGATGCCTTGGGCAGACATCCCTGCTCTGTTTGCCCAACACAGGAGCTGCATTAACCCACCTCCTGGAGCCCTTACCCACCACCCTCCCAGGATGAGGGGACCTATCAGACATTAAAAGGGGCTGCCCTCCCTGAGTCTTCCCAAACTCACACAGGCTCCCACAGATCTGCCCACGCCTTGGTTGAGTTTGACCATGGGCTACAGGACCTGCCTGGAACCCAGGAGTCCTGACTCCCAGGGAAGGCTTTGTCCTCTGGACTGGAGAGTTCACCCTGTGCATTCCTGGGGTCTCTGGTGGCTTGCCTGGCCCTGGGCTCCAGCAGCTGGAGGGAGGAAAGAAAGGAGACAGTAATCCTGAAGGGTGTGGCGTCGTGGGGGACGAGCCTGAGTTACGTTATTAGAGAGAGAGGAAAGGAAGATGGCAACAGTGGATGAGCATGCAAATTGGGAGATGGAGCAAACTGGGAGATGGGACAGCTGCAGGGAGGAAAATGGATTTTCTGTCACCCTGTGGTGGCTGCCCTCCTTGAGCTGTCCTTTGGGCAGGGGACCCACAGTCCCAAGAGCCCACACCTGAGCTCTAGCTACGGGGAGGTGGGGTGGGCGTGGCCAGCACTGAGCCAGCCACATGCTCGTGGTCCCCAGAGACCCTGTTTGTGGGGCTTCCTGATGACAAGACGTAAGATTGGGGTTGGGGTCAGTGACTCAGTCTGGGCCTAGGGCTGGAAGTGTAGGGGCAGGGACAGAGTTTGTGCATCAGCTAAGTGGTGAGGAAAGACGCTAGCCTCTGCTGAGAGGTCTTGAATGGACCCCAGTACTCACAGGTGCCTCTGTGCCTGCGGGTCCTACCCTTGACTCTCCAGCCAGCATGGCTCCAGGGTGCCCACGAATGCCCAGTGTCTGAGTCTGAGTGTTGGAGTGAGAGGCCCCCAGCAGGGAGCAGGAGGCAGGACCAGGGAGCAGAGGTGGGAGCCAAGTCAGGTGGCTCTGGGCTCTGCCATCCCTCAGTAAGTCTGACCTGGGGTGGAGGGATGGGGAAGGAAGCAGGAGAGCCTGAGGAAGGCCACTCCCTACAGGCAGGAGAGTTGGCTGAAGGGGGTAATTTGGGGGTAGTTTCAGCTGGCTGGGGGGACACCAGAAGTGTTGAACACCAGGAATCCTGGCTGAGCCACTAGGCCTGAAGGTGAGAGAGAGAAAGAGAGAGAGAGAGAGAGAGAGAGAGAGAGAGAGAGAGAGAGAGAGAGAGAGAGAGAGAGGAGGGAGGGAGGGGTGGAGGCAGGTGGATGGGGTTGGGGAGGGTGGTCTCTGCCTGCAGAGGAGAGATTTAACCTCCTGCTCTCAGCTGCCAGCTTTTCTCATAATCCGGGCAGGCCCAGCGGGATCAGTCCAGTGTGTGTTTATGCGTCTCTGATGGACAAGGCTCGTGTCTTGCTCAAGCACATGTGTCCTGTCCCCTGACCCCCTTGGGTCTCCACATCTCTCTGCCTCCTCCTCCAATAAATGTCTCTTGTCTGCCCTTCCTCACCCTCCTCAGCAAGGTGATAATTTAGGTCCTTTGTGACTTGTGACCATTGAGACAAGGGATGGCTTCAAGTTGAAAATTCATTCTATCCCCAAACAAAAACAGAACGCTAACCAGGTGACAAGGGGCTATGTTTAATTTGCTTACTTAGAAGAATCCACTGTTACCCAGCACTCTGGAATGGCATTTGCATATAAGGCATGCGTGCAATAATACATGTAAAGCCTGGAACCGTGAGTGGTGCTAAGCAAAGGGTGCTGCACGAAGATGAAGGTGGTCCCTAGCTCTTACAGCTGGTCCTCCCTGCCTCCCTTTCTCCTCAGTGGAACATTTCCAAGTATCCTTAGTGTGCTCATATCCTGGATCCTAAGTCACTCCTCCCTGAGGTCGGGTAGGGATCTTAGCTGCTCTAGGTCCTACCTTGATTCTTGAGTTCTCTGGGCCTCTGAATAGCGTTGACAGCAATTGTTGCTATTCCTTTTACTGGACCTCAGAGAAGCTCGGTAGCTTACCCAGTCATGTGTCCGTAGGCTTGCCTATCTTACTTCAAGAACAGAGCTGCCAGTCTCCACGAGGGTGGGGTGGGCACATCCCCCCACCCTTCCTTCCTGGTGACATAGATCTTATCGCAGGCAAATGTTTGCTGCCA
Source organism: Rhinolophus sinicus (assembly GCF_057876585.1). Lineage (NCBI taxonomy): Eukaryota > Metazoa > Chordata > Mammalia > Chiroptera > Rhinolophidae > Rhinolophus > Rhinolophus sinicus. Next base: position 21,556,460 of record NC_142515.1, on the reverse strand, counting down.
GCTGGGGGCTCTGTGGGTGGGGATCTGTCTGGCACACTCTGTCCTGGGAATCAAAACCTGGTTTCTTCCTTGTTCTGTCCTTTCTGCCTGGCGTGGACGTGACTCCTGTGTAGTCCAGGCTGGCCAGGATGGTCCTGAGGCCCAGACCTGGGGAGCAGGCGTAGGTGTGTTTGTGTCTTGGAGGGTCTGTGAAACGGCTGCTTGGCACTGGGCCCATGGCCTGGGAGGGGTGCCCAACTCCAAGCTGTTTTCTCAGATTCCCTTTCGGTCTCCGCCCCCGCCTCTGCACCTGTTGTGTTCCCATCATCCTGGGCGGCTGGCAGCTGTCACTGCTGGGGCACCTGTCCCAGCCCCAGAGGACACCCTATGGGCTCCCTGGCTCCAGTTTCCTTGCAGCACGCAGCGCATGCTCTGTCTCTGTGTGTCTTTCTCCTCATCTCTATGCACATGTCTCTCTCTTCCAGACTCCAGGCAACAGCCTCCAGTCTCATCCTGGTTCCGGGCATGAGAGGAAGCCTTGGGGGTGGGGCTCCCTGTTCCCCATTCTCCAGCACCAGGCCCAGTCTAATAGGGCAGGGAGGATGGCCCTGGCAGCTTGGCCTTAAGCCCCATATGCCAGGTGACTCATCAGCTCAATCAAATTAGCCCTTGTTCTTGATGAAAAAGATATGACAACAACCAGGAGCTTTTCCCAGCTCCTCCCCAGCACGGCCCTCCCCTCCCTGCCCTCGCTTTATGGACTACTTCAGATACCAGTCCCCTCTGCCCACCTCGTAAAGAGAAGTGATCCCTTCTCCTTGTCCGCTCTTGTCTGCCATGCCTTGCAATGCCCTGACCCATATGTCATGCTAAGTAAGCACCAGAAGATGTTAAACCTGAGTGTTCAAGCCCTTATCCTACTGTGTGACCATAGGGAAGTCCACAATGTACTAGGCCTCCTTTGCTACGCCTGTTAAATGGGCACGTTACTTCTTGGCCTGCCTGAAGGCAGTGGCTGGACCCAATGCTCTCTTGGGTCCAGATCTCAAGATCTCCTTTCTTCAAAAATTTTGGAGTCTCTGATTCCAATGGTTTCTATTGTCCAGTGAATTTATTTTATGTTCTGTTCTGCAGTTGCTGGGTCTGCCCTAGACTTTAAGATCTGAGGGTAGGCTCGGCCTGAGGCTGCGGTGCTGGGCCTTGGGGGACGTGGATGAGAAAGGACTTGGTGAGAAGAAAGTTGACCACAGAGACCAAGATGGTGCCCAAGAGGGAAAGTGTCAGGAGATGGGAGATGGCAGGAAGAAGAGAACCCTGGTGACGGGAGGGTCTTGGGGACTGAATGAGTTCAGAGAGCCAAGGGGGCAGAGGTGCCCTGGCTGGAGTCAGAGAGCAGATGCAGCTGGGGAGCTAGCCAGGGAGGGAGTTGTCGTTTTTCTTTTTTCCTTTTTCTTTTTCTGAAGGCTGGCAGGGTTTCTGTCAGACCAAGTGCTTTCCAAGGGCACACCCAGTCCTGCTTTCTGCCTGTGGGCTTTGAGGTATAACATTCCCGCCCAGGTCACAGACAGGTCTACTTTCTGCAAGATTTCTAGGATGGGTCACCCATTAGTGGGCAGAAGGTCCAGTAGTATGCCAGTCCACAGTCTCCCCTGCTTTCATTAAAGCTCCATCCCTGGGCTGTCACCCTTTGTTTTCTGGAAAACTCCTAGGTTCTGCCTTTACACAGAACCCTTCTGATTCCTTAAAAAAAGGTGTATTTATCCCCTTGCTGTCTCTTCCCCAAGCAGGAAGTCCCCTGCCGTTTGACCTTTCCTGTCTACAGTGTGAGTTTTGATGGCAGGCAGGTCTGGGATTGAACTCTGGCTTGTCTTGCCTTCCGTGTAACCTCTCTGAGCCCCACCCAGTTTTATAGCCTGCAGGATGGGAATGATTGTAACCCTGCAGGGATGTTTTGGGATTAGGTGACATTGTGTGTGTGAAATACTTAGCACAGTGCCGGGCACACAGTAAGTGTTCAATAAATAGTTGCATTTAACAACTTTTTACACAGACTTGCTTACAGAGTCTCCATTCCCCTTTCACATCCCGTTTCATATCTTTTCGTCCTTATCCTTTTCTATAGAACGTAACACTGAAATAATTCAACCAGAGCCAAAGGAGACTCATTCCTTGATCCCAGCATGGCTCCTGCTTGGCTTCTGAAGGGCAGACGTTGGGTCTTGCTCACCTGTGGGTCCAGAGTTGGCTCTCAGTGAGTGCTTAACGAATGAATGAACGATGTAGGTCAGTAGTGCTCTCACTCCTTTTAGTAACAAAATTCTTTGGCCAAATGAGGTTTTATGTGCTGCCTCAGCAGATCAAACAGAGAAGGGGTGCAGTGCTGGCTGTCACATCCTCCGTGGAGGCCTGGCCACTGCTCTGGGGAGGAGGTAGAGAATATAAGAATATAACCTCAGACAGAGGATGTTGCCATTTCCTATTTAAATTGGGGAAGTGGCTTGCTGGAAATAGGACCCAAGGAAGTCTGCTGGAAAACCCCTGCAGATAGTGGTGGTGTGAAGGCCCAGGGGCTGCCCACATTGCCTCCCAATTGTCTGCTGCAGTGGCCAGAGAGAGGGTGCCGCCTACCTGAAGGACTCCCCGTGCTGCGCCCTCACCCTGCCCCCATCCCCGCTTAGGTACTCCTCTGAGTCCTGTTTCCAGAAAATGACATGCTATTGGTTGGTTCCATCTGTGAGATATTTCCTGAGCACCTGCTCTATGCAGGCACCACGTTAGGCCCGAGGGGAATGCGGGCAAGTCCAGTATAGGCCCGGCGCCCTGGATGCCGCTGTTTTCTCTCCTGGTTCCTCTTGCCTCCTCCCAAGTCTTTTCCACAGCAGATGGCAGAGAGACCTTTTAGAAATGCAAGTCTGGTCTTATTGCCTTCCTGCTGAAACCTGTCAGGGGTTCCCTATTGCCCTCAGAAAAAAGGCCAGGGTCTTCACCCAACTCTTCGAGGCCCTCCTGCTGTGTCCCCAGCCCACCTTGGCTTGCCACCAGCAAGTTTCCCCAGGATCCTTCTGCTGTCCCCGCTGCAGCCATACCATCTTGCTTTTTGGCTGTGTGGGGCTCACTTCAGTCACAAGGCCTTGGCACGTGTTGTGCTCACTCTGTGGAACATTCTCTCCCCAGCCTGCCTGCACAACACATGGACAGGCCTGCTTCTCCTTCACCACTGCTTTTCAGGAAAGCCTGCCCCGAGCCCCCCAGAACCTCGCTCCTTTCTTTCAGAACACTTTCCTAGGATTGTGATGACATGTTCCTTAGTGAGACTGCTTGATAAATGTCTGTTTCCCTCTGGACTATAAGTCCACAAGAGCCAAGGTCTGTTTATTGTTGGTCACCATTGCAGCCCCAGTGTGTAGCTTAGTGTCTGGCACATAGTATGTGCTCAAAAAATGTTGGTCAAGTTGAATTGTCAACATGTACTCAAGAGAAGCCAGGGCAAACAAATAAGGCCACAGCTGGGCGATGGCTGTCACTGTGTTGGGCAGAGTTTGACAAAGGGTTGGGAGAGGCATAGCTCGGGCTCAGAGGAGAGACAAGCTCCAAGAAGGCGGACTTACTCTACACTCAGGGCCCTAGAGAGGCTTCCCAGAAGAGGTGTTCCTAGTGCTGGGGGGCTGGGAAGACCAGGCTGGCCACAGGAGGGGCTGGTGGTGAAGGGCCCAGCCAGATGCATTAAAAGGCGGGTAGGATGAGGGAGGTTGACTCTGCTGCAGGAACAGCCTCCAGAGCAGCCTCTTTTAGCCTCAGTTTCCTCATCTGTAAACTGGGCATAAAAATGCAACCTATCCCTTAGGGTTGTCGTGAGGCTTGAACAAGTTAACATGTGCAAGGTGCTTAGAACCTTTGGGCACAGTCAAGACTTGTGTTTGCCGTTATTAGGATTATTTACCCCACAAAAGGAGTTTGGCTTATTTACTCTCAGTCAGACTGTGACACAGACTCACTCTCCCAGAGGAACAGGGTGTGTGTGTGTGTACATGTACACGTGGCTGTACACAGCCATGAGCGAGCATCTGCCTGTAGAAAGGGGCAGCCTTATGTGGGATTGCATGGCCCAGCTTCTCCCAGGGAGAAGTGTCGGGTGTGCCTCCAGACTGGGAGGTGGATTAGCATGCTGGGCTTCGGGCACTCCCACCCAGGGCCTGCCCAGCCCTCTGACTGATGTCCCCAGGTCAGGCCTGAGTGCCCTTCCAGTATTCCCCCTCCCCTCTCCTGCCCCAGACTCATGCAGGGATGGCAGCAGCAGGGTCCTGAGCTGAAGGCTCAGGGCCCAGCCCAGCCCCTCTCAGTGCCCAGCCCTCTGAGTTCCATCTGATAGGGGCAGCCCCGGCCTCTCCCACAGCTCCTTCCCCAGTCCCCACCCCTCACTCACTGGCCTTCCCTCCCTACTCAGATCTTTCCCTGGGAACCCAGATCCCTGACCATGGGGCAGGGGCGGGGGCCGGCTGGGGACAGGCCTGGGCCTGGGAGGGGGGAGTTGTCCTGTTTTCCTGGGAGAGGCCTGTCCCACAGAGAGCTGTGGTGGGTGATGGACTGTGAGATTGTCCCCAGACCCAGGCTTGAGTCCTGTCTCTGCCTCTGACCTGCTGGGTAACCTTAGACGAGTTCCTGAGCCTCTCAGAGCTCCCATTTTCTTTTCTGTAAAATGGGTATAACAGCCATCCCTGCCGCTTGGAGTGTCAACCAGTGTACACAGTGCCTGGTGCACCGCAAGCGCTCAGTGTATGGTGGCCGCTCTTTTGGTGATGCCTTGGGCTCCCAGCATGCTTGCCTAGCGTGAGAGGGACCTGCCTTCCCACTGCCCTCTGCTCTCTTTGCCGACACCTTTCCCTCTCCTCCGAGTGTGGGGTGCCAGGTTCTGCACCTCAAGATCTCTCCAGAGACTGCATGAGTCTGTGGGAAGGCGCATGTGTTGAGTGTGTACATTGCGAGGTGTATATGTATCGTGCACGTGTCTGGTGGGCAGTAGGTGGCAAAGTGTGCACAGTGGTGAATGCTTGCCAGTGCTTATGAGCCTGTGTCCGTGTACATACATGTGACATGGTGTAGATGGGTAGTGTGGTCTGTTTATATTGGTGTGTGTTTGTGTATGTTTATGATCAAAGGGACAGCTTGGTGTGGGGGTAAAAGTGTGGATTCTGGTGCCAGGCTGCCTGGGTTTGCATCCTAGCGCTGCCACCATGTAGGTAGGTAACCTCTTTATCTCAGTGCTTTCATCTGTAAGATAACAATGATAATGGTACCTATTGATGATAACGTCAGTACTGACCCCATCATTCAGCCCCTGAGGACCAGAGGAGTTAATACTCTTAAGCACTTACAACAGAGCCCGGAAGAAGACAGAAGCAGTGTCAGCTCTTTGTTACTAAGCTCCACTAGCCAGACTGTACGTCCCTCGAGAGCAGGGCCAGTGTCTGTTACGCTCACCGCAATATCCTTATTGCGTCGCCTGATGTCTGCACGTAGTGGGTACATAATGACGTGTGACTGACTGAAGGTCTGGGCGAATGGTGAGGTTGTTCACGTGTGTGTGATGGGGAATGTACATGTATGCATGCATGTGTATGTGCACATATGTGTGTACACGTGTTTGCACATGTGTGTGTGTGTGTGTCTGTGTCTGTGTGTGTGTGTGTGTGTCTGCCTGCTTAGGCTGGGGCATCTCCAGCGTTTTCTGAAGCTGGGCTATTTCAGGAAGCCTCCAGTCTCCTCCTCCTTATGTAAATAAACATGACAGCTCCCATTGCCTGTACCAGTGCGGAGGTGGGGGAAGCTCCAGGAGTGGGTGGGAGCTGGGAGGCAGCGGTGAGCAGGGGGCCACAGGGGTGTGCGTGCCTGTGTGGCCAGCCTCGCAGGCAGCCTTGTGGTGTGCGGGAGGGAGCGTGTAGGGGCGAGGGAGGGGCAGGCTCATCGCTGCCATGCCGATTGCTGACCGCGGGGGAGGGGGGGCAGGAGGAGGGGAGCTGGCAGCCAGGGTGGCTTGGTGACGAGGCCAGCTAGCCAAACGGAGGTGGCCGTGCTGCCTGCTGCCCGTGATGGGGGGACAGATCACCAGGACCACCCTCCACGGTAAGGCCCCCGCTGATGCCTGGGGGTCCACCCACCCCTAGCCTGGGGACCACCTTGGGAGGCTGGGGCTGAGGGCATGGTCATCCCCCTGCCTCTTCACTCCTTGAGGGGCTCCTCTGGGCTGCAGGCACTGGGGTGGGGCAAGCAAGGAGGGCTGGGAAGAGCAGGAAGAAGGGGCTTTCCCTGGCAGCTGGTCTCCCCACAAAGTCTCCTTATCCTCAGCACCCAGCAGTACCCAGGGTGCTGACCAGCCCCCAAGGGGCATGTGAGGTTCTGGGGCTCCATACCCCCCTTTCCCAGGACTGGGACAGCTTGGGGACCTGTTTGTGAACCCTAGGATGTGGGCCATGGAGGTCAGCGCCGAGTTGCATGATGGAGCTGTGAGAGATGTGTGGGGCACACGTGTGTGCACAAGTGTTCGTGCATGCCTTTGCACACAGATATGCAAGTGACAGCCTCCACATTGCCTGATCTCAGTTCTCAAATGCTCTGCTGGGGAGGTGAATGAACTTCTAACCTCTGGGGTTCATGTCCATGATCAGACAGAACAATGGGCAAGCAGGTGAAGGGTTGGAAGGGAGGAATTCTGGTTGGCTTCACAGGGCTCCTGCTCGCCCCAATTCCTGTCCCCTTTTCTACTTGGCTCGAGTGCTGTGGTCTAGGGAGTAACATGGCCGATGTGGCACCAGACCAGGAGGGGAAGCCTCCTCAGGGATCTGGGAGCTAGGGTTCCTGTAAAACTGGTGCCAGAGCAGCACGAGCTGATCTTGGGGAGTCCCTGCCACATTCCCCTCGATGCCCTCCTCTATCGTTGGACAGGACATTAGGGGATGGGACAGCCTCCATCTGCTGAGTCCAGTGGGCACTGAGGAACGTGGAGAGGCCTAGGAAGGAAGGAGGGTGGTGGCAGGAGTGAGGAAGGAAGGAGAAGTGGGGCGCCATGGCCAGGGATGGTGACCAGGTGGCTTCCCCTTTCTAGGTGCTGGACTTTGAGAGAGCACTTTCTAATTAAAAAAGAAAAACTCAGGGAAGGAGACATGGGAAAAGCAAATCATTGGCTCTCTTAAAAGGAAATGAATTTTGTCCTGGGCCTAGAGGGCTAAGTGACAGATGGAAGGCCTTGGAAGACACATAATCTGGAGCCAGCCAGTGGCCTTGGCCTTGGCCTGAGACTCGGACTGGGGTGACCTGGGCCTGGCCCTGCCTGTCGGTGGGGCGGGGGCTCCTCTCAGGGCTCATTGGCCCCAGCGGGGCCTGTTGGCAGAAGGTCTGAAGCTGACTGGCATTTTCCACTGGAGTCAGACTTGGGCCTGGAAAGGACAGAGAGGCTCTCCCAACAGGCTCAGGACGCAGCACACTGTCATCCAGCTGCCTTAGAGCACAGGCTTCCGAGGAAGCGAGGACCTTGAGACGACTCGCGAGCACCTGAGACGGCATATAGCCGTCAAGAGCTCATGCTCTTGAGTAGATAGACGTGTGTTGTAGAAATGTCTCCCTGAGCCTTGTTTTCTCACCTGTCAATGGGCCAGTAATAGTACCCTCATCACAGGAGTACGAGGAGGCTTACGTGAGACAATGTGAATAAGGACTTACCATGGAGAAAACCTACAGGGTTTGGAAAGGCATTCTGAGGCCAGGGCTGTGTTCCTTTCCTCTCCCCTTGGGACAGGAGGATAGCTTGGGGTGCACTGAGAAGTCTAGGCATTGGGCATCCAGCCTGGGTGGCCATCGGTGAGTGCTCATCCAATGCCCCATCTGTCTTGACCTCCACGCCCTTGCCAGGACCACCTTTCTTAGGTTACATCACCTGCCTCAGCCTGCCTTCAACATGAGTAGGAGATGGCAGCTGGGGGTTGTAGAGAGGGAGTGTTTGCCTGTACCCACACAGCCCCTTAGCAGAACCCCTGCAGGCCTGTCCTTACCCATGTCCGTGGTATCCATAGCTGTGCACTGACCATCCCAGTGGCTCTGGTTTTGCTTACTTCTGGAAGATGAGTTGGGGGAAGTGGGAGATGCAGGGGTTTGCTCCTTCCTAGGGTGCTTTCAGCTCACAACCTGACTGGGAAGGACACAGTTACAGTTTCTGATTGTATGTTCACTGTGAGCCTTTGGGTTTTGGTTTGTTTCAAGCTGAAGATCTTGGATTACTGGGTTACATACAATGAGAGGTGAGGGGAAGGTGACCCCAGACTGTTTGTGTGTATAGGGGTTATCTAGTCGTGTGTTCGTGGACATATCTTGTCTGTGTTTCTGGTGTCTGCAGATTGCATGTCTATGTTTTAAGCCTCTCTGTGTAGACCCACGTAACATGTGTTTATCTATATACTATTTAGGAACTGAGTGTTGTCATGTCTGTGTTTCCATGAATGAGCAGCCACATTTGTGGGGCTCTGTGCCTGTGCCGTGTCCTTGTTTTTCTGTAGATGTCAGTGTTTCTGCACTAATTGTGTGTGTGTGGCGGGAGGGGAGGGGGATGTTTTCATGTGTATAGTGGGGCTGCTGGTGAGGAGTCAGGCTCCTCTGAGAGCAGCCCTGGCAGGGGTCCCATGGGAGAAATTAATTCCCATTTAGAAAATGGTTTCGGCAGTTACATGCTTGATCTCTTTCATCAGCCAGATTTCCAGAGCTGCTTCCCGATCTTGAGGGCAGGATGCGGGTGGTAGGAAGAGCAGAGAGGGAGACAGCCACAATACTGAGAACCCTCCCTTCCCCTTTGCTCCCCTCCCCTTCCTCCTTTATTTCTGTCCGTATTCTCCCCAGGGTGAGGGAGGGACCTGTTACTGAGGGGTGTTGAGTGAATGACACACACATATGCACCCAGACGTACATGTCACCCTAGGTCGGTGTCTGAACCAACAGACCCTAGATGCTGGTGCAGGGACCTGAGAGATTGGTTCCCACACTGTCCTATACAGAGGGGGCTGCTGTGGCCTAGAAGGAAATAGCTGGTGACTCAGTCCCTTCTGCAGTTGACTCCCCACTTCTCCTCCTTGGGTTCCTTAATTCTCAAGGAGGCAGCAGGGGAGAGGGCATTAGAGGGATTTATGAGACTTGGGATTAGCAGTGAGCCTCCTGTCTCCTAGCAGCAGCTCTGGAGGCTGAGGCCAAGGTGAGTCTGGCAGGTGTGTCTGTGAACACATGTGTACACACATCCCACACCCAACTCGTTCCTGTGGGCGCTGGGAGGGCAGGGATCAGGTTGACCCATCTTCGTATTCTGTTAACCCAGCCAGGGCCTGGCACACAGTGGGCACGAGCAGCTGCTTGGTCAGTGAGTAAGAGGGACAAGTGTAAGGTACACGCTCTGGGCTTCTGGACCACTCACCATTGGAACTGCAGGTGGCCTGAGGGGAGCCATCAAGGATGCTTCAGAAGACATGAGACCCGAGACCAGGCAAGGTTGGGGGGGACGGGGAGGGTGGGCATGTGTTTTTTGATGAGAGTTTGGATCCTGTTCCACTCTACTGGCCATGTGACTTTGGGTCAGGATCTTTATCTGTCTGAGTCTCAGTGTCCACTTCCCTAAATTGGGGATGATAAGGTTTCCCCTGAAGGGTTGTAGAAAGGATTAAGTGAGCTAATGGGCACAGGGGTGTATAGTAAGAGCTCTGTAAATGGATGTGCTTTTGTGAAGGTTTCCAGGGAGGCTTCATCAGGCCTGGGTGTGCTTGGGAGTGTGTCCACCACATGCGCCTGGCTGCCTCCGAGGACCCAGATTGTGTCTTCTGCTTCTCCAGCCCTGAGGTTCCCCCAGGACAGAATGTTCCCTGGGTGCTTGTGTCTGCCATTTGGCGCACACGCTAGCTGTGTCTGTATGCACGCAGGTCCACACGAGCGAGTATGGATTTGTGTAAGGGGACCTAAGGGTGATGTCTGCGTGGTGTGTGGATTTATGGGACTGAGACATGCTCTCCTCACTCTCTCAGGCTTGGCCTGCGGGCTTGGAGAGGCGCTGGGAAGACAGGGACAGGGAACTGACCCCAGAATAGCTCTTGTCTGGAATCCCCTCTGGAATCTTGGGGTGGGATGGGAGAATGGGAAGAGGAGGGCTGGTTCCCTCCCAGCGGTGAGGATATTGGGAGGCACATCTGCACGCACATCTGGCTGCTGGGATGTCCCAGAGGGAATGAGAGCAGGAGGCTCAGTGTGGAGATTAATTTGGCTCTGAGGTTGCTGATCCTGCCCACTCCCTGCCACTCTCCTTCACCCGCCCACCTTGTCATCATGGATTCGTTCCGTCTTCCAGGGAGCAGCAGTACCTGCTGTGGGCATAGCCGGGCTCTCTGGGGGCATGATGAGGTGCTACAATGGCCCCTATTCCTAAACGACACAGGTGTATGCCTGGGGGGCTGAAGAAGTTGTGGAGAAGCTGACTGGGGTGGAGTGGAGGCTTCATGCAGGGGATAGGGGATCGAGCGTGCTGACGGGACAGCGGGCCCACTGAGGACAGCTGTGCAACGAGACAGACACGAGTTCAGAGTCAACTCCACTGCTTCCTAGCTGTGTGAGCCTAGGCAAGTTATTACCTCTCAGAGCCTCTGTTTCCTTATCTATAAAATGGGGCTAATTGATACTGTATTGCTGTATAACATATCCCTGCATAACAAATTCTCCAAAAGTTAGTGGCTTAAAACAATAAACATTTAATTATCTCACAGCTTCTGTGGGTCAGGAGTATTGAACAGTTAGGTAGGTGCCTCCAGCTCCCTGTCTATGGTGAGGTTGCAGTCAACCGGGGCTGTGGTCTCATCTGAATGATGGCTTGCCGGGAGGGGGGCCGTATCCAAGCTGACTCACATGGTGATTGGCAGTCTTCGGAACCTCCCCATGTGGGCTTCTCCTGAGGCTACCTTACAACATGGCAGCCGACTTCCCCAGAGGGAGCAACCTGAGCGAGGCAAGAGAGAGCAACCAAGATGGAGGCCCAGGCTTTTTATAACCCAGTTTTGGGAATGATACCCATTACTTAAGCTGTATTCAATTTGTTAGAAACTAGTTGCTAGGTCCACTCCACGCACAAGAAGAGGGGATTTCAAGAAGGGCATGACTGCCAGGCAGTGGGTGAGGGGCTCACTGGGGCCATTGTAGAGGCTGCTCCCCACAGATACCTGCCTCTCAGGGACTGGGAAGGTGAGACGAGGTTGGACATGAAAGGCATCTGGTGCGGTGTCTGATACACAGGAAAAAAACCAACCCCGCGGACTTCCTTCTCTCCTGTTTTCCACAGGCAAGTGGGGAGCTATTGAAGGTTTCTGAGCAGGCAGGGCTGTAGTCAGGCACGTAGTGTGGGATCTTGGCGCTAGGCAGGGAAGGAAGCTGTCCCTTTAGTCCCCTCTTTCTCTAATTTCTCCACAGCACACCAGAGAGGGCGAGGTACAAAGTGCGTGCCCCTCAGACACTTGCCAGTCGATCAGTGGATTGAAGAATTGAACAGTGGCAACTCATTCAGGAGCTCTTCCTGAGCACCTGCTGTGTGCTTCGAGCTAGACATTTGGGAAACGGCAATAAAATAGACAACGGTCTCTGCTCTCAGGAGGCTCACAGGCCATCAGGGAGATGCACAAATAACCCTGCAGTCTTTCCTAGCCAGAAAGCTTCACTGTAGAACACAGCAAATGATCTGAGTGACGCTTTCTCAGCTCTCCCAAGGATAGCACAAAACCAGAGCCATTCTGGGTATACAGAAGCTATTGCATGTAGTGGGTGCCTCAGGGCGTTTGGGCTTAATCCTGTGGGGGAGTCAGAGTTGAGAAAGGTTGCTTGGGTGCTGGCTGTTCTGTTAGGGGTGTGTGAAGTCCACAGCGGGTCCCGTAACCTGGTCTGGGGTCAGAGAGACTTCTGGGAGAAAGTGGGCCTTAACATCAAGATCTAAAGGATGATTGAGTCAAAGACAAGTATATAGGTGGGAAGGAGGAAGGAAAAGTTCCCAGCAAAGAAATGGGCGTGGGCTAAGCCTAGAGGCAAGAGGCAGGTGAGGGAGGTGGGCCCCTTGAAGGAACCCAGAGAAGTTCACAATCCTCTCTCTCAGTCAGGCCTCCTCCCCACCCTTCGAACTGGCTCCCAGAGCCTTTCCATCAGAGAGAGAGAGAGCCCTGTTCAGTGAATGCATATACACTGGTCCAAATCAGGACACCCTGACAATCTGGAATTAGGGAATTCGGGATAAGATAAAACAGAAGTATTCGGGCTCCCACTAGGCTGGAATGAGCCAATCATTTCCTCTGGTGGTGGTGGTTGCTTTTATACGAAAAAATAAGACTTTATGTTGGGATCAGAGGTTAAAGTTTGTAAAATTCTTTTGCATCTATGAATTCACTGGGTCTTCACAACAATCTGGAGAGGTGGGCAGGGCAGCTATGATGACCCCGTTTTACAGAGAAAGATATCAAGGTCCAGAGAGGTGAAGTGACTTGCCCAGAGATACACAGCAAATCTGTGGCATGGCCAGGGTTTGAACCCAGGGCCACTTGCCTCCAGTGCTGTACTCTTTGCCCCTCCCACTGTCCAGAGAGTGAGACAAACCTCCATCATAAGGGATGCAAATGGCCATGCCAGCACTGGTATACTGGTCCACAGGTTCAGAACAAGGCGATCCTGGATGCAGGGGGATTCAGCTGGTCCTTGAAAGATGGGTGGGATTTGGAGAGGTGTACATGGGGCAGAGAAAAGATACATGGGGTAGGGGAAGTAGGAGAGCACAGACTGATGTCAATAGCGACAATAATTATTATTACTGTTATATAATAATTAACTGTTAATTATTAATGTAATCATTAATAACTATTATTATTATAACAACCACTTACTGGGTTAGTTTTACATGCATCATCTCATTTAATCCTCACAAGAATCCCATGAAGAAGGTCTGCCGTGACCCCCATTTTACAGATGAGAAAAATGAGGCTCCCAGAGGTCTCACAGTTAGTGACAGAGCTGCTGGGTGTGGAGGCAGCAGGCCTGGGTTCCCATCTAGGGTCTTTACTCTGGCTGGGTGACCTCGGTGAGTAGCTTCTCTTCTGAGGACCTGTGTCAGAGTGGCATTGGGGCAACTGAAGATACTGCCACTTAAGCCACATAGAGTTTGGTCATTGTCATTAGTATTGGTCCCTCCCTGTCTCTCCTTGGCAGCCCAGCTCAGCCAGCCTGTGTATCCCTGTATCCCCGGCCCGGCCAAGATGGTTCTGGAGCGGGGCTTGGTAGGGGCAGTGGGGAGGTCACTCTGGAGGCTACATTGTATCCAGGCATCTCCCCTAGGACCCCACCCAGAGGCAGGAATGTGGTCTGGAGCTGGTTGAGGGTGACCTGGAGGGCTGGCCAGGCTCGTGTCTGGCAGCTAGTAAATGCCCAGGAAGAATGGGCCGGCTGCAGCGGGGAGTTTCCTTTGTGTGAGCAGCAGCCTTGTCTGTGTGGAGGGGGAGTCCCTCACTGTGGCTCCTGAGAAGCTTGTAAACGTGTCACTAGGTGGGGAACTCCTTGGGAGCTCTTCTGGGAGCCAGAGGTGAGACTGGGGCTCCACCCAGGACCACGGGCCACTGAGCCCAACATCCTGAGGCCCCGGGTTGGGGCCGCTCCCCACCCCAGGACTGACCAGCACCTCCTCCGTGAAGCCTTTCCCCACTACTCCTGCCATCTTGGACTCAGAGGGAAATGAGCTCCAGTAGTAGATGCTGAGGAGGGTAAAAGACCCTGGACATGGCATTGGAAGCCAGGGTTCAAGTCCAACTTCTGCCACTTAATTGTTGTGTGACCTCAGACAACTTGGTTAACCAGTCTGGATTGCTACTCACTCATCCATAGAATGGGGACCTTAAGGGCTTATAGTGTATGACAAAGTGCAGGGAGGGAGCCCTTTTGGATGTAAGGAAAGAAGTCTTGGCAGAGCTGTGCTCAGGCAAGGGAGGCCCTGGGGAATGGCTCTTCCGGTGCCTGGGTCTCTAGCCCCTGGGTATCACCACCATATTTGCCCAGAGCCATTGTTTTCTGTACCTTTACCCAGGGCCCCAGGACCCCAACTGGGATGGGTGGTAAGAAGAGGAAGCATTTTAAGGGAATCTGAGGCCCTGTGCAATTGGTCCATGGATTGGGTTCTGAACGAGGCTGGGGAGGGGAGCCCCATAGGAGAGGCTCTAATCAGCCGCTGGGCTCAGCAGGTTTAGAAAAATTGCTTTATTGAGGTTTAATTGACACACACTAAACCACATGTGTTTAAGGTGTGCTGTTGGATGGGTTTTGACGTACGCATACTCTCACAAAACCATCCCCACAGTCAAGATAGTGAACACATCACATCGATCACCCTAAATGTCCCCTTGTGCCCTTGATAGTCCCTCCCTCTCCCTCCACCCCCCCCGCCCCAGGCAACCACCAATCTGCTTGTTATCACTATAACTTAGTGTGTGTTTCCTAGAATTGATACAAATGGGACAGGGTGATGGGAAAGGAAGGGTTTTGAAAGGAATGCAGGCCCTGCAGTTGCTTCATGGATTGTGTACACATTTTTTAAAAACTGGTTTATTTCACTTAGTATAATTATTTTGAAATTCATCCATATTGCTGCCCATATCAGTAGTTCATTCCTTTTTTACTGCTGAGTAGTATTCCATTGTGTAGATGTACCAGAATTTGTTATCTATTCACTCAGTGAGTATTTTTTTCCTCTATGCTTTCATTTCTACATATGTATACATCCCTAAACAATGTGTAGTGTTACCTTTTACCAGTGGTATTTTTTGAAACCAAGAGTCAAGCTGTGTCTGAGGCTGGCCTGAGCCCAATGGGTACGTCTTGCAGGTAGGGCACTTGTAGTCATTACATCTTTTGCCCTTCACCCCAACTGTTCCCTTCCTTGGAATGACCTCCCCTGCTCTGCATTATCCAGGGGCCACTCAGCCTCTTCCAGGTAGCCTTCCTAGATTGTCTGAGTCTCCCCACTGCTTTGCAGTTTTCAAAGCCCTGGAGCACTGTTTGGTGATTCCAGTCTTGTCTCCTTAGTGAGAGCACGGCGAGCTCCTTGTGCCACCCCTACCTCCCACCTCATGGGCCTGGCATGTAGGAAGCTGCTCCAGAGAGGCCTAGAAGCTAACACACAGGGTGTCTGGTTGGCCCTGGATAGTGGAAAGTGGTTTCTGGGGCCCTTTTTGAAGGAGGAAGCAAAAAATGCAAAGTGATGTGAAATAGTGCAAAGTGATGCAAACCAATGCAAATACAGCCTGGACTGAAATCTGGTTTCCTCCTTCCCTCTCTCCTCCCTCCCTGTCTTTCTCTCTTTCCTGGAAACCCCACCTCCCCTTTAGGCTGTGGCAGGCCTCTGGGCAGTCCTGAGGCTGACCAAGCTTTCTGTATTATTAAATTCCTGCCCCGGAGGTTCCAAAATTTGAAACTCCCCAGGCCTCTGTCACATTCTGTGGTCTCTTCTTGCCCACCCCCATCGTCCCCTCCTCCATGTCTCTCCTCAAGATGACGGAATAGGTGGGATTGCACTTCCTGATAATTGGGGCACAGATATTGGGGAAGAAATGAACACTCCCTTGTAGCCCCCAGATGCCAAGGCTCTGCATTCGTGCTGCCAGTGCCACTGGTCTTAGAGCCACAGAATAGAGGCTACCCATTGTGCCAGAGAGGGCAAGTGACTTCTTTAAGGTCATAAGGCCAGTTAGTGACAGACACCAGCCACCTGACACTTTGTTTTTTCCTCTCTCTGCCCTATGTCCTGGACACCAAACTCACATGTTTGTAAAGCACCTTTTCCTGGACCAAGGCCTGTCCCATACTCTATCCCATTTTGGGGTGCGGTAGAGCTTTCTGTGGAAGAAAGAGCCATACCTCCCTAGCCAAGGGTTCTTGGGGAAGATCCGAGTTCCGTTAGGAAGCCTGGGCAGAGGTCCATCTGTGTCCAAGATGCAGACACAGGCAAAGGTAAAGTAGGAAGGCAGCCTGGGGTGGAGGGAGGTGGCCCTAAGCTGCCTGCCATTTGTATTGTGATTTTTGTCCATGTCTAATTTCCCTTCCTGGACTATTGGCTTCTTAAAGATGGGATCCATGTATGTTTCATGCCTATATCTTCAGTGTCTAGGACAGGGCTTGGCATTCAGCAGATACGTAATGAATATTTGTTGAATAAAATAAATTATGGTGGTTGGGCGGCCGGTTAGCTCTTCACAACAAGGTCGCCGGTTTGATCCCCACATGGGCCACTGTGAGCTGCGCCCTCCATAGCTAGATTGAAACTACTTGACTTGGAGCTGATGGGTCCTGGAAAAACACACTTAAAATAAATAAAAAAGTTTTATAAAAAATAAATAAATAAGTTATGGTGGTAGTGTGTGACAGTGCATGGTGGTGGATGTTAGCAATAAATTCTGATTCATCACAAAGGCAGACGGTAGAAGGTCAGTGGTGGCAAATACTAGTAAGAAACAGTAGGTCATGGTGGTGGTGGTCGTGATAGCGGGAGGTGATAGGTGAAGGACCAGGGTAGGTGTTGGTGATGGGAGGTGATGGGTAAAGGATGAGGGTAGGTGGTGGTGGGAGGTGATAGGTGAAGGATGAGGGTAGATGATAGTGGATAATAAATGGTGGTAGATGGTGAAGTGGGAAATAGCAATAGATGGGAGCAGAAGGATGATGGCAAAAGGCAGCAATGGTAGTGGGTTGCAATGATGATGGAAAGACTGGGCAGTGGGTGACTTCTGCTTATGCCCCAGCCATCTGCCCTGCCCTAGGAGACCCTAGTCCAGTTCTTGGACTGCCAAGTTCTCTGACACTGTGGTTTGTTCCTTTGCAGACTCCATCGGGAGTCCCTTCCCTGTCACCTCTCACCGATGCCACCACAAGCAGAAGCACTGCCCACCAGTGCTGTCCGGTGGGGTGCTCCCGGCCACGCCGCTGCTCTTCCACCCACACACCAAGGGCTCCCAGATCCTCATGGACCTCAGCCACAAGGCCGTGAAGAGGCAGGCAAGCTTCTGCAACGCCATCACCTTCAGTAACCGGCCGGTCCTCATCTATGAGCAAGTCAGACTGAAGGTGGGCCGCTAAACTTTCTCCCCCATCACTGCCTTCTGTTACAGCCATTGCTAAACCCTGCCCCTTCTCTCTCCTGCCTGCTGCCACTTCTACCTTCCTTCTCCCTCCTCTTTCTCTTCCTTCTTCTTTACTCCTTTCTCAACCTTTCCTGCCTGACAAAGAAGGAAGGTGTGGGTAGGGGAGGAAGTGGGCCTGGGGATCACTAGGTCTCATCAGACTGGTGGGAACGCTCCTAAGGGAGAGAAAGGAGCCCAAATGGTGGGGGCGCTGGGCAGTATGACTCCTCAAGGAAGCCTGCCTGGGGGTGGTCTGCAGGGAAGGACGCACTCCCTTCCTCGGGCTCGCTGAGGTGGGGAGAGGCTGGGCTGGGGGGTGGGGGGAGCTGTCTGAAGCCAACCCCCTACCCCTCAGATCACCAAGAAGCAGTGCTGCTGGAGCGGCGCGCTGCGCCTGGGCTTCACGAGCAAGGACCCCTCCCGCATCCACCCTGACTCGCTGCCCAAGTATGCCTGCCCCGACCTGGTGTCCCAGAGCGGCTTCTGGGCCAAGGCGCTGCCCGAGGAGTTTGCCAATGAGGGCAACATCATTGCTTTCTGGGTGGACAAGAAGGGCCGTGTGTTCTACCGAATCAACGACTCCGCCGCCATGCTCTTCTTCAATGGGGTCCGCACGGCTGACCCCCTTTGGGCCCTGGTGGATGTGTATGGCCTCACGCGGGGTGTCCAGCTGCTTGGTGAGTGCCCACTCCCTCCGGCCCCGTAAGTGCAGGGTGCACCTCCGTGTGCTGTGGTTTGAAGGGGAACTAAGACTCCTGTGACTACTCCCAGGTCTCCAGCAGGACTCCCAGTCCAGGATCCCTCCCACCTTGCGATACGTGTGCATGTGCAGGCAAGTGTGTATGGGTGTGCACACACAGACTCTGGGTACAAATCTGCCCATTGGCAAATCGGCTGTGTCTCTAGGAGGAGCCTACCTGAACCTCGGCTTTCTCACCTGTAAAATGGGTTGGTGGGAAGAGGCGATTCAGTTAAAGAGGCTGTGAGTGAAGTGGCCAGCACAGCCCTACATACCAAGTCTGTGCTCAACAGTGGTTCTTCTCATCTCCCATCCCTGCAGAGAAAAGTGCCATGGAGGTGCTTGAAAGACTCTTTCCCGCCCCCCTTTTTTCCTTTTCTGACTTCAGAGTCTAGAAACAGTGAAACTCTTCTTTTCAAAACACCTTTATTTGACTGAAAAAGACAGTGGGGAGAAAAAGAGACTGTGAATGTAAAAACAAAGAAATGGGTAATCATCAGTAGCTTTTCTTTATGCTGAGTTCCAAACACAAGGAGGCTGTTTTTATTAATTAATAGTTTGGGAACTTTCTGGTTTTCAACCCAATAGAAGTGTTTCTACATTCACACGGACATGTTAAGGCTCTTCTGGGTCTCAGCAAGTGAAGAAGACAGGCCAGGCTGCCCAAGGATAGTCTGCTTTCCGTTCCTTCTGTGAAACGGGTGCCCCTGCAGGGCTCCTACCAAAAGGGCGGTGGTTATGCTCCTGGGCTACAGAGTCAGACGGACCCAGGTTGGACCCTGGACAGCCTATACTAGCGGTGGGACCTCAGTTTCCTTATCTCTAAAATGGGGGTAATAACTCTTTTCAGGGTTCTTTTGAAGGCTCAAAGAGCTGAGTTACATGAAGCAGCTGGCACATAGTAGGTATTCAGTGACTGTTGTCATCCTCACCCATTCTGGAGAGGGTAGTGCCTAACCTCAGGTTTAGGTGAACACCTTTCCACTGCTCTGGTATCCTGAGGGTACCAAACTTCAAGGCACTGGGGTTCCAAAGCTTGACTTTGAGCTCCAGCTTAGATACTTCTGTCTGAGCCTCAGTCTTCTCATCTGTAAAGTGGTTGGGAATACTGTGACTTAGCCCAGGGCATGGCCACGTGGTGGGAGACAAAAGAATGTCTCAGCTCTTGAGAAACCTACAGTCCTGTTGCGGGGTCAGTAAGGCAAGTGGAGGCAACGTTTTTGCTTTTCCCTAGGCAAAGAATGCCCTCCCCACAGTCCCTAAAGATCAAAATCCCACTCTGGCTTCAAGACCCAGCTTTAAAGCCACCTCCTCCCTGAAGCCTTCTGGGTGGAATTCTCTTCTCCATTCCTTGTGTCCCACTGCATGGCACCTGCACTGCTCTCAGTGCTGAGGCTTTGGCTGAGCCTTGGTCATCCATACGTCTGTTCCCACACAAGATGGGGAGGGCTCGGAGGGAGGAACCCATGTCCTAACCAGCCAGCTTCCTCTCCAGAGTGGAATCTTGTGCTGGGACGCTGAGGAATATTTGCAGGGTGGGTAAGGGAGAGTGGTGGGATTGACAGACAGTTTATTAGATGAAGGAAAGGGTGTGGGGGCAGTGCTGAAGTAGTCCCCACCCTGCTCACAGACAGCCCCAGGCTCAGTGGGAAATTAGGGAGACAAAGCAAACACTGCAGACACGATTAGGGCATAAACGAACAGTCAATTGCTAAACGCTGTGCTCATAGGATCCCGTCCCTCTGCTGAGACAGGTTTTCCTCGTTATCTCATTTAACCTCTCAGCAGCCGGCCCAGAGTGAGTGTTTTTTATCCTCATTTGGCAGGAGTGAACTGAAGCCAAGGGAAGACCTGGCTCACTTGTGTTGGGATGTGGCAGAGCGGGGACTTGAAGTGGGTGTTCTGATGCCAAAAGCAGTGCCTTTCCCATTACCCTGCAGTGGGATCAAACATGAAGGGAGATAGGAAATCAGAGGAGGCTGAGGTCAGTGAGGGCGGATGGAGTCCAGGAAGGCTTCTTGGAAGACAGAGCTTAGGCTGGGACTACAAATTCCAGAAGGGTTTGAGGGTAAGGGGGGAGTGGGGACGATGGGGACATGCCAGGTGAGATGGGGCTTCCAAACTTCAGGGGCCAAGGGAGGGGCCTGGAGAGTAATCTGAAGGGCCCCACCCTGGGGCAGAGCCCAGACTTCTGACCTGGCACAGCCCCATTCCCCCTCTTTGACTATACATGGGTTTTCATGCAGTATTTTCAGTTGCATTTGGATTTCCCGGCAGGCTCCTCTCCGTACACGGATATGGCCAAATCCCCAGCTGATTCCCGTCCCAGCTGTAAATCACCATAATCCCAGGGCATTTTCAAACACTGATTATAGCCCCTCAATTCAATTAGCAGATAAAATATCTCTTCATTTTGTTCTTTCTAAATGGGGTTGTTTTTTTTTAGTTTTTTTTTTAAGAGATCCATCCAAGATCTCTTCAGAGGTGGGTGTGCTGCTCTATGCCCTCATTTGGTGCTCCTGCCCTCTGGACACGCCCGCTGCCCTATATAGTCTCGGGGACAGTGTTCCCCCACTCTCTTTCCTCTCTTTCCCACTTCCATGTTCCCTTCTTTCCTTGCCTGTCACTTCACTGCACCTGTGTCCTCCTAGGAATCCCTCCCTCCCCCCAGATCCCTCTGGCTCCTCTGGCTTTCCCTGCTCTCCCTCCTCTGCATATGTCACTCTGTCTTGGTGGCTCTGAGGATGCGCCTGTCTTTCTAGGGTGATTGTCCCCCAAACCAGTGTCTCATCTTTAGAGATTTCCTGCCTAGCCTGTCCCCTCCCCTCCTGCCTCTGTGTGGAACCTGCGGCCAAAGTTCTCCAAACCTTACCTGACCAGTGTCTGCTCCTCAGATCAGAGCCAATCTGGGGGACCTGGCATGTAGTAGGTTCAAAAGTCAGGACATGGGCGGACTGGCCGTCTCCCATGACAGAGTAGAGGCAGGGCTGGTGTCTCTCCCTGACTGATACCTCCAGGCAGGTACCCCACCTCCCCCACCCCCCAATGCCCTAACCATAACCCAGGCCCACTGGTGCCCATGCCATGGCCCCAACTGGCCTGCTTCAGGCCTTCCACGCTCCCGTTATGCTGGAGTTCAGCAGATCACCCTCTTCCCTCGGGGCACCCTGGCTCAAGCCTGGCTGGTATCTCCAAAAATAACAGCTTCCTACCTCCGGGAAGAAGGACCTGCCAGCAACTAAATAAATACAAGTTTTATGGGGTGATTAATACTTGGAGAGATAAGCTCCTATCCCAGTTTTTCAAGCTCTCTCTGCTCTTCTCCGAAATGTTAGCTCAGGAAGGCAGCCATGGGTCCTGGCAGAAAGCTGGTGAGCCAAGATCCACTTACAGGGTGATTCTGAATGCATCTCTGCCCACCACAGCCTAGGCACTGTGCAGGCTTGGGGAGACACAAGAACTGAAAACCCCTCTCCTTGAAGAGTGTTTATATTAGGGGGACACACCATATAACTGGCCTGAGATGACCTAAATCCAATTCTATAATTAAGTGTGGCTGAAGAGTAAAACTGGGTGTGTGTCTCGGGGGTGGGGGGTGAGGGGTGCAGCTGGGTAGCAATCCAGGAGGACTTTCTGTAGGAGATGAGTTTTAAGTCAGGAACCAAGGGAGTTGAAAAGGAACAATTTAGGCCAGTCAGGAGGTTGTGCATAGGCACAGAGATGGGAATGAGTGGTCATTCAGGGAGCAGAACCTTAAGGGGAAGGGGCGTAGTGAAAAGGTAGCAGGTGACTTGTGGAGAAGGGATACGCATAGGTGGGCAGCCATGAGAGTAGAAAGCTTCCAGCAGCTTCTTGCTGTCAAGTTTTTCAGGAAGAGGAAATGTGGCCCGGAGATGGGGAGGGGCCTGCCTAAATTCTCCCAGCCAGTCAGAAGCCAGGCTGGGACGGCATTCAGATGTTCCAGGCTGATCTGGGTATAAAGGTCAGTGTGAGAAGACTTACTGCCACATCAAAATGGTAGTGGCTGAGCCTAGGAGGGCATTAGGAGGGCATTAGGTGGGGGCTCCGAAGGGTGCATGGTGTTTTGCTTCTTCCCGACCTCTGCCCAGGCTCCCAGGTCTTGGTCAAAGACCCCACCTGCCTACTAAGGAGAGGGATGGATCGAGACTCTCCGGGTAGCTTCCTAAAGGCCAGGTTGCTGCTGGGCCAGTTTGTGGGGTGGTGGGCCAGCCTGGCTGCCCAGCAGTGAGACACCTGGGCCTCTCCACAGATAGGCCGTAGGTCATAGGCCGTAGGTCAGGGCCCCCCTCCAGGATGTGCCTCAGCTTGGCAGCACAAAGAGTGTGAGCCACCCGGCAAGCTGAGGACCACACTGCCATATGGGGCTTCCGCTTCCCAGGCTAAACCAATATTTACCTTCAGTTGTGGCTGCCAGGGCCTGAGAGGCAAATATTAGTTTAAGGAGCCTGAGCCAAGCTCTTGGGGAGGGGGAAAGGGCTGAGGATACTAATCATGATTTCTTTCTCTTTGACAGTTTTCATTTCTTCTTGATTCAAAAGGTATCTTACTGTTCTTTCTGCTTCAGAGACTCTTCCAGGCACGTCATGTCTGCTCAACCCGAATTCTGCCAATTATATCAGGGTCCGACACCAAGCCCTCCCCTCCACCAAGAAGCCTTCCCTGACTTCCCCTGTTCTCGATGAGCCTTCCTCCTCCTGACACCAGCAGCACGAGCAGGTCTAAGTGGTGTCGGCAGTTCTGCATCATGTATTGTCTTGCTCTTTAAGAAGACAGCGTAAATCCTCTTTTGTATATATTATAAAGAAAGTTATTATTGTATCCATTTTACAGATAAGGAAACAGGCTCAGAGACGTATGATAACTTGCCCAAGATCACATAGCTTAGTGGAACTGGGACCTGAGACCTGGAATGTGGGCCACATTATTCCCCAGCTTCTCTAAATATGAGTCTATCTAGTCTCCCTATTAAGTCTGAATTCCCCCAAAATGTGGGGACCGTGCCCCTCTCCCATGTCTTCTAGATTAGAGCTTACAAGAGTGCAGACCATCAGGGATCAACTGTACATGTTGGGTATCGATAGGCCACAGGGCAGCATCCTGATTCAGTGGTGAGGAGGGGTCTGCCTGCCTTGTAGTTCCCTGAAGGCTCCTGAAAGTTTTGTCTGGTTCTGTTGTTCATGGTACACTCTAGTGTTCTACCAGAATGAATATATATAAAGAGCAACCATATGTAATTGCCAATCTTGGACTGTTTCTAGTGTCCAGAAATGGCAATTTCATATGTTTTCATCTAGAATCTCTTTGGCCCAAGATATAGTTCTGGGGATCTTGGAGAGACTTGGGGCACCCAGGATGAGATGTGTGTGTAGCAGAGGGGCTGGGGCCTTGCAGTACTGGGAACAAAGACCTCATTTCAGAATTAGGAGACCTGATTGAATCAAGACTTGACTCAGCCACTCACTAGCTCTGGGCCAGGCTTGCAGCTTCTCTGTGTCTCAACCACCTATCTATTATTTGGACATAATTACACATGTACTATTTACCTCACAGATAGTCTGTGAGCCTCACGGATATGTGAAAGTGTTTACACAAATGGGAAAGGCTGTTGTTTTTAGGTTGAAAAGGAATACCTAATTTAAAAACATCACCAAAATAGACTAACCCCTAAGCCAGTTCTCTCACTGGAAGAGGGAACCTTAAAACCAAGTCCCTGTACCTGGATGAAAGACGAACCATAAGATCTAAACGGTTTCAGGGAACGAGACCTATGGTCCTCCAGGTCGGCTTCTTGGGACACGGGGGTTCCACAGAGGCATCACTTTGGCGGCTGAATGGCAGGGCTCAATGGCCACGTCTTAGATTTCAACCAGAGCTTTCAGTTCCATTGGACAAAAAGATTCCACTTTTTAAAAAGTCTGAGAACCGCCAGACCAGATGACTCTGAGAATCTATAAGTCTAAGATTGTGTGGCATGAAGAGTCTATAAATCTAAGAGTCTGTGACTCTGAGTGATTCTGGGACATTCTGCCCTTCCCTCCATGAGCCTCAGAAAGTGTGTTTGTTTCTTCTAGCTTTCCTGTGGTTGGTTTTATATAGAGAGGGTGGAGGCGAGTGTGGGTTTTGGGGGTACTGCCCAGAGGGGTGGAGAACCCCTCGCCCATCCAACTCCTGCACCCGCCCTCCCGGCTCCATCCCCTGCCCCGTGCCAGATGGAAACCGGCAGGAGGATGTTTATGGAGACAGTAAATGGGCTGGCAGCACCTTCCAAACAGGGGCCGGCAGATACCTGCTAGCCGGCTTGGAAGCTGCAGGCTGACCCATGGTTAAAGATTATCCAGAGCTCCGGATGTGAGAATCTGACAAACAAGACGGGCTGATGGCAGGCCCTGCTTCAAAGGAGCCCCTTGCCTGTCCCCTGAGACCCCCTGCACCAGTGTCCAGGTCCTGCCTTGGTCAGCCTGCACTGGCTGGCCACGTGTGGGAGGGCCTGTGGGGATCTGGGTGAGAGCTGGCCCCTCAACTCCTCTCCTTTCCTTTCTCCTCACTGGCCTTGCTCGCTGGCCTTTCTCCTCACTATTCTCCAGGCATTTGCTAACGCATTTTCCCAGCACTTTTCCCACTGGACTGCCTCTGGCTTGTCAATCCAAACACTCTTGTCCTTCAGGGCTCAGGTCAAATTGTGTTTTTTCCAAGATGCCGTCACTGAGTCACTCTGAAACAGGAAGGGGGACCTCAGCCTCAGTTGGAGAGCATTATCCTAAAAGGGATATGTATCTTAAAGAAGAGAAGGCTCTTTCTTCTTCTAAAGGGGGCCCCACGGAGTGGGTATAGGACACATATGGATCCAAGCAAGGAGAGATTTTCTAACAGTCATAGTTGTTCAGAGAGAGGGATAGATCTCCTTGGGAGGTGGTGAGCTTCTTGTCCCCAGGGGCATTCTAGCCAAGGCTGCGTGAGAACTTGGCAGAGATAAGTAGATTTCCTCCTTCTCCTTTAAGATCCTGTCTAATCCAAGACACTAAGAATTTTGTAACTAAATTGTGTTCAAAGATTTTCATGCCCCAAGCTTCAATCCTTCTAAGGGCCACTGGCTCCCCACGGCCCAGGTCCTAGCCTTTCTCTCTCTCCTTAATGCCTGCCCAGGGTTAGGCACACAGTGGCTCAGTGAGTGGGTGCCCTGAGTGCCACCCTGAGGGCAAGAAACCCCTGGCCTAAGCCTCCCTGCCCTTTGCAGGCAGGGCCTAGGTGTTTCTGCCCTGGCCCAGGGGATCTGCAGAGCCATTGCCAGGCACCAGATTAGGCAGAAACTGAAGATTGACATAATTCTTTCCTGAAAGAGGGGACAGGAGGGGGAGCCAGTTTAGCAGTTTCTCCCTTGGCCTTGTGCCACCCCTTCCCCCATCATAAAACCTCCAAAGTGGGCAGCTGTGTGTCCCAGGCAGAGATTACATAACTTGTTGCTTCTAAATGTGGTGCCCCTGCTTGGGGTTGTAGATTGCCTATCTGGTTTTTCCAAGCTGTCCCCCATGCATAGTCCTGGGCTGAAGTTGGCCCCATGGTGCTCACCCCTGGCTTTGGGAGCCCGGACCCTTCCCTGACCTCCGACTTGATGTCAGATCACCCAGCTGTGACCCTTGCTGTTCCTTCTGCAGAGGGTGCTCTGACCAGCTCCTCAATCTCAAATTTCATCTATTTCAGGGCCCTGGCGCAGCTGGACACACACCAATGGGATTGTTATTTTGGAGCTCTCTGGCGGCATGCAGCTCCTCCTGACCCCAAGTGGGTGGAGGGGATGGGATAGAAGACATACTTGAGCTGGGCACTGGCCCCAGGGATTCTGTTTTTAGCTGTTTCCCAGCATCTCTTGTACCTCCTTTCCCAACTCCTGCAATATTTCAGGCAAGGCCAAAGGGGTGCATTTTCCTGCCCCTCCTCTCTGTCCCCCACTGTTTCTCCTTCCTTCTCTTCTTTCTTCCCTAATCTCCACTTGTAGCATCTCCTTCCTGGTCTTCAGTGAGTGATATCATTCAGTGATTATTCCTGGGTGTCCATCATAACTACCATAAAGTCCTACATTTAGGTTCCACAATAGCACAGGTTGCCTGGGAGGTGGTGAGTGCCCAGTAGTAGGCAGATTCAAATAAAAGAGGACTCCATATTCAAGTAGAAGGGGACCAGAGTAGCTCACATCCAGCCCCATTCAGAAATCTGTTTTGAGGGTCTGCCCAGCTCCATGGGCGCTGACTGATTGTCCTGAGTGTGTGGGGGGTGGGGAGAGGAGTATGGGGGTGCATATGTATGTGGGCCCCTGTGACAGCCTTGTTCCTGTAGGCTCTGGCTGTGCATCTCTGAGCCACTAGTTTCCTCCTCACCCTGCTGTCCTTGTGCCTTCCCCTCTGTCTCCAACACTCTGGAGTCCTCAGGCCATTGCCTGGAATCCCTGAGGGGTGGGGAGCAGGGGCTGTTCCCTGAGGCCCAGGTCAACCCACAGCCCTCCCTAGGTCCCCACTTTGTCTCTTGTGCTTCCCCCTCCTGCTCATGCCCTCCTCACCTCCGCTTCTCTGCAGCCCCCCAGCTTCTCTACACCATTGCTGTCACAGAGTCAATTCCCTGGAATAATCGCATTTTCCGGTCGGCTCCCTTCTTCTTGCCAAGCATGATGCTGGGAAATCCCAACCAGCCAGGCCCCATGAGGCTCCTCCAAAGAGACAGGAGACTTGGGGGAAGGGCCCAGCACTGTCTCCTTGCCTGGGCCCAAACAACACTTCCTGGAAGAGGCAGGGGGGTCTGGTAGGGGAGAACAAAAACAGGGAGGCTTTAGGGACTGTCTGTAGATGCAGCTGGAGCTGAATTCTAGCCTCTGCTGCCGATACCAGTCCAGGCCCCTAAGCTCTGCTCTGACACCGAGCACCCCAGCCATCCTTACCCGGTTTCTGAAGAGAAAGCACAGAGCCTTCCATGGGGAGGCTCAGAGAAAAGGCTCTCAGGGAGGGATTGGCCCATGATAAGGCCTGTGATGGCACTAAACAAATTTGGGGACTTCCACAGAAGGAGTTTAATAAAAAGGAAGGCTAAAAGTGAAGACTGTGGCATCAGGCGTTAGACAGACCTTGCTTCAGTCCTGGACCTGCCACTTGGCGGCTGTGACATAACATCTCTGAGCTCTATCTGTACAGCAGGAGCACCTCCACAGGAAACTTGAAGGATGAAATGCAGAGGCAATTCATTGCACACAACGACTTTCATTATAAATTATAGGACTGCATAAAGCTGGACATAACATAGCCATTTAAAACATATGGTGTAAGAAACAGCCATTGGCATGAAAACGTGTTGAGGACATAGTAAGTGGAGAAACTAGTTTTGGAAAGGAAATCTGTATGACAGGGTCCTTAGTCTGGAGTCCAGGCCCATGGATGACTTTATGTGATTCGCGGTTGCTCTGAAATTATCCACAGAGTTTAGGGAGAATGTACATTTTTCTGAGGAGGTCAAAATTATCACATTTTCAAAGGGGTTTGTTACTCATAAAAGGTTAAAAACTACTGGCGTTTATATAGCATTTTGTATTAAAAAAAGTAAATGAAAAATATATTGAAATAAGGCTGGAAGGTCATATGTCCAAATATTAACAGTTTTTTTTCTCTGAATGGTGTGGGCTGACAGGCAATTATCTTTTCTTTTTGCCAAACTGTCTTTTCTACAAATACAGTCTGTATGACTTCTATGATTAAAAAGAAACAGGTTTTGATTTCCTGTTAAGTCACTTTCAAAAGGAAAGTTGGGATAAATTTACATAACTTCTCTCAATTGCATTGTTCTTCTGTGGCAACGGATAACTTTAAAAGGTAACTGTTGGGATAAGATGAGACAATTTATGCAAAGAGTTCTGGGGATGTCACCAGGGCATTCAGCACATTTACTGCTTGTGTTCTAAGTGCTTAGGGCTATTGTAGCTGCTGGGGCTAACGAGGGAGGACCCCAGGAATTAAATTTATAAAAACCCACAAAAAAACTCTTATAAGCATACCGATCATGTTTTAAATTTTGTTAAGGGGACCCCGATATTTAAGTCCGTCTGCCTGTGCTCACTGGCCCTGAAGAAATGCATGAGCAGCAGTTTGCAGTAAAGAAAGAAAAATAGTTTAATATTGAATTAGCCCATCAGGAATTCAGGGAGCTAATACCTGATTCTCCGATGGCATGCAGGTTACAGATTACGTAGGGCAAAATCACAAGGGGCAGGTGTTAGGGGTTCCGGGTTGTTCTGGGAGCTGATTGGTCACAGGTGAGGAAAGTGCAATGAATCATGTCTTCAGGTCTTGAGGATAGCTCTGACGTCTGCTCAGGAGTCCCTGTGTGGTTTCATGGAAAAGTAGCCAGGGGGTCTTTCCACCTTAGGGCCCAGGACCTGAAACATAGGTCAAGATGTTCTCATTAGCCTGCCAGAAGTCCAGACCTTGTGACTATTAGTCAGGTCTGGGCTACTGTCCTCTGCTGCCTCCCGGGTTTGCTGATTTTCCAGGGGGAAAGGCTAGGTGTGTGGGGGGCTGTAGAGGGAGAGATGATTTCTAGAACTAGGATTTAAAGCTAAATTTAATCAAAAGTCATAATGACCCTCGGTTTCAATTTTGGTGTCTTTCCTCCCAGGCTTAATCCTTACTTAAATAATTAAATGTCCCACACAACCTGGGTTTCCCAACGTTCTTTAATGTCGTAGGCATTTTCCATCCCTTTAAAAGTCCGGTGTTTTGATGGTGTGTACTTTAAAGACCAGTCGGAGGGTGCAGGCGATGGGGACTGGCCCCAGCGGGGCCTGCCTGACGTTTGCCTGGTCTCTTCCCTCCCTGGCCGCAGACAGCGAGCTGGTGCTGCCGGACTGCCTGCGGCCGCGCTCCTTCACGGCCCTGCGGAGGCCTTCG
This sequence comes from Rhinolophus sinicus, assembly GCF_057876585.1. NCBI lineage: Eukaryota > Metazoa > Chordata > Mammalia > Chiroptera > Rhinolophidae > Rhinolophus > Rhinolophus sinicus. The sequence goes on along the minus strand of NC_142515.1, from coordinate 21,527,598 downwards.
CTGCGGCGCGAGGCCGACGACGCGCGCCTCTCGGTGAGCTTGTGCGACCTCAACGTGCCGGCTGCCGACGGCGACGAGGCCACACCGGCCGCCGGCTGCCCCATCCCGCAGAACTCGCTCAACTCCCAGCACAGCCGCGCACTCCCCGCGCAGCTCGACGGCGACCTGCGCTTCCACGCGCTGCGCGCCGGCGCGCACGTCCGGATCCTGGACGAGCAGACAGTGGCGCGCCTGGAGCACGGGCGCGACGAACGCGCGCTCGTCTTCACCAGCCGGCCCGTGCGCGTGGCCGAGACCATCTTTGTTAAGGTCACGCGCTCGGGCGGCGCGCGGCCCGGCGCGCTGTCCTTCGGCGTCACCACATGCGACCCCGGCACACTGCGGCCAGCCGATCTGCCCTTCACCCCCGAGGCCCTGGTGGACCGCAAGGAGTTCTGGGCTGTGTGCCGCGTGCCCGGGCCCCTGCACAGCGGTGACATCCTGGGCCTGGTGGTTAACGCGGACGGCGAGCTACACCTCAGCCACAACGGCGCCGCCTCCGGCATGCAACTGTGCGTGGATGCTTCGCAGCCACTCTGGATGCTTTTCGGCCTGCACGGCGCGGTCACGCAGATCCGCATCCTCGGTGAGTGCTCCCGGCCTCGCGCTGGCCTCCCCTGACGGCACCCCGAGGCTGGCCTCCCCCAGACTCAGCATCGCGCCCTTCCTGGAGGAGGGGGCCGGTCCGGGTTGGGAAAAAGAGGGCCCAGTCCACCCCGTAATGCGGTCTTGCCAAGGAGTTGCAGATAGTGAAAAAAAGCAAATAGAAGTATGAATTTCTGAAAAAGGAGATTAACTTGAAAACTATTGACACTAATAAGAAATCCCTGTGGCCATCTAATGAATATTCCTAGAAACAGTGACTATTAAGTGAATTAGAACAAATACTAATAAAAAAGATCTCATTGAGCACTTGTGTGTACGGCATCGTGTTAGGGTCTGTGGGAGAGTCACAGGTGAATAAGATTTCCTGCTCTCAGGAAGCTCATGGTTTAACTGGGGAAACAAAGCTGCATTCCTGGGCAAAGGACAAATAATACCCCAGGATCGGTGGTTGTTTAGTCCCACGCATGTGGTGTGTGTGCCTGGTCAGTGTTAAATAATGTGGTTGGGGGTTAGGGGGTGAAGGCTGCCCAAGAGGCTCCCTGGACCATTAGCTCTTTGCAGGCAGGAGCTCTGTGGGTCTCAGTCCCAGTTTTATGTATATACGTTCATGGTATCGCATAGGCCCTCAGAAAGGACTTGCTGAAGGGAGGAGGGAAGGAATAGAAAGGTGAGGCGTGGAAGAGGGAAAGGCGTGAGAGAAGGAAGGAGGGAAAGAATGTAGCACAGAACAAGTGTGGGAGATGGTGAAGGGCATTTCAAAGGTGCCAGTGCAGAGAAGGTGGGCATTATCTGGAGACAGCGATGGAGAGTACAGGAAGTTAACAGAGGGGTGAGGTTGTTGGGCCGGAAGGGCCTTGTGGGGCCGGTGGAAGGTGAGTTTGCTCTCTGGTGTGGGAAACCTTGAAGGTGATGGATGTATGGGGAGGGTGGAGGGGAGCTTCTTCTAGGCAGGGGGCTTGTTTGGAGGCTACTGATTTAGTAATACTAGAGCACATGTGGTCCTCCAATTTGTAGGTGGGAACAGAGAGCTGGGGCGCGGTGCTGAGCTAGCCTGTGGAATCCTGCCCTGAGCCCAGTGGCTGGGCTGTATGGTGAGGCTGTGGCACCCCCTTTGTCTCCTGGGAACCTTCTAGAGGGGCAGACTCGAGCTTTCTCCTAGTGGGCCTCTGAGTGGCTAGTGCATCCCTTCCCTTCTTTCGCAGGCTCCACCATCCTTGCAGAGCGGGGCATCCCATCACTCCCCTGCTCCCCTGCCTCCACACCAACGTCGCCCAGCACCGTGGGTAGTCGCCTCTCTGACCCCTTGCTCAGCATGTGCAGTTTGGGACCTCTGGGGAACTCTGCTGGTGGTAAGTAGGTTGGCCCCTCCAGGACCATGTTGTCTGTGCCTGACCTCCCATCCTGAGACCCTGGTTGAGGAAGGCATGCAGCCTCTATATCAGGGGAGGACCCCGGAAGAGCTAGAGTGGGCCCACCGAACCCTTGTTGGCTAGTGATTTCTGGGGTGTATTCCACCCTGACCCTAGCTGGGCACCTTTCTCCAAAGGACTTTTTAAGCACACAGGGAACACCAAAAGATAGCTCAAAAGGGGCCTGCCTTAAAAGATTTGGGGTCCCCTTCCTTCTCCTATCCTTCCCTCTCTTCCTTCACTGCTTCATGGATACCCTGGCCCCTGGTCTGGGAGCTGAGGGGCCACAAGTGCATCCTCTCCTCTGTCGTGCCCAGGAAGTTGGCTTATCAGGGTAAACAGGCAGATCTTGATAAACAGAGGGGGAGGCAAGAGGCAAGGGGGGCCTCTCTTCCCGTTAACTTGGGAATGGGCTGGATCAAATCTTCACCTGACTGGTGTCCCCTTGTCCCCAGGGACAGCCCCCAACTCACCGGTGAGCCTGCCCGAGTCACCAGTGACCCCAGGCACGGGCCAGTGGAGCGATGAGTGCACCATTTGCTATGAGCACACGGTGGACACGGTCATCTACACGTGTGGCCACATGTGCCTCTGCTATGCCTGCGGCCTGCGCCTCAAGAAGGCTCTGCACGCCTGCTGCCCCATCTGCCGCCGCCCCATCAAGGACATCATCAAGACCTACCGAAGCTCCTAGCCCGCTGCGGCACCCCACCCCGCACGCCCACCTCGTCAGACTTTGGCTCAACTCCAGTCGAGGGGCAAGCCAACGGGGCCCCTTCTCTTCTTCCTCATTTTGGAAACTCTTTTCCCTTCTCCATTAAACATGGGACACTGAGGCCCCCGAAGGTTTGGGGAGAAAGGGGGTATCAGGTAGGGAGGTGGGGGCAGAAGCCAGTTGTCCGCCAGAGGAGAGGGGAGGAGTTTATACTCTGCCTACCTTTCCTTTCTCTGCACCTAGCTCTTCCCTTCATGTTGAGGGACTAAATTGGGGTCTCAGCCTGTCCCAATCCTTCCCCATGTGGGGCAGACTTCTGTGAGGTCCCTCTAGCCCATGTGGCACCTTTGTGACAATTAGAAAGGATGTCCTTTCCTCTGGGCAGATGTGGCTCTGAGCCAGGGCACGTGGCCTGGCTGGTGGAGTATGGACTGGACTTCCGCCTACATTTGCTCCCTCAGCCAGCTGCCCTTGAACAGTGCACAGCCTGCTCAACAGCAGCTGTGGGCAGGTAGCCCTTCAGCTGCTGCCTTCCTTTCTGACCTTTACCCACCTTCCTCCTCTCATCCCTGCCCCGTGGGTCTGGCATCTGGGGGAAAGAAGTCCTGTGGATACCTCTCACCCCGGGCAGGCTGCAGTCTCCATGCCATGTCCCTCTGCCACTCCTCCACGATGGGTGGACAGATAGGCTGCAGAAGGCTCCAGGTTCGGAGTCCCTGGCCCGTGTCCTAGCAGAGGTGAGGGCCCCTTCCTGGCCATAGCCTTTCTGCCCCAATCATCTCGCCCCTTGGTGTGGGCTGGAGAGCAGGGTCTGTCTTCTGTCAGGGACTCTTAAGAACAGGTTTGTGTGTACTCTCTGTGACTTGTCGTATATCTCAGTGCTGTCCTGGGCTTGGCTGATGCTCAGAGACGCTGTAGCATCCCCAGGAGAGGCCAGGACCCCGGCTTGGGGGCAGGGAGGTTTCCTGGGGTAAAATCAGCCTTTTAGTTATTTATTTATTTATTTATTTGGTTTGTATTTTTTGGAGGGCAGGGGGGTGAGTTCCCATCCCCTAGGTCCCTAGAAATGCTGCCCTGGTGTGCCGGATGCCTGGGGAGAGGGGACAGCAGAGGTATTCATCCTTCAAAATCTTTCTCAGATTTCAGCCCAAAAGCCCACAGCCAGCTCTGCTTCCCATGAATTAGAACTCCATAAAAAGGGGCAGATTGGGAGGCCTCCTGGCAAATTGCGTGTATTTTACAGAGAGGCAAACTGAACCTCCTTAATACCCTGGGGCCACAAAGTGCCCTTCCTTCCTGAGCTGGAGAAGGGTTATAGTTGGCTCAAATATGTCAGGAGGCCCAAGAGCTCCCCCCTCCACAAGGATATAAGAAGTTTTGGGAAGGCTGAAGGAGGGGAGCCTGGCTTGGGCCAGGGAGCAGGGTTGGGGAGCCAAGTGATAGTAGGGGCAGGGAGCCTGTTCCTAGGAAAGACACTCCACCCCCCTGGAAGGAGGAGAGTGGTGGGGGCTCTTCCTGGTTCTGGGGTGAGGGAGGCCCCCCGCCTGCTCTTAGGCTACAGTCATCGCTGCCCTTTGCCTTGTCCTGGTGAGCCGTGGGCTGCGGCCAGCTCTGAGTCCTGGCCTCGTCTCCCCCGTCTCCCCACCCTCTGCCTCAGATGGCTTTTTACTGCATCAGAGACTGCTGCTCCCTGTGGCTGCCAGAGCATGGGCCTCTGGACCTGGTAACTGACCAGTTGTGTGGTCCTGGCCAGGGCAGTGCCTCTGTGCTTCAGCTGCCACCTCTGTAAAATGGTTATTTGGGGATGGGGGCAGACTGTGTGTGACTGTCAGTTCTTTGGTGGGTGGCTGCTATGGGGTGGGGTGGTGGGACAGCACTGGGGGTCAGCACACCAGGCTGGGCCTTTGTCTGCCCCTTCCTTGCAGTGGGCCTTTGAGAAGTCATGCTTCCACTATGGGTCTCCCCACTGACCCCGGACACCCCTTCTGTGGGGGTGCGGTGGGATGGGGAGGTGGGGGCCCCATCCAGTCAAAGGTTCCATCTCAGAGGCAAGGAGACGTCTTACGGGCAGGGCCTGCCTGGCCTGAGGGTGGGGGAGAGGAAGCCATCCGTCCCATTTTCTGTTAGTACGGGGTAGTTGCTGCCTCCTTTGTGAACTTGGGTCGCTGTGATTGTGAATAAAGGTGATTTCGTACCAGCCTGAGGGCTGTGCTGTGCATTGTGGAGGGCGGGCCAGTGTGGGTGTGGGTATGTGCATGCATGTGTGTTGGCGGGGGTGGGGGGTGAGGGGAGTTGGTGCTGGAGGGTCAGGTGTCCTGAGTAGGGAGGGGAGACAACAATTAGGGCAGACTCCCTGGAATGGGGGGGCCGAGCCTGACATGGGGCTTGGATAACAGGGGCCAGAATGCCTGGTGAGTCTTGCAAGTTGAAAAGGAGAAGCCACTGCCCTTTGGCACCTCAGGTCCCTGGGTCTGTGAGGAGAAATGTTTACTGGGGCAGGAGCGGTGGGAGTCCACGAGGCCTGCTCGGCTTCCTCTTTAGGCTGAGCTGGGCGCAAACCTGGCCCACGACCCTTGTGGGGTGGCAGCGCCACCTATGGGCTAATGGAAGGATGACAAGTCCTCAGGTCAGCAGGGACGTGCTGAGCGAGCTACAGGAAGGGCCTCTCCCCATCCCTTGCCCCAGGCCCCGACCTGTGCCCCTGGCTGGAATCTGAGCTGAGCTCTCATTGGTTGGTGCTGAGGCCTATACCAAATGAGTGGCACAGCTGGGCAGAAAAGGCCCAGAGACCTTAAGAGAAGTTTTCTAGATATGCCGAGTATATCTGGCTGGCTGCAGAGGCTGGGGGTGGCTGAGAGGGTTTAGGCTCAATTCGGAATCATCCTTATTTGGTGGGGTGGGGCCTCAGAGACACAGGGATGCCTGCATTCCTGCCCTCCTGGGAGGACACTGGCTACCCAGCCTCTGCCTGGCCTTGAATGGCTACAGGCAGCTCCCTACAGGACATCCCTGCTTACTAGAGTCCAGCAGAAGTAGGGAGGGTCAGGGGCTCCAAGCTGAGGGGCCAGCTAGGCCTGCTGGATGTGGGTCTTTGACCCAAAGATCTGCATCTCTTTCAAAGCCTTGTGCCTTGGCCATTGCACAGAAAGCTTCTTCTAATGAGAAGGCAGGAAAGGGGGAGGGGCTTGAGCACAGTTCTTACCAACAATGGTGGGAACTTCCCTGCCCCCCAACTCCAGTGTCCTCAGCGGGCTGGGATCCTGCAGTTCACGCTGCATTCAGGATAATGTGGCTTTTGCCATTCAGCTGGATGGGTTTTCTGGTGGCAGGGAGAATTAAAAGGTGATTCTGTTCTGTTAAAAAGGCCAAAAACTTTATTTAATTTTCAGGGAAATACAAGAAAATGCATGTAAACATAAAATACAAAACAACCCAAATCTTACAGTCTAGAAGCATGCCGAGATAGTATTTTCTGCAGACCAAAAAATCCCGTCAAATGATAAAGGACACCTGGAAAGTGGCAGGCCAAGGGTCTGGGTCCCTTCCACAAGGACACTGCATTTTTGTAATGAGAATTAAAAAAGAAAAAACACCACTATTAAAAATATTAGAAACATGGAGATAGTTTAGCACCACCATTGATCCTGGAAATTGTTTAGCATTCAAATTGACCACACTAAATTCAATGTCCTTTTATTTCAGTTTCTCTGCTGAGGTGGGGAAGAGGGAACAACCTCCTCCTGATACCCACAGAGCCTGCTAGGAGCTGGGAGGGGTTGGTTAAGTGGACACCACGAGGAATTCCCCAAAGTTCTGAAGCCCAGTGACATCCGACAGTTCACATGCAGCCATGCAGTCCACAAACCTATGCTTTAGGGTCCTGCCACTCACATCTGCTTCGCTTGGAAGTCTCCTTCCTGCAGACCGCTCAGTAACTAGCATCCTGTACTGGATTTAAAGGAAACCTGTTGCAGAGAACAAGTTGCAGATTGAAGAATTGTGGTTCTGTTTGCCCCCCTTTCTCTGAAATCAACATTTACGAGCAGTGTGCCTTTGTCAGAGGTCACTAGAAAGGGCGTATCCCTGGATGAGTGTGCAATCACCCTGTCTTCTAAGCCACACCAGTGGTGAGACTCAGAAAACTGAATAACCACAGGTCTCATCAGAGACTCGAGAATAACTGGGATCAACAGAACCACATGAAGTTGCTTTCCTCCCAGATAAGCTTGATGGTATCTAGACCCCAGGGTTCTAGTTTGGGGGGGGTGGGCCCTTACTGCATGACCCATTTGGTCACTAGTCTAACTGATTCAGGCAATTTGAGAGGCTAGCTCTAGATTGGACAAAGGGAGGTGGGCAAAACCAGCTGGGAACCTGGAAGATGGATGAATATTCTGGAGCCAGGGCTTCCAAACTCAGAGATCAATTTGTTGCTGGTGACATCCCCTCTCCATTTAGTACATCAGTATTAAGAACTTGCTGGGGACCCAGCTTGTGTGGCACAGCAAGTAGCTGTTTCCTCTGGCTAGCTTCTATGGCCTAATCTTGGGGCTTTTCCAACCTGCTCTGGCTGGACCCTTGCGTGTTGAATCTAAATTCCCTCTTTACCTGCTCTCTTCCTGAAACACTCAGAATTGACTTCTTCCTTTTTAATACAGACAAAACTCCAGACTCCAAACCCTCTCTTAGCCGTCACTTCTCCCTTTCTGCCTAGAAGACATCCTCTCTGGAAGCTGCCTTCCCAGGGAAGGGACGGTAAGCCCCAGACACCGCAAACACGCACATACTCATCTCACCGACATGCCTCTTGCTCGTCTCCAACGTGCTCAATCCATCCTTTTGCTTTAAAACAATTCTCTCACTCTCACCTCCTGAAGTCCAGCCCCACTAGCCCGGATGGAATGGGGTTAGAGGAGGGACCTTCAGCACAGGGACCCACTCTCGAAGGCCATTAAGTTCTAGGACTGGGATGGGAGAGGGGGGCTGATTGTCAAGCTGAAGTGCAAACTTAAGATTAAAAAGATAGGATTGGGGTAGGGGGATGGCATGGTAATCCCAGCCTTGCAGGCAGGTTGGGATCAAGACCTTGGAAGACAGCCCTCTACCCAGTCAATAAGCACAATGTGCCCAATTTGTGGTCTGGGAACAGGTGCACAGGACAGAGCAGGAGGGAAGCTAATCAGTGGGGCTGTTTCTCCTGAAATGAGGTTCTAGGTCACTGACCCCATCCTTCTCTGATCATAGAGCATGAGAAACCACAGAAGCTGCCCCAAACAGGGATCATGATTTAGGCAAAAAGCTCAGTAAGGTCAAGGGGGAACCCTCCACACGATTCCCATGAAATGTGCAGGCAGGGCCTGAAGTCTAGACGCAAGGTGCTGATGTATATGCATGCGCAGGTCTGCTGAGCTTGTGAGCAAGTTCTTGCCCTGACCAGCCTGACCACCCTCAGAAACACAAGAACGGAGGGCCCGCAGCTCCTTTATTATATGGGGTTCCCATGGTGATGGTGTGTGTGGCAATGGTGGGAGTCCGCCTGCTACATAACACATCTGCACGTGGTGACCCAAGTGAACCACCTCAGCGCTTGCACACCTAGAAACCTCTCTTTTCAACATCTTCATTTTGGAGCCCGGGACAATGGCCTAGGCTGCTTCTGCTAGATCTGTTAATGCCAGTGTGAAGTTTCCAACTAAATACTTAATAAAATAATTAAAAAACAAAACAAAAAAAGACACATTGCACTCTCCAGCCAGAATTACGTGTGTGAATAACACACTTGCTGCCAGAAGCCGCCAGTCCCGTGGGGCCTGCCCAATGCCAAGGACTCGTACAATGGAGACAGCTTGCCTGGTATTTTTTTTCTCTAACCCCATGTTATTTAGTTCAAGTGGGAAATTATCAACACACACACACACACACACCCACACACACACCCACACAACACACTGGCCCTCAGAAAAGTGAGGGAATCTTAATTCTTTAGCTATGTGGATGGTTCTCTTTCCAGAGAACTCTGAGTCGAGATTCTCAAAGATTGGACATAGATGTATACACTCCAAATAGAGACACCCACAGGCGGGGGGCACAGTCTCGCTCTGGGCACATAGATCCATATTTGTACAGAAATTCACCAAACGGGGGTTGGAGCAGCAAGCATACAGTACTGGAGGTGGAGGGGACAAGCCAGCAAGGAGGTCCCTGCAGCCCTGAGGGGCAGAGCTCCAAGGGCTTGGACCCAGAGACTTCCCATCCTGCTGCTTTCTCTACCAGCACCAAGGTTAGGAGGAGGCTGGCTTGGTACCTGTTGTGGGCAGTTCTGTCTGCAGACCTGAGTAGGCCCCTCAGATGCTTCTCTAAGATCCTCGGCACTATCAGGGTATTGAGCAGAGGCAGGGCTCACTCCTCAGGCAGAAGTCATTGAGATGAATGGGTGGCCCAGGCTTAGCACCAAGCCCAGCTGCAGGCTTGTGGAAATTGGTGTTTCACTGGGATATGTAGGGCTCAAAGCACCCACATCCCCAAAAAAGGATTTGGTTATATCTAGGGTTCCTGCCCATAAACTGAACTGAGGTTACATAGTTTTAGAAAGACTCGAACATACATCAAAAGGATCGTGGCCCAAACATCGGAGACTGGGGTGAGACAGGGCTGCTGGGAGTGATTTTTAGGACAGGTCTTTCTGAGCAGCTGGCTAAAAAACAATGGAAATGAAAACAAGGACCAGTTCCTGGATGTCCTTGCTCTGCCCCGAGGGCTGGGGCCCCAGGAGGTCAAGAGCCCATGCCACTTCCCTGAATCCCTTTCTTCTGGGTGGAAGATCCCCCAACAGAAAAAGGGGCTGTCCTCTGGCGAGGACTCCTGCCATCTTGCCAGGGAAGGGGGAGAAGGGAGGTGGGGAAAAAAAGATCCATCCCCAGGAGGCCACCTGTCTGGTCCATAGCTCTGACTCCTTACAGTAACCCTACTCCTTCTACCGACAGACTGGGCCACTGGGTCTCCCGCCACTGTCCCAACAAGCCCTGGCATCCCTCTTGATAATATTGCACTTTTCCTGTCTCTCAGATTGTTTTCATTTTCAATTGAGAATGCAAAGTATTTGGAGGGAGTAGGGGAAGTGAGTAACCTTAAAGAAATAATATATTAGTTAAATACAAAAACAGGAAAAGTAGGGGTTAACTTATCTTTTTTCTCCCTTAAACACAAAACTACCAAACCAAGGTCTAAATTTAAATAGTTCTACGCCTATTCTGCAAATACTAGTGATATGAAAATAATGCTTGACTGAAATTCCCTTGTCTTTTTTCCCTAGATGATAAGAGTAGTAACATGCCTTGCTGAGGAAAGCGATGGATAAATGCCACTAAAATATGCTGCTCTAGCATCTGAAAGTGATTAAAACAATTCTATATAATGCCTTCGTCAAGATGTAGAATCGAGGAGGAAGAGAGAGAAGCCGTGGGGGCCAGGCTGGGGGTGGATGGGGCTGCGGGCTAGCCAAACAGGGCCCCACCACAGCGTGGAGCAGATGGCACACCTGCTGTTCAGGGTTACCCCTTACTGCCCCCATGGCTCCTTGGCCCAGTGGGAACAACACGTCGGGGCCAGGGAGCCCAGCCAGGCCTGCTATTACAAAGTGGGAGAAAAATGAAGACACTTTTTTTTTCCCTTGTAATAAAAGAAAGTCTTTCAACTGAAAGAAAAAGCACCAATGATGCATCTTCGGGCATTATATAAACCTCAATAATGACCTCAGAAGGGCTCATTATGATTAAAGTTGCAGTATACAGCCATACAATGTCATTTCACATTTTCAATCGCAACTAATGGAAAACTAAGTTTGGACACTGCTGAGATTTCATTTTTCTTTTTCCTTTTTTAGTCCGATCTGGTTTTCCTCCAGATGGGTCAGAGCCACAGGCCCCTCCCTCCTCCACCTGCTGCCAGCAGTACCCTCCAACATCACAAAGCAGCTCAGTAGCTCTAGGAAAAGGCCCTCTTGCCCTGGGTAGAGCTAGGAGTCCAGGGGCACAAGGCCTGGCATCCCCTGGCCATATCTGAGAGGAACTGGCATGCACCCTTTTTTGCTTCAAGTATTAATATTCTCTTTTGGTTTGCAGGGTTTGTGCTGTGCTGTGAATTAGGGGGTGATGGTGAGGGGCGAGGTGCAAAGATGGGGCATGGCAATCCCTGTTCACTGCCCAAATCTACACTGTCACCAGGTGGCAGCATTCCCCACTTGTCCTGGATGCCTGAGCAACTCCCAGCCATCCTTAGGGCTGGATGTCACGATGTAAACATGATGACCACACAATAAACTATAATGGGGGTGGGAGGAGTGCAAGGATTGATGCGGTGGGGCGTCTGCCATTAAACTACGCGATTTGGGGAAAGTCATTTCCTGTCCTTGGGCTACAGTAACAGGAAGGGATGGGGTGGTGACCTTGGAGGTCACTTTTAATGACTCTATCACTTAGAGCACTGGGGATCAAGGAGAGAGGGTCCTGGTGGGGCTGGGGGACGCAGGCCTTGTGGGTGGTGGAGAGCCCCATGGGGCAGTGCAGACAGTGAGGAAGGGCAGGGAAAGGCAGGCTATGGGGAGCATTGTGGTTCAGTCCAACTGAGATGCTGTGTGCTTGGCAGATGCGTCCTGCACTGCTTCCTGGCCTGGCTGGCAAGTTATTGATTGAACTGGCTCAGTGCAGACATTTGAGGAGTGAGACCACTGGGGCCTTCCCCCTGGAAGATAGCTACGTGGACGGTCCTTTAACCCGACAGTCACTCTACTTTTAAATTTTATTTTAAATAATCATAAATTACTTTTTTTTCTTTTAATAAATATGTGCTGCTTAAAAATGAGGAAAGTATATACTGCATCTTTAAGTAATGCACTTTGCTCTCTGGGTTTCTTTCCATTCCACCTTATTAAAGTGCATTAATTAAAAAATAATGAACCACTTCTTTATCATTATTGTTCAAATAAGTCCAAATAATATTAATATGAAGACACTAAACAACTACCATTAGTACTGCAATCTAGCAGATTAACTCAACATCCTGCTCTATTGAATACTGTCCAGCAGAAGAAAATAACTAATTTCAATTTTAAACAAACTCACAAAACAAAAGGAAAGAAAATCTCCCCACGGCCCTTCAACAAAGAACACGAGCAGTTTGCTATAGCTGCCAGGCATCAGTGTATGGCGAGGGAGGAGGGCTGGGGCAGATCCCCAGGCAAGACCTCGGGGCTCAGGGGGGTGGGGTGGGTACAATATTGACGGCACAAGACCTGGGGTCCCGTGCTGATCTTCAGGCAACATACACTGCCTGGTCGGGGAGCAGGGCTGGAGGGAGGGCCTTTCCTCCTCTGTAGAAAACACCAACCCTTAGTCCAGGATTCTGGCAGCTGCATCGGTAGCTGTGAAGCCTGATGTGTCTGAAATCAAAGGCACGTGTGGAAATCCACTCCCAGCAAAGGGTGAGTCCTTGGGAAGCCGCTTCGGCTTCTGGAGGGTCCCCTCTGAAATGTCAACGATTGAAAGACACAACCCAAAGTTGACAGGGACTTTATTCTCTCGCTTCTCTCTTCGCAGGGGCACTGCCCCTCAGAAAGACCAGGTCAGCTCCTGGCCTAGGGTCCTCCATCTTCTCAGGCACCTGTAGCATCGCTGGCAGGCTGAGGGGCAGCTGGTGGTATTTGCTGCAATTTGGCCCAGGGGGCCCAGCTGGGCTCCCCTCAGCCTGCGGTGGGGGGTGATGGCCGCTTCTCCACAGTTCACATGTAAGGCTTTTGGTCCTACCCAGGAGGGAGAACGTACGCAGAATGGCGGTCAGCGAGTAGCGTGAAGCTGCCTTCTCTCCTGAACAAGACCCTCCTCCCTCCTGCGGTGGGGCATGAACCAGAAGAGCAGTGTCTCTATTTTGCTGTGTCTGGGAGCCGGGGCTTCTCCAGCCCCCAATCCCTCAGGCAAGCGCCATGCTCAGGCACTGTCCACACAGTGGAAACCAAACGAAATGACTGGCTTGTGGAGAGCAAGCACGTGAAACACAAACAACCTCCCCACAAGAGTACGACAGAAAAGCCTATCCACTACCCATCCCATCCCCCATGAGGCTGACCGCCCTTAGGCCCCCAAACAACCCCTAAAATAAGACCCAAACCCAAGGCCCAACATAGAAACCCAAATCAATAAACCGCTCCCAAAACATGCAAAGGAAATACGCAGAATGAAGTCTGTGCAGACTGTGAAGACTTCCACGGCATTGCCCCCCTTCTCTGTAAACTCAGGCCGGTGGTCCTCCATGGGCACCCCGGGGAGCACGGCTTCTCTTCTCAAAGCCATGATGGCGAAGAGAGGTAGTCCTGGTGGCACCTGGGGAACTGCTTTTTCAATTAACAGACACTTACAGTGAGTGGCCTGGCCCAGGGACAGCCTGAGCTCACAGGAGATGCCTCCAAGCCCTGGAGCCAGTGGTATCTTCTGCCACACCACCCGTGGCAGGGGGTGGCAATCCCTGGGAAACCAGCACAATTCACAATTACAGATGAGGACGATACAAGGACCATAGCCAGTGGCAAGATGCCAGCAACGAACTGGGCTAGGCTGGGGCAGAGCACAGGAGGCCCTTACGACCAAATCTTTTCCAGATCTGCAGCCAAGGCATAACTTGGGTTTCCCACATGGCCTGTCCCAAATGACGCCAAGTCCATCAGTGAAGTCATCAAGCTGTACACGTGGAGCTCAGCCGTCTCACCTCTGGTCCCAGGTCTCCCCTGCCCATTCCCTTCCCTGCTCAACGTGGGCCCTCCCCAGATTCTGCCTTCAGCCGGGGGACAGCCTGAAGGGGGGCATCCTTGAAGTCACACACTCTGCAGGGTTTAATGCTGTCCTTCCCCCACCCGCCTCCCCTCTTCCCTTTCCCTTTTGTCTTCATCTCACCAATCATCCACACTCGGGATGGAAGAACCCATGCCCCCCACCCCCACTAGTTCTTTTTCTCCAGGTAGTTGGAGGGCACCCAGCCTTTGAAGGGCTTCACCCCATCTAGGATCTGGCAGTACCACCAGCCATTGGGGTTCCTCTCTAGGACCTCCATGGACACACCCTCTTGGAAGCCTGCTGTTTCTTCATCCCCTTCATAGTCTGCGATCGAGACATATACATCTTTGAGGTTGTTGTGAATGAACTGGGACTTCTCGATGGGCTTGGGGCGCACGGGGGACACGGGGATACCATTGCGCTGGGTGGGCAGCAGAGGTGTGTCCGAGCCTTGGCTGGCGGCCCGTTCGGCCAAGCGGCCCTTGGCCTCTGCGGCAGCTGAGCGGGCAGTGCTGAAGGAGGAGTTCCGGCGGACACCGCGAAGGCCGTCAGTGGCCGTGAGAGACTCATTCCTTCGAAGGGCACAGGACAAGTTGTTGTCCTTGGGTGGTGGGGACACGAACACCGACTGAGGCCTCACCGCCACCTGCCGCACCCCATTCCTCATCTTCACTGCGCCAGCACCTGAGGTCTTGCCAAATCCCCCAGGGGGCTTGGAGGGTATGGGCGGTGTGGCCCTCTTGCTCTGGTTGACAGTGTTCAGGGCCTGGACCCGCTTCTCGATCTTCTCTAGGCTGTCGGACCTGCCCTCATTCTGCTTGCTCTTGGTGGTTACTGCGTCCGGCTCTTTGCCAGAGGGGTCAGGCGGCTCGTTCTCACCCAGCACCAAATAGTGGGAGGGGGCCCAGCCCTCTAGCTCCCCAAACCTCACGTACCACCAGCCACTTTCCAGCTTCTCAAGCACTTGCACCTCCACGCCTGCGGGGAAGCTGATCTCGGAGTCCTGGACCTTCTGGTAGGCACTACATGTTGTATAGGAGGTGGCCTGCCCTCCCCGTCCCTTTTTGGTGGGACACGGGGGCGTGGCAGCTGGGAGGGTGATGAGGTCAGCCGAGCCTCTCCTGGACCCCTCGTTGGGACCCTCGGCGGTTGTCTGGGGGGGCAGCTCTGAATCCTCACTCTTGGAACCCTTGAGACCTCCCCGGAGCTGACCTGTGGGTCTCAGCTGGCGTCGTAAAGTGCTGATATCCATCTTCTCTTGACTCTGGGACTCTGCTCGGTTCAGGAACGGCTTGGGCCGGACCGATGGCTTGGCCCGGGCACAGGTCAGGCCCGCCTTCAGGTCAGTGTCCTTCTTTGCCCCAACCTTGGGAGTGCCACGGATGCCTGCGTCCGAGGCAGAACGGGGCTTCAGGTCGCCACTGTGCTTGGACAAGGAAGAGGAGGAGGAGGAGGAAGAGCAGGTGGTGTTGATGGTGATGGACGAGGAAAAGGAGGCCGACGAGTGGTTCTTCCCCAATTCTGCCTGGGCGTTCTTCTCTGCCTTGAGCTTTAGGAGTGATGACGATTTGGGGGAGCCCGATTTGGGGGAATTTTTCCGGGCAAGGGACAGTGGGGAGCCCCCTGGGGAGTCACTATCCCGGGAGGAGCGTCTAGCTGACAGGGTGTCCTCTGCACATGGCCGGAAGCCCTCGTTCTCATAGATGGTCTCCTCTTCCGGGGCCACGTCCTCGGAGGACCCGCCTACCTTGAAGCAGGCCCGTTGCAGGGAGGAGGCGGGCGAGGGCCTATGGGGCTGGGTGGGCCGCCGGTCCCCTGAGCCGCTGTCCTCTATGGGCTCCTCGCTCAGCTCTGGCTCTGAATCGAAGCCAAAGGCAGGGATGTCATACTCGGGCTCCTCATACTTGAGCTTCAGCGGGGAGTCCTGGCTCTCATTAGCGCCTGCTGGACTCTCCTCAGCCTCCTTGGGCTTGCTGGGGGGCGCCGGTGGGGGTACCTTGGGCCGGGTCAGAGTGCTTGTACGGCGGCTCAGGTTGGGCTTCTTGCGCTTATCGATGTAGGACGCAGGGGCCCAGCCCTCCTTCTCACCGATCTGCACGTACCACCAGCCGCCAGAGTTCTTGTCGATGACCTAGGGGTAAGGAGGGGACCGGCCAGTTAGTTGGGAGGATCACTGGGACACTATGATGTGCCAGGCAGGGAGTTTCATTCTTTGGCTCTAGGAGACATTATCTCCACTTTATAGATGAGCAAACTGAGCCATGGTGTAGGTAAGTGTCCTTGGACCCAATGTAGTAGTGATGGGCTGGGATTCAAACCCAGGTCTCTATCATCTCCTGGTTGGGGGGAATCCCATTCTCCAAGTCTTCTTCCTTAGTCCTCTAAGTCTCCATCAACACCCTGATTGAGCTGGCCTCCTCTACACACCCCTGCTTCTCTTCCCCCTAAGCTACTGCACTTAGAAGATACACTGTTCCCAGTCCCTACAAAACCCAACGCACCAAGGACTCATGTATAAAAAGCTACCATTCCTCCACTCCCGTCCTCACTTGGTGACCCTGGAAAGGATTTCTTGGGTCAGTAGACAATGGGAAGATGCAGGTGAGCTGAACCGGGAGGTATGGCCTGAGGCACCTACAGAGCACCTCCCGGCTAGCCCCATTGCCTGTGGTCATTTCACTGCAGGTGGAATCCCACTGCAATTCTAGAACTGAAAAGATTAATTTGGGTTGAATGGGAAGGATGAGAGGCTTTCAGTCATTTCCATGTTAGTATAAACTAGTTCAAGGAGCTTCTTTCTTAACTGCTACTTGAGATTGGCTAAAGGTCAGGAGTATGGTTACTGGTTGTGTTGGGGTTCATTCGGATTGGGGAACACAAAGGTAAGATAATTTTGGATTGTATAGCACTCCTGGAGGAGGGGGAGGGGAAGCATGAAAACATTGGCAATGGGGGAAGAGGGGCAAGGAAGGAAGAGAGGATGGAGACTGGCAAAGGCAAGCTCTGCCTGGGACCAGCCTCCTTTGGTCCTATACGCCATCCTTCACCCCACGCACCCTGTACCTAAAAGTCAAGCTGGGGTAGATCCTAAGAATGACAGTTCTGTTACATTACGAGCTTTGTAGGCTCTTCTGGAGAACCTAAGCACCACTGAGGGAATGATTTCTCTTGGAAATCATTCACATGTCTTCCGAGTTCCAGACATGTGATTTAAAACATTCATACCGGGGATATCACTTCGTCAATAGGCAGAGACTGTCCAGTTAATCTTCTGACAGTTTTACATGAATTAATTGGATTTACTCCATTAATACACAAAGCCACTCAAGAAAAACAACAGTCACAGATCGTCTCTGTCCCCTGAAATGCCATGTTCAGTGCCAGCCACAAAGTAGTTTCATAAATGCTAGGAAAGAGGCCAGGAGGGAGCTCCCCAGGGTGTATTATACCATTTTGCAGAGAGAAAAATATCAAAGCCTGGGGGGAGAAGTGACAGCATTAAACACCACAGATGCCCATTGTGGGACATGCTAGAACCCAGGTCCCCGGCACCTTATTTCAGCAGCCTGGACCACATTCGTCCAGCAATAGTATTCCTAATGTGCTGGCCACTGAGATGCTCCTGGGAGAGAAAGTGTGTCGAGGCCAAACGGTCTGGGCAATGCTGCCTATTATCCTTTTAGAGATGCTCAGTAACATCTCCGTATCATAGGCTCTGAGAAGTTCTGCAATTAAAACAACAAAGCGGGTTGGATTTTGTTTCACCCACTGTCCTCCACACTCGTTTGACCACAGAAGTCCTTTATCTCAAGGAACTCCCTTCATAAACTCCTGCAATACACTGTGGGACGCACTGTGAGCCCTGGGTGGAGACACGGGTCCTGGGTTCTAGTCCTGACTGTGGCACTTACTAGCTTTATGGGTCTTGTTTCTGCACATTTCTTGCCTGCCTTTCAGGAACGCTGTCAGCAAGACATAAGGAGTAAATGCAGCAGGGCTTTGAGCAGCCTGAATTAAAACCCTCAGCCTCATGGCCCAAGGCTCACCTCTGCCTTCTGTCCACCTCGAAAGCTGATCCCGTCAGAAATGCATGACTGGAATTCGGCAATGGTGTAGTACTCCACCTCAACAGAAGGGGGCTCTGGCGGCTTCGGCAGCTGGAACCCCTAAGGTAGAGAAGGACTCTGAGCAAAACCCACCTGGTCTTAACGGTAAGAGTGGAGAGTATGGCGTTTACACTAGCTGGTCAGCAGCTGTCCCCAAGATGTATCTATCACCTAAGTCTCAGGATGTCTCCAGACCAGGCTTTTATGAATACCCAGGATTCACCTGAGACTTCTCTGAGCTATCAAAATGATCATTTAGTAACACAGTAATTTCCACCCTTCCATCTCTGGAGGTCCAATTTTCAGAAGCCTCAACAACTAGGTCCCAAAATAAAAATTAAAAAGTAGAGAAATCGTTGTAACACAGGCTGTGCATACTGCCCTGTGGGAGAGGAGAGCCACCATCCTTAAGGCAAAGGGAGAAGGGCTGTAGGGGTGACACCTGGCTGACGGGGCAGAGCCAGGGGGCATAGTCATCTCTACAGGTGGGGTGTGGGTGCGTGGGGGGTGGGCATGGGGTTGGGTGAGAAGAGCCCTTGGTGGGTCATCATGACGCCAAATGGTCAGGCAAGCACTAAATAAAACTCAGGACCCTCTGCTCTGCGGGCAGGGTGGAACATGCTGGATAGCCTAAACGTTACACACTGGCACATCAATTGAAGCATGACATTCAAGGACATTGAGAATTTGGCTGCAGCCCATGATTTTTGAGCCTCTTCATTCGTTTTACAAATGTTTGTTGTGCATCTACTGGGTGTCAGACTGGTTTAAGGTCCTGGTGTCCAATAGTGAACCAAAAGGACGACCCCTTGCCCTTATGGAGTGGGTATTGTAGCTTCCCCCAGTCTCTTCTGGCCAAAATGGACTTCGTGCCCCCCCATTACTCCCAGGATGTCCTGGTATCATACAAAGGAGTTAAAACAGAACAATTTTTGAAAAAAGGTATGTGTGTAAGGTAGACTAGGAAGGGGGAGAAGTAGCTGTGGTGTAGCAGAAAGACCTCAAAAGACCTCAGCCTTGCAGCTGGGCACAGCTGGGCTCCAATCCCAGCTCAGCAATTCACCAGCTGCATGGCCTTAGGCAAGGCCCTTCACCTCTCTGAGCCTCAGTTTCCTCTTCCATGAAATGGAATAGCAGGCTCATTAAGAGGATTACTGAGACAACGCTGGCCCAGCCAAGAGCACAGGAAGAGCTGCATACATAGAAGCCAACGCTTAGCACTTCTCCTGAAACACCACCCTGTCCTCGGAACGTTCCTTGTTCTTCAAGGCTTGGCATGTCCTAATCCAGCCAGTTACAACCCAGCTGCCTGGGTCGGAGTGAGCAAAGGGTAGGAGAAAGCTGGTTTTGATAGACCAGGTACGACTCAGTCAACTTTCCCTGCCCTGGTACCTGGCCCTGCAGCCATGCATGTGAGCAGATGTGGCCCAGGCCTCAGCCCAGCCTGGACACCTGGCCAGGTGGGATTCAGCCGGGCCTAGCTGTTAACACAACAGCAGCCCTGCCTCAGCAAGCCCCGCATTTGGTAAGTGTGGAAGGAATTACCCATTCTTGCCAAAATCAAGTCTGCCTGAAAATAATTAGCTGGGGCTGAGAGAGATGGGAGGAAAGAACTCGCTGTTTAGTCGTGTAAAATGCAAGGAGGAAACGAGCTAGAAACTCCACTGGGGCTGAGGGCCAGGGCAAGGATGGTCTCATTTCCAGGGGCCAAATCTTCAATAATCCTCTTTATGGAAGGCCCACTCTTCCCGGGACTGCTGCTAACCCCCTCTCTGGGGCAGACGTCACTGATCACAGAAACTCTTGCTGTTAACCCAGATGTGACTTCAGAAATCTTTTTCCACAAAGGGCAGCAGGTAGCCCCTCCAACAGTCACAACTGACACAGGAAATGGAAACCTGACAGCAAGCCCTCAACACACAGTCTCATTCATCCTTACAACAGCCCTAGGAGATGGCTGGTACAATGGGAATTTTATAGACAAGGAAACTGAGGATTGTGGAGGGTCAGCAACTAGCCCTGGTCACTGTTTCTAAGTGTCAGAAGTGGACTATGAATCCATGCCCGGTAGGCTCGACGCCCCATTCTTTCCACTGTATCCCGCCGCCCGATAACAGGTCTCTGTTCTAGGGCTCTCGGCCTGCCACCAGCATCACTGCTGGGCCAGCCCCAGCGCCCTGCGTGCACATCTGCTTCCCTGACAGTCTGGACACCAGGAAACCCCACGCAAAGGAGCCAGGGACCCTAGCAGCATAAGCGTCTTTAAGCTTCAGCATAAGCCAGTCTTGGCCACCGACATCTCTCGTGGAGGATACTCACTGGTCTGCCCTCTGCCCTCCCAGGTTCTGGCATCCACCACCTCCATCGGGCATTCCCAAGCAAAGAAGGCAAAGCTGAGACAGGCTTCCAGGTTCACATGGACAGCAGCCCTATTTCCAGCCGCTGGCAATGCCCTGGCCGGACATTCTCACTGGCCAGTCTAAATGTTTATGTCTGCCAGTGCAGTGGTTGGGATGGATTTATTTAGCTTTGGAGTTCAGAGTGTTTTCGATTATAAACTGTCCAGCTAGGCCCCCCAGAAAGGTTGGGATCTGCAGGCTTCCCTTTCTGCTCCAGCCCCACACAGCTGGAAGCCCCGGCAGGGCCCTGGGAAACCTCTGGACCAACAGGCTCTTCAGTGAGACAGCCAATTACCTGGGGCTGCTACAGTGCATCCCCAGGAAAAGAACGAAACAGAGAGGAGAAAGTCAGCGCACATACCAGGCTGGATTCTCTGCGAGGTGGAGGCCGTGTCCTTAGGTTCGGGGAGCCTAGAAGAGACACACTGCTTAAAAAAATCCCAGCCAGACACTGGGCAACAGAGTCCGTGCCTGACTTCCTACGTGTGACTGCCTCCTGATCCTGGGACGTTCCTGCTTCCATCCCCTATTTATGAAGGACCCATGCTCTCCATCACCTTAGGCACTGTAGTTGGGACTTCTTTGGTGGGAAACCAACCTTTAAGCTTCCTTGGCTGTGCTTCAGGAGGCTCGATGCACCCTCTGAAGAGGGGTGCACATTGCAAAATGTACAGATACGGAGGAGGCATTTTTCAGGAGAAAGGGTAGATGGCCTTATCAGATTTTCAAAGTTAGGAGCGGAGACCGTGTCTATTTTGTGCTCACTCCTGAGCCCTTAGAAGCTAGCCCACAATTCCAGGCAAGAGGAGGTGCCCCCCCACCCCAACATTTGCCAATTGGTTGTCTAAAAGGTTTCAGGCACAGAGCTAACTCACCCAAGTTCAGAACTGAACTAAAAACCAGCTTTCCTCCAGATTTTAAGGCTGGCTGGACACAAACAGAAGCTGGTCTCTCACAATAGAGGGCAGTTTAACGTGAGCCAGAGATGTGTAGAGACTAGGAGGGTGGCAGCCGGGTTTCTCCTATAATGAAGAAGATCCCTAAAGAATGCCCCTTAGAACTATGCCTAGGCGTGAACGTCCACGTCTTTCAGGTTTCTAGTACCTGGTGGAAGGCGATCTGGGAGTTGGGTAAGGCCCAGACAGACGTGTTCCTCTATCGGCAAAGCAGCCTTGCACCTATGGCTAACATTTCATGGCCCGGGGGTCTATACTTTTCTGCAAAGTGAGCATTCCTGGCTCTCCACTAGAGAAGGAAGGATTGCTACCCGCTTATATACTCATGTAATTTATCTTCAGTGGAGGCGTTGGAAGTAATTGCCTCGTCCACCTCTGTGATTAGCATGAGACAAGTTGACAGAGTGGGCCAGGGGTCAGTCTATATCTCAGAAAGAAAATGATACGGGGGGCGGGGGGTCCTGCACACTCGCCTAGCTTTCCTTGTACCCCACGCCCACTCTACAAACTGCTTTGCAGCGAGGACCCAGGGCTCAGCGAGGCTCTTACTGATCTGGGCCCTCTGGGGGGCAATCCTGGCCACGGCTGGGGAGCCCTGGGCCAGCTTGGAGACGGTCCTCTCGGGGACCCCCAAGGCACTGCCATTGGAGGCATTGCAGAGGATGGGCAGGCTGATCTCCTTCTTGGTGATGGGGGCCTCCGGGCCCTCGCCTTCGGCTGGTGGAGTCTCCTTGTCCCCTGATGCCTTCTTGTTCAGCAGGTTGCTGATCTCCATGATGTTCCCAATAATCTCTACTGGGCCTGCCAGATTCTTCTTCCGTGCTGGCAGGTCATCTTTGGCTTTCTTCAGGTAGGATGCTGGTGCCCAGCCTTCTTTGCCCAGGTATCTGTGGGGGAGGAGTGGGCCATGGGTCATCAGAGCACTGCGGCCTGACGCCCCAGTCCCAAGCCCAGGCTCCAGCTGGCCTTGCCCAGCTAAGCCTTCTCTACTGTGTTCTGCAAGACAGTTGGCAATCCCAGTACTCTGGAGAGAGCTGGAACTGAAAACAGGTAGAAAGGACACCCAGAACACCGTTTCTTCCTCTCTCGCTCCTTGGTATGGGTTCTTATACTCTGCAAAGTCAGGGACCTTTAGGTTAGAAGACTCCTTAAATTTTGGGTTGCCCAAAAGGTAGACTTCGTAACAGCCTGCTACCTCACAATCAGTAGAGGACAATTCTAGAGAGAAGATAAGAGAAGGTATCTAGAACTAAATGCCCTATTATCTGAGGGGTGAAGAGGCAGCCCAGGTGAGTTAGGAAACTCAAGTTGTGGCCTATTGTACCTTGGACAAGTCCCTACCCTGGAGCTCAATTTCTTTCTCTTCTGCAAAACACAGGGATAGTGTAGCTATGAAAATTTATCCAGAAGGCTAAACCCATTGAAAACAACTAGGAAGAGTGACTGAGTGGGGAAAGTATAAGTACTCTGCGGAAGCAACAGATGGATCAAATTCACAGAACAAATGCACAAACAGACCAACGCTAAAGGGAACATTTCAAATTAGTGGGGTAAGGATGGATTACTCAGTGAGTGATTTGGGGATGACTGACTAGGAAATATTAGGAAATATTATACAGGATATAGCAAAATAAAAAATGCAAGTTGTGAATATTTGCTTCATCTTGAGGGTTGAGAAAACCTTTTTAAATAGGATTCCAAAAATCAAAACCTAAATGAAAATACTAAAAGCACATGAATGAATAAAATCAAAACATTTGGTATGGCAAAACAATAAAATGAAACAAAAAATGGAAACAAAACTAAAAACCCATAAACAAGAGAAAAGGCAAATGAGAGGGCTGACTTAATTTTAGGTGATTTGATGATTTCTGAAAACAAGCTTTTCCCTTTTTTCCCCACGGTGTTGAGCTTCTACCCAAAACCACTGGGAGCTTACTTCCTAGTCCAGCAGTTGTCAATGCCCCCGAGTCAGGGTTGCAATGTCCCTGTGTGCTCCCTGGGACACACACAGCTGGCTCTTTGGAATGCTCCTCCATGCCAGATGTCTGACAATCCCCTTTCCCAGCCTCCCCATCTGACCTTGTTATTGGGCACTCATTAGGTGGGAGAAAAAGGAATGTAAAAGTTAAAGTTTCTATCAACATGTCTGAGCTTTGCTGGAAAGCTCCGGTAGGAGGTGGCTTCTTATGCTCACGTCACAGGAACATGCAGGCAGGCTGACTAAAGCTCACGCATCTGGCCCCCTGGGCTTTGGAAGGCAGATATCAGTGAACAAATAGATGGAAATCAGGGAGCTGGCAGACAGAGCACAAAATTTCAGGGGTGGGTGGAAGCAACTAATCGAGATGCCTCATCTTACATATGAGGCAACAACCACGGCTCAGAAAAGCAAAGCAAGTAGCAGAGGGTCACACAGGTAGCTGGTGGCAGCGTCAGGCCCAGAAGCTGGTGCTCCTGCATCTTGGAGGAAGGATGAAGAAGAACCTGCTGGCCGCTGCAGGGGCTTTTATATGAGGACACTGTGGAGAGATGGGGAGCAGGATCTCATGGGAGTAATGCTCAGGCCGGCTCATTGTTCTGAGTGCTCCCATTTCAAACCCCGTGTGCTCCTGCAGTGTTACATGGATAAAATTAGATCCCAGGCAGAGAGATGCAAGGGAATCAGGAGCGGCTGTGTGTGTCTGGGTCCAACTCTGCTCACATCTGCTTTCCAGCTCTGGAGCATGGAATGACTCCAGAGGGAAGCGAACTGGAAAAGGAGAGATGGAGAGAGAGGGAGGGTGTGTGTGTGGGGGGGGGGGGGGAGTGGTGGAGAAGAAAGACAGGAAATGAGGATCAACAGAGCCTGGAATGTTGGGAAATGGCATATTTAAGGGGGTGTCTGGCAGCTTTCTTAAGGTGGAACCTTTTCAGCAGGGTTTTCTCAGTTGAAGCTTCCCCTGGCTAAAGGGCTAGGCCATGGGGACAAGAGTTGACTGGAAGAAGCAGCTCCAAGTGACTTTGTTGGTCATTTTAGAAAACTTAAAACAAACCCCAGTAGCTTTGTAGATAACCTCCAGGCAAGTCATTTAGGTTACCAGCCTTCCAGAATGTTCCCTGCACTTCCCATGCCAGACATGCAGTTGTTGGATTTTGGGGTTGGCTCTCGTTTCCACTGCTTAGAGAACATGAAAGTCTGCCAGGGGCCTTGGGCAACACATGTCTAGCTACACATCTTGTCCCACCTAACAGGAAAGGGACACCTCAGCTCTCCTGACTGACATGCACAGGGCCAGAGCAGCTATGTCCTGTCAGGTCACACTACAGTTCAGTCCCAGGAGGCCAATGAACTTCATGCCGCCCAGCAGCACTGCCTTGGAAGTGCCTGCATCACCTCTGTGGGCGACAGCTCAGAACATGCATCCTGTCCGCAGTGGGTCTATCTCTGCCAAATGGGTTACAAGCAGAGAAGAGAGAAACTGGGCAAAATCATCACAGCTAAGTGGGTTCCAAAGGAGCCAAACCATTTCCTGAGAGCAAGGCTCCCTGAGGGTGGCGCTGGCCTCAGAACCCCAGGGCAGAGGGGACTGGAGGGGCTGGACTTGGTAGGCGAGAGGCCAGTGAAACCCACAGGGTTTCGTTTATTTCCAGGAGCATCAGGAAAGCCCCCTACTCTCTTACCCACACTCCCCAATGGGTTTCTCAGCTGGGAAGTGTGATTAGGCCCTGGAAGAGGGAGGGGCAGGAGAAGAAGGAGGGCTCTGAACCAGGCCTGGGCTCAGGCCTCACTCGTGCCTTGGCTCTGACAACCACGTGAGCCAGCCCTGCAGAGTGGGGCAGCCTGGGACAGAGCCGGCATCTGGGGCCCTGAGTGCTGAGCTGTGGGCAGCAGGAGCAGCCCTGCTGGGACCTCCGCAGGACCTGTGGACACCAGTGCTCCAGGCAGCCTGAGTTACAGTGCATGCCAGGTGGCCAAGGCCGGACACAGAAAACCAAATTCAGATGTGCTGAATTTGGCAATTGCCACTTGGCAATTGCATGGGAAGGGACTGCACCACCGCCTGCAAGCTGAGCCGGGGCTCCTGTGCCCTGCTGGCTGCAGCTCGGGCTCTGCTTTACATGTTCCGAGAGACACTGCAAGATGAACACTCTCTGCTCGAGCTATTCAGCTGTGCACTCAGCACATCCAAGCCCGGGCTGTGGGCGCAAAGCCCACAGTATCTACCCTCCAGAGCTGGTGCCCACAGCCAGTCTGCAGTATCTCCCTGCTCTGCTGCCCAAGGCACCTCACTCCTCTTCTGGGGCTCCTACCTGATGTACCACCAGCCCTCCAAATTCTTTCGGATCACCTCCACGGTGACGCCCTTCTCAAAGCCAATCTCGTCCTTGCTTTGGCTGGTGTAAGGCTGCACGGTGATGTACTTCTCCTCTGTGGGTGGCGGGCAAAGCAAGAAAGCACAGTTATTTGACGTTGGGAGCAGGTCCTCCTCTGTCTCCTCCTCCTCCTCCCCTGGCCTTGCTTGGCTGGTTGCCAAGGTGGACTGGGTCGACCTCTGGCTCTTCTAGGGAAGGGAAGAGAAGGGAAGAGACCAGGCTTCACTGCTGCTCCCAGTGTGTGCCAAAGCCAGCCGGGGCCCCAGGTGGACTAGCACAGCCCTGGGCAATGCAGTGTGTCTCCCCGCCTCCCAGCCCTGAGGGCAGGGTTAGGAGAAACCTGGCCTCGTGGGGTCTGCATCCGGAAGTCTCAGACCAACCCTGGGTGTCCCCTGAATGCCTTGAGGCCCCATGCCATGCCTTCTTCCTTCCGGAAGGTGCCACCCTTCCATCTGTGTCCCAGACTTGCTCTCCTTGCCCTTTTTCACCTCAACCCCTTAAATCCTTCCTGTCTGATCTTCCGACGGCTCCAGAGGCACATCGTAGGTGAAGCCTTACCTGACCACTCATCTGGTCACCTGATCATGTAAGCTCCCCAAGAGGATTCCGGGGAACATGTATTCTATGGGAGTAGTTACGTGTATCTTGTTAAGATAAGGGTCCCATGGCCAAATGGGCAGTGGCAACGCTGAGCGCCACACAATCAGGCAGGACCTCATGGAGCCCCGAGTGAGGCAATGTGTCTGTGCAGCTTTTGGAGGGCAGCATGCTGAGCTGACCACTCTGTCAGGCGGACCCGCCTGGGAGCCGCCTGCTCTGGTCTCACAGTGTGACTGTGGGCCTTGTTCGGGGTGTCCCAGAACCTGGGAAAGAGGCACCTTACGGAGCTCAGGAAAAGCTTGAGAAGGCAGGCCTGGGGATGCTGGGCCACATGCATCTTCCCCGGTTCCCTTCAGCCTCTCTCCTGGCAGGGGGCCCTGCTGCGTCCACATGGGTCCTTGCTCAGGCTTCCAGGGAGGTGCTTCTTCTGTGTTTGCTGGGGTCCAGCTCTGTCTGTCCCCAGGAAGCATCACAGCTGGACCCACAGCTGGCTGGTTAGACACCCTGCCTCCTGGGTTGAGAGCCTCCCAGAGGACTGCTCAGACCTCAGAAAGAAGCCCAAGTCCTCACTCTCACCCTCCAAGAAAACAAGGAACAGAGCATAGGCAGGAAAGAACTGGCCACGTGGCCATGCCCTTTGGAGGGGGCACCCTGTACCTATGCTGTCCTCTCTGGCCTGGGTGCTACCCAGGGGCTGGGACAGTACCTGACACACAGCAGGAGATTCAAAGGGATGGTGGAATTTATGGATGAAGAGCAAAGTGGGGCTGAGTGGGGGGGGCTTTCTGCAAGCTCAAAACAGCAGGATGCCGGCGCAGGATGCTGGTTCCTAAGATGTCTGTCCCCCACCTCCCAGCTGTGACAATCACCCACTGACTCCTCAGCTGGACCCTAGCAGGCAGCCTGCCTGAGCCTCTGGCAGCAGTGGGGGAGGGGGCTGCCACCCCAACCCCTGTGACAGGAGGGCCATCTGTTCATTCTTCCCTGGATTATCGAGGTCCTGTCTGCGGCCCTGTGCTGGGCTGAGATAGCAGCTCCCTTTGGGATGGAGGTACTTTCCCTGCCAGGCTGTGAGGGCAGAGCTGATGGGCTGCTGGCTGCCAAAAGGCAAAAGGTGGGTGACAAGCCCTGGGAGCCTCTTCTCCCACTGCAAGCCTTTCTCAGCATCGACTAGCTCCTGGAAGCTTTCAGATTCCAAACCAGCCATGCTGGGGAGAGCTGCCAAGACTGCCTGAGAGCCTCCTTCAGCCAGACTCTGACTCGGGCCTTTGAGAAGTTCAGTGTTCTACAGTCCAACGCTCCATTTTCCAGTGGGGCACGGTAAGTCCTGGCCCCGGTGGTGGCCAGAGGGCAGCGCCAGGCCCCAGGGATCCAGAAGTCTGAGGTTAGGGTGAGGCAAGGCCTGCCTGGGCTTCACAGTTTGCCTTTGCTCAGCTGGGCTATTTTTAAAAGCCTGTGGTTCGAGCAGGAAGCCATTGTGCAAGTTTTCCTAGGCAAAGATGCTTTTGCAGAGAAAAATTACAGTCCTTCTCTTGGGAAGCTCAGAGGAGCCCGGCCTGGCCGCATGGCAGAGAAATGGGCCTAACGCATGTCATGCGGGCTCAGGCTGTCACCGGCCCCCCAGTGTGTGTGTTGAGGACAGAGCCTCGCAGGCCATGTGACCACCTGCTTTCCCTTGACCCTCTCCGGGTGGGCAGAACCAAGGATATCAGCTTTACCCAGAAAAGCTGAGCCGCTCCTGCAAAAGGCCTTGTTCTTGGTGGCCCTGGGGTGGACGTGAACACAGCTGTCTGGGAGTTTATGGGCTCCTAGTAAGATATCTGGCTGGCTCAGGGGTTTGTTCTGCCCTGTAGCTGTGTAGGTTCCCGGTGATGAAAATTCAGAGCCCTGGTTCCAGGCAGGGCAACTCTTCCAATTGGTCGTCTGGGGGCTTGGTTTTCTGCCATGGTTGGCTCAGACAGCGGAGGCATGAATTGCCTCCATGTGAACATGTGCTACGTGGAGACTCAGGCCCCCAACTCAGTTTTCCCCAAAGAAGAAGCAGAGCTAGCCTCTCTGCAGGAGCGGGGCCACGCACCCCACCTGCGGGCCAGACAGGAGGATGAACAGCAAGATGGAAATGGCCTCACGGTGGCTGAGAGATTGGGGGCTCAGGTTGCTTGGGGTCTCTAAGAGAAGTCCCTTAGGAATTGGAGTTGAGGGAAGGGGCGCTACGAGTTCATGGGGAGCAACTCGGCTCCTGAGAAGCACTGAGAACATGGTCACTCTGAGGTACCATCAAAGGATGGTGGCAGCCCCACCCAGGAAGGGCTGGCCAGGCCGCCCACTGGGTGAGTGGGTGGGTGGCTGTGGGGAGGTGGACAGGCCTGTTTTGGTTTTGGAGGCAGGGGCTGAAGAGCGCTGCAGTTTCCAAACCACAGACGCCTCCTCTTTCCAAACACTTTCCCTCCGTCAGCAGTCTCCCCAGCTCCCCTCCTGGCCCCCACAAGTTACCCAACCCCCCTGCAAGGGGCCTTTTGATTCCAAAGGCCTGGCTGGCTGAGGGAATGGGGAGTGGAGGCCCTGGGGAAGCACTGCTTTTCTCTTGTCTAGTTATATGTGACCCACTGCCTGCTTTCCCCCCATCAGCTCGGCTTTGCAGCAAAGCTTCTCCCAGCCAACTTTCTGCAAGTTTTTCTTGGCTGCTTGATTCAACTTAGCCCTGATTTAACTTAGGGCTAAGACTGGGAAATAATGTTGTTTAGGTCTCTTATTTAAGAGAGAGACAGAGAAGTTGTGGGCTTGTATTTGCTTACGTGGTTGCATATGTAGGGATGACAGCAGAATTATGCATTTAGGTGGGTATTTGTGTCTACATATATCACTGTCTGTAACTGTGACTGCACTGCCTGTGTATATGTGGCCTAGGGGTCATGTATGTGAGACGCCGTGAAGCTGTGTATGTACTTATGGTGTTTCCGCAGAGGAGTTACATGTGACGTGGCCACGAGCAGTTTCTGTGGATAATGTATTTGTGACTATGTAAATAATATATACGTGAACAGTCTGCACATAGCTGCATGGGTGGAATTATATATGTGTGTCCATGAGTGGCTGTGCGCACAGGCCTGTGGATGTACAGCTGTGTGGTGGTCGGATATGACAGTGTACTGTAGCCATGCCTGTCGCCAAAAGGGCCAAGTGTGGGTGGCAGTGCTTTGCTGGCTGCATGTGTCCATATGGTTGTGGAGGCAGAGTTGTATTTGGGGCTCAGTGTGTGATGGTGTTTGAAGCAGATGCGGAAGGGGACGGGGCAAGGCCAGGCCTTTCGCCATGCTATTTTTCCAGGCCAGCGTCCTGCTCTTCTTTGTCGCCAATGCTTGGAGCTATGTCCCAGCCTGGCCCCTCAACAATGCTGTCCCACTCCTCCTAGCTCTAGGTACCTCTGCTTTACATTCCGCCTATTCTTGCTGTTTCCATGACTTGGCTCTCTGCCCTGTGCCAGCCCCCGGGTCCAACCCATGCTCCATCCTCAGGACAAACTGGGCTCCTCAGCCAGTGCTCTGAGCCTGACACTAAGCCATCTGCAGGCGGTGGTCATCCTAGAGTCCAGGCTTCCTGCTGCCTAGGACTTGGGGGCAGACATCAAACATAGTCTTGTAGTTGTTCAGGAACAAATTTTGGGGTGTGGTGTCAGTCACGGGCCACCACTGCCATTCTAGATAGGTCAGTGCTTATTACACACCCTCCCAGCTGTGCCATTATTGCCGGGAGCACACATTACACACTTTCCCTGAGGCAGGAAAAACTGGCCACTGGGGGCTCTGGAGATGTTTAGGGGTTTGTTCAGAGGCCCCTACTCTCTACGTCCTAAGCTCCTGGATGTTAGAAAGGCCCTGAACCGACACAAGGTCCTGGGGCCTCCCTGGGGTCCCAATGGCTAGTGCTGGAGATGTCGGCGGCTCCTTGGCTGCACCCAGTACACCATCAGAGAGGCCAGGCTGGGTCTGGCTCTGCTCCCTTTCTAGTTTCCTGGGAACTGGCTGAAGGTGGGTTGCTGGCTAGCCCTTCTTCCTACTCTGTCCCTAAGAAATTGCTGGAACAGCTGTGGCCGAGGGAGCAAACTTCTCAGAGGAAGAAGGCAATGTGTGTGTGTGTGTGTGTGTGTGTGTGAGAGAGAGAGAGAGAGAGAGAGAGAGAGAGAGAGAGAGAGAGAGAGAGAGAGAGATGGGGGGAGGGGGATAAAGAGATTTAGAAATGCTCAGTTCTCCTAATCTTTAATTCCCAGGGAAATATCGCGTTTCATAGAGTCCAGCTGCCCCCACACTATGCCTTAAGTCCCATGACCCCCACCCCAGAGCAATGGCACAAGCCAGAGTCACCCCAGTGTCATCCCAATTCCCAAGCAGACCCCGTACCCGACTTCCCCCCATCCCAGGCCCCCAAGCTGCAGTAGGAAAGAGAAAAGTCTGGCTCGTAGATCTGGGTGAGGAGGCCACAGGGCAGACCCCGAGAGGAGAACAGGTGTTAGTGAGAGAGAGAGGCGGCAGCTGTGGGTGAGAAGAAGCCAGCTCTGTGGTCACCTCGGCTGTGCTGCCTGTTGACCATCCCGCCCAGGGTCCACCGGCGATCCAGGCGCCGCAGATGGGCCTTGCGTCTCTTGGACACTGGTGTGGGAGATGACGATGGAACACACGGCCGACAGGAACCGGTGGAGAGAATGGAGATGAGGATGAGATGGGATGGGGCGGGGAAAGGGATGCAGGGAGGGAAAGTTCATATTCCCAGGTCGTCATCATCTGGACCAAGCCCCAGCAGCACATACCTGCTGGATGGGGGTAAACACAGCTGACAAGTGACATCACTGGCAGGTGGGGAAAAATTCAACCAAAGCCAAGGGTTATGTCCCTGAGCCTGAGAAGGGCTGAGAATTTAGAATCCCAGCACCTGGGAGGTGAAAAGCGTCCTTGGCTCCAAAGGATGACCCTCAACGGCGGATCCAGGGAGAGACCACTGCTCCTGCCATTGCTGGGCAGTGCTGGTTCCTGGTGAGGGGTTCCTGCGCGGGGGGTGTACCACCCTGGGGCTTACAGCCCCGCCACCCACCCATTCACCAAGTCCTGCTTGTGAACCTGCCACCACAATCCAGGTACCATGTGTGAAAGAGTACATGTGCCCAAGAGACTTGGGGTACCTTCTTCACTAATCTGCATTTATGCCTTTGCTTTCTCAGTCATCCCCATTGGACTGAGTCTGTTGAGGGCAAAGATTGCGTCTCTGCATCCCCAGGGTCTGGCACGAGGCTGAGGACATGGCCGATCCCTAAGAAACGATGCTGAGTGAAGCGTCCACATGGGTAGAAGTCACAGGCCTTGGTTCTGCTTCTTTCCCTCCTGTCATCCATTGGAATTTTTGATGACAGAGGGCAGACCTGCCTCCCCAGCTTCTCACTGCTCCAGACCTCTCTCATCCAGACCACCCTCTCTGGGGTGGCATCCTACACTGATCCTCTGTTTGCTATGTTCCTGCTCCAGATGCCCACTGCCTTCCTATGGGACACACACGTGGAATAGACACACCAGGGCTCCAGGGTGCCAACTGGCCCCCACCTCCTGGCACTGCAGAAAGAAGGTGCTCGGCTGCCCAGGTCTCGGCGAGGGAGGCCAGCAGTGAGACCCAGAGTAAAACTGCCTGACATACTCGAGCCAAATGCCACCAAGGCCTCCTGGGAAGTATCTGTTTTCCTGAAAGGAGGCAATGGCCTGTTAGACCTGTTCTTTGTAAGTAGGAGGTCTGGACAAAGGGTTAGGAGGCATGGATTAAGTCCAGGCCCCACTGCCGGGTTACCATGTCACTGTGGGTGGGCTGCTGTCCCTTTCTAAGCCTCTGTTTCCTCATTGTCAGTGGGGTTGAGACCACCTGCCCTGGCACGGAACGAGGCGAAGGACTGAACTGACTCACGGAATGTACGTCAGGTCCCATGTGAGGCCAGCCTGGGATGAGTTCTGACCGTGGACGCCAGGTCGGATGTGTGTGTGATTTCTCAGAGGGTTAAAGAGCTTCAGCTGATGACCAGGCCAGGGGCCACCTTAGCAGGAAGTGCCATTTACCTGGTGTAGACCATTTACAAGGACCAGCTCACTGGAGGCTCACCAACTGCTGTGCAGTTGGAAAGCAGAGCAGAGGGCTATGAAGGAGGCGCCTGAACCACACAGCTAAGGTCGGGGTAACACGCCCATCCAGGCAGTCTGACTCTGAAGCATAGTCTCGGGGACTCCTCAGTGTTGTTCTGCCCCCTCAACCCTGCACCCCTAGACCTGCCAACAACAGGGGAGGCTGGAGAGACGGGCAGGGCCTGGTGCTGGGGCACCTGCTCCCTGGAGGAATGCCTCACCGGGTGCAGCAGCCCCGGTGACCGTGGGCTGGTTCACTGGTGCCAATGCGAGCCCACCAGGGAGGAAGGCAGCTCATCGCCGGTGGTTGGAGGGCACAGGGACCAAGGCAGGGACCCAGGCTCTGGTCTTGGCTCTGCCACAAACTGACCTGAGGGCTCTGTGTAGGAGGTACCTCTCCGGGCCTACATTTCCTCACCTCTGAGAGGTGATAGGTGGGACAGTTCACTAAAGCACCTCACAAATATCGATCTTGGACCGGCATCATTGTCAGTGGGAGGAGGGAATCCACCTCCACTCCACCCCTCCTACCCACGATGGCTAACATTGTTGAATTCTACATAGTACACCTGCCTTCAGGAGACACACAAACATATGTGTGCCAGCATGTCTGATAACAGAAAAATACCAAAACAGCCGATGGTCTCATAACAGAGCACAAAGCATGAGCTGTGAGGGACGCTCTGATGGGATGAAGGTTTCCACGTTCTGTCTATAGGGCTCAGGGCACCTACTATGGGACGGCAGCAGGGCTGGGATAGACATAGCCAGAGAGGGGATCAGGGTGGGCTAATCTCTTCGCCACCTGGCTGCAGGTGCAGAGAGTGGCAGGTACACCACAGCTGCTGGGGTCTTGGGCCCGGGCTACTGAGCTCTGAGCCCTTCTGTAGAACTGGGTGGAGATGGCCCAGATGTGATGGTGGAATTCACAGCTGACCAAATGTTGCCAGGGGTACTTGTGGCACAGAGGTTGTATCAAAAGCATGCAGAAGAACCTCTTTCAAGGAGGGTCACCCTACATGCACACATGGATGCATGCACACACCACTCTGAATGCAGAACCTGCTCTGGCTGCCTGATTCTTCAAAGCCAAAATCATCTACAACCTGCCAAGCACCAGGCTGGCTTCTGTGCCCACATACCTCTCAGTCTCTTTTCTGCCCTGGACTTTTCTACCCACTTAGTGTCCTCCATCATCTACCCAACATCTCTGCTCTGACAGATCCTTGGCATAGCCTTTCAGGTGGGGGCTCTGATTCCACATACACACCATCCTAGAGTTGCTTACAAGCAAAATCCTCCATGGAGAGGCATGCGGCCCAGTGGTGAAGACCACAGGGCAAAGGAGGCCGACCACGGCTCGAGCCGTGTGAAGACAAGCACACAGCTAAACGTCTCAAAGCCTCAGTTTCCGCATCAGGAAAATGGGGATTCCAACAGCGCCCTGCCAGTGTAGTGGTGAGGGCATATAAAGCACCAGCTGGACACCTGGAGTGAGCAAGACCGCATTACATTCTAGGGACTATTATTTCTGAGAGGCGCTTGGACGCGCCCCAGAATGTGGAACTAGGTGGGAGCTGAGGCCTGGTGACCGCAGACAAACTAGACCAGACCCAGCTTGGGGGCCAAGACCCTTTACTGCTGCAAAACTGCAATGGAACCAGCGGTGAGATGGGGTACAGACTCAACCCCAGCACTTGGGAAACAGCCAGGAAGGACTGAGCACCTGGCCTGAACATGTGAGCTCTTCCTGATGGGACCTAGTCCCTGGAAACATGTCACAAGGTGGATGCACAATGCAGGGGCTGCA
This sequence comes from Rhinolophus sinicus, assembly GCF_057876585.1. Classification (NCBI taxonomy): domain Eukaryota; kingdom Metazoa; phylum Chordata; class Mammalia; order Chiroptera; family Rhinolophidae; genus Rhinolophus; species Rhinolophus sinicus. Next base: position 21,493,630 of record NC_142515.1, on the reverse strand, counting down.
AATCTGGTCAAGGGACTGAAATAAAGCATTTACAGGAGGAAGGGTGGGGCTCCAACTGCCTGCTGAGTAACCGACATTTAGGGGAAGGATGAATAAGGAGCTGGCGCTTGGCAGGCTGCTTATTTTGGCCTGGGCAGTGGGGAACGGGGGTTAGGCCTGGAGGTGGCCTGAGCCCGAGGTGGCAGGTCTCCATCTCCCTGGCTCTCAGACATGCCCATTTGGACAGTTCCCATTGACCATTAGGGCAAGCTTTCCTGCTGCCAGGACACGGGAGATTTGGAAGTCATTAAGAGCAGGCGTCCGGGAACTGGGGGTGCCTCATACTCGCTGGACTCTGGTAGCCTGCTCTGGGGAATACCTGAATCCACAGAGAGGCTGTCCTGGCCAATGCTGGCCTGGGGGTGAGGGGTGGGGGTAGGGAAAGACCCAGAAGGGGCTGAGGGTGCAGGGGCTGGGCCACCCTCAGTGCCTGCAATACTGAGAAATGACTCATAGACCTGCCCTCTCATCTACACCCTTGGCCAGGCTAACAGATACTGGAGCAGAACAACACACGCACAGAAGTTATGTGCACACAATCCCTTGGCGTTGTCCCTGCACAGGAAGCACAGTGTGGGGTGGGGGGAAGCAAAGGCGGGGTCTCTGTGGGGTCCCCCAGAGGGCCCCAGGGGGAAGAGGGCGCTTCAGGGGATCTAGCCCCAAGACTTTTCTCCCCAGTATCTACCCAAAAGTTGCCAAAGCCTGAGATCAACACCCCAAGGGAATTTCCCCTCTAATTTTAGCCCCATATACGGACGAGCAGGGATAGGCCTGGGGTGGGAGGTGAACTTGTGGGTCAGATCAAGAGAGAAGGGGCTAGAACATGGCCCAAGTCTTGTCAGGGGTTCTGATGGTTTTAAGGAGAAGAGTGGGGAAGCTGCCTCCAGAAGGAGTTGGACTCATTCCTGGGACCAGGGATGGGGTGGGGATCCCAGGGGCAGCCAGCTCCCAGTACCTGCCTCATTCCCCTGTTCCCCCAAACCCGCAGGCCCTTACCTTCCCCAGTCTTGGAGGTGTTGATGTCTGAGTCATCCCGAGTACCATTCTGGGCCTCCAGGTAGGTGGCAGGGACCCAGCCCTGCTCCTCGGAGGTGCTCACGAACCACCAGCCTACGGAGGGGACAAGAGAGAACAGGCCATGAGAACCCAGCATGGCAGAGGCGGTGAGGAGGGCACAGAGCCAGACAACCCGGGCACTGGGCAAATACCTGGCCACGTCCAGCCTCCAGGAGCCTGCGCCTGGCTAAGGAAGAAGAGACCAACATGCTCCCCGAGAAGAGGGCCCAAAGGACAGCAATGCTCAGTTCCACAAATGTTGAATGAAAAAAACGAAAAAATTAAACTGAAACAATATGTCCAACGTGTTTAAGTCACCTTTCAGAAAAGGCCAAGGGAGTTCCAGACAAACACACAGACCATTTCTTTCAGTGGGTCACTCGGACCACTGGTGTGGCCTGGAATTTGGCCACTTTCTCTGCTGCAGAGACATCCAGGGATAAATGCATCCAGGGATACCTTTCTAAGGGTCACTGTTCCCCTTTCCCCACCACGGGTCAGTGGTATTTCCACATTGGTGCTACTCACAGCTGCTCTTAAGTGTGCAGGCATTTCAATCACAGTAAGTGGGCACTGCACTCTCGCGTGACCCTTGACGGTCGTGGCCAAATAATAAAGGGTCATTCATTTTCTTTCTTCTGTTGTTGGTTCATTCATTCACCATTCAAACACACGTTGACTGAGCAAAGCAGTCTGAGCACCCAGGTCTTGGGACCCTGCTACCTGCCTTCAGTCCCTTCCTAGAAGGTACTTTTCACAGGATCCTGTCTTGGCCCCGATCCCATTCTGATCCCTCTCTGTCCGCAAAGCAATTTGGCACCGATGGTTTTCTGTCCATGACAGAGCTCACCAATTCCGAATCTGTACCATTCCCTGTCAAGAGACACAGGGCTTCTCCTAGGCAGCACTGCCCATAGAAGCAAGTGGCTACCCACGGAGGGGGCACTGGGGGCTTCCCGGGCACTCCCTGCTGGCCTTGGCACTGGGAGGTGGAGGAGGCTGCCTGAGGGCTGCTGTGATGACAGTGAAGAGGGACAGAGGAAAGAAGTTCCACCACTGCACAGGACTCAGAACCCAGGGACATCTTCTAGGTCTTCAGCTAGGTCCCAACGGCCCCTTGTGACAGGCCTGGGATAGGAAATAGTCTGTGATCTAGTCTTGAATGCCCCCTGCTCCACACCCTTTCCAGGGAGTTCCACAATTTTCTGCTCGCAGCTCTGCAAAGCCCATGAAACCCCATAACATCTGTAGGAAGCCATAGCGATGGATACGCATCATTATACGTCTGGTATCTGTCCAAACCAATGAATGTACAGCACCACGTGAACTTAACGTAAACCTAATCTGGGTGATTAGGGTGTGTCAATGTGTTCGTAACCATGACAATGTATCCCTCTGATGGACGTATTGATAATGGGAAGACTGTGCATGTGTGAGGACATGTACCTCTGTATCTTCTGCTCAATTTTGCTGTGACCCTTAAACTGCTCTAAAAAAAAACCCCCAAAGTCTTAAAAAGGAAAACAAAAGCCTTGGGTGAGGGTCCAGACTCCTCAGGACCAGGCCTATTTGGCTCAGGGGCCGTAGCTGGGTTATTGCCCCTCTGGAATCGGGGGCAGATGCCTTCCTTCCCTCCTTCTGCCAGATTCAGGTCAGTTCCCTTGTCTTTCCCCCGAGTGAGGTCAATGGGGGACCCTTCATCGTACCCACAGCCACTTGTACATTCTGGGCCTGCCACGCATGGGGCTCCTGAGCAGGCTGCCTAAGGCAGTCCTTCGTGAAGCCCAGGCCATGATGGTGTGGCTGCGGCTCTTACAGGCTCCAAAGTAGCCTCCAAAGTAGCCGGAAGGCATGGACTTTGCAGGGGTCTCTGCCTGGGATGTCTTTCCCCCTTCTCCCAGCCTCTGGGGGAGCACTTTCAGGAACTCCAAGAGCACCGGCCCCAGGTGTTCTTCCTCAGAGTCTTAGTGGAGGTCACAGGACAGGGCTACCCATCTCACAGGGCTTTCTGCCGTGTGGCTCTGCCTCCTTGGCCACAGGAGTGGGCACGTGTGGCCAACCATCTTCTGATTGGTTTGTCATATCCCTGGACACTAATGGTTCAGGGGGTTTTTTAGGAACTGGCATGGGTACTTGGTGATGTGAACCCTAAGTCTCACATAGACTAGGAATCGCAGGGATATGTGGGAAGAGATAGTCTGAGAGTTAAGACAAACCAGAAGCAGTAAAGTCAAGCGGCGGAGAAAGTCAGTTCTGCTTACGATCATTTGAGCTCCCACAACTAGACCACCCTGTTGGACTTCTTCGTCACAAGGAGCCAACGACCTTCCTGTGGGGTTTCCCGTACCCAGAGTGGGTTTCTATCACTGGCACAGAGGGAGTCCTCACTAATGCCATCCCTACCCAGCAATCACCAAGGCCCATGACTGCAGGTCCACCATCACGAGTCACGTCTGGAGAACAAAACTCAGGTTCTTAGGCAACTGCTACCACAGGCCTCAGCGGGTAAGAATGGGGTCCTCGGGGCCACTCTGTTCAAATTCCCGCTCACCAGGGCCATGTTGGGGACCAGCCCCTGCATCAACATTTCTCCCTGGCTTGGAGGGCCTGATAATCCCAGGATTCAGGTGTCTTCTCTGCTGGTGGCATTGTCTGCCCTCCCCCTTCCTTCACCTTTTGGGAGCCCTCCCACATACATTCTGCTTCCTCCCTTCCCCCAGAAGCCAGGGATCTGGGATGGGGGGATAGATCTGGACTTGCTGGTACAGGGAAACTCCCGGGCATAGAGCAGAGACCTGCTGAGGGGCCGAGTGTGTGGCTGAGGTGCCCAATAGGTAGGACGGCATGAGGCTGTGCACCTCAGACCACCTCATGCCCTATGGATGTGCCAGGGCTGTCTCTGAATCCTTTCCACCTCAAAATCTCTGCTGCATCAGAAGCTTCTGGGACCCCTGGGCCACATTATCAGTTGACTGAACATTTCCTCACTTCAGGGCAGCAACTTATGGTCCCATTTTCCTGCTGCACCCTTGAGACTTGGGGCTGAGACGCTCACCATTCTCATGGCCTGGTGGTCCCTGCCAACCTTGCCCGAGAACAGTGGCCTGAGCTTCCACTCCAGCCCTAAAATGTGCAGAGCTGGGCTGTGTGGCTTAAAGTCTCAGGTCACTCCTACATCAGGCCCTGCAGAGAAGAGCTTGCTGCTGGTGTGGCTGTGGGTACCTCCACTGAGCTAAGGTGGACAGGCTCAAACACTGCCCAGGTGGGCATGAGTGAACATGGGCAGAGGTGCCCACCCCAGCTCCATGCAGACCTCCCGGGAGCCCGGGCATAAGTCACTGGGGGAGGCTCCCTGGGCCTGTGCCCGCCATGGCTGCTGACAGGCCTCTCCCAGATGCCAGCAGCTCAGATGTCAATTGCTACAACCGGGGCTCTTGACCAAAGTCACTGCTGCTCCAGCAGGGAGCAATTAGAGCCTGAATCCCGGGCGGGGCCCAGCTGGCCAGGGGAGCTCAGGTATCAGCCAGACCTTAGGGCTCCCAGGCTCACCTCCAATACACACGGCAGCCTCTTTCCTGCAGAGGCTGAGTGTGGGGTGTGTGCAGGGGGAGGTGCGGACAAGGCTATGTATTTTTGAGGACACGGGAGGTGGGTTCTGTCCATGTGCACTCTATGTGCACCTGGAACAAAGGGTTTCTGTGCATTTATTATACATGACGATTACGGCCAGACACTGATGACCACTCAGTGCCAGGCACAATTTTACATATGTCACTTTACTTAATCTTCAAGAATTTCGTGAAATAAGTGTTACTGTCATCACCATTCCCACTTTACAGATGAGGAAACTGAGGCAGAGATGGGTTCACAATTAGGAAGAGGCAGAGCTGAACTTCAAACCCAGGCAGTCTGGCTCCAGGACCCCTATTTGTAGCCACCACAGAAATGAATAAGGTACGTATCTGCGGTGTGCACAAGGGTGGCTCCTTGAGAACGCGTGTCCCTGGATATTCATACTTTATACATGTACCTGTCTGTGAGTGGGTATGTCCATGTCGCTGGCCATGTGCTTTGTATGTATATCACGTGTAGAGATGCAAGGCTGTGTGTACCGGAGTGTCTGTGTGTACATGTGAGGGTCCTCTGGGGTAGAGGGTTTGGGGTCAGAACAACTCAAAGCCAGGTCCTACCTTGTTATTTCCCAGCTGTGTGATCAAGGATAAATTACTAAACCTCTCTGAGCCTCAGTCTCCCTTCTCTGATATGGGAGTAATTAATGAAGCCTACCTCCCAAGCTTGTTGCAGATAATAAATGATATATAAGTACCTTAGCTTGGGGCCTAACACAGAATAGGAACTCAAAAATCTTATGCTACTATCAGCATGGTGGTGGTTGTTTGGTATTCTAGGTGAGAGAGTCAGCAGCCAAGGGTGGCTAGGTGGTGCCTGTGCCTGAGGACCGTATCGGAGTACCCAGTATGGATGGCTTGGTGAACTGACCTGGACGGATGTGTGCGTGTGCCCACGCATTTACTCCAACCGACGGAGTATGGGGACTGCCCTCAGGGGCTCCAGAAAAATGGAGGGTACTATCTTTTGCAACATGGCTATGCTTTCCTCAGTTGATGCAATACGTGATAGCAAAGCATGGTGGGAAATGGGGCCAGAGGGGAGATGTCCCTGGGGTTTTCCTCCTTGCCTAGCACATCTCAGAGCCATTCCCAGCCTGGCTCCTGTCCTTCCGCTCACATAGTTCCCTAGGACAGAGGTCCTGCAGCCTTCTTTCTCCTGTCCTAAACCCCTCCAGGAAGCCCTCCTGGATTGATTTCTCCAAATCCCGACAGTGTCCAGAGCATCAACCCCATGACTCTGCAGCTCATACACTCTGAGAATTAGTCTTGTTGAGATTATAAGTACCTTGTCTCTTTTGTCTCTAGGGCAGAACTGAGCTTGCAGAAAGCAACCTGAAAGATGAGGGAACTGAGGCACAGAGCCTAAGTGCTGAAGCCAAAGACCTGAGTCTGAGTCCTCTCTCTGCTATTTCCATGCTCTGTGGCTTCAGGAAAGTGACTTAACCTTTCTGAGCCTCCATTTCTTCATCAGTAAGATGGGAAGACTACCATCTACCTTGCAGGCTAGTGTGGCGATTGGAAGAGATAAAGAACGACACACGAGGTTTTGCACATAGCAGGCACCCACTAAAGGAAAACTATGAGCTTTGCTGAATGAAGGACTAAAGCCACAGGACACGGGAGGTTAGGTGGATAGTACATATGGATGCTCGGGGAGCAGCCTGAGCCACCTCTTGCATTTTTCATGTTGCCAGAAGACACGTCCAAATGCCAAGCCGGCCTCTGCTAGCCTTCCTCTTCCATCCCTCCAGCTTGCATTCTTTGAAAAGGAAATTCAGCAAGGTTTTACTAAAGGACTTAGCTTTGGACAGATGAGCGGCCACCCCTGTGCACAGATGGGGGCGGCTGTTTCCCTGACTGGCTGCCAGACCCAGCCTTTTCCTGAGAAGTCACCCCTGGTTTCTAGGCAGAAGAGGAGCAGGCTCTTTGGGGGGGGGAAGGGCAGGTTGGGGAAGAGAACTTGGTGGAGCAGGATAGTGGGGGACTCTCCAGGGGCTGGGCGGATGGGAGACCCCTTAGCACAGCCCCGCACCCTGGCCTGGCAGCCATGTTCAGGCAGGTCTTTCCACCTGGAGTGCTTTTATGCCGAGATGCCCTCCTCAGGCAGGGCAGGAGAGGGGCTACCATGCCTAATCCTTTGAATGGGAAACTGTTGGAGGGGAACGCTGAGAGAGGAGCTCATGCACACTGGACGTACAGAAGAAACCTTCATTGGAGGGTCTCCAGCCCTATCTTTGGGGCTGGTGAAGTCATCTGCGAGAATCCCAAACTGGCCAACCCACTGAAAGCTGCCTCATCCTGGTTTCTCCTTCTGTGAGAGCCATGTCTCTGCAGTACCAGAAGAAGAATGCCATTTAGCCAGGCTGGCTGACAGGCCAGGACCCAGGCCTCTCCCAGAAGCAGAGGCCCAGACAGAACAGTAATGTCACTTGTCACAGCAGCCAACCCTTTATGTTGGGCCCCAATAAGAACCCCCTTCAGCATGGCCCAGGGGCCAAGGGGGGAAGGCACCACCAGGGTGACCTGGCCAGCACCTTCAGCTCAGGGTAGGGAAGGGGGACCACCCATCCTAGGTGGGGAAGGAAGACCCCCAGTCCCAAGAGGGTAAAGCTCAGGCCCTGAACACAGACCCTCCCTCTTTCCAGGCTGAGCATAATCTCCAGCGTTTGGTGATTTCAAAGCCCTCTCAAATTGACTAACTGGGGCTTCTCAATGCTGGCACTGGGGGAGGGATGGAAAGGGTAGAAGCTGAGAGTGAGAGAGAGAGAGACACACACACATGGACAGAAGACAGAGAGAGAGAGACAGAGTCAGGGGTGGAGAAAGACAGAGGGTGGGGATGGGAGGACCTGGGTGAGGGGCCAGAAGAGGGACATGGGGGCCTTAGCCTCTCTAGAAAGGGGCTGAGATTGGCTGAGAATGGCAGGAAGTGACGGGCACTCCCAGGGCACTGCTGTCCCCAAGGAGACCAGGCCACAATGGCCTCCTTAATGACAGAGAATAATGAGCTCATTAGGGCCAGAGGAGGCCAGCTGCACACAATTAGGATGTTAATAAAGTCTTCTGAGGTCACAGCTCAGCCTAGGACAAAGAAGTGGGTGGGGGAGGAGAACTCTGCTCCTTCCTCTCCCTCAGAAATTCCCCACTCCTTCATCCTTCAAGGTGCCACCTTCCATGAGGCCTTCCCTGACTCTCCCCACCCTCCTGGCCCTGCTCATCCCAGGATTCAGCCATGCGCACTTCTTAGCTCCTCTTCCAAGACAGACCTCAACTGAGATCCTGGCCTCACAACATACGAACTGGGTGACCTGGAACAGGTCACTGGCTGTCCGCGAGCCTCAGCACACCAGGACAGTATGATGTGCCTACAGGGTGGCCTAGCATCGGGGACTTACGGTGTTCTCAATAGCCAAGTATTTACTGGGTACCTGGTACACGCCAGGCCCTATTGCAGGCATCGGGACACTGCAGAGAATCACACACAGTCAAAACGCAGGTGCTGCTTCCGTCTCCCTGCGTGGCATACAGGATGGGTACAGTCACAACCTGTGCACTGGCACTGAGACCAGCAGGAGAGGCACAAACCCAGAGAATACTGGGCAGGATGAGACGCAGAGTTTGGGAGAAGCCAGCAGCCTTTAGGTGCCTTCCAGCCCTCGCCTTTCCTTTCCCTCCAGGTCCTTCATGCGGGCTAACACCACCAGTTCGTGCAGGGCAGAGCATCTGTGGAATGCTAATACACGCCCGGGCCTCTGAGAAGGGTTTTGGTGTCTGGGTGGGGAAGGCGGGGTGATGGGGCTAGGACAAGTAGAGGCACAGTCCCAGGCCTCAAACCCCTATCTCCACTCATGAGGTACTCCTTGGCTCAGGCTTTGGCCCCTTTGGGAGGGGATATGTCCAGGCATTACCATGTTCTTTCCTTGGAGTGCTTTGGAGGAGAGGAGGGGGTGATCATTTGTGAGCACCAATGGTGGAGGTGTGGAGATGCTGAGAGGAGGAAAGGGGCCTGGCCGGGCACATGTCACCAGCACTGCCCACCTGGCCACACCACACCTAGCACAACGCTGGGCCCAAGGGACTGCTTCTGCCTCAGACCTGGCCTGACCCCTTTCACATGACCTTGGGGGTAAATCTGAGGCTTCTACCTGAGAAGGACCAGAGACACTGGAAATGCAGGCTGCCCATAATGCGCTGCTGTGCCTTTAAGGACAGCGAAAGGCGGCCCACCCTCGGCCAGGCCTCCCCTGGTCAGAGGGCTCTGTCACTGAACCTCTTGCCAAGACACACTCCAGCTCACAGCATGCAGCCTCCATGGTCCAAAGCAAACAGAGGCGGGTGAGAGGCTCCCTCAGTCTCTCCTGATGCACCCCACAGCCCCTGCCTTCCTGCCTGACCCGTTCTTCTGGTCCCACCTCTGGCACCTACCCCATCTCTGCTGCCCATGGCCTCCCCTTCCCCCAGATGGAGTTCTCAGGCCACCAGGGCCTCAGAACCTTTCTTGGGCGCCTGAGGCCTGGATTCCAAGACCATTAGCACAAGCTGCTACGTCACAGTTTGGAAGCCTCCGTGGAGTCCATGGCAAGAAGACGGCAAGAACTGGGCTGCTGCCAGCCCTCCCCCAGCGCTGCTCCAGCCTGCCCACCTCACTGGACAGGCCCAGAAGCCCAGTGCTGGGTCTGCACAGGCTGAGGCTGTGGGTGAGACACCCAGGAGACCAGGCCAATGAGCATGTGCAGGCAGAGAGGGGCACATGATGAAACGGCAGGTAGAGAGTCACGGTTTTAAGTAAGGGCCCTAGAGCCAGGTTGCCTGCGTTTAAATCCCAGGTCTGCTACTTACTAGCTGCATGAATTTGGGCAACTGCCTCAAAACAGACCTACAGTAGCACCTATGTCTCACGGTGTTATGCAGGGTAGATGAGTTAATCTACAAAAAGCGCTCAGAATAGTTCCTCGTCCCTAGCAAGGTGCACCAGAGCTATTATTAAAGTGCAAACCATGGGGATTTTAAAGGAACCAAGCCCTCAGTGCCCCTCAATGACTGGTGCCAGGGCTGGGCAGGTGGGCCTTGGTGACTGGAGCTTCAGGGAGAGAGTCTCTTGGTGTCACTATCATTTGGCCTTGACCTTGGAAGGTCTCTATTGAAAACTGTGGGTCTGGTTCTGTGCCTGGCATGGGTAGGGGTCGGGAGTAGGATGAAGCAGAGAATATAAGACGGCATGAGGCCCCTCCAGGAGCTGCAGAGCAGGGTGGTCCAGACAGCCCCGTGCCACAGACACAGTGGTTACTGATGCAATGTTTGCTAAAGGAACTGCACACATCAGAGATGAAACTGAGTAGTCAGGGAAGAATTCTTAAGAGAGGAGACCTAAATTGAACCTCAGATCAAATCTGGAGAGAAGAGGGGAAGGAAGGAGAGGAGAGGGGAGGGGAGGGGAGGAGAAGGGAGGGGAGGGGAGGGGAGGGGAGGGGAGGGGAGGGGAGACAACAATCTGGCGAGAGGAGCAGGACAGGCAGGCAGAGTGGTGGGAGTGCATATGGCCCAACCTAGTAATGGTCATGATGCTTCACGGTGGGGATTTTTTCCAGATGAAAGCAAGTGGGGCACTCACCTTCAATGCCACTGTCTACCACCTAGCCCATTATATGGAGGTATGAGCCTGTGGCCAGAGATTCCTTAACACAAGGAGGCTCAGGAAGTAGAGAAGATGCAAAATGGTATTTTCTAACATGATTGTAAAAGATACAAATGGTGGGTGAGATATGGCTACACAGGGTGAGGCACTGGAAGGTGAGTGTGTGTGTTACTCGTGAAAGAAGAACAGAGACAAGGGAGGTGTGACTCTCACAGAATCACATCAGGAAGGTTAAAGAGTCTCACAAGCAGACCCTTGGAGAAATGCTCAGGGTAACAAAAAGGGCACTTTTTGCTAGAGAAAAAGTAAGGAAGAGAAAGAGTAAGGAAGGTAAGTCGAGAGACACTGACCGGGCTATGCTATGAGGCTGACTGGAGGGGGAAGGGGTCTGCCGGACTCCTGTCCCGTGGCTTGGCGCTTTCTCTCAGGAAGGAGGCTGCTCAGACTGGAAAGCACTGCACTAACCGGGAGGGTGGTGGGCAAACAGACCCAGGGTGGAGATGGAGGCCGCACTCATGGGCCACCCTCCACAAGCTCTCATAAGCTGGCTGTGAGAAAAGGTCTGGAGAGCACTTGCCAGAGCCTGCCAGGCCACCAGGAGCAATCCGGGAAGACACAGATATGAAGCAAGGCCAGAAGACACAGAACGAACGGGCAAAGGTCCCGACTTTCAAAGAAGGTGAATTCCAGAGTACAGACCAGCAACCTCAATGCTGGTCCTGATCAAGTGACACACAAGTTCCCCAAGGGATGGCTGGAGAGCCTGGAAAGCAGTTCGTTACCAAGGCAGTGCTGGGCAGAAAGACACTACAGGAAGGAAGGGGCCAGGCCACCCTGGATGCTGATAAAGAGTGAATTGCTGGTGGGTCTGGGATGTGTCATAGCTGAGCCATCCAGGCCTCAGGGCTCTCATGATCCCCCTGGGGCTGCAGGGCTGCAATGACGGATTCACAGTTGATGCTGACCACATCCTAGGAGGGTGTGACAATTCACTGGTTACAACCTGGCGGGGGGTGAGGGTGGGGGGTCCTACTGGGAACCTGTCCTGTTGGACGTTTTAATCAATCCAGGAATGAGGACAGAGGAGCTATGCTGGTGGCACCATCTTATTTAGCAAAAGCTGTGCCAGGATCAAGAGCCAAAAAAAAAAAGGTCTGAACAGATGGTAATGACAGGTCAAATCTGAGAAGACGAAAAGTAGTAAATGGAGAGACGGAAGGACGTGGCTTAGTACAGTGATCTTATAATTTACTCTCTAAACTTTTTGGAGTAAATGGGGGGCGGGGGGTGACAAAACATCGGGTGCCAACTGGGCATGTCCTGGTCACCCTACTGCGCGGTGAGGATGAAAAAGGTCCTGGAGTTTGGGGACCTTACAGTTTGGGGGACTGTAAGTTCAGTCTGTTGCCCCCCAAGGCTATGAAAACATAGGCTGCGTTAGGAAATACCTGGACTGGGTGACTGACCCAAGGTGCCTGGCTAAGAAGGGCAGCACCAGGATTAGTGCCCAGGTATGACTCTCAGCACAGCATCCCCAGGTCCCCTTCAAAAATGACTCCAGCTGTTTGTACCTTTGTAGGAAGAGAACACACCTCCTGCGCTTTCTAGGTTCCCCAAATTTCCATCTAACTGATGAGCCGGGAAACCAGTTCCTTCATCTGTTTCTCCTTCATCTATCAGTGTGTACAAAGCAGACCTGATTCTCAGGAAAAACATGGGAGTGGCTTCCACTCTGCTTGCCCTCCCTTCTGAGAGGAGGGGGCTGAGAGGTGGGTTCAGGTGCCCATCTCCAGGTTGTCTCTCCCTCACCCTCTCTGAGCCCACATGGAAGGGGAGGCGGCGGCACCCAGGCTGACAGAGTTTTCTGGCACAAGATATTACCCAAGAGCTTTGCCAGGAGAGAGTGACTTTGGATCAGCATTTCTCAAACCTCAGCTATTTCCACATCATGCATGATTTTTGCCAATAGCCTTGAACTATGTATACTGTGGTTCACATCGTAAATATATATTTAAAGCAATCCGCCTTTTTTTTTTTTTTTTAACTTCAAGAAAATAATTTGTTTAGGAAACTTCAGATTGCCACCATGAATAAACAGCTAGGACCACCGGCCTCAACCATAAAATTACAGAGAACAAAGCAGCGTAGTCAATTTGAGCTGTGCAGCAGAAGAGGCTGCGCCCGTAGGCAGCTCCCTCTTTGTTACAAAGGGAGATTATTAGAGAGGGGTCAGAGATAGTTGACCATGAAGCTGAGATAAATCAGAAGGCTTTCAAGAGAACTGAAACGAGACCAGCTTTTCTCACTGCCTGTCTGTACCACCTGAAATCACCCTGTGTATCATGTTGCTGCACTGGCTACACTTCTAGGAAACCAACTTTGAACTTGAATATTTGCTCATTCTATAAAATGGCTAAAGAGGAGGCTGAAATGTCCTCATTAGTGAGCTGAGAATATTAACATGTACTAACCAGGCTGTGGTGAGAAGTCGAAGAGAACGGAAAGCGCCTAGCCATGTGTCTGGTGCCTTCCATTTCCAATCTGGAGAAAAGAGCTGAGGGAACCCTCTGGGTAGCGGTTACCCTTCTTTTAACTAGCTTACTCCAGTGCTTAAGAAGTATACATGTATGTGTTTGGTATATATTTTCCTGTTTTTCTCTTTGCTAAACACGGAGCCCTCTTAGCCCCAGAATTAAGTTGGTTTCAACAGAAAGCCTTAGGCTGACAACCATCCCCACCCTTCCAGCTGAGTTCAGCCCCTCTTCAATTGGGGCAAAAATAAAACGGGGCAATTTCAACTTTAAAGACCATCTCCATAAACAAAACAAACCCACCCCACAATTTGTCTAGGGCATTCCTCCCTCCAAATCCTCCTTATTTAATCTCTGGGGAATTTTAAATAGAGGCCTTGCAAAATCCTGCACCGCCTGACGTCAACAGCTCTCTGACAACGTGGATTCTTCCAGGCGGTGTGGGGAACAGCCACCACGAATGCTGATGCTTTTCCAGGCTCCTTTCCCAGTTCAAACTTGGGAGCCACTGGTGTCACCCTACACTGTGGGAGAAGAAGGGTTCTGAGGAGTGGGTCCTGCTTGGGGCCCTGTAACTGCGGTTCCTAAACCTCAGGCATTGCAGAGTACCAGACATCCAATTAACTTACCCAAGTAGCACTTGTACTAGTGTTTTCATAAAAAAAAAAAAAAAAAAAAAAAAGCAAAACTTAAATACTTTAGTATTTCAAAAAAGACATTTTCCTAGGCTACACTAAATAGAAAACCAGCATCCCTTGGCATAAATAGAAGATAACTGGAAAAATGCGTACACTGAAACAACAATGCTATGGTCTTCTAGCATGCTATTAAGGCTAATTCTAGCAAGACACTAAAGGCTGGGGCCAGATGTTTTCTAGGTTAAAAAAACAAACATCAGTCAGTGTTAACAATACAGGAGCCCCAAATGGAGACTTTCCCCTTGACCCAGCATGGACTTAAAGAGACCTGAAAGGAAACAACCTTCTCATGATGGGCTTCAAGGGCATTTACTGCTGTGTGACCACACATTTGTATGACCCATTCTCTGGGAAACACTGATCGTGTAGGAGGAGGCTTGGGTTGAGAATATGCAGCCCCAGAGATCAAGTCCAAGCAAGCTTTGAGGTGCTGGGCACACTACTTATCCTTCTAACACTCAGTTTCTTCTAAAAAATGGAAGCAAAGCCACCTGCCCTAATTGCCCCTACAGAGTTACTCTGAGATAATAGATGGGAAAAATGTTTGAAAAGTCTCTGGATTGTAGGTAGATGGAGCTGGAGGGGTTATGATTCTGAGCAATTTCAGGAACGTGATGGACTCCTAACTTCTTCCTAGATCCAACTTACTGCCCAGACTGGATGGTGGCCCAGCCCTGTCTATAGAGAAAAGAAAATGAATATGCCACTTGACGACTTTCTTTCACAGTTAACTTTCCCAATTGCCACATGGTTTTCAAAATATTATCCCCATTTTATAGATATGGAAACTGAGGAGCAAAATAGCCATATACTGGCTACTCAGTGGTAGAGTGGGATCTGAAAACAGCCTTCTATGGGGCTTGGGGGGAAATGCCCTCTATCTCGCTTTTTTTGTGCATGTCCAGCGGGGTTCAGAAGTCCCCAAATGTGATGGTCTTTCAAATCTATCAATGTGCCCAGGTCATCTTTCAAAGCCACCACCCTTACAAAGTTCTCGTGACTCCCCGTAGCTGGGATTCTGCTCTCCTGCCTTGGTGCTCCCCTGGCACGCTGACCTTAGGTTTGGGTTAGCTGTTGCCCCCAGCTAGACTAGGAGCTTTTTGAGGACAAAAGCCAAGTCTTGCACATCTTGGCTTCCTGTCAAGCCCCTGCCTGGCTCAGTGTTTCAGACAAAGGGGCTCAGTAAGTAGTTGTAGAAAATGAAATGCACGGACAGATAGACACAAGGGTTCTTCCTCCTTCTCTGGCTGCTTCAGCCACACCCGTTCTCCTTGGCCTCTGTATCACTCAAGTCCAGCTCCTGGGGTCAGCACCAGCATCCTCTCTCCAGCTGTCACCTCTCTGGCCCCAGGGCCGCCTGCCCTGCTAGAATCCAGTGCAGCTATTCAGCCCACGGGCAGCGTTCCCTCCTCCAGTCTGCCACTTGTAGGAGGCACCTCTGACTCACAGCTTACCTCAGGGGATTTGCGCACAGGGACTTGAGGTAGGAGATTTTTGTTGCTTGTTGTGTAACTTGCACAAGATCACCCAGTAAGCTGACACTCCCACCCATGAACTCTCAGTTTGCTCCCATACCTGATTGAACTGTTTTCATTTGGGCCTCTCCCCTCACAGGAATGGCAAAGCAAAGCTCAGGGACGTCCCATAGGCCAAGCACCAGGGACAAGCCTGAGCCCAGGGTGAGGCTCCTGGAGGAATGCAGAGGGACTGCTAGTGGCCGCTCCCCAAGCCATTCAAAGCAGCCTCCCTGGCTGCAAGCCTCCACAGGGACTTCTGGTGCCACAGCTCCTCATCCAGGAAACAAAAAGCCCTCCTCCTTGGGGGTGCAACTCAGCGCTCTGGAGCAGGCAGTTCCAGAGACCTTCTGCTCCCAACTTCCAGAGGGTGGGTGGGAAGAGAGCTGCCAAAATTAGCTTCCCCTACCACAGGGCCCCACTCAGAGCCTAGGGAACCACAGAGGATGAACCAGGAGGCAGCAGAGTGTGTGGGGAAGAAGCTGGCAAATTACCTGAACTCTCTGGGCCTCAGCTTTCTCATCTGTAAAATGGGAGCCCTGCTGCCTGTGCTTTAAGGGCAGTGGTGGTGATTACAGGAAAGATAGTGTTTGGCTTGCTGTCTGATATATAGGAGACCCTTCAATAATCCCTTTCTTGCCTATCCCGTAGTTTCTAATATTAATAGTCTCCAGAAAACAGCAAATGAGCTTAACTTGAGCCCTGAGTACCCTGGTCCTGGGATAACCATCGTGAAGCCCCCGCTGGGTTGTGGTGATTTAGGAATAGGTTCTTTCCCTGAGTTTTTCCTGCCCCATTTCCCTCCTGCCTCTACTGCCTCTGGACATCATCTTGTCTTCCTAGTTCCTAAGAGCTGGTCTAGTACAGATTCCACCCCAATCTAAGGAGAAAGGGCCACACTCAAACCAGACTACACTCCTAGTTCAGATGCCTCATTCTAGATTCACCACAGTTATAGTAATTGGTCGGGTAGTGTGACTGACACGCATGAGCACCACTCAGTGATGGAACCCTTTTCACCTTTACTCTGTCAATCTCTGGTGCCTAGCACTCCCAACACCCAAATGAGAGGGATCTTCAGAGTCACCACCCTGCCTCAAAACACAGCAGAGACTGCAGCCCCTCTGCCAGGTTGAAAGCAGGTAACTGTCTACTTCCTGAGACTGTCAGCTCCAGGACATGGGGATCGAGTCTCCCTTGTTCCACTCCATGCCTTGGTGCCTGGCACACAGCAGGAAATCAAGGCTGGGGGATGAATGAATGCCTGATCTCCAGCTCATGACTACTTGCTTGCTTGTTTGCTTGGTTTGGTTTTCTCTGCTCTGAATGAGGCCCAGACTTTGATCAACACCTCACCACAGTCATAGGAAGATCCTGGTACCTGAGGGAAGAGAAATGGGATAGGACATTGGGACGTCACTGACCTTCTCTGCCCTCCACAGACCATCTCACAGCCTCCATGGGATCATCCCAACATGGCAGGGCCCTTGGAGGAGAGACTCCATTGTAGAAATGGTTTTAAGAGGAGAGGCCTGGAGGGAGTAAGATAACAGATATCTGGGGGTCGAGGTGGGCCATGAAGATCTCCCCCTTTTAAATATTCCTGGCAGTGACAGGCCCAAGATACCCCAGCTAAGTAGCAGCCCTTGCCCATAACAGGCTATAACTTGAATCCCCAGGAAGTGAGCAATACTGTCATGGGCTCCAGCTCCCCAGTGCTGGCCTGTCCCTTAGACTGCAATGTGGATGTCTCCATCCCCACTCCGTCTGGTCTCGGGGGATCAGAGCTCTTGTCCAACCTGGCTCTGACTCTATCCAGGGCCCCCAACCCCGAAACCACTTCTAGAATGGAGTTTCTCTTCCCCTTGGGTGGCCCCATGGATGCTGGGACATGGGTGTTTGGAGGGCAGGCTAGGCCTCTGGGATGCAGAATCTTCCTCCCAATTGCCTCAGCAGCTCCAACAAGATGCTCTGGCTCCATCAAAAGTGGAAGCTTTTAAAGTCCAAGGAGACAAGTTTGTGTCCAGCTGTGCAATGAGGCCAGGACACAGAGCTGGGCTCGGGAGCAGAAGACTCATAAAGGGAGGCACTGAAGCAGGAACTCTGGATACTCAACCTCCCTGCACAAAGCCCTGTTGATGAGGTCAAGTTCATTCCTCTTCTCCAACGGACAGCTAAAATCCTTGCTCTGTTGGCAAGGTCTAGGCACTCACCAACCCTCCCATTACTAATGCCAGGGGGAAGCATGCCCCTCAGTGTCAATACTCTGGGGAGCAGTTTTATTTATACCCAAGAGTGAAGGAGTGGGGCCGATGCTTGCCTAGGAGGTGCTGGTTGAAGTGGGGGAGGAAGACGAGAAGCAGGGCTCCCAGGGCTGTGTTGGGGCTAAGAGAGGTGAGAGCCCCATTATTTTGTTATCTTCATGGGTGGGTCAGGGTCTGCTCCAATGTGCTGAACCATTTCCATTATATCCCCACCTGATCTCCCCCAACTCCAACAGTGCTCGGTACATGCAAACATACAGAAAATGCCAGTTTAAATATGCAGAAGGGTCAGGGCACTTGGTTGGTGGGCAACACAGAGGTGAGGAGGCCCCAGGTAGACAAAAAAGACTCTGGGGAAATAGGCTTCTCCAGTTTAGCCCAAGGAGGAATAGGGGGCAGCAAATGGGCTCGACACCCCCCTCTCCCCCATCAAAGGTTGGTGGAACCCTCCCATGCTGGGCCTTTGAGCCCCCTCACTGGCTTGAATTTTGGCCTCTCTAAGTCCCAGAGAGATTGCTTTCACAGATCTTGTTTAACTTGAGAAGGACGGGGGAGGAGGGGCAAGGAAAACTGCATTCTTCCCCATCAAAGCCAAGAGTCTAAAGTAAAACTTCTGGTTGTAACTGATCCTGGCCTGTTTGTGATCACGGCCTCTTGCTCGCTTTCTGGCAGGACGGCCCTGAAACCCCGCAGCACTGTGAACAGGGAGAGACACACTCGCTTACTTGGATAATCTTGTCCTCGTCTGACATGACCAAAAATGTCCATCAGCCTCTCTGCTTTCAGCAGTTTTCCAGGGCAACTCTTCAAAACATTACTTTATTTAAAAAAGGGGGGAAAAGCCACCCCCAACCCCTACCATGAAATTCCACAATACTAATCATATTCCTTCTGTTACCAGCACCATCCTGGAAAACACAGCAGCACCAGCAGTCCCATTGGCTGATGCAAATTGGAGGAGAAAAGGAGGCTGGGGATTGGACCGTCTTCCGCTTTACACACACACACACACACACACACACACACACACACACACACACACACACACACACACACACCTACCTCTTTTGCTGCCATAGCAGAGAAGTGGCTTAGCAAAGCTCAAGACTCTCAGCTGCTCTTTCTCCGGAAATTTAATCTGCAAAGCATTTGGCCTCACAAAACCCATTCCAAAGGTGTCCAGGAGCCCATGGGCCCTGTGATCATCATTACAGACCCAGGGACGTTTGTAGCCAGTGACCCATTTGGCTGCTTGGGAGAGCTGGCTGAAGGCTTGCCAACATGGTCAAATTCCCCTCGCCTGCTCCCTCTAAGCTGAAACTGGCTTTTTCTCGGAGCCCCAGAGGTTAGAGGGGATCTTAGGAATGCCAGAACCACAGAGATGAAAGGAAAGGACTGCTTCTTGCCCAGTTTGGTAAAAGTACGATGGTCAGGGCAATGGGGAAGCCTAGTATTTAGACAGCACTGTGGCTTCTGCCTTCACACCTAATCACACCTCTGTTTTACAGGTGAGAAAAGCTGATGCTCAGAGAGGTAAAGTGGCTTGCCTGAGGTCACCTGGTTAGTGGGTGGCTCAGCCTGGAACCTAAATTGACCGAGAGCCTCTTAAAATCCTATCATTTCTTCCATGAGGGCACACTGTCACTGCCCACGGAGATGACACCGAGCCCTGTGCCAAGTGGCAATCCCTTGACTCAATGACTTGAGCAAGAAGAGGGTGGCTGGAATTGGCAGAAAGCCCCCCAGGGCACAGGGAGGTCACTTGGCCCGGCCTGGGAGAAGCCTGTAGCCAACACTACAGGTGCTGGTGCAAGTTCAGAGACCCCAGGCCAGAGACCCCTGTGGGTATATCCTGATTCCAGCAGCTCAAAATCCCACCACAATCAAAGATGGGGGACATGAAGAGCAGAGAGAAGGCTGGGGGCTTGAGAGGGTGCCCATTAGAAGTGCAGCTAACAAATGAGAAAGGCAGAGTGTCCAGAAACACCGGGACTGGACGCCTGGCCAATGTCAATAGCGACCTCACCAACTTCCTGGGGGAAGGAAGAAAAGAGGCCGAGGAGGCAGAGGCTCTGTTCTGCAGGGAAACCTACAGCCGACCAGTGGCACAGCCCCACCTTGGTCCTGAGAAGTGGTGTCACTAAACAGGAGTCTGCTTTCTCAAGTTGGGGCATCTGAAGATCTTGTGGGGGGAGGTCACCAAGTTTGAAAAAAGGGAGTCTCTGAATGATATACAGGAAGTGCCTCCAAGTCTAGGTGGGGCCTGCTTATGGGCTGCCTCCAGGTTCTGGCTTTGGCACCAGGCTGAGGGCCCCAGGGTCGGGGGGCTGAAGTTTCCTCACCTATTCCTCTCACCTGGGCGGGGGCTGGGTCTCAGTTAGTCAGGGGAGAGTTGGGGTTCGCCCAGCCCTGAGAAGGTGGGGAGGCCTTAATGTGCTAGGAGATGCCAGCAGCCCTCAGAGACTGCCACCTCTGCAGACAACCATACAGCAGCCCTGTCATGAACCAGCCATGTGACATGGGGCAAACGGCTTCACTTTTGTAGGCTCTGATTTTCCTCTGACGAAGGAGTGGTTCGGGCAGATGGTCAGAAATGTCTCCCTCAGCTTGTGGGGGAAGGACAAGGGAAGGCTCTCCTTCACTTGACATGTGAGGCGCTCAGAGACCCTCCACACGCCCTCCAGCCTGCTCCCTGCCGGGTGAGCGTCTGCTCTCAGGCAGCCCCAGGCACTACTGCCACGTCACGCTCCTCCACACCACCCTCCACACCTTGGCATAAGTCATTCTGGTTCGCTCAGCTTGGAGCACCTTCCTCCTTCAGCTCCGTCCTTGTTCAAGGCCCACCTTTCCCAGAAGATTTCCTTGAGCACCCAACCCAGCCAGCGCTGTGCTTTCTGCCTTGCACATGGTAGGTGCGCTGTGAAAACGATCGACTCACTGCGTCTGGGTCTTTATCCTGCAGATAAGGGAGAGCCCTGGAATGTACCTCACCTCCAGTGACAGGAAGACAGGCACAACTGCCTCTTGTCATCTGCTGCACCCCTGTGCTGGGCACACCGCCAGGTATACAGTAGGTGCTCTGTGTTTGTCAACTGAATGAACAAACTACATCCTATGGAAGCAGTCCCTGTGTGTAGGACCTCACCCAGGCAGGACTGAGACTGCTGAAAGATGTGGTGGAGGAGGGAGGAAGCAGATGGCAGCTCTTCTGTGGGTCCTGTGGGGTTGGTGGGGGTGCATAGACAGGCCTATTTATTTGGATGAAGTGGAAGGCAGGGTGGGCTGGGGCCCTGACCAGCACAGCCCAGGCACATCCCAGGGTCTGCCCTCATACCCTCAGCCCTGCCTGCTAGGGCCCTGGTGAGCAGATTTCTGGGGAGGCCACAAGTGCCCCCAACCTATCCACTCATCCAATCTAGCCCTGGCCCATGGACCTGGCTGAGCCAAACACTAGAATACTCACACAACTCTTTTGCAGGAAACTGCGTCACACACTCCCCCTCTTCCCTTCACTACTTCCTCTGACTGGCCCCTCGGCCCTTCTATCCCAGCCAGGGCTTCGGTAGGACTGACCTCTACTCTCCTGCTCTCTGTGGCCTGGAGAACCCACACAGCAGAGCACTCTGGGGTTTGGCTTTCCAAAGAAGTAAAATCCATGAAGAAGAGAAATGCAAATATCCGGATTTCCAAACACTGGATAATAGGATATACTGGAAGCCCACGCCCCACCTCCCCGCTGTGTAACCCTGGGGCAAGTCACTTAATGACTCTGGGCTTCCATTTCTATCTCAGAAAGATGGAATGCCAACATCTGCCCTTCCTCTTACCAACATGTTTTATAAACTGCATGGTTTTATATCTTGTAAAACAAAATATTCTGATTCAGAAAAGGTCACCTTGAAAAATGTCCCGCACGCCTTACTAGCTGGCATGAGCAGGCATTCCTCAGGTGCCCCTGACCTCTCCTTGCTAGCCGGCGTCAAAGAGAACAGACTTGCAGGCTTCAGGCCACTGTGCTTAGGATGTTTCTTAAAACACAAGGTCCCGGGACATGGTGATCCAAGAGTGGCCTATGGCCATGCCGATGGGCCATAACAGGAGAGAGGGATTTGCTACAATCGCATACCAGGCTCAACCCCACTTGTGTGTGGTTCACTCATTTTATGGCCAGTCCTTGGCAGACTCCTTCTCTGAGTTTGGCTCTCTCTCACCACCCCGTAGTGCCTGGGCTACTTCCCCGTAATCCAGTCCAATAAAAGCTTAGGGGAGGCAAACGCAGTTTTGCATGAGCCCAAGAAGTACCTGACTAAGAAGGGAAATGCAGAGCTAGGGCTGAGACAATTAAATGAAACAAACAAAAAAATCTAATAATTCCACATAGCATACTTCAAACGTAGACAGAAATGAACTTGAGGGTTACAGGAGCCAGAAGCTTCCCTCCATTTACTGGGATTCAACAACTCAGCTCCCAGATGGGGAGTTGCAGTGAACACTGGCTCTCAGCAGGGCAACTGGGTCACCCTGACTGTTCCCCTGCAGTGAGGCCAGGGAGTCCAGATCAGCACTGGGAACCAAAGGATGAGGTTATGGAACCTGAAAAGATGCAGATAGAGGGGAGGGTGATTACCCTAGGTAACCCCACTACCACCAGGGGGATTACCGAAAACCCAACTGCTGAGGGGTGTAATACCACACGGCTGCGGGATAATCTGGGGACAGAACAAGGGGCAGTTTCTCAACCCTAATTCCCCGAGGTCCTGAAAAATTATACTCTCCAGAAAGTGCTGGCTCCAGGGTGGAAATCTGCTATGTAAGAGTGGAGGAAACCTTGTGCAGGGAGATCTCTTCCCTGCACTTCAGACATAAAGTAAGACCTGTCACTTAGGCTGTGTATGTGTGTTGGGCTGGGCAGAAGGTCTCCAGTGTTGTCTGTTCCCTGGGCACCTGGGCCAAGGTATGTCTGGGGAGGAGAGTGAGGTCACCTGTTGGCTGTACTGCAAGACTCACACCTAAAACAACATACCTTGGCCTGGTACCACCTGGCCCTCACTCCCCACTGCTCTCCCCCATACCAGTTTGCCTCTGGTTCTCCCTCCGTTACCCAAGCTTCATGCATTTTCAGCTTTACCGGCACCCTTCAGCGAGGCCTTCCCTAGCCACATTCTATCCCCTCCTCTCCTGCTTATCTGCTGTCACAGTGCCCTGTTTATTTCCTGAATGCACTTCTCAAAATCTAGAATAATTTTCCTGGTTCACTTGTGATATCTTTCACAACATGTGAGCTCTGAGAGGGTCGGGCTTTGTTCAAAGGCCGCTGTCACCTCTGGGCCATAGCCTGGCACTTAGTCAACTACTGTAATAGGGGTTTAGTGACAACCTGTCACCTGGAGATTGGCCTTGCTGGATTCTGGGCAGTGTGTGGTTCAACTGGTCCCCTGGTGTTTAAATCCAGAAAAGTGGCATTTTGGAGGTGCTCATGAACAGTGCAAACTTGTTTGGCCCCCAAAAGAGAAGGCAGCCAGGTGTTGCCCTGGGCTTGAAGCTGAGATGAGCAGCTGGTGTCACACTCTGGCACTACAGCTGGATTTCCAAGGTCTCACTGAAGCATATCTTTTGCTCAGAAATGGCTGTCCAAGGAAAATGGCCTTGGAGGAGTTTGGGACAGGATAGGTCCACAAAGCCAACGTGAGCTCAGAGTGACCAGCCACCCACTTGCCCAACCTGAGCAGGTGGAAGCGAGGCAGAGGGAGCACCCAGAGCCCACTGCCCCACCTGGCCGCCTGGCAGCTGGATCCAGGCCGGTGGCTGGCAGTATCCATGCTGACAAGCCCTTGGACGAGTCCCTAACAATAGCGAGTGCAGATCTAGCTTGAGGAAAGAGAGATTTCCGGTCCCTGGACACATCTTTCCCTGCTACCTTCCTCCCGCAGCCAGGATCACTTGCTTCAAGTACCACTGTTCTCAGGTACTGCTCCTGCTCCCTTCTTTCCGTAGCTCCAGGCTTCCCGTGCATCCACTGCTACCCAACTTCTTTCTTCATCAGCATGTACCTGCTCGAAGCAATCATATACCTGCCTTGCTGTCTCAGCCCCAATGGGCCCAGTCCTCTCCCTGGCCCT
The DNA here is from genome assembly GCF_057876585.1 of Rhinolophus sinicus. Classification (NCBI taxonomy): domain Eukaryota; kingdom Metazoa; phylum Chordata; class Mammalia; order Chiroptera; family Rhinolophidae; genus Rhinolophus; species Rhinolophus sinicus. The sequence goes on along the minus strand of NC_142515.1, from coordinate 21,470,142 downwards.
CCACTCCCGTGGACCTGGAATTCCCTCCTTTTTCTGCCTATTTAACACCCCTCTTTCTTCAAGGCCCAGCTCAATGCCTCCAACTCCTCCAGGCAGCCTTCCCTGATTGTGCTAGTCTCCCCCCTCCCCCTACCCCAGCACTTCAACTCCGTGCCATGCAAAAGAGGCACTGAGTGACAACCAGCATGAGGGCATCACAGGCGGGCCTCTTGTTTCCCCAGCCTTGTACGAGGCTCCATGACCTGATAAGGGTACTGCTCCGCTCACCAATGGGAACTTGACTTCTATCTCCAATTCTCTCCTGTCATAGACTGCGGCAAGGACAACTGCCCAAACAAGGGCTCCAGGTGGGTGTCTCGGGTTGCCAGCACGGTCGCCTGGCTTCGCTGCCCTGTACTAAGCTTCCTGCTTGCCTTACCCATCTCACAAACCATCAGGGCTGAGAGAATCCTCAGACACCACTGAGTACAATCCATTCTCTGGCCAAGTGCGAAAACCAAGTCCACAAGAGGGAAACTGGCCTATTGTGAGCTCCAAGGTCAATCTGTGGCAGAACTGCCCCAGACCAGTGGTCTTACTGGTGACTGCCGTGTACTGAGCCCTTACAGTGTGCCAGGCCCTGCACTAAGCACTAAATTCCTTTTGAATCAGCATATATCAAACCTATAGCTGTGAGTACAATTCTCCCCATTTTACAGGTAATGAACTGATGCTTAGAGGATCCGAGTGACTTTCCCAGGGTCGCCACTAGTAAGCACCACATCGAGATTAAAACCAGGCTTATCTAAATTGGAGCCCAATTTTGAATATCTCAAAATAATCTCTAGCCTGGGTGAATGAAGTTTGGTGGAAGGTCCCAAGGCTGGATTAGGATGCCCAATTCTGCTCCCAGATTTATACTCTATGGCCCTTTCCCATCCAGCCAGCTCTGTGAAATGGATAACAACTACACACCAGAAACAGTCTTAGACCAGAATGGACTTTGGAATTGCTGATTAGGCTGATATAAAAGGAATATACATATACATGCTGCACTTAGAAAGACAAATGCTGTCAGAGACTAATGCCTTCTGACGACTGGACAGGACATTATGCGGGCCAGTCTCCACATCCAAATGGGGGCTGGCTCATTGGAACCAAACTCTTAAAAGGCTGTGGCACAGTTAAGAGTGTTAGTTCACTTATCTGCAATGCAGATTGCAATAAACCTGGCTTTCTAGAAACAGCCTATCCTACCTTAATTGGCACATCTCTTTTCTGGGGTAGCTTGGCAGTCTGAATTAGCAAGCAGGCCGTTCCTTAGTAAGCACGTAAACTAAGCAAAAGACAGAGAAGATATATAGAAGTCCACTTAAGGCCGAGGAAAGTGTGCAAAACTATCCCAGCCTCACATTATAGTCCATCCCTTAAGTACCCAAAATGCTCACGTCAATTAGAGTCTCACCCCCATAAAGGCAGGAACCTTATAGGTATGTACCCAGTCAGCATGGGGCCTGGACACAGGCGGTGTTCGAGAGTTGTGAGATCGATGAATGAACACTATATAGAGTATACTTCTCCCTTATAAAAAGCCCATGGAGAACCATTTATAACAATGTTCATGAAGAAACAGCTAAGTAACAGAACAGATACATCCTCAATGTTAAGAAGATTCCAGCTCACAAAATACGTGGCTGAAGAATGCATTATCTTTGACAACACAAAATAATCATTAGGACACACAACTCTGAGAGAAAAACTTATTAGTTTGTCTTATTGATAAAGATACATACCAAATAAATAATAAATGGTTACATTTCATTAAAAAAAAAGCCAAAAGCCCATGTAGTATATATCACTGCCTGGTTATACTACTTATAAGGAAACAAAAGCTAGGTGATTCCTATTTGCGACACACAGGACGGCATCAGACCTTAACCTGGTGTTCAGCAGCCCGATGCTTTGCTTTCTTCACTACACACACAGCTACGGAACAGGGAAACTAGTTGCAGCCAAATGTTTTTAGTTACTTTACCCCTTCTATAGCTCCTTTCTTTAAAACCTGACTTCCCACAGCCATTGCTGAAGAAGTTGGAGAGGTAGCCATGTTTATTCCCCATGACACCAGGGCTGGACACACGATTTAAGGTCAAATTTTGAACTCAGAGAACCAGAGGCCGCCGTCAGTTGGTGGTGGTCGCTACTGAAAAGTCACGCAGAGTCTAGTCCTGATAAAGCAACAGTAGATGCTCAGCTTGCTGTTAAAAGTGAACAGGAAGAGAAGGAAGGCTAGCCTGCAGTTAGCGGATCTCAGCTGGGCTCGAAACCTCCATGGTGCCCGAGAGAGACAGAGACAAGAGGAGCTGCTTTGGCTCATGTCGACTTTCTGGTTTCAAGGTCCCAGTCTCTGTGAGGCTGGAAAGTACTTCCCACCCATGGATTTGGTGTGGTTTTCCAGCATCCTTTCAATAATCTTCGATAATCCTTTCAATAATGAGCAAGTCTCAGTGGATGTCTGTCCAAGGCTTAGTTTTCTCACCTATATAATTTCTCACCTGGATGGACCAGCAGACCTCAAAATTCCTTGCTGGCACAATGTTTTGATCTTAGATCCTATAGCTATGTGCCTCCAAGGAAGTATAAGAATTCCCAGCGTTATCACACCAGTCCCAGGAAAGAAGCAAAGACTCAAAGGAGGAAAGCTGGGGCCGGAAAAGAATAAGCATGTAGTATGTAACGAGCATATCCCCACATCCTCCCCTGGCTCCTAGTCCTGAGAAGAAGGAAATAATCCTGGCAAGTTGGATGCAGCTTTGCTTAACACAGAAATCAGAGCAAGTGGGACCCTACCATCACTGCTCTGCCAGAAGTTAGACCAGATGATCCCTGCTGGAAGGTGATGCCAATGGGGTCTTTGAGGCAGAAGAATGTCCTACAAAGGAGGCATCTTAGGCACTGCTATTTATGTCAAGGGTGAAGGAGCTTCCATGGACAGGACAGAAATGGCACAAGACATGCCCTGCTGGTTGGCAAAGCCAACAAAGCTGTTGAATCTTTCTGCTAGATTTGTTCCTGTTAATCAATGGAGAAAGGAATCCTTTCCTGGCTGCGTCTCAGGCCCATTGCTTGATCAAAAATGCTTTTCCCGAAACAACTCAGGTCTCACTTCGGGTGTCTGACTTCTGTCCACCTATGTTCCCTGGAATAGGCTTGTCCTCAGTGCTGGGCACACATCACTCTTCTCAGATCCTCTTGGCTCTTGCTTGTCCCCAAGTTCAAAGGAACAATTAACAACATGAATTCCCTTCCCACGACCTATGAGCGTCATGCTGGAAGGAGGGGCATCCTTCTGTAACAACGTTCCAGGGAGTCATGCGGTCATCTCAGCCAGCCCATGTCTCTCCCTGACCCGCAGCCTCAGCAGCTTGGGGATGACCCCACACGGGATCAGCCCACTCTCACCCTCCCAGCGTTCTCTGTAGAGGGGAGAGATCTCAGCTGTTGGACTCTAGAGAAACGACTTAACCTCTTAGCCTATTACTTTAGCCACAAAATGGTTAAAGTGCCTTCTATTGCATGGGGTTGTTCCATGATTTCAGTAGAATGACGCAAGTGAAGTACACGGCCTGACACCTGGAGTTCACTATTTCTTGATTCTCGATTACCTTCCACACACATCTCTCTTTAGACCAATGAGATTACAGAGCACTGGCAGAACCAGTGCGAGAAGGCGACACAAGCAGAGTCCTGGCTCCCAGTGGGCAAGGCGAGTGCCCGGGGGGCAGGGATGGCGCTGAGACTGCTGACCCAATAATACGAGTGGAAATGCCTCAACACACCCACCATGTCCCAAGGTCAAAGGCATCACAATTGGGTCTTTGTTCCAGAGTTCAAAAGCCTCACTCACCAATCCTTCCAAAGCCAGCTTGTAGGATGCACAACACACCTCCCCTCTCCCACCGTCCAACGTCCAGCGTCTTAGAACTGGGAGACCACCCAGCTAAGCATCTGCAGTTGGGCCCTCTTCCTTTCTGCCCTCCACCCACTTAGTTTATCTGGTTAAGCTGGTCGTACACTCCAGGCCTCCTGGATTCTGCTGGCAAACCCAACAAGTGTGGGTTTGCAGTGAACACAGTACTGCAAGGTCCTTGTGTAAACATTTGCTGCTGAGCAGCTGTCTCCACCAAGGGTAAAGGTACAAAACTCCCAGCGAAGTAGAAAAGCCCCATCCGGAGAGGCTCTCCCCACCCAACACCCAGAGCCCCATAGTCTCCCAGACACGGAGTTCAGACGTGGGAGAGGGCTTGGGGAGGTCGTCGGCTCCAGGCCCTGCTGCCAAGCAGCCTTCAGATTACCTCCATTTTACAGATGGGATAACTAAGGCCCACAGGGATTAAGGGACTTGAAGCCATCCAGCCAGTAGAAGGTGGGCAGAACCTGGCTTCCAGGGATAGCAGCTCCCTCAGAGGGTCTGTGTGCCAGAGTGGGCTGCTCTGGGGAGTCAGGCTGTATGAGCCCCCTCAAAGAGCCACCCAGGACTCTTCAGAAGAGGTGGTGCCTCTGCACATTTTCCAGGCCTAACACAGAACCCCCACTTTATCAAGGCTCTCCCTCTTCCACTCCTAGGCAGGATGCCACATGTTCCCAGGGTCCTGGATACAGGATGAGAAGGCAGAGGACACACATGTCCCTGGGAATCAGGCAGTCTTTTACATAGCAGGCTGACTTCCTTTTGTGTGGGGTTTCCTCTTGAGCCATCGGGGCCAGTGGCTGGCACCCACTCCTCCTGCTTCTCCATGGTTACACAGCTATACTGGTGCTACAAAGCAGTGAGGTGGCAAGAGGGTCCCTAAGCCAGAACGCTACTTCTGAGTAGACCTGACCTTACACGGAAAAGCAGGCCCACCTGTCTTTGGAACAAGCTTCGAAACAAACATCTCTCAGCTGGTGTCTCTAATTCCACCATTAGAGACCCCCTCCTTTGGGTGTTTAGTGTTTCCAGAGCCAGGCCCCTGTGACAATGCAGCTTCCCTGGGAGGCAGGGAGGTAGGGCTGTTACCAGGACAAAAGCTGGAAGGAGACCCATGTGGGCCCTGGGGTGAAAGGCCCAGTCCTTATGCTAGGGACGTGGCCCTGCTGGGGCACCTGCTGCTGCTATCCACCTTGGTGGTGAATCTGGGCACACAAAGGCAGATCCTGACTTCTCTGAGAAGGGAACAGGCTGTGAAGACTCGAGACCCAGGAGGGCCATGAGTCAGGCCTATGGCGGCTCACCTCCCCCAGGAGGCCTGCTGGGATTTCCTTAGCATCTCTACAGCTACTTGCTGCCTATAGGCATAAAAATCAGGGGCTCAGGAACAACCCTACTTTGTTCTGACTTTGACCTCAGATGACTCACATCCCCTCAAATTTTCTGTGCATCAGTTACTCTATCTATAGAATGGGCACAGTCATCCTTTGGTCTGCCTTCCGTTTAGGGCTCAAAAGATTGGAAGAGAAATGAGTGAGGCAGGAAAAGAAAAACAGGCCCCTCCCCTCTGGGAGTATCCTCCAAACACAGCTCAGAGAGGCTCCTCTGCAGGATCTTCCCTCTCAGCAAACCGAAACTGAAACAGAACATCCCAGGAGCCAATTCAAGCCCAGCAGGTCCCGGGCAAGCTGCTGACAGATGTCCTGGGCCAGAGGTGTCCCTGGTCCTGCAGGGAGCTGCACCTTGGATGCCCTCCTCTTTTCACCTGTAAAGACTCCTGCTGCCAAGGACACTGAGACATTTGGGCCCACTCAGTGAGAACCCTGGAAACAGCAATCCCCTGGACGGCCCCAGATGAGACAAAGCCTCAGCTCCCAGTGACAGGGCGGTTGCTACAGGACCCTCTTTGGCTCCAGGACCTGGCTTCATCCTCCTGTCTGGAACTTCTTCCCAGGTCCTGGCAGCCGTCAGCTCAGCAGGGGGCAGTCAGCTCCCTGCCCAGACACTAGCTAACCCCCACAGGCCTGGCCTTTCCTCAGACAACCCGCCAGGGGCTCGAAGACCCTGGATGCCACAGTGGTGTCACAGCGTGCCTTTCCACCAGCTAGCTGGGTTCTCCTGCCCCTGCCTGGACCCTGGTTTGGAACATGGTCCCAACGGAGGAAGCTGCTGTAGGATAGCCCTGAGCTGGGAGCTACCCTCCCTGTAGGCCTCAGAGGGCACGGGGACCCTGAACATGGGTTGGACAGTCATACCTGTGTTGCCACCCTGGCCTCGCATTAACACGAGCCGGTTAATCACCCTGAGCAGTGGAGACATTCTTCCACCACCAGGCAAACTGCTGGCCTGCAGCCCAAACCAACAGGGGAAACTTCAGCCTCCTCAGCCCTCTCCCCGCCAGATGGAAATAACGTATAGCGCAGAGGTGGGGGAGGAGGAAGGGAACAAAAACCAGCCGTCCATCCGAGAAGCCAGGCTGGAACCCGGAGTGGCTGGCTGGGGCACTCACCACTTTCGTTCTTCTCGATGACATCTACCACCTCCCCGGCTTGGAGGCTCAGCTCTGAGTTTTCCTGCTTCTTATAGTTGGACACCACCACGTACTGTTCCAGGATCATGGGCTCGGCGCTGGTGTCCGCACCTGGCGAGGGCAGAAAGCACGCGGTGAGCCAGCGGCCAGCCATGGCCCCGCGGCCGGGGCGCCCCCTGTCCATCGGGGGAGGCTGCTTTGTCGCCAGCGCCGCTCCAAGGGGCCGCCTGCAGCCAGGGTTCGCAGCTCGCTGGGCCCCAAGGACAGGCCATATAGCAAGGCCCCACACCGGCCCGCTGCACTGCGGGGGCCGGGGCACATGGGGAGCTAGGGGACAGAGGGGAGGTGGGGGGAGGAGAGAGACAGACAGAGACAGAGGCCAAGGAAACTCAGAGGAAAAGCCTGCTGCTGTGATGCGTTAGTCACAGCCCAGCACAAGGGAGGCAGAGGAGAGGCCTGGGGCGGACGTGGTCTCTCCAGACCCCTCGGCGGCAGGGGTGTGAGGGGAGGGCTGCAGGCGGGCGGGTGGGCGGCCCATGAGGGCTGAGGCCAGAGTGGAGGAGAGAGAGAAAGGCAAGGCAAGGAGGAGGGCTCCTGCCTCTCCCCCAACCCCTGTAAACCCAGAGAAAGAGAGTCAGCAGTCCTCCCCTCGGGAGGGAGAGGGAGAGAGCCGGAGGACCGTCTCCACAGCCTGGGCCCAGGCGAGAAGTCAAGAGGGTTTGAGGCCGCCAATCACTGGGGTTTACTCGCAACCCTTAAATAGAAACACATGAGACCCATCGAATGAGGAGCTGGGGGTGGAGGCAGGGGAGGGGGAGGAGGGCCGAGACTGTTTACTTGAAACCCAAGAAGAAAGTCCCAGCGCCAGCGGCCGGCCAGCCCAGCCCGCCCCCCGCCAACTTTTCCTCAAGTTCGGCTCTGTGCCTGCCCCTTGGGCTCACCAAGGCACTGCCACCGAGTCCAAGGGCCTGGCACACACGGACCAGCCTCAGGTTGGCTCTCCCAGCCTTGCTTCCAGAAGGGGCCTTGGTCTGGCATGGCCACATGGAGACTGACTCAGTCTCCCTCTGCTTTTAAGTGCTGGGGTGTGTGGTCAGGCTCCCAGAAGCCTCCAGCCACCCTCTCCTGGTTGCTGCATGGAGCTTGAGGGATCAAACAGTGGGACTCAGCAGGAGGGCAGGCTCCCAGGAGCAAGCAACTCTTCTGTCCTCCTCAGCCACCGAACCAGTGCAACAGTCATCAAGCGAGCACCCAGCTAGAAGGTGGACTGACTGCATGCCCATCTCAGCTAACTGGCTGTGTGGTATTGGACATGCTGCTTACACCTCTCTGAGCTTCACTATTACCACCACCATCACTAGGGTGAAGGTGGGGACAAAACACGTAAAACAATACATGCCCTGCTAGGAGATGAAAGGATCGGTAAACCAGAGACCCACTGGTCACCTCCTATAGGAGGCCTTCTCAGCCACCCTCCACCCCACCCAAAAGGAATTCCTAGCACACTTCTTAAACTACGCGTCTACCACTCTATACATCTGCCAATCTCCTGGAAGGCTGGGGCTTCCCACTACCAGTGTGGCTACAGAAATGGCTGAGACAGGGTCCCCAAGCTCCACACAGCCCCGTTGGGGCTTCATCCTGCAGCTGTATTCCCTATATGCCCGAGTCTAACTTGGCAAATGTTCTGTGCCAGGCATGTGCCCTGTCTCATTTTATCCTCACAACAACCTTCTTACCTTCCCATTTTCACAAAGACTACTCAGAGGCCCAAAGAAGGCAAGAGGCTTGCCCCAGTTCACACAGCTGCTATGGAGAGAACCAAATTCACTCAGTGTTTTAGGTTCAAGCCCATCTCTCTTTCCATTACAGAACTGCCTCTGATTTGTTTCCAGACATCCCATTCTCTTACTAGCAAAATGATCCTCAACTTGGTCCCACAAAATTGCCTGGGGAGTTTTAAAGAATACCAGTGTCTGGGACCCACCCCCAGGGATCCAGATTTAATGGGTCTGGGGCATTTTTTTAGACAACACCACTCCCCCCATGGTTCTCATGTACAGCCAAAGGAGAGAACCACTGCTTAGATCTTTGGGTCTTTCCATGGCGATCTATCCTACCTAGGGCAGGGGGAATGGACGGGAAAGACACCCAGTGTTCCTGGCTGTTTTGTCTCACGAGGTATGGATCTCCAGCCCTTTGGAGACTCAGAGGGACCCTGTCTCAGCTGAGACCTGCCACATGGATATGCACACGCACAGCTCCAGGCAGACCCTCCAAAGCCAGGATTGTATTTCAGGCAGAAATGCAACCAACAGCTGGGCAGCAGGGCCAGCCCGGCTCTGCACTCAGCCTCGGCCAGCTTCTGCGCCTGCCCCTGCCCCTGCCAGCAGGACAGAGGCAGCGTTAGGCAGTGCTGACAGAGACGACTTCCCACTGGGCCCCTGGGGGCAGAGCAGTGCCTCTGTGGCCAAAAGCACTTCTTAAGTGCACCCAGCACAAAAAGGGGCTCCCTTTCTAGCTTGTGGGAAAACTCAAGATACAAATAGGAGTTTCCCAGCAGCAGGTTAGAGAGCTCCGAAATCCTGGGACTTCCCAGATTACACTGACAATGAATTGTGAGCCTTGCTATCGCTCACTGATGGGCAGCATGTCTCACCGTCTCATTTGATCCTCACAACAACCCTATGTGGTAGGTCCTGTTACAGTCCCATTTTACTCACAGGCAGACTGAGGCTCATGAGAGTAAGTAATTTTCCTAAGGTCACAAGGCTGGGACTGAACCCAAGACCACATGACCCCGGCACTTGTATTCTGAACTTCTACACTGTACCTGGCCTACAAGAGAGCCACTGGAACCCTGGCGTCCAAGGAGGAGCTCTGCCTCATCCTGGCCCCAGACACCTGGCACACAGTTGGTGCTTAATAAAGTTTGGAGTGTGGGTTCCTTGTTGATTCTTGTTATATCTATTGACCAGAACACAATGCCCATCAGGTGGTTGGCACTCAGTAAATGTGAAATGAATGAAAAGGCAGGCAGATGAACAGAGTGACTTAATGGTTTGTTTTGGGCCAATACAGATAAAGCAGGCAGGGCCTCACCTCTGAAATTCAGGAGAACTAGATAATTAAACTGGAAGGGAGAAAGGGGAGATGGGGAAACAGAGGCACAGAGGAGCAAGGAGCAAGGAGTTTGTGGCCAGAAGCTGCCAGAGGGGACTAGCAGTGGTGCTGGGGAATGGAGAGACATCAGCTCATTTTAATCCAAGCCAAGCAAATCTGAGGCAAGATTTCAAAGAGGGGGAAAATCCACATATTCTTCCCCACAGCCCCTTGGAAAATTGGCTTGAGCTTTCTGAAGACTGACACTCTAGGGCAGGTAGAAAAGTTAAGGAAATGTTCTCTAGGCATTTCAGAGCACAAAAGACAGGCCGTGGCACTTTTTGGAGGCTATTCCAAAGGCTGGGGGATGGACAGATGGACACACAGACAGACACACTGTCCTCCTGCCTCCCTCCCCACCCCAGCACATGCAGGCTCCCATCTTGCTCGCTCTGGCATCTGCCTCTTAGGGTGTTGCCTGCCTAGGGCTGCCCGGGCCGGCGTGAGCTGAGAGCAGGTATCCAGATGAGAAACCACTAGGCAGGCGGGCCGGTGGGTGATGTCATCCCACAGAGGCCGTTCTGGATCCCCTCCCAGCCAAGGCTTGGAAAATTGGGGGCTGAAGGAGTTAGCCCCAGGGAGGAGGAGGGGCAGTGGAGGGAGCCTCCTGTCTTCAGATGGGGAGGGTTTGGCAGAGGCATGGAGAAGAGGTGGACCCTTTCAGCGAGGAGAGCCCCTTGAAAGAAGGAAGGGCACGCTTTGTAAGAGTCTCATGCAGGGATGGGCCCTTGTGCCGCACTTAGAGGCCCTGGCTGAATCTGCTGGGGCTCTGGCAGTTCCCTGGGGCCCTGCCCCACCCTTGCCTCACACCTGCACTCCTCCAACTACCACCTGGATGGACTCCTGGCTCCTGCCCGGTCCTGACTGCCAACTTAAACTACCCAACGAGGCTTTTGCCAAGTCAGTCTCCTGCTTTAACACCTTCAGTGGGTCCCTGTGGCCTATAGAATAAAGGCCAAATTCAAGCTCAGACTTTCTTGACAATCTGAGCTCCCCAAGTTCTCTGACACACAACCCCCTGTTCCAGGCAACATTCATCATTCAACACATATGTCTTGGGCCCCCACTCTGTGCCAGCCACACTGTTCTATGCAGGTTCTTCCTTCTACGCCTTCGCTTTAGCTGTTCCCCCTGCCTGGAACGACTTCCTTCCTACCGACCCCGATTGTCCCCAGCTGTCTGTACTCTCCAGGAATCTCCTGATAACTCCCGTCACAGTGCTTGCTCCTGTCCTGTACTGGATTTTTTTCAGGTTCCTCATCTGTAAGCAGGAACAGTAACCCTACCTCATGGGGTTGTGAGGAGCATGGGATGAGGTGGGAGATTTGGAGAGGAGGAGGAGGGGTTTAGGTTTCTCTGTAGCTGATGAACCAGTAGGCAGCTTAAGGCAAGAGCCATGGGTGCCCTGAGAAGGGTGGCCGAGGCTGTGTCCCTGCAACATGCCCCTCTCAGATCCCGCCTCCTGCTGGCAGTGGGCTTGCCAGCTGGAGAGCCAGCCCAGAGCCCCAGCCCACGCTGGGGTGGGGAAATACCAGGCGAAGCAGCCCAGAGACCCTCGTCTACAAGGATCCTGGCATCAGCCTCGACCTCTGAGTTTCCTGTCTCATCTAATGCTCCAACATTCCAGATGGGGAAACCAAGGCCCCGAGAGACGGGGCAACTCACTCAAGACTCTAGCCCTTGACTCCGAGTCTGGCTGGTTCCCTCCCACCCCTGTCCACCGCTGCCTCCCCTCAGCCTCTTGCTACAAACAGCTGGGCTCATGCTGAGAAGCCAAGCCCCGCAGTGGCCCCTCCCCGGGCTCCCCACACTCTTCATGGTCCCCCACCCCCAAACTCTGAGCATCCCACTGAGGACTCTCCAGTACCTCACAACTGGTTCCTCCCAGGCCGGACTTGGCCTGCTGGCTTCTCCACAGGCCCTGGGGCGGCCAGGCTATACGTTTGGTGAATAAAATGTATTGTTGTGGGCCAAGTGGGCTCTGGCTCACTGGCTCGTGGAGAGGGGAAAAAGGGACAGGAGCCCAGTTATTAGCTCAGGCCCAGGCCCCCATCACAGGCAACACCATAAGGATGATTGCAAGGGGCTTGGGGCAGGCAAGGGGTCCTCCTGCGTTCTCCTCTGGCCCCGCCCCTCAGGATGCTCATCTCCCAGCCCACAGCTGTGGTGGGAGGCGCTGAGCCTCAGCTCTGACCCCTGGTGTGGCCCAGCTCCCTCTGACCTGACCCTTCTGCCTTATCTCCCAATCTCCAAGCCTGAACCTCTGCTCTCAGGTTTGGGCTGGGGCAGGGGGGTCAAACAGCACTCTTAGAAATGGAGGCGCTCTTAGAAAAGCCTTCTGGAAATCCCATCCCTCTTCCTGATACCATGTCCCTCAGCAACTGAGAACCCTGCTGTCTAGGTTTTCTGCAATTGTCCAGTAAGACCAAAGACTAAAGACAAGCCCCTGACCCCTGGCCCAACTCTGCCCAGAAACAGGACGCAGCCCGAAGTCTCCGAAAGCCATCCAGGCGAGGCAGCCCAAAGCCTGGAAAGCCTCCTGAGGCCAGAGGCAGCTAGCTCCAAGCTCTGCATCCCTGGGGCATGGGCGCTGTGGCCCCCACCACAGCCACAGAACTCCCCAGCCACTGCTGCAGATCCCCAGCGAGGCTCACTGGCCATGCTTCTGCTCTCTGCCTGAGGTTACTGCCTGCAGTGACATTAATAGTCTTTGGCTGGTCCATCTCACAGGGATGGCCAATTGAGTTAAAGTTGAAGATGACGGTAAGGACACACTTTCTGTGTGCCAGGCTCCCTGTGAGGTAGCATTGCATCCGCTTCGGGAGGTTACATAACCCGGCCAAGACAGCACAGCCAGGACGTGGCAGAGCTGGGATTCAAACTCACACACTCTGGGTCCAGAGTGCATTTGCTTAAAAACAGAGCTATGTGGTCATTGACCATCAGAGCGCTTCAAGGCTGGATCTGAGACCTAAAAATGGTTGAAAGGCAAGCAGAGAATACAGCCAGCAGAGGGGCAAGAGAAAGCAGAGAGGACATCTGACGTGCGGACAAAGGGCTGCTACACATCTCAGGGAAGTACACAGCAGGCGGCTGGCAACACGAGCTCCCACGCACGGATGCCTGGGATACACATGTTCACACACATGCACTCACATGCACACTGGGCGGTACCTGTCACGTCCTTTTTGGGAGACTCAGCCCAGCTGGAGAGCCACACTTCCGAGTCCCCGAGAGCAAGCAGCAGCAGGAGAGGAGAATCAGAGGAGAGAGAACCGTTAGGCAGGCTGGAGGTCCACCGGGTAGTGGGTAGTGGCTGCCGGCGCTGCTTTGGGCCGCTGGCGGAAGGCGGGGGAGGGGAGGGGAGTGATTTCCTGGCCCTGGGCTGGCTGCTGGGCGTGGGCCGGAGTGATTACAGAGGCACTGGGACACAGCCGGCTGGGACGGGGATAATGAGGTGTCTGCCGAAACGCAGGCATCCTCTGGAGCACAGAGAAGCCCACACAACCCTTGCCTGGAACAGGGCCCAAGGGTTATTACTGCCCCAGAGAAGGCAGCCTGGACCTTTCTCTCTGGCATGTGGGCAGCTGGCCCCAGGGGTCTTGGTGTCTCTAAGGATCCTCACCAGCCCAGCAGGCTCAGCAGCCTGAACCTGGAACTTCCAACATCCGGTTAGAGAGCCCAAGGCCAGTCTCCAGGCTTGGGGTACCACAACCTCTGGGTTTTGATGTCTTGTCCCGCTCTTGCCCCAGCCCCACCCTCTGAGGAAGACAGACCCTGGCAGAACAGAAGGAAGCCTCATATTAGAGAATCTCACATCTCAACTTCAACCCAGAAGGACAGGGACCTTTAGTGACCAGAAGAGATGAGCTCAGAAGTCATGTCTGATGTGGGCCTCAGTTTCCTCATCTGTGAAATGAGGTTAAAAGTTGTCCTCCTGCCATGAGGAAGGAGTGAAGTCAAAGACCCTAAAAGAACATATGATTGTGAGATGTGATATAGTAACATTTCAATGAGGCAGACAGCGCTTAGCCTAATCAAGGTGTGAACATTTCTAGAACATCAGAGGGTCCACATGTAATAAACACTGACAGTCTACCCATGGCATACAGTGGCTCCTATTACCCATGACAAGCCCTTAAGGTGGGTGTGCACTTTTTTGCCCCACTTTACGGCGGGGGGGAGTCTGAATTCAGCCAGGGCAAGTAACCAGCCCAAGTTCCCACAGGCACAGAGTGGTAAAGCCAGCAATGGAACCAGGTCTGGGAATACTCTGGCTGGGGCTTTCTCCGCTGAACTGCTCATTGCCTCCAAAGGAGCAGCATTGGCTGTAGTGGGGAAAAAAGGGAGGAAATGCTGAGAAGCAAGTCTGAGAGGCAAACCCTTGCACTGCCCATCCAGCGCTGTCCAGGACGGTTGCCTGACCCAATGACAGAGAGTAATCATAATTCTAACAGCAGCAAACCTTTACATAGCGCTGACTGTACCCCAAGCATCGTGCTGAGCACTTATGTATAGTCACTCATTTATTTTTCATAATCAACCTACAATGATAAGGTATTCCCTCCATTTTACAGGTGAGGAAAATGAACCAGACAGGTTAAGTAACTTGCCAATACAGTGTCCATGTCTTGTAGGGACACAGACTTCAGGTGATCAGCTTGATGCCACGCTCCATTTAAAGTACCTAACTCTCTCTTGCTTGGCAAGCCGCTTTCCAGTTGCCGCCTGGCTCCCCAGGTAGAACTGGGAAGCTTGACCCTTTCTATTCTTGCTCTAAGCCACAGAGTAGGGCTCCGGTGGAGAGATTTACCGAGGCCTCTGGAGGCTGACTGTCTGGATTCAAATCCAGGCTCTGCTCCTTTGAGGAAGTTACTTAACCTCTCTGAACCTGTCTCCTCACTTGTAAAAACCCAGATGAAATGATACGTTTACTGTGAGGCTGCCGTGAGAATTAAATGATGTAATATGCAGTGCGTGCTCAGCACAGTGCCCAGTGCACCGTCGGCACTCAATGACTGCCAGCCACCATCGCGACATCTCCTGGGAGCTTGGTTCAGTCAGCTCCGAGGCACCAGAAAAACCACACTCGTGGTACTGCAAGGATAAGAACCAGATGGTGCTCCTATCAGATGCTCCAAGAAATTGCTGGCACCTGTCGGAGATGCCTCCCCACAGACACCCCCAGGCACCAGGTCAGCTGGAACTGGAGGTAGAGGGACTCTGGGGCACTGCACCCAGAGACAAACATTTTGTGGCCAGAGCCTCTCACCGGGCCTGCCAGCTGCCAGCCTCCTCGGTTATCAGGAGCTACGCTGGCCCTGCTTTCAAACCCCAGTAGGGCCGAGACAAGGCAGACATAGCTAGGCCCTCCGAGGCTTTAAGCTGGGTGAGCCAGTGGGTCTGAGTTTAGAATGTGGGGCTTCATTGCCTGGTGCCACATGTTGCTAAAGCTATAACTTCCTGCTGCTGTATCCCAGATGTGGCCAACTGGGCTGCCAGCAAGGCTGTGCCAGGCCCATCTGGCCCCATCTGGCCCCACCCAGCCCTGTGTTGACCCAGCTAAGAGGTTACCCATATCTCTCTCCATCTCTGCTGGCTTTGTTACTTTATACACTCTCCTTTTTGGTTTCTTTGGGGTTTTTCAGAAGGAGACCTTTTGGGAAATGCTAACCCCTTTCAGTGAGCCAAGGGAAATTATTTGGCCTGGGCCTGGAGAAACCAGGAAGAATTGTTTTGCTAGGACAGGAGTCTTCACAAACTTTTTCTGTAAAGGGCCATATGGTCAATATTTGAGGCTTTGTGGGCCACGTGGTCTCTGTCCAGACAACTCAACCCTGTGAATGGGCAGTGTGCCAATAAAACTTTACAAAACCACCTGGTGGGCTGGGTGCATGTAGCCTGTGGGCAGCGGTGTATCAATCCCCATGTTAGAAAATGAGGGTTGTCAGAGAGGGGGAGATGCCCCAAAACCCTAGGACAGGGAAGTGGGGACACTCGGCCTACCTAGACAAAATGCTCACAAGGCGTTGGCTGCTAGGATGATTTTCATCAAGAATCATTGGTCTGATGCCCTTCCAGGCCCTTGGGGTTTGGGCATTTGGGCAGGAAGAGGGGAATGGACAGGAAAAGATCCCTCAGCCTCTGGAAACTAAGCCCCTACTAAGTATGGAAAAGCTTGAGCTCATGCCCACCCCCTTCATCCCCCATACGCAGGCCTCCCCTTCTTTCTCCAAAGGAAAATGGGAAGCGGACCAGAAACGAGCCTGTCTTTTTAAAAGAAAGTCTTTTTAAAACATGATTTATTTCCCAGTCCCCTGGATCCACAGAATTAATCCAGTCCCGTGGCTCCCACTCGATTTCGCCCCCTTCTCTCCAGCCCACCCGAGCAAGCCCTCTCCTAGGGTGGGAAGGACCCCCCTCGGCCTCATTACAATGAACAGAGGAGAGCCCCTGGCTCACAAACCCTGGCCCTCTGGCCAGGAGGCACACAAGGTTGCTGGCTCAGGGCTGGGAAAATGGAGAGACAGAGAGATGGGGTGAAGGAGCAAGAGGCAGGCGCAGCCAAATGAGCAGCTGTGACCGACACAAACCAACTGCTTCCTGACCTCCCTGTTGTCTCTACCTCCCTTTCCTCTGGTGACAGAACCAACAGCCCCACAGAGCAGGGTCACAGGGCCTGGTGGAAAGCGAGGGCATCAAAGTGGGAAGCTGCACAACTGGTTTTGCTGAGAACTAGCTGTGTGACCTTGGGCAAGTGGCTTGACGTCTCTGGGCCTCAATGCTCACAGCTGTAAAATCAAGCATTTGGGCCCATGCCCACGGATCTCTATGTACTTCTTTGATGTTCTAGACATTTCTAGCAGAAACCTGCTAGTCTCCATTATACAAGGGTACCACGGCTGAAACGAATCTTTCCAGAGAAACAGACCACCTTTCCAGGGAAAAACCACTTGAACACATGCTCAATATATGGAAACTCAAGTCAAAAAAGCAAATAATTCAGGAGGCATGGAAGGCAGAGAACTGGAGCAAGAATTTTTTTAAAATCTTGCTTCGTGTGCTTACTCAGCAGTTCAGCTTAGATTCTGGGCATTTAGTAAATCTCTGAGCCTCTTTACCTTCTGTGAAATGGGGATTAAAATATCTACCTTGTCTTCTTTGTAGAGTTGGTTTAAGAAATGGCCTAATGCCTGCAAAAGGTTTGGAAGGGGGACACAGAAGGGGATGGGAGGGTAGTGACAAAACTGGTGACTAACCAAGTGTGTGCCAGGAGACAGGAGGCGTGGAGACAGGGTCCCCCCATTGGCCATCCCCCAGTATTCACTCTTTGCCACAGCCATCCCTCCTGGCTTGCAAGATCAACAAGAATCCAGGCCCAGAGAAACTCAGGTGCTCACAGGTCCCAGCCAAATACAGCGACCCGAGGACACTTCGATGCTGAACCTGATTCTTGTGAGGTCCAGGTGACGATGAGAAATCAAAGAACAATACTCCAGGTGCCCCTGACTTTGGGGAAGCTCCGCTCAAAAACACATGTCCTGCGCACTACATAAAAAAAACACCTGCTTAGACCTAAGTTAGGCAAGGGACTCTTATTGATGTGTAATAAGGTTTCTTTTAGCCTTGAGTAACTCCAGAGCAGTGAGAATTGGGTTCAATTTACCCAAATCCAGTCTCAAATATGTTTCCAGGAATCCTTCCATCCCTGGTGTAAAGCAAGTTCCACCCATCTGAACTAATAAATCCAGAGTGGGCTGTGAGCCCAGGTGGGAGAGACGGGAGTGAGAACAGCCAACAGCACAAACTCCTCGGAGAATGAAAGCAAACCAAGGGCTCAGGGGGACCAGGGCAGGGTCACCCGCCTTATCGGCTTACACAGCCCTCGCCCTGGGCTCCAGGGAGGGGAGGAAAAGCAGAGACCCTGCCAGGGGCCCCGAATGGAATGAATACACCCCCCACCTCTGTCTTCTCCATGTCCTTCCATTCTTCCTCAGTGTGTACTCGAGACCTCTCCCTCTTTGGGAATTCTACTGTTGTTACCTCACTGGTTGCTAAAGATCTGCTGTAGCCTAGTCTTTTCTCTCCTTTTGTACAACTAAACTTTGCACAGGGCTAGATTTCTTAGGTTTCCTACAGACTCCACATTTCTTTTCCTTTTTGACTCAGCTACCAGGAAACTCGGTCACTACTTCCAGGCCATTAACTAATTAGGGGCTGACAGCTGCTGGCCCTGTTATATGTACTGTTGTACATATATACAACAGTATATATATATACACACACACACACACACACACACACACACACACACACACACACATATACTATTACAAAGTAGAGCACATCCCTCGTTGCAAGCATTATACTGTCATAAGCATATAATAGCTCAAATCTTTACAAAAGCCCTGTAAGGCTAACAGTCCTGTACAAATAAGTGATTCCTTGACAAAGAAGTGGTTTGTCCCACATGATATATTCAGTTTTGGGCGCCTGAAAGAGGTCATGATGCTCAGAGCAGCAGAAACAGAGGCGCAACCGTGAAAGTGATACATGTATGCCACCTGGGAAAAGCATGGCATGGATTAAGATGGGTAAGACAGAAAGCAAGCAGTAGTTCAAACATGACTTCCAATCAAGTCACATGGGTGGCAGTGTGGAAGTGTACAACTGCAAGGTGTGTGAGCTGCTGCTCACGTGGGCAACGCCATGCAGCTTCTCCAGGGTGAACACCAGCCTCCAGGTTGTCATAAGTCCTTACGGCACGAAAAAATCATGGCCTTGGACTGGGGGGGTGACGGGTTAATGCTGCTTCAGCAGCCACTCAGAGCCCTAGCCCTGCCTCCAACACGCCCAGCCTCCAAGGCAGGACTTGCTCCAGGCAGGTGTGACTCGGACAATGGCACAGGGTCCCACCATCGCTTGGTCTACTGCTCTTCTGTCCCCCATTTGAAATCTTTAATACTTTATGAACAAGAGGCCCCATAAATAATGTAACTGGTCTTGCCCAAGGCCTGAGGGTCCTGAGTGAAATAAATGCCAGTACAGAATTCTGAGTGAAATAAATGCAAGTACTCAAGAAGAACTTTAGTAGGGCAGAATTTCAGGTGGGTATCATCTGAAAGACAGAAGGCAAATCCTGAGTGGGCAGACAGGCCATTGTTTGTCTCCAGGGCCCCTGCCCTGCAACATCACTGGTTTCTTGTGGTACCCCAAAGGTTAGAAGGAACATGTGGGGACTCAGGACCAGAGAGGGGAAGAAATTTGCCTAAGATCACACAGAGAATGAGTGACAGGGCTGGGGCTAGAACAATTATCCCAGTTCCCACTTTCTTAACACCCATGCTAGGCACTGCGTCATACATTTTGAGCCCTATCTAATTTAATCCTTACAACAATCTGTGTTTTACAGATGTAGAAAGTGAGGATCGGGAAAGCTAAGGTTCTTCCCAAGGCCCCACAGCAAAGGAAGTGATGGGCCAGACTTGAGCCCGGGAAGGCTGGCCGGGAACTGGGAACAAAGGGGCCTAAACAGGGAACTACATTCTCTGGATCCTCCCTGGCCATTGGCCAAAGGAGGCTCATTTATTTCTGCTGGGCTTCTCTTTGTAAATGCAGCCATATTCCTATTCATTTTGCTTTCAGTAAGAAGGGGCCTGCCTCCTTCCCCAGGAGTTGCCTTTCCCAGAATCCAGAGTCCACATGGGGGCAGCCCAACCCAGGGTAGGAATGCACCGCTGACCCTCTGGCCACTCCGCTATGCAGTTATAGAACAGTCGGTTTCCCCTACTTAGGTGGGGAATGGGGTGGGGTGGGGGCTGGCCTGGGTCTGGAACCATTCCACAGCCCCTTAGGGACTAAGTCCAAGGGCACCAGCCTAGGCCAGGGCTGCGGGCAGCAGAGACAGCCCAGCTCAAGTGGGTGTGGGTGGAGTGGCCAAGGAAGCCCAGGGAGCACTGCAGTTGCCCAGAGGGGACTACGCTGGCAGGGGCTGGTATGAAGAAGGTCTGTCCTCCTTCCTCCACCCTGCTGAAAAGACCCGAAGCTTCCTGGTTAAAGACAGGTGCTGTGGTTAGTCAGAGGCGCCGTGGGCGGACAGAGGGGCACTGGGTGGGGAGGCCGGCGGGGTTCTGAGCCTCTGCTTCCAGCAGCTGCTGCCTGACCCGACAGCAGCCCCTTGGGTTGTGGCCTCCCCCTCAGTTCTCAGGTTCTCCCCTCTCCCCATGCCGGGGTGTTGGTGTGCAGAGACAAGAGACAAACTCAGCTCTGTTCAGAATTCCAGGATCCCAGCCACCTTCCTCCCCGGGGTGGTCTGCCTTGGTGGTCCTCCCCCACTTACTGGGATGTCCCCCAGCCAAAGCTTGTATCTGTGAGGACGATTCAGCAGCAGAAATAGGGGCCAGCAAAGCAGGATGGAGTGAACAGCCACTGGGTCTTCAGCCCTTCAATCCATCTCCACCCCCCCACCCCACCCCACCCCGGTTATCTCCAGAAGAGCTGTGAATGAGTGATGGAGTCAAAAGCAATGGCCCAGGACCCGGCATTGTCATCCTAGGGCTACAACCAGTGGAAAGTCTTGTGTTCTCCAGAGACTTGCTATCTGGACTCTTGCTATCAGACTATCAGTGGATCAACTGCCAACTATTTAATGAGCATCTACCATGTGCACAGCTGGGGCCCCTGGCTATGACCACTAAATTCTCCACTATCTCCAAGCTTCGGAGATAGGGTGCAGATCCTCGCGATCACAGACACTTTCCCAGGTGCTCCTGTCTGCATCAGGAGTCATGTTTATACGTTTGGGGAGGCAACATGGCTCCCTCATCAACCTGCCTGCTGGCACTGTTGGAGCTGTCACTTAAGTGCATCCTCATTCCCTGAGGCTGCCCAGACCCAACTGGAGTGCAGGCTGGGTCCTGGTGGGGGTGGGGCATGCAACAGTGCTGAGTCCTGGAGACCTCGCATCTGTAATTGGACCCCACCTTTGGAGAAGGGTTCACAATGCTGCACCTGACATCTGCCTGGACACTACAATTGACTGGAGCAGGATGGGGCTGGGGTGAGGGGCAGAGTTCACTCCTGAACTGAGGGTGACCATGACCCACTTTTCAAGGCTTGCCAGCCTCCCTCATCTTGCCCTGGGCAGGATCTCTCTATTGTTCACTGACTATGTCAACTGGCTCCAGAATGTCTAGTAAGTAGTATAGTCCTAACAAATGTCTGGCACATAGTAGGTGCTTAATCAAAATTCGTTATGAGTCTCTCCACCCAGATCTGAAGTTCCTTCACGGTCTTAACCCTGTTAGCATCCTCACAGCACCCCGAACACAGTAGGTGGTACCCAATAAATCCTCAGTGGCTGGTGGAAGGATGCACATTCATTGCACTGTCCCAAGGGTTTCATGGAAAAACTGAAGCCTGGCTTACCCAACTGCCCTGGGGCACTCTTCACATCCAGGGCCCTGAACTCTCTCTGGTCCAGGTTTTTGCCTCTTAAGCCACATGTAGGCCTTCTCAAGCTGGGGAAGACCCGAGCCCAGCTAGTGCTGGGCAGAGGGGCTCACCGGCAGGCCCCCGAGCACACCACATCCCTGGAAGGCTGCTGGCTTCCAGCATCTGCTACAAAGCCCCTCGATGAGACTCAATTTTTTTTTTTTTAATCCATAAGCAATATGGACTATGGCAAGATGGATGTTGCAGGAAATGGGAGTCTGAGCAAGAACAACTGGCTTATCTATAATGTCTGGTGGGAGCAGGGCTCAGCAGGGTTTGGAGCAGCCCCCATGGTGAATGCCGGGAGCCCCTGGGCCTGTCCACACCCCCATCCCTCTCCTGCTCTGCAAGGGCCTGGACCAATCCCCCGAGCTCTTAGAAGCCACGTAAACACAGCAGTGTGAGTGTGCATACACAATCACTGCTTGGGAAATCCCCACATCTGGCTCTCATGTGACTGAGCTGTGCCCAGAAGGCCACAGCTGGGAGACTCTGGAGGACAGGGGAGGGTCAGGAGCATGTGAGCTCCATGGAGAGCACAGAGTTAACTCTTTGGCACTACATCACAGGGTATCTGGCTAATGCCGAGCTTCCACCTGGGAGAAAAGCCAGGAAGGAGACCCAGTGCTCAGAGGGCCATATCCTGGCTCACTACACAGTGGGAAGGTGGGAATACTCCTCTGGTCTTCACCTGTAATAGGAAAGGGCTGCTCTCTGGGCTGGTCGATTCTGGTCAAGCATCAAGCACTGCAGAGACCCACGGGATGCAGATCCCTTCCCCAGCGTAGACCAGTTTGTTTAGTCAGATAGTTAATGAGTACCCCCTAGTGCCAGGCACCCAGCTGGGGGGCCATGGCTCTGGAACGGTTCCAAGTCAGGAGTCATGCCCTCCTTTCACAGGCAAGGACCTGTGGCCTCCAGCAGACCACTGGGAGCCAGAGTCCTCCTAACAATAAGGAAAGGGTTTGGGGCAAGTTCTCTCCAATCTGAGCACATGTATTCATTCTATAATTAGAACTTTATGAGCTTTAGCAACTTTAGCAAAGGAGTAGCCACCTGGAACAGCATCTCTAAAACAGCACCGCCCTGGACGACATGCCACAAGCCAAGGTTAGCAGACCTGGCACGCTCGGACATCTCATGCTGAGACTGACCAGCTGTCCTCTACATGGCTGTGCTCCCTCTTCTCCGGGCTAACTCATCTAAAAACCTCCGAGAACCAGGGGTGGAGGCCTCGCTCAGCACCCCCAGGTAGGGCATGCCTCCTTCTCACTCTGCCCTACGCCCATCCTAGCACTTGGCCACTGTATTATAACTGCTGTTTATTTTCCTGCCTCCCCAACACGACAGAGTCCTGAGGACAAGGGGCTCAGTGGATCCATGTGGGTGTGTCTGGGCTTCCCCCGCAGGGCCTGGCGCAGAGGAGGTCGTCAGATCATCACTGGACAAATCTACACCACAGCCATGGCAGAACAGTGAGGTCAGCTATAGGTCTGGCAGGAACCATCTAATCTTAGAAGGGAAGTCTAGTACCAGTGTCCATTCAGGAACTAGCTTCCTATCAATTTGGCTCTCAAGGCTTCTCTCCCTGTCTCCAGGAGAGCTGCTACTAGTGTCGACTGAGCCATGTGTTTAGAGCAGAGAGCAACTGAGGTCATCAAAGAAGTTGGGGACAGGGCCCTCTTACTCAGAACCCTGTGATCAAACACAAATGAGAACTGATGGAGGTGCCTGTGGAGCCATTAGGCTTTGGGAGGAACAGTGGCATGGCAGGGAGCTGACATGATCTGGGACAAGGGTTGCTTAAAATGTGCATGTTTGCAAGGTTTCCTCAGGGAATGTACAAAGAGTCTTGGTTTGGCCTCTTGTCACTAGCCTGTCATCACAGCTTTACAAGGACCTTCTCCTCCTGCCAGGAGCAGTTATGCACTCAACCCTGACCCAGATTCAACACTCGGGGAGCCTAAGGTGGTCCAGGGCTGAGCTGAGGAGACCCTGGGTAATGGGGAAAGGCAGCCCCCAGACACCTGCTGGAGCTTCCCCTACAATACTGCACCCAGGAGCCAGGAGCAACGTAGGGAAAGGGAACTGGTGGCTCTTCCTCCTGGGCACAGGGGAGTGAAGGCACTTTCTGTCTGAGGTGGCCCACTTTTCTTGGTACAAGACTCCGGGTCCAACATTCACAAAATACATCTTCATACCAGCTGCTGGGGGGAGGGGGGGGGTGTCACACGTGGTGATAACAAGATCCAGGGGGCAAACTGAAAGAGTTGGGAAAACCATTTTTTCCTTGCAACCATCTAAGTTTTACTGAAACTTTGGAAAATTTTTCTTTGCCTTCACATTTCAAAACTGACCAATTACAAAAATGCCACGAGCCAACTAAGTTACACACGCCACATTTCTGTTTCTAAACAAAGTAACTTCAGATCAGAAAAAGGTGCTAAAACAATAAGTAATGCGCATTTCCCCAAATCTTGTTTTTCCATTGGCTTTGTCATTACTGGAAATGTTGCCTCTTTTGTCACATGTCTGTAAACCAAAAAACCGAAGCGAGAAACAAGTAATTTTCTGGCTGAGGGCCGGGGTGGGAAGCATTTCTTTGCTGGACCACAACCGTGTGTCTCCTCCTCCAAGAAGAAAACCTTATGGAAATAAAAGGCAGATGGAGTCTCATTACTGCCTCCTGATGGGACAAGGGAGGACGATGGTGAGGCCGTCCCTTTAGATAGCTGTTGCCCAAGGCCCCAAATGCTGGTCCAGTGTTCCCTGTCCTCTGAGTGGTCCCCCTTCCCATGTTGGCACAGCCCCCAAACTTGGGAGACAACCGAATGTATCTGCAAGGAGCAGTCCCGTCTAGTCAATGTCTATCACCAGGGTCCCGCTCCCTCTGCCACTTCACTGCCCGTCTACCCTGAACACTGCCATCCACCCACGTGGATGATCCGTCCAAAATTCAACCCTGGCTTGATCTCCGAATCCCTGGGGAGCCTGTCTAAAATGCCAGTTCCTAGGCGCCACCCACAGGGGTGCTCATGCAGTAGGTCTGGGCAGGGCCTGGGAGGCTGTACTTCAATGAGCAGGAGCAGGATTCTGAAGCACATCCGTGGCTTTGCACATGCTCTTCCCTTCCAGACCACCTGCCTATTTCCCAGCAGGAGAAACTGGGTGATAGGAGTGAGGGGGCAGAGAGAAGCTAAGCAGGGCTGAGGGAATCAAGGCTACTAGTTAGTTGCCTCCTTCCTGGGAGCGGTAGGCAATTCCAGGATTTGGGGAGCCTCACCCCTCACCCACCCCTGCTTTGGGTGTCCAGGCCACACAAAGCAGGCAGTGGGGCTGCACTGCCTTTGGCCAGGGGAGCGGTGGCACAGACACACACGTGAACAGCATGTTCACTTTCTCCATCACATCACTGCCACATGGGCTGGTTGTGGAGCTGCCAATCAGCCTCCTTTCGTTTCCAATTAGTTGGCTCTGAGCTCCAGGGGTGACATCAGGCTGAGGACCTGGAGCCATGAAAATTATAAATTGTTTCAAAACACCAGCCCGGGTGAGATGCCAGAGGCGATGCCTCCACAAGACACGTTCGCTTTTGGAAGAGGCCGTTAGAGGGTGCCAGGAATATCCTGGCCATGTTCGATAAGCAGCTGAGCTTTTCTCACCGGGGGTGGGTGGCTTGGGCAGACACGAGAGCCTTGGGAATTGCTTTGAAATCTTGCTGATACAACTCTCCAAAGGCTTCCTTTCTAGACTCACCTCCTACCTCCCCTTCCCTAGCTCTTTGCTCCCGCAAGTTGGACAACTCTCCTTCCCTCAAACTTCCCAAACGCATTCCAGCCTCCAAGTCCCTGCTCATGCCCCCCTCCCCCACCCCAATCAGGGGCACCTGCCCAATCCTCTGCTCATCTCAGTCTCTTCCATCCTCCAGAACACATCTTGAGTCTCTCCCATCTTGACCAGCCCCGCTTTTATGGGGCTCCCACCGATTGTGGATCACCACTCATCCTGCCTTGTATTCACCGATAAATCCCGACAATGTCCTGCTTTCTCAATTGAGCTGTGAGCTCCATGGGGCCAGAGACCAGCAATTGCTTAAGGGAACGAAAGCCTCAGGGAAGCCTGCACTCCAGAGGGGAGTGAGTGAAGGCTGCTGCTGTCTGCTTTGTCTCTGTCTCCCTCTGTGGCTGGTGAGCAGAGCAGGTCTGGGGCCGAGAGAGAGTAGGCTTCGCTCTGTGTCCTGCTGGGGTACAATACTGTGAAAAGACGAGACACCAGAGGTCTTACAGAGATGCTTTCTCTGTTACATGGTGGCTCAGCCTCATTCCAGGGCTTGTGGTACAGTGATGAGCAGGACGCAGGTTCTGCCCACCCCTCACCTTCGGCAGGCAGCAGCCCCTCTCTTAGTTGCTTCATCTATAAAAGGAGGGATTTTTTAATAGTAGCCAGTACTTACGGGTGGGTTTTGTCTGACGCCAAAATCTAAACTCTCACCTTCAAGCTAAACGTGCTTCTCTTAGATGTAACTAAGGTAATGATGAGCTCATTAACTCTGTCCAATAATGCAGGTTTTATGATCACTAAAATGGAAGCTGGCCTGAGCTCACCAATTTTTCCAAGGAAAAGCATAAAGTAAACAGGATTTCACGAAGAACATCAACACTTGCCCAAAAGAACAAAGTTGCAACACTCTTAAGTAACCTCATTTGCATTTAAACAAGCAGCAGCTCATCACAGGATTCTCGGTTGGGATGGAGCACCGGCCCCTCTCCCTAGCAACAACTCCAGGGCCAGGACCATCCCACAGGATCAGTGGCCTCCTGCGCCCCCTAGTGGCAAAACTCAGAACTCCCCAGCTGTGGGCCCTGTAGAATGCAGCTTCCTAGAACTGAAAGCATTTCATCTTTTCAGGTCTGAAGAGAACCCCCTGCTATAGGGAGCCTGCTCTAGCTCACTCTGAGCTCCTGGAACACTGCTCACCGTGGGGAAGCGAATCACAGCTAATAGCAACAGGCCCTTCCTACTGCCAGGCACAAAGCTATCTAATTGCATCATCTCCTTGAACCCTCTGCCCCTTCCAGCTACACTGACTACTCCATTTTATAGGTGTAACAGTCAGTTTTAAATATCAACCTGGGTAGGCTACAGTTCCCAGTTACTCAGCCACACACTAACCTCAGTATTTTGCAAATGTGATAAAGTCCGTAATTAGTTTACTTTCCGTAAGATTATCTGGATACTCTGGGAGGGGGTGAGCTGAGTCAATCAGCTGAAAGGCCCAAAGGCCAGAGCTGAGGCTTCACTGAGGAAGAAATCTCACCTCTGCAGCCTGCTCTTGGATTTCAGACTTGCCTAGCCTGCCCCCATAAGCATAAGTCAAATCCTTGCAAGAAATCTCCTAATACATAGTTCCTACTGGTTCTATTTCTCTCGTTGAACCTGACCAACGTAACAGAATAGGTGAGGGATCTGCCCAGGGTCACAAGACCAGCCACACGTGGGACTAAGACTAGAAGCCCAGGCAATCTGACACTTCCCAGCACCCACACAGACTCCTGCTCATAGCCCACACCCAGTTATCAAAATCCAGCCCCTCCATTGTTGCCAGAGCCCTCATCTCTCACCTGTCCTCTCCTCTGTCGCTCGCCATTCATCAGTTAGAAAAATGCTTCTAAAATCCAAGTCAGATCATGTCCCCCTCTCCTCAAGACCCTTTAGTGGCTCTTCATCTCACTCAGTGAAAAGTCAAAATCCTTAAAATGGCCTCAAGGTCCTACCTACGTGGTCCTTGATGCTTCCCCAACCCCCAGCTTCATCTCTGTTCTCATCTCCTATTAACTTGCCCTCCCTTCTTTTCCATTCCATCCACAAGCCTCCCTGCCTTGCCTCAGGTGGGCCAGCATGCTCGCACCCCAGGGCCTTTGCACTTACCGTGCCCTTGGCCTGGACTGCTCTTCCTCAGGAACCATGTCACTCAGTCTGTCTAATGTACATTCTTATAAATACAGTTCATCACCCACAGCTGACTGCAAACTCTTCAAGGGCAAAAAGATACATTTCTGTAACCTCAACACCTGACAGTAACTGGCATACAGCTGGTGCTCAATAAGATCAGCTGAAGTTTCTGGTCTCCAAACAAGCCATGCTTGGTCCTTTCGTCCTACCTTTGCACAAGTACTCTCTTGGTTACCAAAGCCCAATACTCTCTGCCCAACCAGAAAAATTCCTCGTCTCCCAGATAACACCCCTGATTTAAGGCCACAGTGACCTTTCTTTTTGGATGGATCTGGAGGTCAGGCTGGCAGGTGAGAGAAAGGGAGGCGTCAAGAATGACTTCTAGACATTGGGCTTGAGCAACAGGGTGGATGGTGGGATAAGGAAGATACGAGAAGGTGCAGAGACAAATTTGAGGCTACACTATTTTCAAGGTCACTGGTCCTGTCTCCTCCATAAGGCTGTAAGCTGCCTGAGAACTTTCTTCCTGTTAGCTCCACCCTCCCCAAACCTGGCTTCAAGTCTTGGCTCTGTGTTCAATAAAAGATCCCTCTAAGAGATCTTCCAAGGAGGAGCTGGGGCTTTGGGGACTAAAATATGGAAAGTGATGAACAGGGAACGGGATCCATTTTCTCTGTGCAAATGTCCCTGGCTAGAGTGACCCTGGGAAGCTTCATGAGCTTCATGACAGAGCAGGGTGGAACCCTAAACTTGAACTGAAATCTTCACTTTGCCACAGACTTTGGGCAACCACCCTCTCAGAGCCTCAGTTCCTCATTTGCAAAATGGGAATCCCACTCACCATGCAACGTGGCTCTGAGCAGCAAATGAGGAAACATATGTAAAGTTGCTAGCACATAGTAAATGCTCATTAAATAATAATAGTAGCTAGCACTTTGGGAGAGCTTTTCGGGTTGCAGGCAGTGTTCTAAGCATATTTACATATATTCGTTTATCTAATCTTCATTAATTATAACCATACGAGGTGTATATTAATCAGGGTTCTCCAGAGAAACAAAACAGGGTGTTGTGTGTATGAACTGGCTCACATGATTGCGGAGGCATCATGAGCCCCAAATCTGATGTGGTGGGCTGGCAGGCCGAAGACTTGGGGAAGAGTTGCAGTTTAAGTCCAAAGGGAATCTGCTGGCACAATTCCCTTCTTGCTCAGGCGCGGTCAGTTCTTGTCCTATTCAGGCCTTCAACTGATCAGACGAGGCCAATCTATATTACGGAAGGTAATCCACTTTACTCAGAGTCCACTAATTTAAATGTTAATCTCATTCAGAAAACACCTCCATAGAAATATCTAGAACAATGCTTGACCAAATATCTGGGCACCATGGCCCAGCCAAGTTGACACATAAAATTAACCATTACAATGGGTATATTATTCCCAATTTACAGAAGAGAAAACAGGCATAGAGACGGTAAGAAATCTGCCCAAGGTCTCAGAGGAGAAAAGCCTGGCTCTAAAATCCTGCTGTCTGGCTCCAGAGCTGGCACTTCTAACCATGACACTAAGTGGCCATCATCATAAGCACACCAATGTAAATTAAATTCCTCCATCCATCCTTTTCCTGGCCTGAGAGTGGAAGGCAGAGAAACCAGGGAAGGTTTTCCCTGGGTGGGGCCCTGCACTGCTTAAGAAGTAGCATAGAACCCAACCCTCAGAGACAGAGGGTGGAGGAACCTGAGGGGTTGTCTGGCCTAGCCCTTGGCTTTCCAGGGAGAAGCTGAGGCCCAGAGTTGAGAAGGGACTCGCCCAAGGTCCATGGCTTCAGAAAGTAATGATGATGATAGATAGACTAATACTTCTATAATATAGTTATTATATGCTTCATGTGAGGTAGATACTCTTATTGTCTTTGTTTTAAAGAAAATGAGGAAACTGAGGCAGAGAGGTTATGAAACTTGCCTCAGGTCACACAGGGC
Source organism: Rhinolophus sinicus (assembly GCF_057876585.1). Lineage (NCBI taxonomy): Eukaryota > Metazoa > Chordata > Mammalia > Chiroptera > Rhinolophidae > Rhinolophus > Rhinolophus sinicus. The sequence continues at coordinate 21,441,082 of NC_142515.1, read as the reverse complement.
CAGAATCTAAGCCCGGGATCAACCAATGCACTACACGTCTGAGGCCCAGGACAAGTCTCTTGTAGAGGGGGATGTGCCAGAACACAGTCCCTTCTCAGTTCTCCAACCTGGGGCTCTGACAGCCAGTGACAGCTGAGATAATGCTGCAACTTCTCACGTTTGTCACGCAGCTCACCCTCCTGGTCATGCAGCAAATGCCCTCCTGGGCAGGCACACCTGAGATACCCCCTCCCCAGCTGACAGAGACGTGAACACTCATCTCATCTCACAGTCACATGTGCCCCAAGAGGGACACTACAGACTCCAACCCAGATACTGCCCAACACGTTGGCACTAATACCCAACACCTATGCACCACACAAGTAGACACACCATCATGGCACACAACTGTGAAGACCCACACAGCCCCACATAAACACATGCCCCCAGTGTTTAAACACATGCCCCCCATAACTTTCCACATCCCAATAAACATAGAAGGAAACACTTGTACACACAAAACATACGAACCCATTACTCAAAAACACATACACACGCCATGCAATCACACCTACCCCCAGTTCTCATCCCACCCATCATGTGGGCATACATACCTCTAATGAGCCACAAGCCCAGGCAACTGGACACAGATATCTCCCCACAGGAGCCATTATCGTGATCCACGTGTTTATACACACTTCCCATATCCCCAAGGGCCAGACCCCCAGATGGCTGCCCACTTCCATAACTCACCACCCCTACAAGTACAGACAACACACATGCCAATACAGATCGCTCCAGGCCGCCCAGCCCCACGTCGGTACACATAGAACCCTAACTCCTCCAAGCAGCTACACCCAGGCGTTTGCCTAGCCCAGCCCCCCCCCCCCACTCCTTCTCTGACCCCAGCCAACAGCGCCCAGCACACAGCGTTCTGAGGACTTGCCCCACCTCTCTCCCTGTCTCTACACCCTTCAAAAACTCCCAGCCAATGCTAAGTTGGGTAGGACCCCTCCCACCCGTGTCTCTTGCCACCACGCAAAGCCCCCAGTCCCGCAGCAAGAAGAACCGCTCAGAGTTGGAGGAGGGGGAGGTCTGCGCTGCACGCGCTAAAAACTCAGTCACTCAAGTACGATCCCCCTTTTTTCAGTCCTGGATGCCACTTTCCCTCAGGGAAAACCCTGCGTCTCTATTAACCCTTCCATCACCACCGCACCGCGGGAAGGACCTATGGAGAAGTCACAGCAGTGCCCAGTAGTGGGCACCACAGCCGGGGGTGGGGGAATGGGGGGGGAGGAGGGGACGGATCCGCTGCCAACGTTGTGGGGACTTAGGCCCTTCCCGAGACACCCCCACACTCCTCATGCACCCACACCCATTCCCACAGGGGCGAGTCTGAGGGACTGAGTGGGAGAAGGTGCAAGCAGCAGAGATCTTAGGGGCATTGGCTGGGGAGCCCGACAACTGAAGGGAATACCCTGGCCCCACAGGACCACAGGGAGGGCAGGCAAGGACACTCCCCCCGCCCCCCACCCCACACCCCGAAAGTCCACCGCAGGGTCGAAGAGGCACGTGCACAAAACGGGAGGGGAGGTTGGAGAGGAAAACGCCCGGAGGCTCCCTTACCTGATTTCCTCTTGGAACTGCCATAGTCCCTGAAAAAGAAACAACAACAGATAGACATGGTTAGCGCTCCGCGGGGGCCCGGGGCTGCCGGGCTGCAGGGCTGCGGCTTCAGGGCGCCCACGGGCAGGCTGCGGTGGGTACCCGGCGCCGCTGCTCATGTGATCCCCGCTGCCGGGGAGCCGCGCGCTCCGCAGATGCACGCACAGCGCGCCGCGCCTGCCCGCAGGTCCCCAGCCAGCCGGGCCGCCAGGCATGGTCCGCCCGCCCCGCCCCGCCCGCTGCTAGCACCCCCGACCTCGCCTCGCCCCGCCCCAGGCCGGCCCGACTGCAAGAGGCTCGATGGGCCGTTTGTGCCCTTTCCCAGGTACCTTCCCCCATCCTAGGAGGATGCGGGAGGGCGAGGCAGGTTCCCACGCACTTTGTAAATAGGGAAACTGAGGCCCTGGTTGCTAGAACTCAAGCCCTGCCTGCGCTGGGACCCCGCTCCATCCTGCAGCGTTTCCCCTCCCAATTCTTGGCATCACCAGCTCATGCCTACTGAGCCTTTAAGTCAACTGAAACGTCACCTCCTTAATGTGTCACCCTTGACATCTTCCCACTCTCCAAGTTGGCCTTCAAGTAACCGCATATCTGTGTGACCCTTTGATTAAAGTCTGTCCCCCCCCCCCCCCCCAGGACCAAACTCCCTGAGGTCATACTGTAGCTTGTTTCCCCTCACTACATCTCCTGGGCCTGGGGTAGGTGATGGCTAAACGTTGGTTGTAGGCTGAATGTTGAACAGATAGGCTGGGGATTCAGTAGGGGAGAGAGAAGAGCATACTGCGGGACCACACTGGCGGGGCCAGGATCAGTAGGAAGGAGGTTGAGCTCACTTCCGAGGAAGTGAGCACTGGGTTCAAATCTCACAACTAGCAATAACCCAACACCTCTCAGCCCCATTTACCTGCCCAGGACTACCCTAGCCTGGAGCCTGCCCTGCCCTCCAGCGGAGGAACTAACCCGGATTCAAAATCTGGCTATTTCCCAAATCTTGCCTCCAGGTAACCTTCTGTGCTTGCTCCAGCTTTGGGCCCCTCCCACCACCCCTTCCATTCATCAATCCTCTGGGGAGCCTTATAGGCCCCCTAAAATGTTGGAGGTTCTGTTAAGTGCTGAGGAGACAATGGCTGGGGATCTATCTGGAAACTAGAGGAAATGCCTTTCATTTCCCCTGGGGAATCAAAGAAAATGCCAACTGTGAGCCTTGGTAGAAGCCAACTGGCCAGCTAGGTCTGTCTGCTGCAAAGGACAGCAGGTTCACAGGGAAAGTGTCAACTTCACGGAGACCCAGAGATTCTGATCCTGGAGGTCTGGGGGGTAGCCTGGGCTTTTGGGACATTTGTTAAGCTCTAAGTTGATTCACCTGCACAGCCAAGGGTGAATCCCACCCCCTCCACTCCCCTAGACTCCTATGTTTCCTAAAGTTTGGGCTCAGAACCCAGTGAATTGGAATGCTGGGGCCAAGGAAACTGCATTCCTAATACCTTCCCCCTACCCCACCCTCCTGCTTGAGCACCCCCTAGGAATTTCATGCCTCTTTCAATCCTCACATCCACACAAAGAGGAAGGTCCTATCATCCCATTTTACAGATGAAGAAACAGGTTCAGCCACTGCTCAAGGTCACCCAATGTGGGGAAGGGCGGTGGTTTACAAGCCCACTGACAGGAATGACAACTGCAGTGTGGATGGGCTGGAGGACCTGGTAAATCTGTTGCCTGGGAAAGGATTAGGAAGCTGGGAGAATTACCACCTGCCCCCCCCCCCCCCAGCAGACCCTGAAAGGGCACGCTTATCTCCTTGGGGCAGAAGGGAGCCTGGGAGAGGCTGTGTCCCAGAGGGCCTAGCTGTTCCCCTTGATGCTCACTCATGGGGAAAATTCCCAGTGAGGAAGAGGAGAGCATTGTATGGTGACTTCGTCCTTGCCCAGCAGACTTGCCACTCCCAGGGAGGGAATTCTTTTCTCAGGCTTGTTTTTGCAGACTGAGGCTTGGGGAAGGGCAGGGAAAGGAGGAGCTGCCCTTTCTGGTACCCCTCCCCCCACCTTCTCCCTCCTCTCAATCCTACAGGAGAAGACCCTGGGCCTGGGACCAAAATGGCCCACTGACCATCCCCTGGCTGCCAGTAGTTCAGACAGTGAATTCCTCACAGTGATGGCCTGTCTGTCCCCCTGTCTGTGCAACTACAGGCTGCCCAGGATTCTTTTTGAGCTTGTCAACAGCCCCAGGGGGGAAGCAGGCAGGTCATTATCCTGTGACCGGTGCACACTGAGGCTCAGGAATGAGAGAGGGACATAATTCACAGGCGCTGAGAGCCTCCTCTGTGCCACGCTGGGTCAGCAACTGAGTCTGGTCATTCAACGGGATCCTCTGGGCCTCAGCCCCACCAACTTCACTGTCTGCCCCCTGGGCCAGCGTTGGCTGAGAACCTGGGGCCCACTACAGTCTCCACCCCCTTTGCTACAACCCTGACATGCAGACAGCAGTGATGCCAAGGGGTGCTCCAGTCCCCACACTATAATCTCCACCAGATCCCTAAGAAACATTTATGCTTAGTAAGAACAAGGTACTGGCAGTGCCAAAGCAGCTTCCAGACAAATACCCTGGCCAGTCTGTCCTTCAACCAGAGTCAGCCCTTCCTACCTACACGTGGTGTGGTCCCTCAGTTTGCAGGTGAGGAGAGCAAAGCTTAGAGAAGCTAGACAACTTGTTCAAGGTTTTACAGCAAGTAGGTGAGGCTGGGATTGAGCACTAAGAACCCAGGCCTTGCTCTGGGGGAGCTCAAGACAAGATCCCAAGCACTGCCACCTCCTGGAGTTCTGGGTACAGGGGAGGGAAGGGAAAGCAAGTCCCTGGGGCCTGAGAAGCACACGGAGTTAATGGAGTGGAGGCTGAGTCCGGGAAGTGGGGCAGCTGGGCTCTGACTGAATGGAGGGAACGGCAGGAACAGGAACCGTTCACAGCATCTGGCCTCCAGCCTCTTGGCAGTTTCCGGTTGGGCACCTTTTAGCAAAGCCCTCTCGTATTTTTAGCTGCTGAATATGCTGAGAAGCAGCTTAGGTATCCAGTGGCTGGGCCTCCCCCATCCCTCACATACTGTAGCATGGAGAGAAAAGGGCAGGGCTCCCCGCCTCTGGCACGCCCACCTCCCACTGCCCTGCAACCAGTCCTGGCCTGTGCAGGACAGCAGGCCCTCTGTTGGGGTCCAGTTCTCAAATAAGTCTAGATCGCCCTCCCCTCCCCTCCTCGCTCCAGTTTGTGCCCTGAGCTGGCGCTGACAGCCCCCACTTGCCGGTGATTCCACTCGGGGTGGGTCACAGTCTAGCCTGCTTCTGACCTGCTGCTGAATCACTATCTCCCAGGGAGCCACGGGAAGGAGAAGGGAGGGGAGGCGAGGGCCAGCGTCTCCCTCTAGTGTCTCCAGAAGTTAATGTAATTAAAACGGCCTCCCAGGCTGTGTCCTTCACTAGGCTCTGTCAGGCCACTTAGCCTTCTCTGCAACTGGTCCAGGAGTGACGAAGACCATGGGTAGTGACCAACCATCCCAGGCAAACCGGGACATGGGACTTCCAGGACTCAAACTGGGAAAGACACAAACTGGGACAGTTGGTCACTCCATGGTCCACAGGTCTGGCCTGGCTGGGGAAGATGTGTGCAGCTCCTCCGACCCAGACCCACCACTCCCCCATTGAAACAGGAACTCCTGAGGCCTCCCTCTCCCCCTCCCGCCCCCCAGGATACAAACAGTTCATCTTTTGGCTCTTCCTCATAGGATGAGGTTCTGAATGAGGTTCATAGGTGGTTCTGGAGCAGACAAATTCAAGTTCAACTCTCCGCCCTTTGCTGAGTGGTCATCTTGAGCTACCTGCTTCACCTCTTGAGCCTCTATTTTTCTATCTACAGCATGAGGATGATAAGCACAGCAGCCCCTTCGGATTTGGGGAAGATGAAACATACAGTATGCATAACGGGGCTGGCACAGTGCCCAGCACAGAAAATGCTGCATAACTTGTCTTTTTATTCTCCTTTTTTTTTTTAATTCTTTCATACCTGAACCTGACTCCACCTCCGTTGCTACCCAAATGGCAAAGCCTGTTTAAATCTTAAACTTGGGCCCTGCAGAGCCCCCTTAAACAAAAGGATGGACTTCTTCTTAAGGACCTTACCACGACACTGGCAGCACAGTGCCCAACAGGGGTGATTCCAGCCCCATTTTCAGTCATTTTGGGCTTTCACAGACACGAAAACAACCAGGGTCTCTGTTTAGCGCTGTCCACCCAGGAAAAGCCTGTTTCTACACCCTGAACATTTGACCTGGGCTCTTCTGGCAACAATCATATTTTCAGGATGACAATGACCCATAGGAATTGGCTTCTCTGGACTCATTTACTAGGATGCATTTAATATCCCAAGGAGTGGCCAACTCTTAGAGCCCCAAACCAAGAGATGGGCGTTTTCATGCTAATGACACCCAGAAGGGTCATCTTCTCTTTTCCTCCCTTTTCATTTCTCTTGGTGCTGTGCTCCTTCCCCAGACATTCTAGTGAAGGGGCAGCTGTTGGAGACAGCAAAGAGGGAGAGGCTGGAAAAGGGGGCAGGAAAGGCATTTAACAATTCCTATGTGCTGGCCACCTGTTTTTGCACATGCCTCCCTACCCTCTGCCCTCTCTTGAAAATTCCCAGCAGGCATTTGACCTCAGGGCTCTGAAGTAGGTTGAGGTGGTGTTAACCCATTTTATGGACGAGGAGACTGAGGTCCTGAAGGTTGAAGTGGCTTCCCTAGGCTCACGAAGCTACAATGACAGACCTGACCCAGCGTGCTCCCCACACGGAGGCCCACCAGGGATTGGACTGCAAGGAGAGGATGTGCAAGCAGCAGAAGCAGACTCTCGCTGGGGAAAGGAAACGGCCATCCTGCCCATCAGGGTTCCCAGAGTGAGAGGCAAAGCCAGGAAGAGCCACTGAAGCAAGGGACGAAGTAGGAAAGGAAGCCCAGTCTGGCTGGGCCGGCTCTGTGGAAGGATGCAGAGTCCTGCTAGGTGAAATTCTGAGTGCAACTGGGCCTGTCCTCTGCTGCCTGCCTCCCCCCTCCTCCCGCTCCCTTCTCACTCCCATCAGCGAGTGTCCTGGCAGAGGAGGACAGGCACGCAGCAACTTCCAGCCTGATGTTCTCACCTCCTGTCTGCTGGCTGACATTGGCTGCTCAGCTCAGGATGGCTGTCTGCAGGGCCTGCTGCCGCTGGGAACTGCTCAAGAGACCAGGCGGCTCTGACTGACCTTGACCGCCAAGTGGTCTCAGGGCATGGGCGGTACCTAGAATATGGGGGCTGCAGGACTTGGTATGCGCCCCTGACCAGGGGAGTGACGTGGAGCCCTTGAGGTATGTAATGACGATTTTGGCTGCTGTTATCAACCAATAAGCACTTTTCCAGCTCCCACTGTTGGCTATCTTGTGAAGGCCTGTGCAGGCACACACACAAAAACACATGACATGTTTCTGGCCTGAAAATTTAGGGTGATTGGGGGACCACATAGCACAGTGAGGAACCTAACATTCTGAGACAACCTCAGTTGAGAGACTAAGAGTGGTGATACTCCAAGAGCAGAAAGATGGATCCCAGGGCTGTATGGCATCCAAGTTGGCTTCCTAGATGAGGCAGCTTTGAAGGATCCATCAGGGAGGGTGGATCCATGGAGTGGGAAGAAAGAGGAAAGCTCTAGAAGCAAGAACATGCAGCTCCAACCAGAGGAACTGAACTGGAAAGGGTGAGCCAGCAGGGGGAGGGAAAGGCCAGGCTGGAGGAGAAGGCAAGGCTCTGATGTCCAGCTGTGAATTCCTGAAGGTTTCAGAATCAGGGAGTGATGTCAAGGCTGGAGGAAGATTGTTGTTAAGAGGCCAGGTAGTCAGCTAGGGGGTGGGGCAGGAGAGAGGTTGTGACAAGTCTGGCACTGCTGTCACCCCCGGGTTCTAGGCCTGGCTCTGCCCCAGTGGCTGGTGGACCAGGGCAAGCTGCTTCAAACTAGTGCTTTTTCAAGCGACAGGCTGTCACCCATTAGTGAATTCTGCAATCAATTTTGTGTATCCCAATAAGCATATTAAAAAGAACAGATGAAAAATCGAGTCACCCATAGTAAAGTTTAAATAGTGTTTCGTGAAACTTTGGTTTCAGATCTCTTCCTGTCTGTCTCTCTGTATTGCATTGTGATGTGAAATTTCTTACAGTCATAGAAAAAGTTTTAAAAACACTAACAAATTCTCAGTTTCCCCATCTAAAATGAGGCTACCCTGAGTGTCCTCGGGGGCTGCTAATTCTCTGTGAAACCAATACAGCGAGACAGAGCATGTTTGTTCAGAACTGGGCAAGGAGGGTCTGAGTGAAGGGGCTTCAGCCGAGGTTGGAGAATGTTGGGGGGGGGGTTCCACCCTGCTTAGCCCCTAGTTGGGTTTTTGTTCTGGCCCTTGAGAGCCTTTGCACGGAATGGTCTCAAGGGGCAGCGACCTCCAGGAAAGACAGATGGAGGGAGCATGAATGCTGTTCTTTGCCCCCACTTGAGCCCTGATCTACACTGTGGCACTGAGAGCCCTTGTGTCCAACAAGAATCCGTCCTTTCTCCTCAGGAGCTGTGTTTTCCAGGGTTCTGAGAATGGGCCCCATTGTGACCATGTGGACAGTCGAGAGAGGCCGGAATTCCTGCCCGGGGCGCAAAAGCTGAATTCCCGGGGAGGGCAGGGGTCTTAGGTTCCCCCCACCCCCCAATCCAGGCTGTGTCCCAGAGTGGCTGATGCTATGGCTGTGGCAGACCCCAGAAAGCCCTCAGGCACTATGTTTATGCCCTGAGTGTCCCAGAGGATCTTTGTCGTTGCTCCATGCATAGCAAAAGGACAAAGCACTGTCTGTCTATCTGTCTCCTCTGACTTGACTCACCATTCTGGGCAAAGGCCCTGAGCGTGTCTGCAGCCCGGGGACAGCTCCACCACGTCCAGGCCTCAGAGCAGAGGGTTAAGAAGGTGGGTGGGGTGGAGCCTCGTTCAGCCACTTACCACTTCATGACACAGGCAAGTTACTTAGCCTCTCGCTATACCTTCAGTTGTCAAAGGGATAAAAAGTTCCTTTGTTGTTGTTGTTGGATTACCTGGGATAGTGTACAAAGCTCTTAGAATGGCATCTGGCACTTGAAGAGGACCCCTGGCCAACAGCCTGGATTCACGAGAGGGGCTAGATTTGGTGTGTGGATAGCGGCCACAATATAGTAAGTGTTGACTGGCTCACCCTCAGAGGTTTGGACTCTGGCTCTGTTGCCCACGGCACCAACTCAGCACCATGAAAACAAATGGGCCTGATTTCCCACCTGAGGAGTTCTCCAAGGGGTTCCACCCAGATAGTGATTAATAAGAGGGAAGTGGGGGGCCAATAAAAGCTGGTTTCCTAGAGGGGAAATGAAGCCATTTGGCCCACTGACCATGGACTGCTGCGAGCTCCCTGCAGGCTAGCTGAGCTCCTGCTCTCTACTCTACCAGGCTCGTCCTGGCCGCAGGGCTCCCTGGATTTCTGGGGACTGCATGCCAGACCTGGGACACCACAGAAAAAGCAGTGACAAAAATGCGGTGATAGGATTCAATTATGAAGTCCCTAAAGACAGGGGCAAGGAGGGTCTACCATGTTTGGAGGCCTTTCCTGTCTCTCTCCAAGTCCATTCCTCCCTCCCTCCCTCCCTCCCTCCCTCCCTCCCTCCCTCCCTCCCTCCCTCCCTCAACTGAAGGGTTGCTATAGCTCAGACTGTGTCTGAGCAGAAGAGTGGTAGAAAACACAGGTCTGTGCTCACAGAACACACAGCTAGTTGGAGAGAAAAGACAAACACCCAGGAAAAGAAGACATGAAGTCACTTTATGAGTAGGGGCCCCACGGCCCTGTCAACAGGATAAGTTGTATAGGAATTCCCAGGAAGAAGGGGAAGTCTGAGTGGTCTGGGGTGGTCAGGGAGGGCTGCCTAGCAGAGGGGGCACTGCAGCTGCCTTTGAAAAAGATGAATATTTAGAAACAGCAGAGGCAGGAAAGAGATTTGGAGCGGAAGGGATGATGTGAGCAAAGGTGCAAGGGCAGGATAGATGTGGGATCGTGTGTGTGTGTGTGTGTGTGTGTGTGTGTGTGTGTGTGTGTGTGTGTGAGACAGACAGACAGACACCAGGGTCCCACTGCTGAGCAGATCTCCGGCTGCTCCTTGGCTGTGGGCCCCTCACTCCCCAGCCCTGGCCTAATTTTCCAGCTGGGGCAGGGAAGCTGAGCCCTGCTTCCCACAGAGGCCCAGGAGTCTGTCCAAGGTCCAGCTGTGCTTATTTCTGCCTCGGCCTCCATGGGAAGCGTGCTTGGAGCAGGGCCCCAAGTTTCTCCTAGGCACCTAGCCTACTTGCACTGCCTGGGAAGGCCTGGGCTCCTAGAACTCATGTGGTTGCCTCTTACAGGGAGAGAACCCTGCATCTCCCAGTTTCCTGCACTGTATATCACAAATACAGAAGCACTGTCTTGCTTTGTCTATGAGGAAGGTGTTTTAGGCCCATTTTACAGAAGAGGCTCAGAAAGGTTAAGTAACTTGCCTGGTGCCACACAGCTAGCAATGGAACAGTAAAGCTGAAGGCTGCAAACTCAGAGCTGTCTGTACTTACAGCCACTAGACACACCCTCCTGCCCTCTCCAGTGTTTCACTACCTTCCAAGGTTCAGGGAGGGGCACCTCCTCCAGAAAGTCCACTCTGATTTTGATCCCCAATGGCACTGAGTGTTGCAATTCTGCCCCCAACACCTAGTGATGCCCTACCTAGAGATGCCCAATGGTCATCCATGAAAATGGCCTCTATCTGTACTAGCCACAAGTCACTGTGGCTGTTGGGCACTTGAGATGTGGTTAGTGTGACCCAAGAACTGGATTTTTAATCCTCTTTAATGTTAATTAAAACAGCCACAGTGTATTGGCTAGTGCATTGGACAGCGTCGCCTTGACCAATGGCCTGAATTGGGCGAAAGGGGGATGTGTGTGTGTGTGTGTGTGTAGCTGCCTGGGTTCAAATCCCAGCTCTGCCAGAAGGATCACGTAGGCTCTCTGTCTTCAATGCCATTCTATAAAAAGAAGAGACCAATAGGACCCATCTAACTAAAGGATAAAACAGGTTAACACAGATTAAGTACCTGGTGCGCAGTGAGACTTGATAAAGGTGAGTGAATGCGCCGAGCCTCCGGCCCCCTCCTTCATCCCCACCTGCCAGTCAGAGCTCTGCTGGCTTCACCCGGGGAGGAGGGGTGCTCTCTGGAGGAGCCAAGACTTGTAGGTGAAATGAACCACTTGGGACAGGCTGGGCAAGGCCTGGGGGTGAGGGGGCGGCTAGAGAAGGAGCTGGTCAAGGATGTGGGGAGACTAGTCTGGTTGGCCTCAGTGGGGTGGGCCAAGGTTTGGGGTGTCTGTATAGAGATGAAGAAAGAAACCCAGGCTTACAGGGGTAAAGCCACTTTGCCAAGACCACGTGGCTGGGGGATGGCAGGACTGAGGGGTTCAACTCCATGAGAATGACCGTTACTCCTTTCACTTTCCCCAGGAATTCCACTGCTCAGGCGACCGGGCCTTGGCCCTCACAGATCTGAAGCAGCGGGACTGACAGCCAAGCCTGGATCCTCGTCCTTCCTGCTGGACCAAGTGGCCGACATAATGAGGCTGCCCCACGAAGGGGCAGGTGGCCGCCACTCTGCGCAGTGCACACTAGCACCGCAGGACGAAAGGACTGTCTACCCATGGCAGTGCACCCAGGGAACTCGGGGTGCTTCTGGGCCAGCCTGGTTCCAGGCTGCGCTGGGGGCTTCTCAAGGGTCTTCCAGCTGGCTCCCTGAGCAGCACGTGAGAGAGAGGGTCTAATGAGTGCCAGGGTGGGGTCATGAGACCTGGAGGATGGCGGCCCTCTGTAGTTGTTTCCTTGACTGAAAAAATGAGGGCATTGGACTGAGCCCCATCTGCCTTCTGCAAAGAGGCCTCCAGCTCCAGGCCTCAGACAGGCCTGTGTCCTTCTTGCTGCAGGAGGGGCCATCTGGGAGCCCTGGGTAACAGCTTCCTACCCCAATCCCCCTGTAACCAGCCTTCTGTCAGCACTGGGCCTGCTCTCTTTTCTCTAGGTCAGCCCAGTTCTAACTATAGGCAAGACGCTGTTCTCCAGGATGCCCATTTCAGATCCCAGCGGGCCAGCCCTGGGCCACCACTTCCATCTTCCACTATGTAATAACAGCTGAGCTTCTGCCACCAAGAAGTCCCCTGAGGCCTTGGAGCAGGCATGAACCCTTGAATCCCAGAGTAAGGTGGGAAATGGGGAGGGGGAAGGGAGAGTGGGTCAGGCCTTGGGGGGAGTCACCACTGAGAAATCCCTCCACCCTGAATAATCCCTCTTTCCCAAAGTTGGGGAGGGGACAGTCAGGGTCACACTGCTATTATTGCTACTACTCTCATTATTATTATTACTAATACTATAACCGGCAAGAATGATACATGTTTCAAGCATTTGCATTATAAAGGTACCAAACTAAGCCCCTGACACACATCAGCTCATTTTATCCTCACAACAGTCCTATGTGGCAGGTTCTCTTATTCTCCCCATTTTACAGAAGAGAACTACGGGGTCAGAGAGGGCATGTAACTTGCCCAAAGTAACACAGCTTGTGAACAACAGGGCTGGATCTGAGCCCAAGCTGCCTTAATCTGGCACTCAAATACTTTACCACCTTGTGGCTGATAAGGACACCTATAAAATCCAGACAGATAAACTGGATTAGGAGTAGGTAGGGAAGAGAAAGATAAAACAAGGCCGACTCAGGGCCGGGAATACCTAAACCGCACCACCCTGTTCTACGCACTTTCTTAGGGAGGTCACAACTTCAGTGCTTTCTTCTCATGCTCCCCCCGACACACACACACACTCCAGAACTGACATGTTGTTTCCCAGGTTGCTTCTTGGAGGCTCTGCCCTTTGGTTACCACTCAGAAGATATGTGGCTGGGTCTGCAGCCCAAGGATAGCCTGGCTTCACCGGGGCAGGCTTTACAGTCTCCAGAGAGGCTGTTTCTCTCAGCAGTTTTTGTCAATTCTGGGCCAGTGATGCTGGGTCAATGCTGTCCTGGGCTCTGCGCCCCTCCGACTTTCTCTCCTTCCCCTCTTCAGCCCCCCCCCCCCCCCCCCCCCCGCTTAAGGCCACTTCCCAGCACCCCACACCCCATCTCCCCCGGCAAACCTAGACTAGTACAGCACACTGTCCCTTTCCTTTGTAGCTTTTACCATTACTATTATAACTTTGCTGTTCCTTTCCCTCCACTTCCATTCTAGGCTCTATGAGGCAGGAACTGTGACGTCGCCAGGACGAGCACAGGGCTGGCACAATCGGTGTGGGCTGAATGAATGCACGAATGCTCTGACTACTGGCAACCAGGTGCAGGGCTGCCGGGTGGTTCTGGGGGGCTGACCAGAGCTGCAGTGTTATCCTGAGCTGTCCTCCAGGCAGACCCTGAATCTCTGCCCTCCCGTCCTTTTCCCCCAGGAAAGCCCCGTGGAAGTGCCACTTCCTCCAGATCTTCCCTGATAATTACAGATAGGTCAGCAAACACGGATGTCAATTTGTGTAAAATACAAAAGGGCTTGAGCAGTCTCTGATGACTCAGTTCGCTTCCTGTCCATTTATGAGGATGGCTTCAGCCTCCTGTGCTCCATCCTGTCTGTGACATCACCCAGGGTTGTCACGGAAACCACCGTGGCATCACAGTGAGCCTGCATACTCTTGCTGACATCCTGCATTATTGCTTCACATGCATTTCTTTCCTCCCCCAGCTGGGGTACAATGCCTCACCGCCTCCTTTGCCTGTCTCCCCTGGGGGCCCAAGCCTGAGAACAAGGGCATGTGTGTGCCCAGGAAGTGCTGACTATGTGCTTCGTATACTTTATCTCAATTCTCTTGACCACCCCAAGAACAAGATACTACCATTACCTTCGTTTTCCAGATGAGGAAACTGAGGCATAAAGAGTTTAACTCAATAGCCCAGTGGCAGAGCTGAGATTTGAACCCGGTGTTGGCTGACTCCTAAGTCCATGATCTTTCCCGTCTCTTTCTTGGCCTTCCCACCCTGCAGACCTCCATGAACACCCTCTACCCCTACCCCTGCCCGCCCATCTCTGTTCAGAAGCCCCAAGCACACACTCACAAGCCCCCCTCGGCCCAGCTCTCCCCCTCCCCGTCTCTACTCCTCCCTCAGCATCCAAGTGCAGGTGGGGGTTTGGCTCCCCCAGGCAGCCTTCCCTGCACAGCCCCAGTCCCCAGGGGTCTCCCTCCCTCTCCGAGGTCCCCTGCACTCCTGGTTTGGGCATCTCCATTGGGCCTGCTTCACTCCCTCATCCCTGGGGCACTGGTCAGTCTCGCCTCCTGGGAAGAGGACCACAGGGGCGGGCCCTTCCAGGCAGGCCTTCCTGAGGCTTCAACCAGGGCTGACATCAGGCCTTGCACATATTCGCAATCACAGTCCACTCTCCTCACTCTTGTTACAGAAACTCAGGACTTAGTGACAAAGGGCCTTGGCCCTAGAGCCCAGGCTAGAGTGGACCTTCCCTGTAGCTGCCAGGCTCTGTCCTGATTCCCTGCAGCACTTCTCTGTCCATCAACAAGCATTTGCTGAGCACCTATTATGTGCCAGGTCCTGGGGTCATAGAGTGAAGTAAAACAGACTCTTCCCCTGCCCGGGGGGAGGGCAATGAACAGGGGAATAAAGCAAATTGAAAAACTGGGTTAAGAGCTGTGAAGAAAATGAAAAGGTTGCAGAGATGGAGAAAGAAAGAAAGGTTTCTCTTAAGAGGTGAGGATTAATGGGGAGCTTGAGAGGCAGCTGGAAGGGCTGAGGTGGGCAGGGCAGGGGGAGGGGAGGGGAGGTGGGAGGCGCAGGCCACCTGGAAGCTCTTGGAAGTCATGTAAGTACAGTGGAAAGCCATGCCAGTGTTAGCTTACACAGGCTTTTTGAAAAGCTCCCTCTGGCTGCTATCTGGAGATGGACTGGAGAAGGGTGAAGGGAGAACAGGAGAGCTGGAGGAAGAAGCAGCAGTGGGTACATAACTGCCCCAACACCCACCCCTGGGCAGGACAGCCCTGCAGCCCAGAGTTCTTCGTTGGCTTCCAAAGTTCCCTGCAGAATGACGCCCCAGGAGCTGGATGATAATGCACCACTTTTGGCTGCCTTCCCTCTCCTGCCTTCCTCACTCCCCCACTGGAATCTTCTGGTATCACCTCCCAAATAAGCTGCCTGGGTTCAAAGGTTCATTCCCAGATCTGCTTCTGGAAGATTCCAAACTGAGACACCTACCTCTCCTCATCTCTGGCCCATAGGACCTAGCACAGTGCCCAACACAAGGGGGGCTTTATCCAGACATGCTGGGTGTGTGTGCCAGTGTGGTGATAACCCACGTCCTCTGGCTCCCGCCCGAAGTGACTGCCTGCCTGTAGCGTGACAGGTCTCTGTGTATCTCTGGCCACGTGAGACAGGCTCACAGTTGCCCTCTCCTGCTTGGGGTGGGGGTTGGGCACTCCCAGTTATCAACCTTTTAATTCTCTGGTTTGGCAGGCACAGCGTTCTCTAATGAGGAGCCTGCCTCTACCTAATTAAATCAGACCTGACTGCAGCCCTGTTCCCCGCCTCCCTGGATGTTTAGAGCAGCCAGCCCCTTCTCCCTGCCTCTGTCAGGCTCCTATTCAAGTCTCCATGCAGGGGAGGGTTCAACTCTGCCCTTCCATGCACCAGCACCTGGGATGCTCTGCAAATCTGCTGGGAAGGTTTCCGAGGGCCAGAAAGAGCATTGGACTTTGAGTCAAAAAACCTGGTGCTAATCTCGTTTCTCTGGGTGACTTCAGGCAAATCGTGTCCTCTGGGCTACTGAAGGGCTACTCGAGAACTTCAGCACAACTCGAGGGCTGTCAGGAGGATGTCAGGAACGTTGGACCCTGAAGGTTGGGGCTAACTTTCCCCGCCTGCCACTCAATGGGACGCAGCCAGAATGGGAGAGGCTGCTTCGATGGCTGCAGACACTGCAAACCCACGTAGCTGCAAGCTGCGTGGTGAATGTTGGGTGGGAGTTGGTAAGCCTGGCCTTTGGCTTCTCCTCCAGCACACATTAGCCCCTCAACAACAGCAACAGTAATAGCAGGTCCCATTTATGATGAGCGCGGGCCAGGCAGTGTGCTAAATACCTGAGGAGCTTTGAGGAGGGGCAGGGCAGGCGAAAGCCAAGCTCATGCCAGGCTGCCTGGGTTCTAGCTGTCTGTCACTTATCAGCTTTGCAAGTCACGTGGCCCTAGGTCTGTTGCCTGCACCCACGAGCCTTCCACGATGCTCAGTGGAAAGTAAGCACTGAAGTTGGTGTAGCCTGTGGAGCTAAACTGTGTATCTACTTCCTGGAGGGTGGGGATAAAGTTCAAGGTGAACACCCCGTGGGCTAGTGGAATCAATAGGCAGGGAAGGTGCCCACTGAAATGGGTACCCTCGCCCCTCAGCCCTGGGTCCCCACCAATGGCCAGCCAACCTCAGAGCTGCACGGAGAGGGCCAGGCAGGCTTTGCCCCTGGACTATTAGGCAATTTGTGTGGGGGTCATGCAGCTGGAACTACTAGAAGGTCTAGAAATCAGAGCGGCACACAGGTGGGCAAAGAACTCAGACCCCAGGAACACATATTTCCTCTTCCCAGACAGGAGCCAAGGGTAGCGGTGCCAGTGGGGTTCCTACACCCTGGAGTTTGTGAAGAATTAAAACCCTCCCTCTGGGATCTTCTTAGGGTGATGGAAAAGTTCTAAAATTAGATTGCAGTGATGGCTGCACAACTCTGTACATTTACTAATAATCATTGGATTAATTGTACACTTGAAATGAGTGAATTTTATATTATGTAAACTATACCTCAATAAGGCTGTTTGGAAAAAAAAATCTCCCGTGGCCCTAAGTACTGAGCCCGGCCTCATCCAAACAACCTCTGGTAGCAAGAGCCTTGGGCTGCGGTTGGGGGGGAGGGGGGATTCCATGTGATAAATGGGTCATGTATTGGGGGTGTGGGGGCTTAAGGACTTAGTCTGGGGCTGGGGTCACAGCTAAAACCAGGGCCAAGGTCAGGTCTCAGTCTGGTTGGGGGAAGGGAGACCTGCTTTTTGGGGTGCTTCCAGATCAAGCTTCACTGTGTCTGTCCTGTCGGGGAAGTTGAGCAGCACCCCTCCTCAGAGGTCTGACCCCACAGCAGGTAGGCCATCCTGGGCTGAGGCTGGGGGAGGGGTCTCAGTAAGAGCACCCTGAACTAGCCCTGGGACTCCGGAGCCTTGTATGCCCTCAGGGATGTGGGCTGGTGAGAAGTCTGAACTCCCCTTAAAGAGATCCCCAAATGTGCAAAGTGCCCTCCCCCACCCCCTTGACCGCAGAAACCATGGGGTTCTGATTCAATTAGTCTGCCCTTTGGTCAGATAAATGGTTCCATCTTGCAATCTGGAGCAGTCACCCTGGCCATGGCCCCTGTGCTTTTCTTTATCATATCCCCGTGTAGTCAGCTGGGGTGTAGACCTGGAGTTGGAATCCAACCTCCAACCTTACTAGCTGAGAGGTAACTCAACCAATCTGAGCCCAAGGTTCCTCAGCTGCAAAAAGGAGGCATTGTACTCATAGGATTGTACTGACGGTTGAACTAGATCATGCTCAAGGGTTCAGCATAGCTTCCGGCAATCAGCTGAGTCTACAGGCGCCTGCCAGGATGCTGGCAGCTGTAATGTCCAATGTTGTCACAAGGTGGAGCTAGATACATACAGATCTAAGGCACTTGAAGTGACTCAAAGTTGTAGTGGTCCCTAAACTCCAATCAACCTTAAGACCCAACTCACAGGGCCCAAGAAGGGGGAGGGGGTCACATAATCTCCAGAATGCTTGTCTCTTCCACATCTGACTGCTGCTATGAATGTCTTCTGTTCCTACAGCCATCAGCCCCCACTCCAGACCCTGATTGTTACATGCTTGGACCATTGCAATAGCCAGCTGGTTCTGATAGGATCGCAGAAACGTCAGAGCCAGGAGACACCCCAGAAACCCTCAAATTCTTCCCCCTTAACTGATGCTGAAGTATAGAAAGGGTTAATGACTATTCAAAGTCACTGGCTGGACACTGGATGCCCCAGCCCATTTCTCTCGGCCCAACCCAAATACTCTCTTCAGGAAGACTGAATTTCTTTCAATTCCTTGAAACTGCTGCAGGCTCAGGGGCTTCCTCTGAGCTGATTGCCCTTCTCTCCCACTCCCCTTCAGGGGCTGACTCCCACCTCACTCTCAGCTTGAATGCCGCCTCTTCAGGGAAGCCTGACCAGGCTGACCTGTTGCTGTGGATCTTCATTGGATCAGCAGCTGTTATAAGCCCCATTTTACAGGTGAAGAAACTGAGGCCTTGGGCAAGTAAATCTTCCCCAGGCCACATAGCAAGCAGGGGAGGGGCCACAGTGCTCCCATAGCAGCACGCCAGGCCTACCTGCACTGTCTGTCTCTCCCCACAGACCACAGCTCTCCACAGGCAGGGCTGAGCCATGTCTACTCCCATGGGTCCCATGCCTCACAACGAGAAAATGATCAAAAGTGCTTGAATGGATGAATGCCTCCTGCCTGGAAGCCAACAGAGAAAGCCCTGGTCTAGGAGGCCACAGACGAGTTCGAGGTGTAGGTCTGCCATAGCCTCCCTGTGGAGGGATAGCAAACCAGGGGACTGGTTACAATGGAGGGGTGGTAATTACAGGGCGGGGGAACTAAGACTCCCCTTGCACATGACACAACAGCAAAGCAGGCCTCAGGGGCTCTTGGGGGCTCAGTCCTCCAGCTGGCGCTTCCAAAGAGAGCAAGGGAGTGGGCATGCAGGAGCCTTGGGTACCTGCGTACCATGACCATCTTCCCTGGGCGGAGGAAACACAGAAAGTACAAACCTGAGAAAATAATGGGGCCCCGCCCACCCCTACACCTCTGTACCAGGATGCCCTTCTCTGCCTTGCCACCTCCCTTCCACCCATGCTTGAGTGAGCTGAAGGTCCTGTGCCAGCCCTGAAAACAGAGCAATGCTCTCCCCAGGTGTGGCCCTCCCAGGCCTTTGCTCTAGGAGCTGGGACCAGACGCGCAGATTAGAGTTGGCCGCCCTCCAGCTTGCTCACCCAGCACCACAGCAGGGCCCTCAGAAGTCCTTGGTCCCTGGAGCCGACACCCCTTTCAAGTGGGTTGGACACAGCTTCCTGTGGGCACCTTCCTCCCACCTACCCATCCAGGTTAAAGGGGGCCAGGCAGGGGGTGGGCAGGGTCCAGTTACATAAAGTTCTGTGCCATTCTGGACGCAAGCCCCTCGCTGCCCCACACACGGTCTCTGTGTCCAGCTGGCTCTCTCTCCTGTCAGCATAAAGAGGCTATTTGTGCAGCTGCCAGTGGCAGAGGGGCTGGAAGGACAGTGTGGGTCATGTCCCTGGCTGGCTGGGTGATGGCCGGGACTGCTGGGTGTGGAAAGCCGTCTGACCAGGATTCAGCAAAACATGGGATGGGTGGGTGGGCTCTCCCCTCCAATTCCCAAGCTACCCATCCCATTGTGGGTGGGGGCAGGAACATGGATGCCTCCGAGTTCCCAGTAGCCAGCATGGTGCCTGGTGGTGGAGGACCAATTTCATCCCACAGTCCACACTGGCCCTGGTAAGAACTCCCAGAGCAGAGACGGGCTCAGGGAGGTTCAGCCCAGCTCCTGTCCTCAGCTGGATCCAATTCCATTCACCCATCTTTTCTGAGTGGCCACTCTGCACCCAGGCCTGGGCTGAGGGAGGAAAGTTCCCATTTACCGAGCATCTTTGAGGGCCTGGCACTCTTGAGGCCTTTACATGCATTAGGACCCTCAGACTCACGACTGACCTGCCACATGGGTACTGCTGGACCCTTTCACAGAGGGGGAAACTGAGATTTGAAGAGGTAAGGTGATTCACTCAAGGCCACCAGCAGAGCTGGGTGCTCTGACTGTTGTCTCTGGAGTTCATTTAATGCAATTCAAAATTTCAACCTAGTAGTAGCTCTGGGTTCATCAGCACAGTCCCTGGCACATAGTAGGTGCTCAGTGAACACTGAGTGCTGAGGGGAGGAAGGTTGCATCAGAGACCCTCTCTCCAGGGCTCATCCCAGGACCTTCCATGTGCCTCCCAGGGAAGAAGGAAGAGAAGGGTAACTTGATTCAGCACTTACTATGTGCTCTGCATATCATCTCATTTAACTCTCCTCAGTGCCCGGGCAGGTAGATGTGACTTACAGAGAAGAGAAAGCTCCGTCATCAACCCAAGGTCACACTGCTGTCAGCAGGGGAGCCTGGATCCTGCGATCTGGAGTCAGACTCCTGAGCAGATCTGACCTAGAATTTGACCTGATCGAGGATATGGAGGCTCCTGGAGGAGCCTCCCCAAATTCTCAGGGCCATCCTGGCTGCTGGGTCCCGAGGTACGGCTGGTAAAGTCCCCTCTGTCCTCCTAGACTCACCTTTTCACGGGGTGGGGTGGGGGGTAGCCGCTGCCTTGATATACCCTTCTAGAACATTAAGTGGGAAAGGAGGCTGGGGAGACCTTGCAGAGGAATGCCTTTTCTTGGGTCTGACCTTGTGCCCACCCCAGGCCCAGAGCAGCTGGCTGCCCTCTCTCCTGATCCTCTGTCCCTGCAAGCCTCACTCAGCACCCTCCAAGGCAGCTCCTAGGCCACCTTAACAAGCAAGCCCCTGTCCCAGACCCAAGGGTGCTCTACCCTTGTCAGGTAGGCCTTTCTTACTGGCTTGCCCAGGTGTCCCATAGGCACATCAGGTGGCAGGGGCGTTGGTGGTAGACCCCTGGGACAGATGGAAGCTGGCTGTAGGGCAGGCTGGGGCAGGGACGGCTCTGATCTGGCTGTGGGCCCATTCGCTTCTCAGCCCAGGTCCCTCTGAACATTGAACCATTGTTCTAGGCCACAAGAGGGTGGTTCTGTGGCCCTGAGGCTGAAGAACAAAAACCTGTTTAGCAAGGCTCTGCTCCTCCCATGCAATTTCAAGAATTTAACCAGGATCTTGCAGGCTTCAGCAGGAAGAAATGAGCTGAAGAGACAGGCCCAGGCCTAGAGTTGACAGGGAGAAGACCCCCTTAGCCCACTATGTGCCACTGGTGCTGTTGTGACAGGAGGCTGGCAGCAGTCCAACAATCAGATGCTAAGTGTGTGATGAGAGGGAGAAACCCCTACCCAGCCCCGGCCTTGGTTTTCCCCTCTGTGACACGGGGTTCCTGACCAGGGGCTCAGGTTGAGGGCAAAGGGCCAACAATGGTCAGGAGTCAAAAGGAGGCTGCAGCTCCAGCCCTGTGGCTGCAAGTGGCAGGTGTGAGAGCAGGCAAGGGGATGACACAGAGCCGCTCCCTGCTCTGCCCTCCCCGCCCAGGGCTGCCATGATGATGACAGTAAGCGGGGACCTTGGGCAGTGCTGACCGTGTGCCAGGTCTATTCAAGCACTCTGTGTATGCTAAGGCGTCATACTCACAACAGCCTGTGGGGACAGCCACTGTTATTCCCACTCTACAGATAAGAAACTGAGGCACAGAGAGGCAGGGGCAGTGCTGGACTCTGAATCCAGACCAGCTAACTCCAGAGGGGTCGAGAGTCTCTTCACTCTGCTCCCTTAACAGTGGGCAGTTCAAGTTTCAACCTTGTTAAAGTACCCTGACTTTGTTTGTAAGTCAACATTTACCAGGCGCCAGGCCCTGGGGGTACAGAGATGTGGGCCTCCCCTCTAAACAGACCCATGTGGTATGGTCAGTGCCATTCCTGAGGCAGTCAGCCTGTGGGCTTCCGGGAAAATCCTGAGGGTGGGGTGGGTAGGGAGAGGGAACAGGAGAGGGAAGGGCTCTCGGTGGAAGGACCAGCAGGGCATCGGCTTGGAGGCTGGGGACAGAAGACTGCACTCCCGTAATAGGCACCTGAGAATGAAGGGTGGCCCGTGGGCCAGGGGGCTGGAGAGATGGAAAGGTGGGTCACAGGCTTTTGGGGGCCTCATGGGGCTGAACCTCTCCCCAATGGCCCGACCCTTCTCTAAAAGGAATGTGTATCCCCCGGGGTCTGAGGACAGGGCTCACAGAAGTCCCTTTGAGAAACTTGGGTTCATTATTTCAACGGGATGTGAATTTAAAGTTGAATCAAAACAGGCATTTACTGGGTTATGTGGTTGATCAGGTTATGAGTCCTGCCAGGCCAGCCTGGGCCTGCCTTAGTTCAGTTTGCCACCCAGGATACCACATGGGAATCAGAGCGGAGGGACCCACTGCTTGGGGGCTCCTGTGCCTGTGGAAGCCAGGCCAGGTGAAAGCTGGCTCCCCAGCCCAGTGGCCCAGTAGACGGTTCTCAGGGACTCAAACACTGCAACGCCAGGGAGAGCTGAGACATGTTGCCCCAGGCCACTGTGCCAGGCAGGAGGGCCACATGCACAGCTGGGGGTCACCTTGGGATGCTGCAAGGGTGCTGGGTATGGCTTCCACAAGGCCAGGCTCACCTGCTTGGCAGAGTTAATGCCCAGGACTGCCCATGATCTGTCCTGCGTGAACTCCCTCAAGCTCCCGGGGTGTCTATCCCCCTCCTTCAGGATTTGGTGGCCACGGCTCCCTACTGCAAGCAAGCCACACGCCTGCCCCAGAATCCACACAGGAGAGGCTAAGAAGCGTCATCCAAGCTTCTTCTGCCCGCCAGTCTGCCCCGGTTTGGATCCTGGCTCTGCCACTTGCCAGGTGAGCTACTTAAGCTCTGAGCCTTGATCTGCTCTGTAAAATCACATCACAGTCCACCTCCCATGGAAGACCATAATGAAGCCTGAATGACGTCAGTCATTCAATTCAACAAATGTCTCCTGAGCACGTGCTCTGGGCACTGGGGATACAGCATGAACAGAACAGGTACAAGTTCCTACTCTCCTGGAGCCTGTATTCTAGTGGGAGGAGCTGACAATAACCGCAGTGAGTGAACAGGTCACCATTGAGGTAGTGATAAATTCTCTGAAGAAAGATGAAGCCGGAAAGGGGACAGCAAGGGACAGGGGATTTTAAACAGGAAGGCCAGCACAACCTCACTGAACAGCTATTCCAAGGAAAGATTAAAAGGAAGTGTGGGAAGGGGTCAAGGGGCCCCAGGTGGAGGGAAGAGCCAGTGCAAAGGCCCTGAGGCAGAAACATGTCTGGCAGGTGTGAGAAGTGTGGCTGCAGCAGAGAAGGTGCGAGAGCGGCAGGAGAAGGGAGGAGGAAGGCCGAGTAGGACTTGATTCTGAGTGACATGGGAGGCGTGGGGAATCTTGAGCAGAGGGGTGACATGATCTGCTGTATATTTTTAAATGGTCATTCCTTCCACTGTGTTGAAATAGACCACAGAGAGTAAGGGCAGAAGCGGGGACACCAGTCAGGAGGCCAGAATCCAGGTGAGAAACGATAAAAGGGCATGGCCCAGGGTAGCAGCAGGGGAGACGGTGAGATGTGGTCAGAGTCTGGATATATTCTGCAGGGAGCACCCGCAGGGCGAGCTGACGAGTTGAACAGAGGGCTGTGAAGAATAATGCCAGGGTTGGGGTCTGAGCCAGGGCCCCAGAAGACCTCAGCATTGCTCAAATACAGCAATACGTGTCGGCCAGTGGGAGTAGTCAGAGGAGAGGAGGACACACCTTGCAAACAAACTTCCTGGGCAGTCAGTCACACAAGGAGGCAGACACCTTGACTGTCCCATGGAGGCTCACTAAAGTCTATAAAGAACATCCTTTCTGTGCAGGGGGCTGTGGTGTAGAAGAGCAACCGCCAGCAGCTGGGAGGTGGACCCCACTCTCCACTTGAGGAAGTGAGCGGGTGGCCTGGGATCAAAACTGAGGGGCTCAGGCCTGCTGCTTACCTCCCCCACAAAGCCTGGGCTGTCATAGGCCTTGCCTTCCCTGCAAGATGGGAAGGGACACGGTCCTCCCACCCAGGCCCCCGTAAATGCTCAGGCCCTTCCAGCAGCACACTTGAAAGAGGCCGGGGGCAGGGGGAGAGGAAGGGTTATCTGTAAAATTCCAATTAAATCCACAGGCTTTGATAATTTGATAAGCCATTCCACAGTCGCCCCAGAGTCAAAATATGCTGTTACTTGATCCTGTGTTTATGTTTCAGGATGGAGTGGGGAGACCTATGGCGGCCTGTGGAGGTGCAAGCAGACCTCAGAGGGAGAGGACGCAGGCCCTGGGCTGATAGATCGTCAGCCTGTCAACCCAGGGTCACCTGCAGGTCTGGGCTCTTATGGTAAGCACACCGCAGTGGCAAGTCCTGGAGCCTAAGTGGGGACAGGGGAGGAGAAGCCCTTCAGAACTGTCTGGTCACAGCTGACCCTACTTCCTGAACCTCGGGCCTGTCTCATGCTGGAGGGGCTCCCGTCCTCAGGTCATCTCCTGCCAGACCAATAACCACCTCCAGAAAAAGGTAGATAACAGCATTGCCGTGGTGATGTAGAGCGCAAATGCTTTACCCTCCTCCCTGCAAAAGCCAGGCTGTGGTCTGCAGGGGTGGAGCGTGCGCTGAGCCACATTCCATTCTGTTCCACAACCTTCCAGGAACAAAACTATTGAGCGCTTCCTATGTGTCAACGGCACCTGGCCAGGTACACGTTACCTCCATAAGCCCTCCTGACCACTCCATGAGTTCCACATTATCTTGTTTTAAGGATGGAAAACAGAAAGGCAGAGCGGTTGAGCAATGGTCAGCGAGCACAGAGCCGTGAGTAGCAGGCCCTGAGCCCAGAGCCTGGCCCCACAAAGCCATGGCCGCTGCTTTGCCAACACATAACTGTCTCCCTGAGCCTAGTTTCCACCATTCCTGGATGGTCTTCTGGAAGACAGGCAAAAAGCTAACCTCTTGCCCAATCATGAGCAGGTCGAAACAGGACCGATTTATTTAGCTGACCGGCAGAGAGTGGGGTTTCAAGACACAAATCAAAGGCAGGGTCAGTTGATTTCGTGGCAATACACCTGCCAGTTCACCAGCAGCCACGATCCCTCTCCTTTCCTGTGGGCACATGATCACGTGTGAGTCCAGTGACAACCCTCCTGGAAAGGGGCATGTCTCTCCCCACGGCAGTAAGAATGACAGGCGCTGAAAGGCCAGCCCAACCGGGAAGTGGCAGAGTGGAGTATGGACCTGGGGATGCTGCTGCTGGTCTCAGAGCCTCCTTCTGCCCTGGGAGAGAGAGGAAGGACGGACAGTGCGACACGGGAGACACACTGAAGCATCAGGACCACAGTCGGTCCTCCCGTGGCTCCCCAAACTAGGGAGCAAGCAGGAGGAGTGGAAAGAATATGAGCCTCTGTTTGGCACCAGCAAATTGTGGGTTCAAGTCCCAGCTCCAGCAGTGAGCCTGTTTCCTTATCTGTAGCGTGGGGAACAGGATATAGAACTCCTGGTCCACTCTGTCATGAGCCTGGCACACAGTAGGTACAGCGAGTGTGATGCTTCTCCCTCTGGTGAGAACACACATTCGTATCTCATGTTGTCATGTGCCGAGCTCCTGCCCAACCTGTCTGAGTTTCACAGATAAGGGACCTTGGAGGTAGGGAAGTCAGGGGTCAGTCACTACCCCTTTGCACAGATGAGACAAGGAAGGCGTAGGGAGTGATCTGCCTTGAAGCCGTGCGTCTAGTAAGCAGCAGAGCTGGGCTATGAAGTCAAAACTGTGCGCCTTCTCCCTGCTGGTTTTCGACTACTCCGCACTGTGAACCAAATCACTGATGGTTCTGATGGTTCGCAGCTTTGGTTTCTTACTCCTGTGGCAGCCAGCAAGGAGACGGCCTTTGTCAGGCCAGGTGAGCCTCTGGGCGGACCAGATAATGCTTTTTCTTCCCTCAGTGGGCCCCGGCCATTTTAGGCTTAGTCTTAACAGCGCACGTAAAAAGAGAAGGGCCTCTTTAGGCAGGACTGCCCTGTGTGGGTGGGCACGCTGTGCACTTTACAACCTCCGTGGGCACCATTCACAGAAAGTGCTGTATGAATGGGACCCCCGGAGCTGTGCAACCCACACCCTTGCCGTCAGCGTTTCTCCTCCCCAGCACCAGACGGCCCCCTGCTTCTCCCTACCTGTTCCAGGCAATTCCTCTGTACTATTCTCTCCCTGCCCTCTGTAATACCTATCCCATCTGCCTCTCTCTTGGCCATCCTGTTACTTTAGGTCTCAGGGGGAACACAGGTATGGAGTGAGGTGATCAGTTAGCATCCCCTTCATCACGTCTCCTCCCCAACTCTCTCCCATAACCCAACACTCTTCTCTGGCTACCTCCTTCTGCTCAGCAACTCCTGGGTGGAAAGCAGAGTTTTCTCTCCATCGAGAACCTACTGTGGGGTATGTAGGTGAGAGAACTATTCTGAGTAAGAGAGGGTGGCCATCAGGATGGAATTTGGTCCTGTGTGTGAGAAGCCAGCTTGACTGAGTGGGTCATCTTGACCACAAGGCCCAGAGTATCCTGCATCCAGAGAGACAAAAGACCTGCTTGGTTCCCTATTTCTCTCTGAAACATGGAAATAGCAGCCAGCCCTGGGCCACTAGGAATCATAAATTTGGGTTCAAGTCTGACACTTGTCACATATCCATCCAGCTGTATGACGTTGACAAAACCACCTAACTTCACTGGGCCTCAGTTTCCCCCTCTATAAACATGGCTACTAATGTCTATAATATGCCACAGGTAAAAGCCATTTGGTAACATTCCATGCACATTCGTTGTTATTTTTTACAATGATTACAAAATCTGTTGCAGCAGCTCAGGACAGCCGAGTTATCCAGCAAGAGTTTCCAGCCTGAGCAGTACAACGCCCCCTCCACCCTGCTTCTCACCCCCCCAGGCCTGCATTTCAGCTGGGAGCTTGGTAACATCAACAATTAAGAGCACTGACTTCTAAGCATGGGCATCTGAATGGCATGACCATTATATTTTCTGTTATCTCATTGTTCTTTACAATAAACTGTGAGCTAGAGAGTTTGTAGGAAAACCGGCTCCCCAAGATGCAGAGACACCCTCACTTGCCAACCATGAGATAAAGTCTGATTGGTCTGTTGAACTCTGGGCTGGAGCCAGGAGAAGGCAAACTTTGGCAATAGGCGTCTGGGAAGTGGTCCCCACTGCTTTGGCCCTTCGTTGCTTAATCTGGTTGGCCTTGCCAGCTCTCCCTCTTGTGTTCCCACACCCTGACCTGCAGGCTGGCCTCAGCTTTAGCCCACACCTGCTGAGCATACAGGAGACGCCAGAGCTCCCACTTACTCTTTTGGGGGGTTGACATCCTCTGGTCGGGCCTCAAAGAACCGAAAAACTTCATCACACTGTGAAATGTGGGGAGGCAGTCGGACAAGTGCCTGTGGAAAGACAGGAAGAAAGCATATTAGGCCTGATGAAACGGGGAAAAGGAAAACCAAAAGCAGGGTCAACTGGGGCCAACAATGGTGGGGGCGGCTCCAGAACTGTGCTGTGGAAGATAGTTAATAGCCACCCTCCCACCCAACCAGACAACTAATCAATGAATTAACCAACCAGTTAACTAATGAAATAACGCTCCATCTGTCTGTCCGTCCATCCATCCATCCCATCAACTAACCAACCAGCCAATAATCACTAATCAACCAGTCAACCAATAAAAATAACTAACTAATCAGTCAACCAACCAACCAACCAACCAACCAACCAACCAACCAACCATTCCATTAGCCAGTCAACCAACTAAACAACCAGCCAATCAAATGAAACACAAAGACCATTGAACCCTAGGTCCCAGGGCCCTCAGGAATTACTCATTCTGCATGAACCCTAAAAGAATTCCCACCTGTCCCCAGAGTAAGTCCAAGACCCTTAGCCTGACAACCCAAGGTCTTCTCCCACCAGCCTTGTCTCCCACTGGCCACACTCTAGCTGCACCAAATACTCACAGCCCCTACACACTGACTGCACAATTAACCATTTAACAACAAGTCAGTAATTCTGTCAAGGACAACAGGGTACTACCACAGAGTTTGATAGAAGTTAGGAAGTTTAAAAGGGAGGCGGGTTTTAGACTCTCAGAAGCTGAATTCTGAAGAATGGGTAAGGTTTAACTGGTCAAGGTAGGCGGGGAGATCAAGCATGGCAGTTCCAGGAGCTGAATGGGGTCAGTGGCCTGAGAGCACTGAGCAAAGGAGAGAGCCCAAGGGCCTGATCTAGCAAGGGCTTATTTAGGTTCCGTTGAGGATGCCTGGAGGAACAGTATAAGCTGAAGGGCGCAGAAAGGCTTCTTTGAGGAGTGGGCATGAGCTAGGTTAAAGGGCTTCGCAGGATTTGGACAGGCAGAGAGCAGTGCTCGTCCTATAGGAGATCACTGTCCGTCGAGGGGTGTGTGCCAGCTATGAGCTTGTGATCTAGGAAGCACTGAGTCTGTTGTTGGAAAGTGAGGGATTAGGGTCAGATGATGGTCAGAGTTCCTGCTGCATACCAGCTCAGACTCCACACCTTGCAGCCTGGGACCCCTGACCCGTCTAGTCCAATATGGAGGGATGGGGGTATATGATGAGGCCAGGTGGAACCCTGCTTCCTGGGCCCCTCAATTCAGTATGGAGAGAAAACAATGGAATGATCCTTTGGTCCAAACAGATAGGAGAGGTCACTGCCAAAGCAGAGCAGAGGGACAGGGCCAAGGGAACTCTGGGCTGGAGCGAGGAGAAGGAAAAGGAAAACCCGGGACTGTGGGAGTACGACTAACTGCTGATAAAGTGGTCAGTCGGATGGGATTCTGCCATGAGCCCGAGCCCCCCCAGCCCCATCCACCAGGGCTGCTTTGGGTACAATGACCCGATCCAGTCTCAAGCGTGCTGGGGCCTCCCTGTGTATGGTCACTGGGAACACTCATGATGAGATCATGAGGGCAGATCTCATCCACATGTTACAGATTTGGGGACAGAGACTCTGGGAGGCCATGTGGCCCACCTGCAGACCCGTCAAGGGTGGGAAAGACCATGCTGGAAGGTAAGCCTCACGTGGGAAGGGACTTTAGTCTGATCTGTCGACTGCTGTGTCTCCAGATCCTAGAAGAGTACCTGGCACAGAGCTGTCACTCAGTAAGTATAGGTTTGAATAAATGAATGAATGAATGAATGAATGAACGAATAAGGATTTTGATATGTAGAAGCTCATTATCCAATAGTAGTGGGACATGATAATGGGGCAAAAAAAAGCACACATGGTCTTAGGTTGCATCAACAAAATTATGTTGAGCAACAGGAAGTGATAGTTTAATTCTTCTGTGAGCTGGTTGGGTAACAATTCAAGTGTGGCATGGAGCACTAGGCGTCCTACCACAATGGCCCTTCTTAATGCCAAACCCACACTCGGGCAAGATGAGACAAGATCCTACCACAGCAGATAAGGCAAAACTATGCAACTCCCAGCTATTCCTTCTAGAGCCCGTGGCTTTTCTAATAGATCACAGCCTCATGAATCGCCAGGAAACAGAAAAGAAGGGAAATTAACATTTAATGAGCAACTACCAGGTGTCAGGCGCTGTCCTGGTGCCCCTGACTCTCCAATCATCTCACAAACAATGAGGGCTTTTCAGTGTGTGACTGATACGGGGGCTGTGCCCTAGTGTTACAGGGCTGAGCCAGACACAGCCCCTGACCTTGCAAGAGCACATCTTATGAGGTGTCACCCCATTTTGTCTGGGAGCTAGACATCGTTGCCTCTATTTATGATGGGGACACTGAGGCTTTTGGGGGATGAACCACAACTAAAGTAAGGGGCAGAATGAAGCCCTGTGCTCAGAAGGTAAGATGGGTGGAACCTGCCCCACAGCGTTCAAGATTTCATTTAACATTCATGGTATGTGCTGTTTTCTTCCCCAAGAAGGGTCGAAGGAAAAGGAAAGAAAAACTGAAGAAGAAGGAAAGAGAGATAGAGAGATAGGCAGAGCGAGGGTCGGGGAGAGAGAGAGAGAAAGACAGAGAGAGTGTGAGAGGGCAACGAAGAGACAGAAACAGAGACAGAAAGACAGGAGAGAGACAGAGACAGAGAGAGATGAAGAGAAAGACAGAAAGAGACCGAGACAGAGACATGGAGAGAGACAGACAGAGATGGAGACAGACACAGAGAGACAGCTATACAGAGAGATAAGAGACAGAGAGAGACAAAGAGAGAAGTGGCAACCAGGCACGTGCAGAGCAAGTGCTCCTGGCAGGAGGCAGAGGAACCCATTACCAGGGACCCAGGCTGTGGACAGCGTCGCTGGCAGGGTGACCTCCCTGAAAGGGACAGGGAGGGGATGCAAGGCACGTTTCCAGCCGGCCCAGAGTGCTAGTACCCTCTTAGCTCAGCACGCTGTCACCCACCCAGGCACAGACCCTGGTGGGGCTACAGCTCTCCCAGCACCAGTGGTGAACACAGGGGCTCTTCAAAGCCCGGCATTCTGGGGGCAGAGGACGCGTGGGCTGTGAGGGCTTCAGACAAAGGGGCTTTCTAGTCAAACCACCGCGGCATCTTTATTTAACAGGGAGCCCGAGGGGAGCTGCATTGAGGACTCGTCCTGAATTCAGGCTGACAAGAGGCTCTCAGCTCAGAGCTGTTCCGTCAGAGCCACTGCCAAGCCCAGCTCTGGCCAAAATCGTTTGGCAGGAGAGCCGAGTGCTGAGCAGTCAGTCCCGGAGGCCTGGGCTAGGGACAACTGCCAGAGCCGGGGAACCCCCACACCCAGCCGTTCTCAGAGGAGCAGGTGGGGGCCAATACATGGGTACTTCTTGGGCACCACCTCTGGCTCAGGCCTAAAATTCTGCCATGGGAAATTCCAGATGTATGCCACGAGGAGGTTAAGTCAGGTCCTTGGGGCCAGGCAGGTGTGAGTTTGAGTCCTGGCTCTGCCATTCACAGGCTGTGTGACACTGAATGGGTTATTTGCCCTCTCTGAGCTCAGTACAATGGGTTTGATATGTCACCTACCTGTTGGGAGGTTAAGTGTGGTCAGCACTATGAGAGCCTAGCACAGTACCTGGCACCAAGTAAATACAAGTATTAGCTGTTACACTATTGCCTTCATTGTCCTTAGTCTGTAGATGAAAGCAACGATGCCCACAAGAAAGAACACCAGAAGGGAGTCAGGAGACATCAACTTCTGTTCCAATTCTATGGTTGTTTCTTCTAAGATGAAGTAGACTAGCTCTGGAGTCTTACACTGTAGCGCCGGGAACACCCGTTTGAGGAGGTAAAATAAGTTCTGGGGGCACATGTGAAAAGGTGCCTTGCAGATTCCCATCTTGATCTTGAGATCACCATGTTCGCTGGCATAGCAAAGGCTCTGAGAAGTCCTGCAGGAAAGAAACCTGTAGAGCTTTGTGTGGGCCAGCATTTATTAATAACGATGGCATCCTGAGGGACTGACTCATTTAATCAAACTCCAAGAGACGGGTATGACTATGATTCCAAGTTTACAATGAGAAGAAACGAAAGCCCAGAGAAGTTAAGTAATTTCTAAGACCACACAGCTAGTAAGTAGCAAGATTTTGAATCAGGTAATCTAGTCCAGAGCCTATGCTCAGTCTGATCTGCTAACTGTACTGCCTCTAACATGACCCACAAGCTGGTTTTCCAAACAATTCTTAATTGACAGCCCATGGAACACAGATGGGACAAATCAGGCTAGAGACACTCTGAAGTGTTTTCCACCTCTAACAATCGATAGCTCCTGAAGGCCCCAAGGTGGGAGAAGGGCTGGAATGAGCATGCCCTCAGCATCTAGGGAGGGGCCACTGCCCCATGGGGCTGCTTAGATGTGTCCTGAGCTGACATCAGTCCCCTTCCAACCTTGCTGTTCTGTGATCCAGGTGGTCAGTGAGCTGGCTGACAGTAGATCTGGAGAAACAGGGCGACGGAGAAATAGGGGCAGAGGGCAGTGAATGTTTAGGCCTGGGAAAGGCGCTAAAGAGCCATCCAGGTTTTGCCATCAGCCAGTACTTCCAGGGCCTGCCTTCCCCAGTTCTAACTTGCCCTGAAGTCTCCAGCTCCTGGTAAGACTATTTTCTGGGAGCCAGTGACATGGGCCACCACTTGGCACCATGCCATCATTCCAGAGGGCAAAGATTTAGATGAGGGAGAAAGGGCGGCTGCATTGTGTGTCTCTGAGACTTCCACCCAGCTGGAAGTCAAACCCAAGCCTGGTCTTTGCAAGTGCAAGTGGCATGGGAGGGGGGCCCAGGCAGGCGGTGCCCAGACCTTCTGCTTTGAAATGACCCCCTTCCACAAAGCCCACTGCTCCCGGTAATGCCTATCCCAAGACAAAAAGCAAGGTTCTGCATTTGACAAAACAACCATAGGCGCTCTTGCTCTTTACTCGGGGTCAAACATTTTCCTCATTTTAGCAGCATCATTTTGGTTTCTAATCAATGGAAATCTCATCGGTAAAAGCCCAGTGACTCTAGGTGGGGTGGGGGCGTGGTGCGGGGCTGGAGTCCTGCCCGTTCAGCTCCCCACTCTTGGCCCCCATCCTCACCTCTGGGGCTACCTCTATCCTGCAGACCGTTCCTCCTTGACCACTTTCTAGGGAGCTGGGGGCTCACGGAACTTCTGTAACTCAGAGTATTTCCAACACAAGAGTTCTCTTTTTGAAAGATGTAAGAAGCAAATCCTTTTGAAATGGAAATAGTGTCTATATCACAGTTACAGTCTAAGCCATTTCACAAGGGATCCTAGAACATCAGGGCCTTGAGGACATGTCACCCCCCTCAGAGGTTTCCTCTGTTTGTGTGTGATCTTTGGATCTTATCATCAAATACTGACTAGACACCCATGTGGGACGAGGCTTCCTGCTTGTTAGTGAAGATGGAAAGATAACAGAGGTGGCCTTCCAGGAGCTCCTGGTCTGGAGAAGATGGACACAGAAATTACCCTCGTCTGGAGGATACATGTGTAGCATGGAGGCACACACAGGGCTTTCTGCGGAGTGGAAGAGCAGGGATAGTCAGCTTTTCCCAGGAAGTCCGGGAGAATTCTGGGAGGGGCACCACGAGAGCTGTATGCGTCCCCAGGCGAGGGGCTGGCACAGGCCAAGGGACAGAAGCCTAAGGGAGTCTGGCTAGCTGGGAATGGCTGCTCTTCCGGCAGACTAGACTACAGAGCGTGGAGGAGAGCGGTGATAGCTGAGGCCTGAGCAGCACTTGGAAGCGCCCCACAGAGGGCCTGGCTGAGCCACTCTGAGGTTCTTATGGGCAATGGGGCTCCTCTGAGAGCCTTTAAGGAGACAGGGACACAATCAGCTTTATCCCAGGCTGGAAACTACTTTCCCTAGGTCTGTCTGGACTGGAGCAGATGGAGAGAGTCTGTCAACTGGATTCCCCCAGAGGAGCAGACCACTGGGGAGGCATGGACCGGTCAGTCTTGGCTCTCTGCCTCAGTCTCCCTCATCAGTCTTGGCCAGGCCCGCCCTCAGAATGAGGACCGCAAGCACAAAGTGACTCTGCAGTCAAGGACAGAGCATGCAGGGAGCCTTGGTGCTTCTTGAAGAAGTCTGTTTTGGTTGCAACACGAACCTTTCTCTTTATTAATGAGAATCAACGATGGGCCATGGGGGAAAATTCCCACAGTGGGAGGGAAAGTACCTGGGACTAAGAACCACCACAAGTAATAAGCTCAGCACTCGAATCTGAGAAGTGGGGACAGAAATGAATGAGCCCACGAGAGCCAGAGGGTCGGGCGGGAGAACCTTACCCCTTCCAGGCCGACTGCCTTGTTGGGCTTGGAGTCCCTTCTCCAGTCTAACTACAGCCAACCCCTCATCCCTCCCACAAAGAAAGCCATTGATCCTGAAAGCACGTCTATCGCTGCAGCAGAATAATAGAAACAAGCTCAGCTTTGGGGGCAGCAAAAAAATTCTAGTCACACCCACCAAGAATTAGAGACTTGTATAAACGTCATCAACGTGGCAAAGGGGGAGTTGATCATTCTCAAACACTCTCACCCCCCCACTCCCCCACCCCCAGGATATTTATATTATCCCCTAGACAAATACTGCCAACATGTATTTCACAGGCAGGAACAGGGTAAATGGAGTCACTTACAAAATTGTTAGTCTGAGCCCCTAAAGTATAGCTCGCGCTTGTTAGTGAGATGAAAGTTTTCAACTTGTTGAGGCCACGGAACCATTAAATATTAACCGCATAACCATGTT
Source organism: Rhinolophus sinicus (assembly GCF_057876585.1). Classification (NCBI taxonomy): domain Eukaryota; kingdom Metazoa; phylum Chordata; class Mammalia; order Chiroptera; family Rhinolophidae; genus Rhinolophus; species Rhinolophus sinicus. The sequence goes on along the minus strand of NC_142515.1, from coordinate 21,407,185 downwards.
GCCCATTAAATTAATTTATGGAGTTAAAGAAATGCCTTTGGAACCCCTCTTGATAGACACCCGGCCCTCAAGTGCCACATAAAACAATCACTGGCTGGCGCTTGGTAAATTTTCCGTGACGCTCATCCAATCTGCTCCATATATGTTTAAAATTAACACTGAGATGGGGGCTATGAAACCCCCATTAGGCGGAGGGACTGGCTGGCTGGCGAGGGCAGGGAGCTCGAAGTCTGGGGAGGTCCACTGCACGATCAGACTTTCCACGTCTGAATCCTGGCAGAGGAGCTGGCTGCTCTGTGCACAGAGCCAGTTTCACAACTTTGGGTGCGTTTGAATCCCCAGCAAATCCCGGATTCAGAGCCCATGTCGTCTAGGCAATCCAAGGACGATGTTGGGCAGACAAGCAAAGCTGCATGTGCAGGGTATTGGGAATAAAACCCCCAGAAATTCTAAGCAGCATGTCCAAGGATAAGCCTAGACAAGTGAAGGGCTGGCCACGGAGTGGACTGCACATGGCATTGACCGTGGAATTTGCTGTGGGGAACAGTGACGTTAAGGGAAACTTTGGATCCTGAGTGGCCACAGATTGGACTAGTGAAGGGCAGGTCTGTGAAGTGCAACACTGGGTGGCAGTGACCATGGAGTGCTCTTGCCTTACCCCTAATGACCATTCCAAGGTCATTCTAAGGTCTCAGACAATCAGACCACTGATCCCAGCTTTCTAGTTCAAGAGAATTAAAGGTCATTTCTGCACTGCCCCACCCCCCACAATTCTCAGAGTAAATTACGGCCTGTGAGAAGTCTGGCTGCTTGGTGAACCCATGACATTGCTCCCCGTGGCCTGTTGCCTGGCTCTGAGCCGTTCTCAGCTGCGCTAATTAGGTTAGGAGGCCCCTTCTCTTGCAGACCCCACTTAAATGGCTCCCCCAGCCACCAGCCACGCCACTGGGGCCCCAGAGCCCTCTGCATCTCATCCCGATTCAGCAGTCCTGTTCAAAGCCTGATCCCAGGAGATAAGATATTATTGGTTTCCTCCTCTAGATGATCCAGGAGGCGGCATTTTCACAGAGACCCACTGCAGAAGCCTGGCCTCTACCAGCTCAAGGAGGCAAAGAGTGATGTGAGCTATTAATCCCAACTGGAAGACACCGCCTCCCACCCTTTGCCCCCTCCTCCATTAGCTTTGCCCATTTGTTTAACTTCTTGGGAAGGGAATAAAGAGAAATAAAAGCGCAGGCTGCAGCCATCAATGTAACTGGAAATGGCAAATGCCCTTTACAGAGAAAAATGAACACAGGCACACCACGTTTTATTGTGCTTCTTCACAGATACTGCATTTTTTACAAATTGAAGGCAAGATCCTTCACCAGCAAAAGGATTACAGCTCACTTTACCATGGTGGTCTGGAGCTGAACCCGCGGTATCTCTGAAGTCTGCCTGTATTGACATGAAGAAAGGGAGCTTCTGGTTTAAGGGAATTCATCATCAGGGCATTCTTTTAGGTTACGGCAGCAAATGTGGCCAGTGCACTCTGCATAGTCACAAAATGCAGACTTAGGTTACTGGAGAGTAGATGGGAGTATTTGTCTTCCTACCGGCTTGGGAACACCAGTTAATATATGTAGCAACTTGATTCTTATTCAAACTTCTTTATTGTCAAGCATAGTGACTCCAAATTATAAAATATGAGCCCAGAAAGGGACCTTCTAACAACTCTGTGTAGGGGCGGGGCACTTCAGAAGTGACAGACACTGCGATCTACATTCTCTTCCTCAATCCCTTTCATGAACTCTGTGAAATAGTTATTTTTACATATGAGGAAACTGGGGTTCAGAGAGGTAAAGCAACTTCCCCAAAGTCACAGAGCTGGTAGGTGGGGCACGGGGATCCGACTCCAGCTCTTCTACTCTAATACCAACACTCACAACAAAACATTATCCCTCTTGCCAATCCTAAAGATTCTCGAGTCAGCCTCCACAGTAGGTTTCATTTAACTAAGAAATTCCATCTCCATTAAAGCCAGTGGTCCCCAGTGGTAACATTAAATTATTTCTGACTTGTAATAATAATAACAAAAAGGTAGCATCTCCTGAATGCTTCCTCTGTACCAGACACTACATGCTGTTGCATTATGTCTGTCAGTTCATTTCATCCTCGTGACTACTTTCTGTGGAGGTACTAGTCTCCCCCTAAGGTACAGATGTGGAAACTGAGGCTCTGGGAAGTGAAACAACTTGCCCAGGTTCATGAAACTGGTGAGAGGTTCAAACCATCCAAAGCCCATGTGCCAAGGCCTCTCATTCTCACTGCAGGGGTCCCAGGCGCTAATCCAAGTAGAAAGAAAAATGGGCTCTGTTTCATGACAGCGCTGTCGTGGTCCCATCTGCTCTTCGGCCTTGGCTGTTTTAATGCCTGTGGGTACACGCGCTTTGTGCACATAGGTGTGTGAGCACATTTATAAAGATGTGTACATGAACATCTGTAACTACCAAGACTTCTGTGAATAAACAAGTATGCATTTTGAGTGCTCCTGAACTCAGAACCAATTCCAACAACATCCCAAAAAGAATTCAAATCAACATTTCTCCTGTGTCCAGCAAATGCCACATATAGAATCCCTTCAGTAGGAAGCCCCTTAACTGAGTTTCCAAGCCAATGGAAGTGATTTAAAATAGCGTTTTGTAAACATGGAAATGTCCCGAAAGGAGTAGAGGCTCAGCTGTGAGCCCAAAGCTCTCATGTCCCAGAGGGTGGCTAGTCAGGGGGTGGCCCCTCTCAGAGGGACACCTATCCCCATCCCCTCTGGCCAGGCAACACCAGGCCTCAGGATGCATCTGCTAAACCACAGCAGAGGGTTTCGTATAGACAGCCTTCCTTCACAGAAGGACAGACTCCAGTAGATGGAGCGGCCCCTCCCACACCCCAGACACAGCCTTACCCGGCAGTATTCATCGATGGGCTTCAGCCTCCTCACAGCTACATCCCGGATGTGGCTTCTCCGGAAGAGGATTTTGCCTGGAAGAGAGATGCTTGTGAGCTGGGTGATTCCAGCTAAAGGTGCCATAGGGATCTGGGATCCCAAACCTCTCGGTCCTCTCCCTTGGCTTCTCAGCATCTCAGCTGGCCACCAAGTGCTACCACCTCTGCCCATTGTCAAGGAAACGAGAGAGGAGCAGTCACCTCTTTCAGGGGGCAGGAGGTGCCTAAAGCTCAGGGCCCAGGATCTCTCTGGCAGCTTTGGAGCCCCAGAAGCTGCCATCTTGTCCAGGTCACCTTGTGTGGGTCTAATGGCAAGATCAATGCCCACACGTGAGATGGCTCCCAAGTGACCTCACAAATAAATACAAATGATGGCCCAACCCACACACTGTGTTTTGTTTTCAGGCCCATCCCTCCTTGAGAAATCAGCATTCATTCCTGCCAACGAGGCAGCAATTCCTATTCTTCGTTTAGGTGGGTGGCTATTTCCAGGGCAGGCACAGGCCAATGCCCAGGAAGCCTGGCTGTTCCAGCCTGACTGTTCACCATCCTCTCTCTGCACGCAGCCTCCAGCCGTCTGGGCCACTGCACTGCTTGGCTGGTATACCCCTCTACAGGTATGGGCAAGGCTTACAGGAAATACCAGCCCCTCAAACCTTCTCAGCAGTCTCCTCGGAGCTAGCCGAATTCAATTACAACAAAACAATCAATGCTTAGTCCTTTTACAGTTGGTTAAATTTAGAATCTGAACTCCTTGGTCTGATATTCAAAGTCTAACACAGCTGACATTTCTGTGCCCAGGGGCCGTCAACGTCTAGGGCCAAAGCCCTTTGCAGAGGCCTTCCTTGATTGGTCAAGCTGGGAGTCATCTCCACCATTCCAGAACATCCACACACTTTGTTCACTCCTAAGGCTTTTGCCACATTCTGCTGTGTATTACAGCTATTTGTGAGTCCCCGTCAACCAGGGGCCTGTCTGACTCATCTTAAGGCCCACAGAGCCTGGTACATTGCAAACTGCTCACCTCACAGCTATAACAGGCATCTATTGTCCGAGGGCACCTGACTTTCCCCTGGAGAGCCTCCCTCTTCCATTCCTATGCTCGTGGTTCAGATGAAGCTAACCACACCCCCTGGCAACAAGGGTAGGCATGGGACCCCACCTAGAACACCAGAGTTCCAGTAATTGGCACACAGATGGGCAGGGAACCGGGTCTGGAACAGTGAGGACCAGCTCTGAGACTTCTGCTGGTGCCCTTTCTCCCATAGCAACTGGCAGGATGAAAGCATTGAGCTTCTAGTGGCCATCTTTATTCCTGCCTGACAAGGAAACTGACGGAGAGAAAGGATCTGTGCCTGCCACGAGGTAGGTGTTCAATACATATTTCTTGAATGATTGTAAAGCAGAGCCAAGAGATGGTGAAGGGCAGATTCCTTTGACATCATTTGAGCACCTAGATACAGCTGTTCCTGAACCCAGAGTCTACCTGGTACTTTCCTTGTATAAAACAAAAGAATTATTTTTTACTTAAACTAGATGGAGATGGATTTTTCACCTTGCATTAAAGAAGTCCTAATTGAGATGATTGCCATTGCATATGGACATATTTGTAGACTGCGTGTTTTAATGCACTTAAGCTTCCTCTGTCGAGGTCCAAATGAAGTACTAAGAAAGGCATTGCCTTGGTTTAAGTTGTTGCCCCAGAAGCAGACCCAGAGCCAAGGAGTCCACCACGAGTCGTTTACTGGGAAAGTGATTCTGGGACATCCCAGCGGTGGCATACAGAAGGACGTCAGGAAAAGGAAGAAGTATTACAGAACCAGTTAATCATGGTGGGCCTCCAGAGTGCAGTTCTGTTGGGGAACTCGGGGGGATAATGCAGACCACACCACAGAGGTATCACACCTCCGAGGGCAAGGAGGCTCGTGGGGATTCACCCACCAACCCCACTTGTCGTTGAGCTTCTGAGCGCATTAACTCTCCGGCACCTCTGGCTGAGTGCGCCCCTCTGTGGCTAGAACAAAGCCCCCAGTTGTTCCCTGTGGCAGGTAGAGGTGAATGGTAAGGGGACCTGGGGGGCTCTGACAGCAGCTGCAACAGCCATCCCTGATTTCCCTGTCACCACAGGTACTGGTCACCAGCCCTGTTCCAGGGGAACACCTAACTCATCATGTCCTGTGTGACTTGTTTCCCATTCACATCTCTCATCTCTCCACACATGGTGTGAACGGAAGATCATGGTCTGCAGCTCCTTCCTCTTGGCGCCACAAGCTCCACTCAGCACAAGGCTTTGCATACAGCAGACGCTCAACAGGTACTTGCTGGTCCATTCACTTTCCTCTCCCAGACTCTCCCTCAAGCTCTCCTTCCTCCCTTTCTCTCTGCAGCCAGGCAGAGGGGCCACCTCCCCGTCAGAGGGATGACACACTGCAGACTGGACAATGACATCAAGACGAATCGGCTCCACCACGTGCTCCTTTTGAAAGGAGATAAAACGTGATTGATCAAGACACTGCAGGCGGCCGCTTTTCCTTGGGGGAAGATGTCACAGATTTGGTATTCCTGGCCTCTGCCTCCTGCCCTTTTTTGGTTGCCTGTCGCTTTATTGCCTGCATGTTGCAGTAGCATATGTGTGCAGCCATGGGGACGGTGTGTAAACACAAACACATGGAATGAGGATACCTACTCTCAGGAATGACAAAATGACAGACAATCCTGATGCTGGGTTTCTGAGCCTTCGACCTAAGCCAGTCACCCGGCAGGAGCTGGAGGCCCTCAGGCCCAGTGGCACCAGCAGTCAAGCAGTATCTCACAGGAACTTGAAGGACTCATCTAAGAAGTAGAGGAAAACAAAGAAGAGACCACTGGAGGGTCCAGGGCCCACAGAGCTAGCACTGCCATGCGTTCTTTTTGAAATGAAACAAAAATGCGACTTATCCATTCTCCAAAAATTGTACTCCTGCCCTTTTGCATCCTGTGGGAGGACAAAAAGGAGAGAGATGGGGAAACAAACTAGGTCCCTTTCCCAGGCCCATCTCAAGGCTGACCCAACCTCTGACTGAGTTTGTTATGTCGAGATATATAGGTAGAGATAGAAATAGATCAGATAGGACCTGATCCATTTGCACAGACGGAACTAGCAAAAAACAAAAGTTAAAGAACAATGAAGGCCTCTAGAAGGTTCAGAGGTTCGGAGAAGGAAGGGATGGGGGTGAGTGAGGTAGAGAAATAGGTGGGAGGGCTTTTCACCCAAGCTGGCACGGGACCCCCACCTTGTCCCTTGAGCCCCCCTCTGCAAGGTCCAGCCCCTTCCATCCCCTCCACAAGGCCTGTGGGTCTGTTGCTCTGGTGCAGTCAGAGGAGAATTTCTGTACAAGCTATTTCCCAGTTGATTTTTTGGAATCCCAACAGGGCTTCTCTCTTTCCCGCTGAAATCCTGACAGGAGCAACGTTTTCTTTTCTTGGGGCTTTGGCACAGGCACCAGGGGTTGGAGGGGGGAGAGGGAGGGAAGATCTGGAAGGGATTCTACAGCCTTGACTTCTCTGTTAGGAATCCAAACCGCATTCTGAAAGCCAAACCAGTGACCATATTAAAAGGGAGAGAGACAAAAAGAAGGAGGAAAATCCCCATTAAGGAAGCCGAGACCACAGGGCATTAAAGGCCGCTTGTAAATGTAATTCAGCCCGTTTATGGCGAGGCCAGGCTCCTGCCAGTCTTCAAAGCCATGCAGATGCTGCTCCAGAAAAATGATAAGCATCATAGGGAAGATTACACACAGGGCACGAAACAGACCTCAGGACTTATCTCATTCCTGAGAGCAGAGAAGAAAGCTGCCGAGCATGTAAATAGAGGTTCTTCTTCCTGTCACTTTGGGTTGGGCTTAGAAGGTGGGATTCAGTAGAAGGAGCTGGGGCCTTGGCCGGCCAGAGTCCTGGGCTCAAATCCTGCCTGGGCCATGGGCTGGCTGTGTGACCGGTCCCTCCTCCCCTGGGGCCTCTGCATTCTCATCAGAAAACCAAAGGGCTGGGGCTCCTCCAGAGGTCCTAAGATTTATTCAGTGGGGGTGATGGAATTGAGAGAAGCAGAGGAGTGAGACCAGTGGTTACAGTGGGTAAGCGCTGACTCCATGCCCGGCACAGGCTGAGAGCTCTTCATTGGGTTCTCTCCTTAATCCTCATGACTTTGAAGAAAGTACTTTTATTATCCCCACTTTGCCCAGGAGGAGATGTGGCTCAGAAAGGTTGAAGGACTTGTCCAAAGTCACACAGCTATTAAGTGGCTGAGTTGGCATTTCAACCTGGGGTTTTGGAGCTCGGATAGTGAAGGAAGAAGGAAGGCAATGAATCCAGAGTTCTCTGGGCTCAGATCTCACTTTGAGAGCCATGGTGAGGACTTAGGATTTCACTGTGTGTGTGTGACAGGGCATTACTGACATCCCCTCCATGGCAGGAGCTGTGCTGGTCTGGAGAACAGTCATGTGAGGGGCTGACTGAGAATTAAGTAATAACGACGGAGGGTGCAATATGCCATAGCGCATGGTGTACACGCAGGTCTCTGCCTATCAGATACAAGTGAATGAATGACTGATTGAGTGAATGGATGAGCATGAATAGATGAACGAGAGTGAAAGAATTAACAGATCAACAAAGCAGCGAACGAGAGGGGATCTAGTGTCTAGTGGACTAGGGTGAGAAAGAGTTCCCGAAAGAGCAAACCTGTCCTTTAAAGGACCCTTCCTCCAGCCCCTTTCTGCCATCTCTCCTCCTCCACCTGCCCCCCCCCGCCCCCCGCCCCGGGATCAGGGGGATGCTCACCCTCACAGCGGGTGGGCATCACCTGGGGAAGGTCGATCTTTGCTCCACCCCAAATCTGGCCTGACCTCAGCACAAGTGTCCACTCTGGGACAGGACACACATGTGGGGCACTGACTCGGGAAGCTTCACAAGCTTGTGTGGCAGGTATTTCTCCCTCCCTCCCAGGATACCAGACATTTCATGAGGCATCTTAGTGGCATCTGATGGGTCTTAGAGCAGTTAAACCCCTAAGCCCACCACTGCCTCCCGGGTCCTCCTTATGAAATGTGGTACCCATGGGTTTCCTTGAGCAGAAGTCAGGGGAACAAGGACCCAGGAAGAACAGAAACACCAGACACAGCACCACTAGCCAGGGAACCCCCTACCCAAGAGGGGTCTGTAGAAACCTCCATGAACTAGGTACTTGTTCTTACAAACGGGGAAACACCCACTGTACAGGGGTGATAAGAGGGCACTGACTACAGGGGTAATGGGACAGGGCTGGCCTCAGGGCCTCTTCTGGTCTGTCCTGGCTGACCTATTCTTGGCAGCCTCTCCTCTCCAAGATTCACAGTGTCCATGAATGAATGTACACATCCTTGCATAACTCCCTCTTCCTTGCTTTTTCTGCCATGTGGCATGCCATCCATCCATCCATCCATCCATCCATCCATCCATCCATCCATCCATGCCTGTCTTGATGGAGGGCTTGCTTCATGTGCCGGGACCACGGCAGCAAAAGAGACAATTGAGGGCCCTGTTCTCAAGGTGTTTTACTTTCTAAGTGGGGAAGGGTGTGCGTGGAAGGGATACAGTATACAATCTCATATCTAGTAAGTAGTTTGGTTGCACATATATGTTTCCCCCACTTATATAAAGAGAATAAAATCGGGTAATGGGAAGGGGCATGCCTGGGGAGTGGGAGAATTCAGGTAGTGGTCAGAGAAGTCTCTGAGATCAGTGGAGACGCTGCGAAAGAGAAGGAACCCGTCATGCAAGGCTCTGGAGCAGAGGCCACTTTTGGGGGAGACTCCATTCAACTGACCACAGGGGGTTATGGGAGAGTCCACAACAGGACTGGCAGACACCTGATGGGGTCTTGTATTCCTAACTGGGTTGCCATCCCCGAGGGCAGGGACGACTTCCTGTACTCCTTTCCTCTCTGGCAAGGAGCTGGGTATAATGAATGTGCGTGCTGCCTGCACCCTCGGGACAGGGGAGTGTGTGGCGAGAGTGGGTCGGGGGGGTCTCTGGACCCTGAGAGGGGAGAAGCAAGCTGTGAGATCTGAGAGCTGAGTGAACGTGGGGATGCAGGGGGTGGGGGTGGGGGTCCTCTCTGGCTCTGCTGGCTGATGTGGCTCCCAGGAGAGAAGAGACAAATTTCCCGGAAAAGTTGGAGGAAAGATGTGAGAGTTACTAGAGAAACATCCCCCTGAAGAGACAGGTATGCTCATAGGGTATGCTGTGGTCTGAATGCTTGTGTCCCCTCAAAATTCATATGTTGAAATCCTAATGCCCAGTGTGATGGTACTTGGAGGTGGGGCTTTTGGGAGGTGATTAAGTCATAAGGGTGGAGTCCTCAAGAATGGGATTAGTGCTCTTTAAAAAGAGGTACCACGGAGCTCCCTAGCTCCTCCCTCATGTGAGGACCCAGCAAGAAGTCTGCATCCCGGAAGACGGCCCGCACCTGACCCTGCTGGCACCATGATTTCAGATTTCCAGCCTCCAGAACTATGTGAAATAAATTCCTGTTCTTTATAAGCTCCTCAGTCTGTGGTGTTGCTACAGCAGCCTAAACAGAATAAGACAGGGTGACAAGACACAGGCAATGCCCGTGGGGAAGAAAAGGAATAATCAGTCTTCTTCAACCTTCTGCTCCCACAATGCTCTCTCAAGACCTCTGACCTGCCGCAGTGTGGGGACAGCAGGCCACCTGCTCACCTGCTTTCAGCCCCTGATGTAGCTGAGATGACACTCCCTCCCCCCTAACCGCACTTCTCCCCCAGCCTTGGGCCTGGCTCAGATTACACTCTGCCACCCAATCTTCTCACCTGCATCGCCTGGCTTTGCTTATCCATTACTCAGACCAGTAGAGACAAGGGGCAGTTTGGCTGGGGTGAGGCTGGAGTAGTGGGCACACAGGTACTGGAGGGACATGGTCCCGATGGGGAAGGTCCGTGGCCCAGGGGGTCCTGATTCCATGCCCTGAGTTTTGGTTCCTACGAACCTCTCTCTTTCAGATTCATGCCAAAACCCCACCTCTGGTTGAGAGTCTAGCATGGTAGGCATCTGTGGGTTTTGCCTGTCAGCATTTTTATTACCGTGCCCTCCTTCATTCTCAGTCTGTGTGATGTCAGTGGGGCTCATTTCACGCAAACTCCTGGGGTTGCCAATCAATCCAGTGCAGTTATGAGCATATGACTCAAATTGGTCCAATAAGAATCAGCCTGGGACTTTTGCTGGAACTATTAGAAAGAGAAGTGCTCTCTTTCAGCAGGAGTTGCTAACTCACAAACTGTAAGCCGCACGTTGCCAGGGAGCATCTCTGCATATCTTTGGGGAAAGCCTGTGTGTGAATGAAGTCAACAGAGAAGAAAGCAGAGCTGAGAGCTAGAAAGACACCTGATTTAGTCACCTAGATCCAGCCATGCCTGAAATTATCACCCTGAAATTTTCAGTTATGTGAACCAATAAATTCCCCCCCACCCCCACTTAAAAAACCACATGGAGATGGGTGTAGTCCTTGTCACCGGGAAGCTCCTGACTAGTACATCTGGCTCTGCCACTGACGTCGTGTGACATGAGACGAGTTACAACCTATTTAAACCTCAGTTTCTTCAAACTGCAACATGGGTGTGATAACGCCTAACTCAAAGGATTATTGCGAGGAGTCAATGCACTAGTGTATAAAAACATCTAACACAGAGTCCAGCCTATAATACATTTTGAACCAATGGGATCTCTTATGAGCTGACAATTAGGTCCAACCTGGCCCTGCCCATCTCCTCACTGGCCACATGGAATCCAAGCACTACAGTGTTTCCTAGGCAGGCAGGCATCCATCTACGTGGCTTCCCCGCCCAAGACCAAATACTAACTCCCCTCAGCCTGCAACTTTTCCTGATTCAGACCCCCAACCCCAAACACAGGGAGTGTCCCACATGGCTCGAGTTTCTCCCCTGAGGTCTGCTCCTCTGTTGGCCCAATTCTAAGAGCTGAGAACATAACACAGTGGAGACACAGTGATTCCTCACTCCATTCGCCCAGCCTTAGGCACTCTAGGATGACTCACATAGGTAAGTCTCCCCACTTGGCTCCCTCCGCCCCTTTTCCAAACACTTAGGGAAAGAGACTTGCAAAAATTCACTGGGGTTTTGCCACAGATCAAAACCTTAATCCTCTTGTAGGCACAGCATGCATACAATAACAATTAGCATATATCTAGGAAGGGAAAATGGTCTTCCAAATTCTGGTTTGGAGTTTTCCACACCTGGCGCAGAGCCAGGCTTACAGGAGCAAAATCCTTCATTCCCCCATCGTCCGTGGGGCCGGTGGGATTTATGGGCGTCTGCTAGAGATAAAACACCTAGTTCTGGCACACTAGAGGTTTAATATATCTTTACTGAACCAAATGGAATTGAAGGCTTTTTGAGCAGCTTTATAGAGCCACGGGACCAGAACAATTTCTTTTTTAAAAAAAAGTCTTTGTGCGTATAAAGTATAAATATACAAGTGGGAAAGTACACATGCATTTGTATAACTTCATGAATTTTCACAAACTGAACCTATCTATGTAACCAGCACCAAGAAACGGAGCGCTGCCTGTACCCCAGAAGACCTTCACGGCACCGGAACAGCTTGTAGGTGGGGTTTGTCAGCTCTTCTGAACCGGTATGGATATCAGAACTCTAGACAGACTGGGTGACATCTATTGCAGACAAGGGGCACTAACACATTTATTGAGTTTAGTAATATTTACTCTTACTTTCTCTAGGTTTATTTAAAAATACATGCTTTATGATTTGATTCAAGTTGCAGCAAATTTAAGTGCATAGTGAATCTGGATCCCTGAAATGAGGTCCCTTTTAATTGTGAAATGTGAGTACACTTTTTGATTTATTAATTGTTGTACACAAGGCGTAAATGCTTACCTGTAGGGTTAGCTTTAGGAAGAATAGTGTGAACAGAAACAAAACCCCTGAGTCTGCCAACTCATTCTCCTTTGCTCTAGAGAATGTCCGGGGTTGGTCTTTAGCCCCGACACAGACTAGAGAAATTTCATTAGTTGTAAGATCTACTTTGAATTACAGGCTGCCAGGTAAGAGCAGGCCAGGTCTTACAAATCACCTATAAGGTAGTCAGTGATTCCCAGTAGATGTCAAATCAGAGAGCGACATTGGCCACAATGACACTGTGCATTGGCGGGCACGTGAGCTGGCTCAGCCGGGCTCTGGGGGGCAGACAGAGCACTGGAGTTGACTTCTGGGGTGGCCCTTAGCCGCATGGAGAAGAGAGGCTTTGTGATCAAATATAACAGTTCTTAAAGTGGCCAAGCTGGGGACAAATGCCACTTGAGTTCCTTAGGGCATAGGTTATGGTCTCCTTAGGGCACAGGGGTTCCTTAGGGCACAGGTTATGGTCTCATTCAGAGCCAGGTTTGGACAGTGCTGAGCATACCCTGGAAGGTACTTGGTAAACCCTGGGTGATATATGCACTAATGAGACCGTAGCAAAAGCTAAGGGCACTGGCCTTCACGGCCATAGCCTCATGGGTCAGATTTCACCTTCAGGCTGTGCTTTGCTATTCTTAATCCAGTGGGAAAGTTCAGAAAAAAACACACCAAAATCTAGGACGGTTCAGCTGCTGGCAGTGGGATCAAAGTATGTGGGCTGCCAAAGTGAGAGGCTCCAGCCTTTAGAACCCTGTGGCCTGGGTACATGACCCTTCCCGAGCATCTAATGTACCAACGGGATTCTAGGGCTCAGATATGGATTAGAAACAGCACACGGGACAAGCACAGCACACTGCTGGGCACACAGGAGGGGTTGGCACAAGATGCCTGCTGTTAGGGGGAAAGGTGGGGCCAAGTCGCTTGATGTATGGCCAACAGCCCATATGAGCTGCAGGGTGACTTTTTGTCCCTATCCTCCCCACCCCCATTCCTAGTCCATGTTCTATCCAGCAGCCAGAATCATATTCTTCAAATGAAACCTTTTCTTTAACCTTCCAGTGACTTCCCAGTGCACCAAGAATAACACCTAAACTGCTTTCCCTGGCCTGCAAGGCCATGCAGGATCTGGCTCACGTCTCCCTCTCTCTGATCTCATCTCATCACGCCAGCCATGGGCTTCAATTAGTGCCACAAACACAGCCAGTTCTTTCCCACCTCGGGGCCTGTGTACACACTGTCCTCTCTCCTAGGACACGGTTCCCACTGCCCTTTGCATGGCTAATGCCTTCCATCCTGCAGCTCACCTCGTGGGGAGGCTTGGGAGGGCCTCTCCGAGTAAGGGAGGCCTCTCTCCACTCTCTCCCAGGCCTTCCTTGTTTCCCTGCTAGAACTCACCATGATTTGGGATGATCTTGCCTCTTCCAATGAGATCTTGTACCTCATATATCTTGTTTACTATTGTATCCTCAGTCCCCAGCACAAGGATGGATCCATGTGGCCTTGTGTTGACATTTGCTGAATGGATAGATAAGTGTGAGTGTGTGTGTGTCGACACACGCTCACTCTAGACTGTCTCCCTCATTTATACACACACACCCCCTCTGAGGGAACTAGCACTGTAGCTCACTCCACACATGCTGGGCTGCTGGCTCAGAGTGGGGCTGTGGCAGAGACGGACTCGCCCTCCAGGACCCAGACAGAACGGGGCCAGAGAGTGTGGTTAACTCAGAGCCGGCATCAGGGCCAGGCTGTCCCCACTCTGTGTGGGTGTGGGGATGGCGGGTGTGGTGGGCAGTGGCTCGGCACCCTCCCTGTGGGAGGCCGGGAATAAAGGGCCCCATTCAGCCAGTGCAGCCTCAGCTCCTTTCCTGCCTGGGGAGGCTGCCCTCAGGAAAGGGGACTGTGGGACGCTGGGCAGAGCTTCCAGGCAGCCTCTCCCTGTGGCATGGCTCACAGTGGGGGGTGGGGGCAGGGGTACAGGTAGGAATGAGCCAGGCAAAGGGAAGTGGAAAGCATGTTCCAGGCAGAGGGAAGAGCCTGAGCAAATGTCCAGAGATAAAGAGATGAGACACATCTGATAAGCTGAAGTACGTCAGTGTGGCTGGAGAGTGAGTGTGAATAAGTGTGAGTGAGTGTGTGTGTGTGTGTGTGGGGGGGAGGGTGTTGAGAGGTTGCAGGGTGTGGCTATGAATGGTACCAGAAGAGACTGAGGGGTAATGGGCAATCAGTAACATGGGTCTCACAGAGCAAAGCAGAGCCATTAAAGTTGTGTATTTCAGAAATACACACCTGAGTTCCTGAACTGACAAGGCTGAGGACCACAATTTTAACCTGAGGGGACACAGCATCTTCAGACTCTTTCGATACCCTTCTTCCTCAAGGGTCAGGAGAAGGGGGTGGGGGGTGTAGACCAGCCTTCAGAAGGTTCTTGACTATAACCTTCTGAATCAAAACCATGCGGGTAAGCCATTCCTGAATTCCCAGGCCTCAGGAACTGGGGGAGATAATAAATGTTTACTGTTGTTTTAAGCCGCTCAATAGGGGGTGGGGGGTAATTTGTTATGCAGCAATAGGTAATTGATCAGGGCCCAGCTCTGCTCAGGAGAGGGAGAGTCTCTGAATTACGTGAGCCAGAGATATTTAGGGTGTTGGTTACAGAGGCAGATTCCTGAGATTTACCCAGAGCCCCTGAATTAGATGGAAGGGGGTGGGGGCAGGGGAAAACTGTATTTTTTATAATGCCCCCTGAGTGATTCTCACGTACCTTTGGGGCTGAGAGGTCCTGAGCTAATCTAACCCACCTGACAGATCTGAAGAGACTCAGAGAGCAGATGGTTTGCTCCTTATTGCACATCTAAGCTGAGGCAGGCCTTGGCCTAGAATCAGCTCCAGACTCCTGCTCCAGTGCTCGACTTATGTCCTCCTTTGTTCATTTCAGGTTGCTTTTTTGAGAGGCGTGGGCTTTCTTTTTTTCCCTTTTATTTATGTTTAAGATTTGCATGTAGGAAAATGCTACACATTAATTGTTCATCTGCTTAAGAGCTTGCTTTGCTTGAGAGGAACTATGTCAGCCAAAGGTGGGCCTAACACTAAAAAGGGTAGGGGGTACTAGACTATGCAGAGAGCCTGGCACTGCTGCAGGACACTGCGTTGGAAAAGGCACTTGTGCCTTCCCAGATTCCTCAGCTCCAGGCATTTCTCCCAGGCAAACAAATGCAGTGTGTCCAAGGCAGGGACAATGAATAAGGACAGTGAGGACATCTACCTTAACCCCCACCAAACTGTCACCCAGGTAGGTAAGAATAATAATTCCACTTTCATTTGTATAGCCTATGTGGGCTTAGAAAGAATTCACGTACAATCTTACTGAATTACCTTTGCAGACAGCAAGGTAGGCAGGTCTGGTGCCCATTCATTCATTCACTTAACACATTTGTTGAACAGCTACTATGTGCCAGGTAATACTCTAGGCAGGGGGAATATATATGGATTTCTTTATTTAATAAATGTTTATATGTGTCTGCTATGTGCCAGGCACTGGCTTAAACACTTTACAAATATTAACTCACTTAATCCTCAAAACAGCCCAACAAAGTAGGTAGCACTATTCTTCCCATTGAATGAAGAAATTGAAGTACAGAGAGGTTAAGTAACTTTCCCAAGGCCAAACGCAAATAAGGGGCAATATGAGGATTAGAACCCAGGCAACCTGACCCTGTTAACCAAGGTAAAATAAGGCACGGTTTCTGTTCTTCAAAAACTCCAATTGTTTAAATCCCCATGACCACAGAAGAAGAAACGGAAGCTCAGAGCTACCTTCTGAATTTCCCAAGTCACACAGTTCTGGGACTAAAAGCCAGGTCTGATGCCAGGCAGCGTTACTTTGTTCCCTACATACGTCTGTTCACAAAGAAGGTTTAGCAGAAGACAAGTGCCAAGGTAGTAAATAAGGAGAGTGCTTCTAGAGCCCAGAAAGAGAGAGGGTTTCTGCAGGCCCTACTGGCAAGTCTGAAGTATCCCGAGAGCAACTGAACAAGTCTCACTTGCTGTCCTGACCATCATGATTTGTGACAGTCTGCTGCCCCGCCGGTATTCACGCCTGCAGGTATTCTGGGGCAGTGTTATTTATAGACCAAGTTTCTATTTATATTTTCATTGAATTCTTGCTAACCCTAGCTAGATTTCCCCCAAAAAACCTAGAGAGGGGAGGATAAGAACTCTTTTTCACC
This sequence comes from Rhinolophus sinicus, assembly GCF_057876585.1. NCBI lineage: Eukaryota > Metazoa > Chordata > Mammalia > Chiroptera > Rhinolophidae > Rhinolophus > Rhinolophus sinicus. The sequence continues at coordinate 21,391,011 of NC_142515.1, read as the reverse complement.
AAGTAAGTCAGGGGGCAAAGGTGAAGGTCAAAGTCTTAGCTATGTGTGCAGTCTTTCAGCAGGAACTCTTTGCAGGGAGGCATTCAAGACAAGGGGGGCTTTCTACGCTTTCCAAAGGAAATGGGGGGTAGGGCGGGGAAGGGCACAAAGCTGGCCTTATACAGAGGCAGCCACATTCTGCCAATGCGGTGGGATTGGAGGTGGGCCTAGAAGACCTCTATTCCCCTAAAATGTTTCCCCTTTTGCATGACATTTCATCATTAGACATTTATTACTTTGGTCTTAATGGCTATTAGGTCACAAGATGTTGGGACCATGAGAAAACCTATACAATATCAAGCCCAATCCTTATATTTCATAGTTGGGGAAACTCAGGTTGGGGAAACTCATAGTTTCATAGTTGGGGAAACTATGACCTATCCTTAAGGAGGAATCGGAATGAACAAATAGAGATCTATTACAATGCACATGAGACCATCCTAATATTGGAGTAAGAGCTGTCAGACACAGTCGAAAAAAACTGGGGATAGCAAAGGAGGATCGGAATTCCTCTCTCACCAAGTTTTAGGAATAAACAAGTAAAACCATGTGCTGTTTCCTAAGGTTTTCTGTTTGGTGTCCCAGATGAAAACTTCCTGGCTTTAGGGTCACATAGAAAAATAAAGGTAAAGTGGGACTTCTTCCTTCCTCATTTTTAGTCCCTTGTTGAATTGTGGTTTAGTAAACACTATCTGTGATGACTGTCGGCACATGGTTATTTTATAGTTTTGTATTTACAAGGCCAGCCTTTCAGATGGCAATCATTTCTTTCTGGGCACTATGCCTGCAATTCCCGCATTGGCCACTAGGTGGCTGGTTAAAATTGGGTAGGTTGAGTGAAAGGTACCAGAAAATGATATAATCTAGACGAGACCTTTACTGTAGGAATCTGACACTTTTTGAAAGGATAACATTGATCAACCTTTAATTGACATAATAAAAGAAAACGTGATGCAAAACTTGAAATGAAGTTTAAAGAAATGTAAACACGCTCTTGCAGGTGGCATTTTATACTAAACCCCAACTGTTAATCTCCAGGCAGTATATCTTTAGTCAGTCTCACTCTGCAGTAAGCACTTCCAGGACATAGAAAATAGTGGTCAAGAGCTTGGACTTAGAAGTGGCAGGACCTGGGTTTTCTTAATAGCTGAGCAAGTCATGTACCCCTTCTAGTCTGTGAGTCTTCATCTATAAAGTGGGATTACTGCCATTAAATGCGATAATGTAATCATGAAACCCTTTGCACAATCCCTGGCAAAAGTATGGGCTTAATAAATAGTAACTATAATATTTAGGCAGAAATCTTCTCTCATTTACAATGGTTAAGTGTCAAGTCTCACACAAAATTCCTCAGAAAACTGTTTGAAACTTTTCCCCTACAACCAATTCAACAAAAAGTTATCTCTGGGCCACTCGGCTCACCTGTGAACAGCTGTTCCACATAGCACACTTGCTCTCTTTCAGAAGCAAGTCTTTCTGCTGAAAGAGAACCGATCTGCCAACCACATAGGTCTTACTTAAGCCATTTGCAGCAATTATCAGTACTAAAGTTGTAAATTCATCTTTCAGATCAGAAACAAGAAGCCAAGATGAAAGAAAATCTCGCCTGTGAAGGCACCAAATTATCAGTTACCTGCTGGTCTCGACTCTCCTCCTCTGGCTTCCTTACTTCGAAGTTTAGGTCTGCAGTAATTGCTTTATACAGAAGAGCAAAAGATGCTCCTTTAAAATCTTATTTCTTTGTTTCAATCTTTTTGCCAGAGGCCAAAGCCTTTTTTCCCTCCTAACAATACAACATAACTGGACTCGTGCCATGTTATCTTCAACACCACAGAGGGTTCATAGCCAATCTCTCCCCTCTCCAATCAGATAGGCTTCTGAAATTAAAAACCTTAGCAATATCCTTGGCCCCAAACTTCACCTGGTCTTGGAAGAGAGGGAAGCAAAAATTTCTGACTTACGGCTGATGAGAGAGTGTGGCTGGGACCTGAGGAGCCTTCTGGTTAGGCTGGTGATGGGGGATAGAGGATTGTGCTGTGACCCATCCCACAGGGTGCCAAAAACAGACAGGTAACTCAGGGATGTAAGGGATGAGAGGCCAACAGACCACCCCTCACCCAGTTACTTGCATGAAGCCTCGTCTCCCCATGCACCTCTTATGAGGTCAGAAATTGATTTACCAATGCAGATTTAGTGGTTTATATTATGTGGATTGGGCTGAACATAACCAAATTCCCAGGAAGCGTCAGAGTAAGACAGCCTATGAAAGGGCTTCACTGGACCTTAAAACAGTACTTCTCAAACTTTCCTGTGCATACAAGTCACTTGTGCGTATCATTAGACTGCACACTGTGACTTAGTGGGTCTGGGTGGGGCCAAGACTCTGCATTTCTGACAAGCTCTCTCAGACGATCCTCATGCCGCTGATCTGCAAACTACATTTTGAGCAGCACCTCTTGAAATGAGACCTCACTCTTGGAAAGGATCCCAGAGAGACAGCTTACCATTTTGTGACGAGCCTGATACTAATGGGGAAAGAGTGAAGAATGCGAATATATAAAATGGAGTCACTGTAACCAAGCTGCTAAAATTATTAACATTATGAATGTTGAGGCATGAGGAAAGACTTCATTCTTATTCTAAATGGCTTGGGAACTTAAACTTTTTGATCTTTCCAGTCCTGTGTCAATGCAGGATATGCATGTGGAGATACACCAGACCTCTTATAACCCTCTGTTACTCTCCGAAGGACTCACATAACCAGACCGCCTGACAGCCATCATCCAGACCCCTGACATCTGCCTGATAACCGTCCTGGACTAGTCCTAGGGCTACGAATACAGGATTGATTATTTTCAAAAATGCACTTTTTACTATAAGAATTCTTCCTTTTCCTTCTTCTTCAGAACACTTCTGGGTGTTTGCCTAAGTGTATTCCTAGTTTGCAAACTCTAAGACCCTTGAATAAATTTTTATCATTTATTTCTAGCCAAAGCCTCCAGACTCTTTTTGAGTTTGTTCGTCACTAACAATCACCAAATCACAAACGTGGATGGAGTGTTTGTTGTGTGCTTCACAGATAAAATTTCATTTGGTGCTCTCAACAGCTCTGGGGGTGTTTCATAAATGAGAAATATGATGGATGTGCAGAGATGCTAAGTAAGGCTGGCCAAGGTCACACAGCTAGTGAGAGGCTGAGTCAGGATCTGACTCAAGGTTGTCTGGCTTTAAGGCCTCTGGTGCTGAAATTCAATGCTTACTTGCCTCCACCACAGAAAAGATACGGAGTTTCAAGTCAGACAACTAGCACCAAGTAGAAAGCCCCAGTGTAAACCCGGATCTGTTTGAGCCCAAAGCCAGGTTCAGATCTGTCAGAACCTCACTGTTCTGGTGCTGGCAGAGCTGAAGAGTCACACAGCTTCCCTTGGCAATGGAACTTTGGAAATTCTCCCTGAGATCTGTCCCAATTTGTTCTCACTAAGGTGAAATCCAGCTGGCCCCTTGTGCTCTGTCGTAGGGGGGGAACCAGAAATGTAACCCTTTTCCCTCATACCTAGAGAGGGGCTGGTGTTGCCAGCCAACCCCCACCAGCCCCACTCACTTCCTCCCCTGCCTTCTGAAGGGGCATTCAGATGAACAGACTCTATCTTCAGGCTGTGCCAGTCCCATAGGCCCACTGTGGTCTGGAGGCCGGGCAGCCTGGCATCTGGGGCCTCCTCAGTGGACATCAGTCCTTGGAACTGTGGAGGTGAAGGGGGAGAGGTGTTTTCAGGGCCCAAAGAGACGATACGACTCGAAGCCAGGCAGCCTCTGGATGAATGGTGCATCAGTTCACATGGGCCTGGGGCATTTCCAAGGGTCAGCTCCATGCCTGCCAGGGAAGAGCTCTGGCTTGAGGCTCTATCCTAGCACCTGGATCCAGTTGGGGTGAGTTTGACGAGCAGTGGAGGGGTCAGGCCAGGGACACCGTGGAGACCTACTACCAGTGCCCCTCACCTCCTAAGAAGTGGGGGCCCTGAGCTCCCTCTCAATGGAACTGAGTGTTCTCCCTCCTCCACCACCACCCACTGCCACCCTTTCTACCCCCCACAGAAACCTGGACCCAGAAACCAGAATGTCCAGTGCCTGGAGGTTCCTGGAGAGGGAGGCTGATGGCAGGGACTCCCCACCACAAAGCATCTTTCATATGCGCCAAAGGCTTCAGCTATCTCAGGGAGGAGGGAAAAAGTTATTTCCTTTCAGCCCCAAGGGTGAAGTACGAGGTAGGGGTTGGGGGAAGTGTGCTGGGAAACACTAGGTCTGCCATCTTGGCCAGGGCTCCCACCAACAGAACCTGGCCATCCTTATCCTCGTCCTCTTTCTCACTCCTAGCTCCAAGTCATCAGCAAGGCCTCTTGGCTGTTCCTCTAAAACACATCTCAGACCTACTTCTCTCCGTGTCATTGCCCAGCCTCGACCAAGCCACCCTCACCTCTTGCCGTGCCTCACCCACCCACCTCTAGCTGGTCTTCCAGCTCCATGCTCCCGACCTTGCCCTTCTAGGTTACCTGACGTGCATGGGAGGGGTCCTTTCAAAACAGAAATCTGATCATGTGGCCCCTCAGCCTAAAACCTTTCAGAGACGTCACTGCACACAGGACAAGCCCTTACCCCTCAGAGTGGCCATGACGCCTGCACATGCTGGCCCTGTGTGGCAGCTACGCTGAAAGCTCACACAGACTCATGAACCAGGCTTCGCATGGTAACCCCAGAGGCCCAGCACCTTCTTCCTTTCCCAACCTCTCCGCTACACACAGAAGTTGCCATTTCGCTCTCACCTCTATCACACCTGGGCACAGGTAACTGACCTGTCAGTCATCTACACTTGAGCGTGAATTTACAGACAGCACCACTCCTACGGCACAACAGAATGTCCTCTTTAAGCAGGGAGTGAAAGGATTCAATTCTTATAAAAGGACATTTGGACATCAGGTAAAGAAACCATTTAATTCCAGGGGTGGGTTTGGGGGAGAGGTGATTAATGTCAGAGACCTGAATTCACTGGATTCTGCCAAAATGTGCAAAGTGATCCCGGGTTGCTCTAATTTAACTTACTCAATTTTGTGCCACTGGGATTATCAAGAGTGACAGGAGAATCCAGTATACTACAGCCCAGTCCAGGGCACATTTTTCTGCATGTTAAATTAAACGGGCTGACTGAGACCATGAAAAGAGACACATTTCTGCTTAGGTCAGAGGCTTCTTAGGGAAGATATCGCAGAAAACACTCCACTCAGGGCTGAGGGTTCAGGGTGAGTGTTTAGGAGGTTGATTCTCTTCCACAATTACTTCTGGACAAGGAAGACACAGAGCAAGTGGTACCAAAGTGACCTAACTTTTCCCCTGTTCTTGAAATGTGGGGATAACATAGGGGAAAGGCCAGGGGGCCCAATCCACATTTACTTTCGGAAGTGAAGAGGGCCTTTGCGTGGCTGCCTCCTGCAAAACTCGGTATTATCCTGAGACCTGGCAGCTCTGGAGCTGAGAGCTACGAGGCTCGTGGTTGTGCTATGTTCTTATGGTGACATGGCCAGGGCTGCCCAGCTCCCTCCCCACCTTGCAGTCTAGATCAGCTCTCTGGATCATCAGTTCTTGAGAAACAAGCTCTTTGCTGCCTTGCAAGTTACCACAGGCAAGGAAGGAGAAGCAAGAAGTGCAACTGGAGCTGAAACGCAGTGGGAAAAGCTGAATTGGCACAGAGAGGGCAGGGCGGGGGGCAGAGGGCAGAGAAAGGAAACCCCACATCTGTGTCCCACAGCAAAGCCACCGTGAAGAACAGGTGGGCTTTGCAGCACCAGTGCCTCTCACTGTGCTGTCTATGCATTCACTGCTTGAAATGTAATCCTAAACCATGATTAACCCATTTGACAGGTGAAGAAACGGACCCTGGAGGTTGTGTGATGGGGCCGGAATCACACACTTATGCACACATGTGGAGCCCCCTCGTTCCTGGGCAGCTTGGCCACAGGAGACACACTTGGAGTTTCTTGGTTCTATAACTCTTGTTTACCCAGCCCTCTGTGTTGACTCAACCCCCCAAAGCCCCCAACCCCAGGCTTCATATGCTTCTTGCTGTTCTTCAAATGCACACCCTCCGTCGCACTCAGGTCACTACCCTTGCTGCCTCCTCAGCCTGACACTATGCGCCCTGATCTGCCCATGCCGGGCTCCGTTCAGGTGTCACCTCTGCAAAGAGGCCATTTTTGACCATCCAATCTCACAAGCCCTGAGCCAAGCTAACTGCTAATTGACCTAGTTTATTTTTGTTCTGGAATTTATCACCATCGGATTGTTAGTTGTTTGCTTTCTGACTCCCCCACTGGAAGGTGAACTTCCTGAGAACAGCGACTCATTCTACCTTGTTCTCAGCTACATCACCAGGGCCTACAGCTGGGCCAGGCACACAGCAAGTGCTCAATAAATACCTGCGGCCAGAGCGGATGCACAGCTCTTCCACGAAACAGTCAGAGCCGGCTGTCAGCAGCGGGCCCTGAGAACCGCCCACCCCAGATTACAGAGAGGATGATGTGAGGGGTGGGGGCAGTAATTACAGCAAGAGAAGACCCAGCACTTTCAGAGGAGGTTAGAGGAAAGCCACTTTTAAAACAGCACCCCGTGCCTCTCAGGTCTATAATCTTGTTGATCTTTTTAAAACCCTGGCATTACCAGCAGACCCTATTTTTCCTTCTCCATCACGTAGAAGGTTTGTCTTTTCCTGCCATCCCAGGTCATCAGTGGGGCTCCGAGACCTCTCAGGCTCTCTCCCTTGGGGGCTGCAGTACCTGCCAGCATCTGAGTTGCTGCCTCCCTCAGCGCTTCCAAGACCCTTCAGGGAGGGCTTTCTCAGGGAGCACCTGATGGAGACTCACAGAAATGCCTACAGCCCAGGAAGAAGGCCAGCTCTCCCCCATGCCCCAGACCAGCTCTAGCTAAAGATATCCCTCCCCCCTGTTTCCTTCTGCATTGGAACAAACACCGGATTTGCTGCACAGCGTTCTGGGGGGCAGGGAGAGGAAGGCCCCAGAGACTGTGCTTGCAATTCACCCAGCATCCTCCTACACTGTGGCTCCAAACTGCCTCTTCATTAAGGGGCCGGTATGTAAACTGGTGAGCTCGTGAGTGGGTACAAAACAACCAAGCATGCCTGCTGTCTAAAAATACATGTCTCTAAGCTCGTAAGTTCATGAGGTTGCCTGCAAACTGGGAGCACCTACCTTATGGCTATAGGCTCCCTTTTCTTCCTAAGCTGTCTAGTTTCTCCATGACTCATGAAACCAGGATATGTATACCTATGAATGGGACTGACTCAGATATTAGGATGAAGGGGCTTTCTGGAAGCTCAGAGGCCTAGTACCAGCCAGCACAGAGACACAGATGGCTTGTGAGTGGAAAGAAACCTTGCTCGGTCTTTGCAAAGTGAGTTTATCTCTTTCTGCTCCGCTGCCTGGCTTCTGAAGTCCTTTGGTCCCTGTTCGCAGTTGTTTGCTTTTTACATCAGCAACTACATACTTTAGTTCACTCTGTAATGACCATTTCCTCCCAGGGAGCCTCCTTGGGCTGGCAAACTCAGGATACACAGGAAATCTACTCCAATCCCAGGATGGGCAACAGGAGATGGATTTTCCACAATAGTCTTTTAAAACAAGGCAGAAAGTTCTATGTAAACAGTAGGCTGCCCTGAGAGGCTGCTGACCTCAGTGGCCTGAAGAACTTCATTTCTACCCAAAGAGCAGGAGACCCCAGAAAGCACACGACACACTTGTTGCGAGATCATTCTCCCTGGCTCTTTCATTTCTGTAGGTCTTGTCAACAAGGCACTGACTGCCTTTTGTTCTGGATTATCTTTTCAAAACTGTTTGTATAACAAACAGCCTTAGAAGACAGAAGCAGTGCCTTGCTTTGGAGTGAACAGCGAGTTTGCACACAGCCTTGACAGACTGAGACAGTGCATCTCTCCAGAGTAAAGGGGGTAGGCTTGATTAGGCTCTGTTCCAAGGGAGGTAAGCTCCCTAAGATCTCGGTTCTGCTATAATGTAACCCACTGCGTGTGCTGGCATTCATCTGAGCCCCTGGGACTTGGAGGCAATGAAAACTGAGGCAAATATACTGGTCCTCATGCTGCGTGCTGTGCTGTAATAGCCTTTTGTCTCTGACCCAGGAGTCTCCTGTTTTCTGCTAGCATTCAGGAAACCAGGGAAAGCTAACTTACTTGGCTCACAAATAGGGTAAAATCTCAGCTCTTTCACAGTTCTTGAGTGGAATAGTTCTGCTCCTACTGGGGTCGATACCCAGTCTCTAAGCTCCAGGTCTGCCCTCTTTCCAGGAAACTCAGAAGAAGCCTCAAATTATAAAAATATATGTAAACCAAGGAAAGAAGAATTCCTTAAAAAAAAGAGTGCTCTGCTTTGCAAAAGGATTATCGCATGCCTAAAAGATGATGTGATTTGTCCCAAACAGCTGAATTTGCACGAAGTTTTTAGGACTATGCCTTAATATAAAACAAAGTTCACCCCTGCTTTTTTATTGGAGGTGGGACTGCCAAGAGGTCAGGCCTGGGAGTGGAGCTTCTCAGGGACTGCTGTCAAACCACTGCCTCCTTCCTAAAGACCAGCTGGCATGCTTGCTTCATAGCACTCTCCACCTCCTTATAATAAAAATCAATTACTAGGGTCTGTAGTCTAGTGAATTGAGTTGTGCCAGTATCAATTCCCTGGGTTTCATAATGTACTATAGTTATATAAGCTGTTGCCAGCGGGGTAAGCTGGGCAATGGGTTCACCACTCAATGGCTATGCGGTGGTAGAAGTGATTTGACCTCTCCCTAAATTGGGAATGATGTCACCTACCCTACAGTATGGGGGTGGGATTGGAGGGGAGGAATGTAAAGTGCCTAGGATTTCTGCAGTATCTGTGAGTCTATAATTATCCCAAAACAAAAAAATTTTTAAATGCTGTGACTTAGGAAAACGAATAGCCAATCTTGTTAGATTCATAATTAAGTGAAGACACTGCTTTGAAAGCCTTGGGGGGGGATCCTGTCTGTAGTCATATTAAAATAATAATTAACTAAATGGTTTAATTGCAGAAAAGAAAAAAAATCAATTACTTAGCGCCGCTGACCTTAGTCACTCAATGGAAAGAGAGAGCCCTTGCAGGTCACCAAGTCCTCATGAGACTCAGGTCACCTCCCTGCCCCACACGGTGCCCTCCTGAAGCACAAGATAGCAATGGCAGCCAGAGGGACCACCAGCAGAAACTCCCAGGTCCCCAGGCGGGGAGATGTGGAGGCAAGAAAGGAGGGGCAAAGATAGCCTCGCTGAGGCTGGTTGTGGCCGTTCCTCCTTGTCGAAGGAAAAAAGCCCAGGGCTTGGTAGGAAGGAGCCCAGCTCAGCCGCTTCATGGTGATGGAAAGTGATTTGACTTTTCTCTAAAATGAGGACCATGCCACCTTCCGTGCAGTGAAAACTGGAGAGAAGGTTTGTAGAGTGCCCGAAACAAGGTGAGGCCCATAGCAGGAGCTCAATACAAGGTATCTATATATAAGGGAGAATGGCCAATTGGCGATCAATCAGCAAGTCTTAGCAAAGCACCCATTATGTGTCTACCCCCCGAATAGAAAGTCCTACCCAAGAAACCACTTGGGTTGTTTTTCTTTCCCAGCATGCCTTGCTGGAGAAACGCCTGTCCCACACAAGGCCCTTAACTTTCCCTCACCCCTCACAAATGCTGATGGCCGGGGCATAGTGGGGGCCTTTACCTTCGGACAGGGGCCTTTACCTCCAGGGCCCAGAAAGCAGGTCCCAGCATTGGTGACAACACTGGGAGGCCTTCATTAAGGGCAGTTCCCTGTAAACCTTTATATGATATTTGACTGATACGTCCTGGCTCGCCCCTCTACCACCTTATTGGTCCACTCACAGCCGTCCATTCCCTCACTCCCACTCCAGCAGTACTGCAGAACATTCTATCTGTCCCCTAAGAGCCAGTGGGCATGTCTGAGGTGAGCTCCTCCTGGGATGGAGCCTCTGCATTTGGCCACAGAAGCCACCGGCCTCACCACTCTTCAATCCCAGACTGACCCTGAACTCAGGCCATATACCACCCAGACATAGCCTGTGTTCTAGATCCTAAGATTTACGACTCACGTGCAGAATTTTCTGCCAGGATTTGACTGGCAGATGAGCAAGCATGTAACCACGTGAGCCTGGATTCCCATTCTTCTCTCAATTTCTCTGCTTTCTCTGTCACTTCCACCAGCCAGTGAAACGTCTATATATCCCCAGCCATGAGCCTATGGCCAGCGGGGCCAAAGCAATGCAGCTGGCCTAACACTGCAAACACATCCCCTAGACCCCTGACCCGGGCAGGAGAAATGCACATCATATCCCAGCATCTCCAAAGCTAAAATTAAGATTCCTCTGGAGATAAAGAACAGGTTCTCTCTGCTTTCTTCCCTTGGGTTTTTCTTGATCTGAAATTCCAGGGAAGGCAACGGGCTGGCAGAGCTGTTCCCAAGGCTGGCTACTAACCCTCCCTGGGATGGTAAGAGTGAAGGCAGCTGGATTAGCTCGGTGTGTTTGAACTCTGAGGTTCTGCTGAGCCACTGCTGCAGGGGCTGAACCTGAGGAAATCAGCAGGTGACTGCAGCCACCCTCCCCAAAGGCAGGGCGGTAGAAACAGGTTGGGTAATATAGTCGATCTGTGGGGGCCCTGCCCTGAGCCCCTTACCAACTAATGCTCCCTGCTCTGGGTACTGGTTGCTACGGGCTCACAGCTTCCCCTGCTCCAGAGGCACGTCCTCAGCCCTCAGTCCTCGGGAGCCACCTTGTCACACTCCACACACTCTGGGGGCTGGGGAGGCCCCCAGAGGGGTCAGACAACGGATGACTGACATGGGGGTTATAACAGTTGTCCCCTAAGATGGTGCCATCCAGCCTCAGCGTCCTCCCCTCCCCTGCCCTGCCCTGCTTCTGTCACTGCCTTTGGATCTTCATCTGAGAGCAGCCCTCAGTTACCAGCATACAAATCATCTTTGTCTCAGGCTCTGCTTTTAGGGACCCTGTCCGAAGATAGACAACATTCATCATTGCTCCTCTCTGATGCCCTCTCCTCCCGGAGAACCCCTTTTATTCGGGGTTGTGGGGGTGGGTTGGGAATCCTCATGCCTACTCGGCTCTCCCTAGTTTGGTTATGAGTGAGTTGGGCTGTTTTTCCTCAATCTTTTCCCCTCCTGTACAAGCTAGGGAGTGAGTAGAGTATGAAAGGGTTAAGGCAGTTTCTCAAGGCTGTATGCAAACTTGCTGTTCACTGCTTGGTGAGGGGGAAAGGGAGGAACAGGGCCTGGGAGCCTCGGGATGGGATTCCAAATGGCCAGCAATGCCATGGAGAGGGAGCGAACAGCAGAGAGGCATTGGAGAATGAACCCCACGGAAAGGAGCAGAGAAAAGCCGCAAAACTTCCTTTGGGATAGGACAGGAGTGTGGGGCCAGCCAACCTCATTCCTCTAGAGAGCATCACCCACTATGCACAGGTCCCATCTATATGCGGGCTGGAAGGGGGTCTTGTGCTTGCCTTTTCTCAGGAGTTGGGGTGGCAGGGAGGCAGGTGACTTTCTTTATGAACAGCTGTCATTTATTAAGTGTATACCACAGGACAGGCATTATGCAAAGTGCTTTATATGAATTCTTTTAATCCTTACCACAATCCTATAAAAGGAAACTGAAATTCAGAGAGGCCCTCTGTCCTGTAGCAACTCTTGGATTATCGTCTTCTGAGGTAGTTGGTGTGGGGGGCAGCCCTGGCCCAGAAGGCAGAGATAAGGGTTCTGGTGTTGAATATACTTCCCGGCTGTCCGGCCTATGCAAATCTAGTAGCCTCCCTTGGCCTCAATTTCCTAGTCAATAAAATGGGGATATACATTACCTTCCTGGAATGACCAAATGAGATTACATATGTGGCTGTGCTGTGTAACATGCTAGGCACGGGTCAGGAGTTGGCAATAATAAAGGCTAATATTTATTTAGGTCCTACTAGAAGCCAGCCACAGTTCTAAGCACCAGAAATGTTCCTGTTATCCTTACGACAGTCCCATGAAGTAGATACTATTATTGGCCCTATTTTCCAGCTGAGGAAACTGAGGCATAAAGAAGTTAATACATTTGATAACTAACAGAGCCTGGGTTTCCAGGTGTAAAGCCAGGCGTCTGATTCCTGGGACATTGGAGACAGTAGCAGCAGGACAGAAGCCTTGTGCTTCACCCCACCCTCCAACCCCACCCATCCCTCCAGGTCAGCTCCAGGCCCCCCTCTTTCAGGGGGCCTTTGCTGTCTTCCTTAGCTTCTTCTCCAATCAAAGCTGGGATTTCACAGTGGTAGAGAGAGTCACATCCTGCCTTAACTGGCTCTCTGATTAGGGAGTAGGTCGTGTCTCTCTCACTAGCTTGAGGATTCCTTAGATGACACAAACAAATCCAGATCTCCCCTGACTCACCAGGTCACCCCAGCCCCCAGCCCCTAGCCCTGGGCACTTATCCTGGGCCTGGAACAAGCCGAGAGCCTCCCAGACACCCACAGATTGAATGACAATGAGGTGCTTTTCCCCAGGAGTGCTGGCCTGCTTTTCTTGAGCAAGCAGGCAGCCTTCATGCCCAAGGCCAGGTCAACCACAGCACCAGGGCACGCCACTAGCTTCATGAGGGCTCTGGGACACTTGTGTCCACAGCATCCCAGCTGGGTTCCCAGGCCCCTGGTGGGCAGAGCACCTAGACTGGACTGGAACAACATCAAAGGTCATTACAAACCTGGGGGTTGGACATTCCAAATTCCCTTGAGACTCAGGATAAAGCCAGGGAGGGCACAAGAGTGCCCCATGTTAACTCCTCGACCATGGAAGGAGAAGCAGTCTTCTGCCTCCATGGAAGGAGCCCAGGCGTGAGAGATTCCCTAACCCCTCACTGACTGGTCCTGGTCTTGCCCAAACTGTGGGATTTAGAAGGTCTTCCGTGTAGCTAAATGAATGCTCTCCCACTTTAACATAAGACTCAGAGGATAGGCAAAGGTCCCACTGATTGCGGTCGTCCTGGAGGCTGGCCTGTGCAACTCCAGGCCCAGCAGTAACAGGGTTATGACACACCTGAGACGTTTTCTTCTCAATCACACAACAAATCAAATGCCTTAAACATGCTTTGAAACGATGCAGTTATCAATGGCCTTTATAGCTGGACAGGCCTGGCTTCAAATTCTGGCTCTGCCAACTCACAGGCTGTGTTACATAAGCTCTCAGAGCCTCAGTTGGATACTGGAGCTGGGAGGACTGGACGAGGTCAGACCAGAAAATGTGCTCAATTTAAGGTTCTCTATAATTACATGGGAGCCAGGGAAAAGAGGTCAGCCTGCAGCTTTTCATCCTTTCATAGGAGAACTTGATCTCTGCTTTTTGTAAGAAGGATCCAAAGTCCAAGAGCTTGAGAAACTCCTCAGAAGTTACACGGCTTGGGGCCAGCAGATGGCCCTGGAATGGTGGCAGATGCCCCTTTGAGGACAGTGGCCTTCAAAATCAGAGACTGTCAACCCCCTGGGGAAATTACTATGCAGATTCCTAGGCCTACCCTACCCAGAATGTCTGGCTTAGCAGCAAGACTTTTCTTGGCCTAAGGAATGCCCCTCCCCAGGTTGCCCCCATCCCATCAGCAGGGCCATCCAAAGCTTACCTGGGAGGAAGGGGATGATTCTCTGCTTGGGATCCTTCTGGCCACCTTCGATGGGAAACTTATCCAAAAGCTGCATCTGAGAAGCCAGACAGAGGGACACGATTCAGAAGATTGGAACAACCTTCAGCGCCCCTTCCCCACTCTACTCCACTGCTCCAGGGCCCCACTCTCCTTAAATGGATGAGTGATGTCTCCAATCCCTCATTTCACAGACGATTAACAAACCACATGGGGCATGAGATGGAGGAGGCCAGAGCTCTCTATGCATCAAAGGGGGTGTGTCAATCTAAAGAAGTCGGGGCACAGGAGGAGGTATCTGGGGATGCCCCACCCCCCAAAGGAAGCCAGGGTAGGGAGCAGCAGGCTTTCAGGCCAGGTTGCAGAAGGGGTTTCCAGAGGCTTCTTTGAACCCAGTTTCCTTCATATGTCATATGCTGGTTGAGCTCTTAAGCCACCTGCCATCCCAAACCCTCCTGAGCCAGTATGGTGGAAGGCCTCACCTGATGCTTCAGACAGACCACCCACCTTCCACAACTGCTCTGCGAAAACAAACCCCAATGTTATTTTAATTGCAAAACCAAATCCAGCTGCTTGCCCCCACACTGGAAGACCCCCTCCTCCGTTTCCTACCTTCCCACCCTTGAGATCGCTGCTGTTTTTCCAGGGACAGACCCACTGGAAGATTTTCCAGGGTTCTGGAGAAGAAACTTTTTTTTTTCTTCTGCTATTCTGGGCTAAAATTCTGTATAAACTGGAAAAATACACAGGAGACAGGATGGCCCAGGCCACGGCCCTTCTGCATGTAGTTAATCTCCCTTCCACAGGCACAGGCAGAGCTGGAGCTGAGTGGAGAGGGCAGGTCTAGCTCTGTGGACCCAGCTGTGTGACCTGGGTCAAGGCCCGGAAGCTGTCTCAGTTGACCCTCAGGCGCCTCATTGGTGAAATCAGGAAGATCAGTCACATGCTATCTGCAGTCCATTCCTTCCTTCAAATATTTATTGGGTACCTACTTAGAGCACTGGGCACTAAGAAAAATGGCAGTAAAGAAACAAAGCCCCTGCCCTCCGGGAGTTTCCATTCTAGTGGAGGTAGACAAACAGTACACAAATAAATTATGTACTATGTTGGGGTGGGGATAAGTGCTACGAAGACAAATGAAATAGGATAAGGTGTTAGAACAGAACAGGGTTGTTCTTTTACATGGAGTGGTAGGAACAGCCTTACACGTCAGATGGCAATTCAGCAGAGACCTGCAAGAGGTGAGAAAGCGAGCCACACTGGAGGGAGACAAGAAGTGCAGAGCGTTTCTAGACAGGGGAAATAGGAAGTGCAAAGAGCCTGCAAAGGCCAGGGTGGCTGGAGTGGAGCAAGCCAGTGCTGAGGTACGGGCAATAAGATCCGAGAGGCTGGACAGGCCAGATCATGGAGGGGATGGCTCTAGCTACAGGGTAGTGAATGGGCCACAGCGTGGAAGCAAGCAGACCCGTGAGGAGCCTATCGACGGTGGCCTGGACCAAAGTGCTAACACTGGAGGTGGTGAAAAGTGGTCCTATATTAGATTTTATACGTGCGTGCATGGGTGCATATTCCCATCTATTCTCCCACCCATCCAGCTCTAACACATGACTTTAGGATTCTCTCTTGCACAATCATTATCCAGAAACTGTTTAGAGCCCACATGTGAAGGGTGGGCCATTGTCAGATTCTATTCAAAACAAAACAGAGACTGCACCATTATTAACTTTCACTTCCCTGAATACAGACTGAAATTTAACAAAAGCTGGCTCATGAGTTTTCAAATAATGTTGTAAGTCCATCTCTCAAACATTTAATAATTGCCTGCTACATGTAAATACGACCCCCTGGGCCATAACGCTATAGACTTGTCCCTAGAATTTTTTTAAATTAAGCTATTTTCAAATAAATTCTACACAGAGTAGGGCTCCTATTTTCTCCTTTCCTAACCTATATTCTGTTTTGTAAACATTATTTCTGTATTATGTAAGAATTCATGTTCAATGAGGGGAAAACAAAACCCTAGAAATTATAGAAGTGGGTGGTCAAAAAGAGAGTAAGAATCACTCATAATCCCTCCCCCTGAAAAAGTAACATTTCCATTTTGGGATATATATCCTTTGCAGACATTCTTCCATGAATGCCAATAAAATGAGCTCATCAATATTTTTACACTATATAATGAAAATTTCCCCATGTCGATGAGTAGTAGTACTTCCATACCAGCGTGCTTAATTGTGACACAGAATTCAATGTTTGGATGGGCCGTAGTTTATTTACCTACTCCCCTACTGTTGGATGTTTAGGTTGCTTCTGACTTTTTACTGCTATTATATAATACTACAGTGAATATCCTTGCCCATACATCTACGCACATTTCTTTAATATAATAGTTTTTCTACTTTTGTTTCATTTGGTTGAATTCTATGCATATTTATAGGCACCTAAAATCTTTTCTGGAAAACGACTGAGAATACATGGATAACTACTATGTGTAGGCAAGGCCTGGCACCTCTGAACAATGGCTCCACAGAATTCCTGAGGAAGAGTATGGAGGTGTCTGAGGAGAAAGGCAGACCCAGCAACACACCTGCCAATATGTTAAAATGCAGGTTCTGATTCAGTAGGTCCTGACAGGGGCATGAGATCCCGCATTTCTACAAAGTTCCCAGGTGGTGCTCAAACTGCTGGTCCATGGACAGCAACAAAGCTCTGGAGCTGTGCTGTCCTATATGGCAGTTACTAACCACATGTGGATGTCAAGCCCTTGAAATGTGACCCACCCAAATTCAAATTCGGATGTACTATAAGTGTAAAATATGCGCCAGGTTTCAAGAACTTAGTACCAAAAAAAAAAAAAGGAATGTGAAATGCCTCTAATAATTTTTGTACCGATTGCATGTTGAAATGATAATATTTTGGATACATCAGGTTAAATAAAAATACTTTAGAAATGATTTCACCTGTTCTACATTTTTAAGTGGCTACTAGAACATTAAAAATTACGTATGTGGGTCACATTATATTTCTATTGGACAGGTTGCTCTAGAGCAAGACAATTATCAAAACATAGTTTGAAGACTGCCTATACCTGAATTACCTGGAGATGGGTGTTTGTTAAAAATGCAGTTTCCTGAGCCCCCACCCAGAAGTTTGTGAACCGTTACTCTAGTGCTAGAGACAGGTAAGCAAGTTCTGGAGTGAAGGGGACTCACGAGGATGTATGAACAGGATTCTGTGGGAGCCAAAGTAGGAGGTCAGGGAAGGCTTCCTGTAGGAGGTGAAGCCAGCTCGATCTTGGCAGAGTGACAGTCTGAATTCCCTCAATGGGTTCAGGTGCCTCCTGGAAGGCAGGAATCATCTGACAGCCCCGCAGATTTGAGCTTTCCCTCAAAACGCCTCTTGGAGGATGCTTTCCATCAGGCCTCTCTCCCACCTCCTTCTTCTGTAACAGATTTTCATCTTCCCCCACCTCTGCCTTAATCTGGATCCTTCTGAGGCCAAGATAAGCCCATCCACAAAGAGTACTGGGTCAATAGGTCCTGACCAGAGCCATGAGTGCCCAGCTGGCCTGCTCACCATCACCCCTATCCCCCAGGTGCTGAACCCAGCCACACATGTCACCTAATCCCACCACCAATGCTGAGCCAGAAGAGCCTTGATGTCTGCCCTCTCCCTCCCCATCATCCCCAAGGCCCACCGGCCATAGCCACTGGAAAAGGAAGCACCACTAACCAGCTGCCAGTGACACTTTCTCTGCCTACAAGTCACCTTTCAAAGAAAGCAAATGCCCTTGTTCAGACTCTTGAGCAAACCAAATAAAGGCAGCCTAGCTGAGTTTACTCAGTGTGGGGAGCTCTCAAAGCAGCACCGTTCAACAACTATGGCAGAGTGGTGGGCGGTGGAATAAACATCTGGGGCCATGTTTGATATACAATCCAATGTCACCCTCACGAGCGGTGGGGGTGTGCGGGGTGGGGGGGCCGAGGGGCAGGCAGGCTGCAAAGTGGTTCTGTAACCTGCACAATTTGCAGGACTGGCTCCAAGAGATAAAACACTCACATGAAAGGCTGAGAAGGGCTGTCTCATGAAGAGGCCTGCCCAGGGCTTCCGTGAGGAGGAAGCCTGAGTGCGTGAGCAGTGAGGAAGGAAGGCTCCGCCCAGCAGAGACTTCTGCTGCGGCCACCTTTTCAGGCAGGAAGTGGATTCTCCTGTCACTCCAGCAAAGGCCTGACTCAGGCTGGAAGAAAAGCAGGGCCCTTTGCCAGGGTCCTTCTTAGAGCGAGAGGCGTTTGGCTAATGGAGCCCTTTGCAACCACATCAGAACTTTTCAGCGTGTGGGGGACGCCAGGCTGTTTATCTAAGGGGTGGATAGTGTGAGAGATACAGGGCAGCTCGGCTCCAAGAGCTGGCCCCAGCCAGAGAAAGCTGATTCAGCAGCTCTTCTAGGGCAAAGCTGAGCAGCAATAAACACGGGGAGAGAGAAGGGTGGGCCCCAAGTCCAGCTGGGGCACATCTGTAACCCAAGAGGCCAACTCCTCGCCCTACAGAGAGGCTGGAAGTCCCAGCAACTCTAGCTTTGGGGCTCTAATCCTCAAACCTTCATCCACTTTTTTTCAGCTCAGGAACGAAGGGAACATTACTACAAGAGCCTGATGGTTCCCTGACCCAGAAATTCCTCTTACAACGAGGAATGGCCACACAGTCTCCCTGGGGACCATGAGAGATCAAGAGAAACCTCTGAATTGGTTTGTCCATTCTACTAATTGAGGGCTTATCAGTCCCTGTGTTAGATACTAGGGAGAATCACAGAGACAGAGGGACAGACAACAGTGATATGTGGGGCTTTTCTTCAAGTTCTCATTCACTGTGGCCTGAAATGTACTTCCCCTTTCCCTGCGTTCTTTGATGACCTTATCAAGTGGCATCTACCCTGGAAAGCCTTTGACCATCTCAGCCTAAGGTCATACCACCTTTCTTTGAATTCCCAAAACACTCGTGGTTGGAATTCCCTATTTCAGTACTTCACACAGTCTTTTTATGATTTTTGTTGTTGTTCTTATTTTTAACAAGTTCACCTCATTGACCAAGAATAAGCACCTTTCCCCTTGAATGGCATTGGAATCCTTATAAAGAATCAGTTGATGGACCATAAATGAATGGGTTTATTCCTGAACTCTCACTTCTACTCTTTTGATCTATATGTTTATCCCTATACCTGTACCATACCATCTTCATTACTGTAGCTTTATATTAAGTTGTTTTCTTTTATAATAGACTTTATTTTTTATTGCAGTTTTAAGTTTACAGCAAAATTGAGCAGAAAGTACAGAGAGTTCTCATATATGCCCTGACCCCACACAATGGCAGTCTCCCTTACTACCAAAATCCAAGACCAGAGGGGTACGTTTGTTCACAGCTGCTGAACCTATGTAAACACATTACTATCACCCAAAGCCCATAGTTTACATTACAGTCCACTCTTTTTTTTTTTATTAGTTTCCGGTGCACAAAACAATGTAATAGACATTTATCATTTATATCCCTCACACTGTGTCAACCCCCCTACCCCCATCCACTATCCCTCTGACATCGCACACAGCCATTACATTTCCACTGTCTCTATTCCTAATGCCATTGCAGTTCACTCTTGGTGTTGGCACATTCTATGGGTTTTGATGAATGTATGTAATGACATGTATCCAATATTGTAACATAACATAGAAGTTTTACTGCCCTAAAAATCCTCTATGCTCCACCTATCCATACTCTTACCCCATCCCCTGGAAACCACTAATATTTTTACTATCTCTATAGTTTTGGTTTTTACAGAATGTCATATAGTTGGAATCTTACAGTTACGTAGCCTTTCCAGATCGGCTTTACTTCTTTTACAGTATGCGTGTAAGCTTCTTCTATGTCTTTTCACGGCTTGATAACTCATTTTTTGGTGGGAGGGCACTAAATCATATTCGTTGTCTGGATGAACTACAGTTTATTTATGTATTCACCTATTGAAGGATATCTTGGTTTCTTCCAGGTTTTGGCCATTATAAGTAATGCTGCTATAAAACATCCATGTGCAGGTTTTTGTACGGACATAAGTGTTCAACTCATTTGTGTAAATACCAAGGAGGTTGATTAACGAATTATATAATAAGAGTGTGTTTAGTTTTTTAAAAACCTGCTAAACTGTCTTCCAGAGTGGCTGTACTATTTTGCATTCCAACCAGCAATAAATGAGACTTCCTGTTGCTCCACATCCTTACCAACATTTAGTGTTGTCAGTGTTTTTGATTTTCACCATTTTAATATAGATGTACAGTGGTATCTCGTGATTGTTTTAATTTGCAACTCTCTAGTAACATAAGATGTTTATTTGCCATCTATATATTTTATTTAGAGATGTCTGTTTAGATCTTTGTCTATTTATTAATCAGGTTGTTCATTTTCTTATTGTTGAGTTTTAAGAGTTCTCTATATAGTTTTGATAATAGTCATTATCAGATATGTCTTTTACAAATATGTTCTCCCAGTCTGTGACTTGTCTTATCATTTTCTTGATGTATTAAGTTCTGAAATCAGGAAGTATGAGTCCTCCCTCTTTGTTTTTCTTTTTCAGGATTGTTTTGCCTATTTGGACTCCCTTGAATTTCCATATGAATTTTGGGATCAGCTTGTCAATTTCTGCAAAGTAGCCAGGTGAGATTTGATAGGAATGCATAGAATTTATAGATGAATTTGTGGCATACTGCCTTCTTAACAATATTAAATCTTTCAATCCATGAACATGGGATGTCTTTCCATTTATTTAGTAACATTTTTGTTTTAATGTCTCTTTTGTCTGATATTAGTATAGACACTACAGCTCCCTTATTTTCTATTATAACATTTTGATTCCCTTAATAATTTTTTTCACTATATTTCTGAGTTATTTCTTAATAGTTGCTCTAGAGCTTACAGTATACAGCTTACCTTATCAGGATCTACTTTATCCTGGCTTAATTCCAGTGAGATAGAGAAACATTACTCCTATATAGGATATTCTCTTTTTATTTTTTGTACTGTTATTTATACATATTACATTAATATGTCTTACAAACCCAATATTGTTATAATTACTACAGTAGCCCCCGACCAGGAGCTAAGTGAAAAGGGAGTACTGTGTTCTGGGCTGCATAGGCCAGGAGTAGAGCTTCTGTCAAGCAGAGATGGGGGAGGATGGGAGCAGTTGTGGTTCAAATGCCATTTTTACTGAAATTTAGTAGATTTTCTTAAATAAATATTTCTCCATTTGCTATATGTTTGTAGGCCCTTAGGACAATTTCCACAGACTTTAATTTATTTTAAAAAATAACTTTCACCATATATGGCTGAACGGAGAGAGTTCAGAGAGCTCATCAGGCAGCCATTCCAGAAGTGCTCTCCTTTCATGTTTTCTTTCTGTTCCCTCACCCCAAAGTGCCTAGCCCAGTGCTGGCTGCCCAACTGGGACAGCGATCATCACACCTTTGGTGTCTAATGATTCTCAAAATGGTGGCACAACTCTGAACTTTCACATGAAGATATAAAAACAACAGATTTGAGAGGGACTGGACAGCACCTCTAAAACAATTATTAGCAAATCCTTTTGGCAGGGAGGGATTCAGCAGAATTCTCTGTTCAAATGAAATCTACTGTCAAATTTCAATATATTTTTTGGGGTATAGATATCCTATCATTCCAGAACAACCTGTTGAAAAAGACTATTCCTATTGAATTTCATTAACTCCTTTGTCAAAAATCAATTAGCTATATATGCATGAGTCTATATCTGGATTATCTATGCTATTCCACTGATAGATAGATATATCCTGACACCAACACTATCCTTTCTTGATTACTGTAGGTTTTTAGTTAAGTCTTGAAATCAAACTTTTTCTTCTTTTTCAATATTGTTTTGGTCATCCTAGATCATTTGCATTTTCAAACACATTTTAGAATAAACTGATTAATTCTATAAAACAAAAGCTTCCTGGAATTTTTAAAAATTCGGATTGCATTGACTCTGTAGATCAATTTAGGGAGAACAGCTGTCTAAACAATATAGAGACTTCCAATCCATGAATATGGTAAATCTTCCCATTTATTTAGATCTTCTTTCAATTCACTCAGCAATGTATTGTAGTTTTCAATGTAAAGGTCTCACACATATTTCATTAAATTCATTCCTAAGTGTTTTATGTGTTTTGATACTATTATTATAGTGTTTTAAAATTTTATTTTCTAATTGCTGCTAGTATACATAAATACAATTGATTTTTGCATATTGATTGTTATCCTGCAACTTTGTGAAAATTACTTATTAATTCTAGTAGGTATTTTTGTCTTTCGCATATTCCTTAGTATTTTCTACATAGACAATCACATCAGCCAAAAAAAAAAAAAAAAAGACAGTTTTACACGTTCCTTTTCCAAATCTGTATGCCTTTCATTTTTCTTTCCTTATTTCAACGGTTAGAGTATCCAACACAATGTTGAATAGAGGAGGTAAGAGAGAACATTCTTACCTTATTCCAATCTTAGGAGGAAAGCATTCAGTCTTTCACCATGGAATAGGACGAATAGCAGTAGGTTTGTGTAGATGCTCAGGTTGAGGAAGTTTCCTCTGATTTTTAGTTTACTGAGTTTTTAAATTATTGTTATTATTATAAATGAGTGCTGAGTTTTATCAAAAGCTTTTGCTAAATCTATGGATATCCGTTTTTCCTCCTTTAGTCTGTTAATATGGTGAATTACACTGATTGGTTTTAGAGTGTTGAACCAAGTTGCATTTTTGGGATAAACCCTACTTGGTCATAATGTGTTATCCTTTTTATATTCTGCTGGACTAGATTTGCTAATGTTTTTACAAAGAATCTTGCATCTATGTCCCTGATGGCTATTATTCTGAATTTTCTTTTCTTATAATATCCTTACCAGGTTTTGATACCAGGATTAATGCTGATTTCACACAATTAGTTGGAAAATGTTCCTTCTTCCTAAGAGTTTCTGTGTAAAATGGTATTATTTCATTCTTCAATGTTGGACCTAGTGGGCTCTCACATCCTTATTAAAAAGAAATTAACCCTTTGAAGGTATAAGACACTAGGCTTAAAAGAGAAAATAAGATCCAAAAGTTCTAGAAAAGTGTAGTGATGATGGCTGCATACCGCTGTGAATGGACTTAATGCCAATGAAGTGTACTCTTTTGAAAAAAGGTTAAAACTATAAATTTTGTTATGTATATTTTACCACAATAAAAAAAATGGCATGTTTTATATTTTATATGTATATACTTTACCATTATACACAGGGTGCCAAAAAAAATGTATACACATTTTAAGAAAGGAAAAAAACTATTAAAATTGTAATAATATATACCGATAACAAAAGATGAATACAAGTCATGTGTATACATATTTTTTGGAACCATCTACATACACACACACACACACACACACACAGAGAGAGAGAGAGAGAGAGAGAGAGAGAGAGAGATCCTAAGGCTACAGAGTGTGGAGAACCAGCAGAGCATTGACATGAACTAGGAGTCATTAAAATGTTGTCCTTGTCACCCCAGGAGCAGCCATTCAACGAGCATGAAGCAAAGCATTCAAGTCTGGCGCCGGGGCTCAAAACTGCCCCAGCTGACTGAGTGATCCTTTGTGAGGCACTTATCATTGTTTATGAAACAAGGGAAGATGATGCAACTCATAGGGAAGATATGAGAACCCCGAGAAGATGCTGTGGTGGCGTGTTCTATAAACAGAAAGGGGCAGCAGAGGCATGAGGCAGTGGGGCGGTTCCTCAGAAAGTTCCCTGGACGAGGTGAAGTTGAAGGTGGGTGGACAGGATGGACACAGGCTCTCTTTGTGAAATCACTACAGCATTCAGGGAACAGATTTGACCCCACATATCCCTGAAGCAGCAGCCAGGGAGAGCCAAATGGGGCAGAGAGGACCTGTCCACCTTGGCAAAGAGCTGCCTGCGTTAGACGCATTTGGTTGCTGGAGCACGGGCCCATGCCGTGCTGAAGTCAAGACACAGGGCACTTTGAGAGGGAGCCCAATCCAGCTTCCAAAAGACCTTACTATGTCAAAGAAATCTTCCTTGACCATTTTCTGGAAAACATGCAAGCCTTCACTACTTGAAATCCCTTCCCAATCAAGCCATTACCGGTGGCATTCCATGCCCTGCATGAGTGTGATTCAGAAAGCATGCAAGTCAGGGTCCACGATCTGATTGGGAGCTGGAGAGCCTAGGAGTGTTAGCTGAGTGTCCACCTGCTGAGAGGTAGAAGGTCAGTGTGGCTGGAGTAAGCAAAGCAGATTCTCAGAGGAGGACACAGGAGAAGCAGGCCTTGAATAAAGGACAGAGAAAAGGGAGGACAGCTTTCCAGAGGGAGGAATGGTGAATAAAAAGGTTTGGTAGTGGGAGGGTCAGCATTGTTAGATGAAGCAGTCTGATCGGAGTGAACTGACTTGTTCATGAATTCCATGCAATGCTGCCATGTGTCAGAGAAAGACATGGGATCCAGGGTGGCGGCCCTTGATAATTATTTATTCCAGTGATTTGGGGTGACCACATGGTTGGCATCAGAGCAGGGTGAGGGTGCGTGCCTGATGTGCCACTCCATAGGCAGTGAGGGTATCCTCAAGTATCACTGGAGATGGGACGAGATGGAGAAACAGTCATTTCCAGAACTCATTTTGAGGACAGTACCACATGTGGATAGTGTCTCTGGGGTGGGGGGTGGCAGGTGAGACACCCCTGGGTCTGGTGCTAGGTCGGTCATTTGCTTTGCTCTCAGATGAACCTATCAATATATTAAGTGAGGACTTACTGCGTGTGTGTGTGTGTAATCTAACTGTATTAACTTGCTAGGGCTGCTGTAATAAAGTACCACAAACTGAATATGGCTTAAACAACAGAAATTTTTTGTCTCAGTCTTGGAGGCTAGGAGTCCAAGATCAAGGTGTTGGCAGGGTTGGTTCCTTCTGAGGTCTGTCTGTGCAGGAGGATCTGTTCTATGTCTCTCCTCTCATTTCTGATGGTTTGCTGGCAATCTTTGGTGTCCCTTGGCTTGTGGGAGTATTCCCTTTATCACTGTCTTCATCTCCACATGGCGTTCTCCCTGTGTGCACGTCTGTGTCCAAATTTCCCCTTTTTATAAGGACACCAGTCATTAGATTAGGGGCCCACTCTATTCCCGTATGACCTCATTTTAACTAATTACATCTGCAACAACCCTATTTCCAAATAAGGTCACATTCTGAGGTCCTGGGAATTAGGACTTCAACATGTGAATTTTGGGGGACACATAAGACTTCAATCTCTAACACCGACGCACGTTAAAACAATACATAACTATTAAAAGAGAAAATACTTGCCCATATTCTAGAGACTTGCCCAAAAGTCTCTTCCTGAACTCACAGTGGTGCCTATACAATATTTTGGAAAATGTGAATAATAATAATAATAATAATACATAGTGCATAGCTAGTCAGATCGGGATTCAATTGTTTCCTCATCTGTAAAATGGGGACAGTGATAGAACCTGCCTGATAGGGTGGGTGAGAGGATTAAATGAGATGTGTGTAAAGTGCTTGGCACAGAGCCCGGCAGAGACTAAGTGCTCCATACATGTTCGTTATTATTATCATTCCTGTCATCATCATCACTCTTGTGAGGACACCAGGCTGCGTCCCTGATGCCAGGGAAAGTGCTTGGGAAGCTACAGCCCTGAGGTCAGTAGAGGGGCCACAAGGGGCACGGGTCTGGGAGTGGTCTTGGGCAGGCCTCGCCTGGCCGTGAGCATCTATGAGCATCTAGGGGCCCCCAGGGGAGCTGTCCAGCTGGTGTGCGTGGGCCAGGCTTAGGGAGGAGGCCTCTGGCTTTTCCAGCAGCTCATCAGGTGCGTGGGCGCTAGCTGGGACATGTTTTACATTAATGTGGTAGAGCCTGTGCTGATCTCCTAACGCCCACAGCGAGATGCACAACAAAGAAAGTAAAGATATGCAGGATGGTGCCATCCCAGGGGAATGTCCTCAAGCCTGTATGGTGTCCAAACCACTAGCTACACCTATCTACCCCTAGAACTGCCAGTGCATTCATTCCCTACATCCCCATCATGCTGACCTATAGCCTTCAGAGAAAGAGCACTGGCTGGGACTCAAGAGAGGAGGGTTCCAGCTCCAGCCTGCAACAACTTGCTGGGCAACTGGGGCAAACGGATCAGCTTCTCGGGGCAGCAGTGGCCTCATCTGTGAAACACTTGCCCTGTTTCCAGAGGCTGTTGTGAAGATCCAAGGAGAAGACATGTGAGAAAGTGCTGCCAAATACCAGATGCAATTATTCCTACTTCTCTGAGCCTCAGTCTACTCATCTGTGAAATGGGGTCAAGCTTATCTTCTCCTTCCTGGAGGCTGATGAGAAGTTGAAAAGGGAAAATGTATATGCAAAGTACTTTCACACATGCCAGGCATGGAGGAAACCATCAGAAGCAGTCATCTCTCTTAGCCTTGTTCTACCACTATTTCAGTACTATAGTTAGTGATGGAATGCCTGAGCTCTGAAGTCAGAATTCCAGCTTATTCCTTCCTAACTACATGACCTTGGCCAAGTCATTTAAACTCTCTGGTGCCCACTTTCCTCATTTGTAAGGTAGGGTGAGTAAAAACAGCCACTCCATGGTGGTGAGTGGATTAAATGGGGTAACACAGGTGAGCAGAGGGCTTGATAAATAGGATCACCTTATTCAAGGTGAAGAGACTCCAGTGGTATCTTCCTGTCTCTGGTGCTCTCCTCCAGCCCTTTCTGCTTTGGGGGAGCTGTCAGCTAAGCCACCCTGCCCTCACTGCCAATGGCTGAAAAGACTTCAGGGTCCTTCACTTGTAACTTCACAGCCTTCACTGTTTAAGGCTCTTGCACTTTGTCCCAGCACAAGCTTGCTCACACTCCCCTTGTCCAGGAGGGAAGGGCATCACGCTAGCTAGGACAGCTGATACCCTGAAAAGCTAGTGACAAACAGGGCTGGGTCAGAGATCCTGGATTCAGTCAGCTCTGAGACCAGCTTCAGGAAGAACAGGTAGAGTTTCCCCGCACAGAGTCTGAGGGGTAGTTTCCTAGTCAGCAACTGGAGCTACACTCCAATCCCCTTCAACACCTCAGTGTTGCTTGCTGGCCCCCCGCAGCTTGCTGGTCCCTCTTTCCTCTCACCCCCAGGAAAGTGTGCGGCTGGAAGAGCTGGGCACTGGGCAAGGAGAGTGAGTACCGGGCGCTGTGAGGGGCAGGGCTAGAGGGGTCGTCAGAGACTAGAAGAAGAGCTTGGGCTTCCTTCTCCAGGCTATAGGAGCCCCTGACGGGTGCTGATCAGAACCCTGTGAAAGCAGAATTCTAGAGATAAGTCTGCCCGGCACAGTGGTGAAAGAGACATCTGTGTGTGGGACAGATCACCAGAGAGATACTGGCACCAGCCCAGGGTGCCAGTAGTGACACTCCCCCACAGAGAAAGAGGCCAACCCCAAGGCAAGTCTGCGCACGTGTGCGTGCGTGCGTGTGTGTGTTTTCCAGCAGGGTCCTGGCTGAGGTAATCCTATTCCCTCCTTGAGAATCTCTAGCTCTCCCTTAGCCTCACCAGAGACCCTAAGATTTCTAAACGCCTACCCCCAAAGCTGCTCCACATGGACCTCTGAGGACCATCAACAAAAAGCACAAGGCCTGAAGAAGGTGGAGAGGGAAGGAGGAAGGGCAGACCCCCACCTTCCATTTATGGCTGAACCACGCCTCCATCCCGATCATCAATCCAAATGGCCCAGAACTATGCTCCCCAAAGTGCCCTAGCCACCGTGGGATCAAATTCAGGCCAAAGTTTGGGACAAAGAAAGCACGTTCTTGGCAGAGATGGGGCCAAGACAGACCTTCGGTAATCCAGGGCCCAGGCTGCTGTTCAATGCGGTGAGATTCCAGAACTGGTCCCCAGAGTGCTCCTCTGACACTGCTCTCTCTGGGACAGAAGCCAAGTGGGACACTTCTAATCGACAAGCCAACATCCTGGCCTTCCTCTTTCCCCTTCTCTGAGTGTCTCCTTTTCCCACTTTTTTTCAATCCCAAATGGGTCAGGGCACTTCTAATAAGCCCGATGCTCATCCCTCTCCTTCCTTCAAAGTCTTGTGCAAAACAAAACAAAAAACAAAAGAAAAGGCTAAAGAAGAAGGCTAGGGTCATGGGCAGAGTCTAGCTCTTCCCTGTGGCCTGGCCCTGTCAATACAGAACCTTTATTCCCAAGAGCTCGCCCCTCCTCTGCTTGGGAATGACTCGAGCTGGGGATGAGCACCAGTCAAATTCAGGAAAGGGTGCTGAAAGCTACCTCAAAGATGCTGGAAGCCTCCCGTGAGGCTGTCTGCTGTCAGGAGGACCCGGCAAAAGCCAGGCAGGCCCAGGTAGTTTCCACCAGAAGCTGCTGACTTGGGTAGGTCACCTGCCCAACCCACCCTCATCTTTCTCCCCCATTAGAAACTTCACAGCATTAGAGACCAAAACACACACGAAACCTCTTTGAAGGTTCTGGTGAAGAGAGCACGAAATATGCACCATCTCTTACGCTGCTTCAATTCTGCTCCCATCTAATGGTTTCATCTCTGGCTTCATATCTTTTGTTGTTTCTCTGCCTCCCATGGAACACAAGCCTATTCATAACCTCTGCCCCAACTGACCTCTCCAGCTGCATGTCTTCTCAATGCCGCATGTCCCCACACACTACATGGCTGCAGTCCTAACTGGACATAACATGCTGTTCCAGAGCTCTGTCCCTTTGCACATTCTGTTCCTCTTACCTGGAGTGCCCCACCCTATGTGATCTCTTGTTGTCACGACCTCTCACACCTTTATGCAGGTTTCCCTTCACTTATTCCCTCCTTTAGATTGCTTCTGTAGTTTGGTCACACTTCTAGAAATGCATTTACTACTATATTGTAATTATTTGTTTGTATACCTGCATCCTTTCAAAAGCCTGTGAGCTTCTTGAAAGCAAGATCTGTGCCTTGACATCCCCACTGTCCATTACACAACTGGACTACATTTTCCAGCCTCCTTTGCTGGGAGGTGTAGTCCTGTGACTGAAGTCTGACCAGTGGAATATAAGCAGGGGTGATGTACGCCTTTGTCAGACAGTTCATAAAATCTCCCTGCAATCATTCTACACTCTCTCTCTTCCCTCCTCTATTTCCTGGATACAGAGATCTATGGGGGTTGGAGTCATCAGATAGTAAATCCTGGGTTCCTGAATGACTACCTGGAGCAGAGCCCTCCAGTAACTTGTTTTGGTCTATGACATGAGCAAGAAACAAATTTCTATTATATTGAGTCACTGAGAGTTTGTTACACAGCAGTTAGCCTGCCTTGACTCACACAACAGGGCTCAGTCAAGGTCTGTTGAACCAAATTGAAAAAGGGAAGACAACATAAAATGCAGAAACTTCCTTGATCCAATCAAGTCAGGCACAACTGAACTACTCCCAAAGCCAAGACATCACTCCTCTTCCCCCTGCCCCATCCACCAAATCATATATACAGCCGTTAGAACGTCAAGCATTCCCCAGGAATGACTAAGAAGGGTGGGGATCGAGGATTTGCCAGATGACCTGTAAAAGTCACCATAGATGAGTAAGCCCCAACTTGAGATCCTGGTTCCACCAGTTTGTAGAAGGTACACAGAGATGCAAAGTTGAATTGCAGGAAGGGGCCTGCTCCTCCCACACAGGCATCAACACCCTTGACACATGACCATTCAAGCTCATAGGAACCCTTCCAATGACGGGAACTCACCACCTCTCTGAGGCAGCCCACACCACCCCCGGCAGCTTCTGGGAAGTGCTGGAACAGTGTTCCGCACACAGAGCCCAAATGCACTAGGCCAAGTTCCCACCTGGTCACAAAGAGCTGTGACCAAATGGGAGAAAGATCACATTGGACAGAAGGAAGAACAAGAAAGGAATGAAGACGAAGGACTTCAAATGTATGTTTCCAGTAGCTATGTCCTCACTATTCAAGGTGTGATCCAGAGACTAGCCATGCCATCACCTGAGAGCTTGGTGGAAGTGCAAAACATCAAGCCTCATGCAGACCTGCTGAATCAGAATCTATATTTTAACAAGATCACTAAGTAGTTGGCGTGCATCTTAAAGTTTGAAAGCCCTCCCTGTTCCACGCAATCTTTAAAGTGTTCCCAACAGCAAGGCTAGCCTATAAGCCAAGAAAGGCAGGCACACAGAAGGATCAACGGGAGCGAAACAGCAGAACTTGTCTTTAAGAGTATGGAAGGAGGGCGCAGGCCTCTCTCCTCATTCCCTATGCAGCAGTCCCCCTTATCTGCTGTTTCACTTTGCACAGTTTCCGTTACCTGCAGTCAACCTCAGTCTGAAAATATTAAATGGAAAATTCCAGAAATAAACAATTCACAAGTTTTAAAATTCGTGCCATTCTGAGACACATGATGAGATCTCTTGCCATCCCACTGTCCCACCCAGGATGTGAATCTTCCCTTGCTCCAGCTTATCCACGCTGTATAGGCTCCCTGACTGTCGGTCACTTAGTAGCCATCAGTTATCAGATCAGTTATCAGAGAGAGTCCACACACACATAACTTGTATTACAGTATGTTTTTATAATTGTTCTATTTTATTATTTGTTATTATTGTTAATCTCTTACTGTGCTTAACTGTAAATTAAACTTTGGGTATGTAGGTATAGGAAAAAACACAGTCTATATAGGGTTCGGTACTATCCATGGTTTCAGACATCCCCTGGGGGTCTTGGAACATATCTCCCACGGATAAGGCGGGACTACGGTACTCAGTTCCAGGTGGCCATACATTCATGTATTCATTCAGTGATTTCTTGAGCACCTGCTATGTGTCAGGCACTGTTCTAGGCACTGGGAAAACAGAAGCTAAAGAACAAGCAAGGTCCTGCTCGCCTACAGCTCACATTCTAGCAGGGACGAGACAGTAAACAAGAAGACAAATAGTTAAATAAGATGATGACAGGCTGTGATAAGTGTGAAGACAATAGGATGTGACAATGTAACTGAATGTGAAAGGGCTGGGGTGAGGGCTCTCTGAGGGGAAGCAGTCAAGTTAGGCCTCTCTGGCAGGGGCCACACGAGCTGAGACCTGAGTATCAGAGGGAGTCGGCGGCTTGAAGATCTGGGGAAAGGGCATTCCAGGCAGTGGGAACAGCAATGGTAAAGGCCTCAAGGCAGTACTGTGTGTGGTATTTCAGGTGCAAGTGTATGATTGGCAAGCTGAAAGCCAATGAAAGGAGCCCGGAAGGGCAAATGAGGGCCCACCACACAGGGCCTGGGGCAGAGCAAGGAGTTGGGAGTTCATTCCAAAAAGAAAGGAAGTCTTTCAGAAAGATTACAAACAGAGGTGTGATGTGATCTGATTAAGGTTTTAAAAGGGTCACTCTAGTTGGTGGGAAGACAAGAGTACGAGTGGGAGATCCCTGAAGAAACCAGTTGAGTTGCCCAGGTGGGAGGTGATGGGGCTGGACCAGGGTGGGGCAGAGAGGAAGAGGGCAGAGCCGGGCTACGTTTTGAGGTAGGTCTGAGAGGATGCCTGGACTTGCTGTTGGGTTGGATATGGAACATGACTGGCCAGGTTTGGGATGGTCCCAACTGGGTTTGAATCCCTTTGGCACCTCAGGTGCTCATAACAGCTGACCCAGGCAGCCCATGGGCCTCAATCTGGCCTGATGGCAGCAAGGGCCCATATGGACACCTGCTGCCTCTATGGCTTCCTTCCGGGTCACTGAGGTCAGCCATTTAGCCCACAGTAGTCTTTTCCTGTAACTTCTCCTTTCTGCAGGCCCTTTTGGGCCAAGGGCTTCCTATTGTCTCTTCACATTCTCAAAAGGAGAACAAAAGGTAGGGCCTGTATGGAAAAAGAGAAAAATCCCTGAAGCAAAAACTAAAACTCAGGCAGAGTTGTAGGGGATGGGGTGGTCCCTGTAAAGCAACCCACACAGGAGGCAAGTCTCCCAGGGCCACCTGGCCTTGGGCTTCCGGGACCCTGTGGCCAGCTCTGTTTCACAGGCTTTCCTTGGGGGAGAACTTGACTCCTGCCAGAGAACCAGGAAATGCAATAGGAAAAAATCTCCCACAGAATGCAGTGTCCTCCAGCCACCATGGTGCCCAGCTATTGGTCGCTTGTCCTGGTGACAGCCCTGCAGACCCAGGTCATGACTTCCTCTCAGTGACCTCATAAATATGGCCACTGCCCACTTAGGACTTGGTGCAGAAGGAGGGGAAATGCAAGGAGAGAAAGGGCTGGCTGCTGAGGGCTGCCTGGTGCCCATGTGCAGACCTGCCTCCCTCTCAGTCCCCCAGAGAGCAGGGCTCTCCCTGACCTTGTGTGTGCCCATGACAGTCCTGCCTCCGCACCTGCACTCACATCCATCCCTCTGCCTGGACCACCTGCTCGGTCTACCTAAACCCAGCCCTTCTCCTAGGCCCACCTTCAGTCTCACCTTGTCAGGAAAACCCAAGACAAGGAGAAAGGGAATCTAGCATTTATCTGACACCTCCTCTATATTCACCATGCAATGTCTTTTTTAAAAAACATATCAAGCAAATGTGGCAATATGTGAACATTTGTTCAATCTAGGCAGCAGGTCCACTGATGGCTGTTATTTTCTGTAGGATTAAAAATGTTCATAATTAAAAATAAATGATAGAAAATAAAAAGCTGACTGGCTGCGGTGCAGAGAAGCTGCTGGAAGGGGTCGGACTGGGGAGTCCTGGTAGGAATGCCAAGGATGCAAGTGAGGAGTCAGGAGGGCTTGGCTGAGGGGGAGGAGAGGAGGAATATGCTGGGGTAAAATGGTACAGTCACTGAGAGAGGGAAGGGGAAAGGCGGAGGAGGGAGGGCTCGAGGAGGGGTGAGGGGAGGAGGAGGGAGGGAGGAAGGGAGGGGTCTCGATAGGAGCTGGGTTTAGAACATACTGAGGTGCAAGCACACATGTGGCTTATAAATGGAAATGTCTTGAAGGGTCAGCCTGCAGGTCGGCTCCTATTCCATCTGTCTCCACCCCCTCAGCCCCACCCTGAACTCAGTGACTTGCCCAAGGCAGGTGGTCAGGTGCTCCCTCCCCAGCCCGCCTCTAGCTGATGCCAGAGGCTTGGACCAGAGAGAACTGCCCCTTACTGGGAGACGTCCAAGAGAGAGCAGAGCCCGATCCCTAGCCTACTTCTGATGCCCTACCTGACCCAGATCACGACAGCTGGTGGGGTATTTTGGGGGCCAGCCTGACCCTACAAGGGCCGCTCCCTTTCCTGGACAAATGTCGACTGCTCAGCTTTTTCTAGCAGGGACAGAGGCGGGACAGGCGGGGCTCTAGAGGGACAGCTAGCATGGGGTAAGAATGCCTAAACATGAGCCACTCCCAGGAAAAAGGTTAATTACCAGGCCCCACAGAGTCCTGGAAGGGGAAGCAGCTTCCCTCCCCTCCACAGAGTGCCTCCAAGGGTGCAGACTGGCCAAGCCCCTCATTCATCACAGTCAGTGACCCCCTTATAGACTAGGGTCAGGCTCCCACCTGCCCTTCTCCCAGACTTCTGTTTGAAATGTGGCAGCATCCGGGGGCAGAAATACAGACCAGAGAGACCCAGAGACTGGCAAAGACATACCAGTGCCTGAGAGGCTGGGAAAAGGCCATAGGGATGGACAGCTACTCCCAGCAGCAGACCTGGGCTCACAGACCTTTGGGGAGATAGAGATAAGGAGAGGAACTGGAGAAAGAGAAAGACAGAGGGGACACTAAAGAGAATCGAAGACTCATGAGCAAAGAAAAGGAAATGAACATCCTCACAGAAATCGATGCTTTTTCTCTCTCTCTGCCCAGACCACACCCTCCCCAGCCAGGGAAGGGGGTTGGGGCAGCACCCACCTCCTGTGTGCAGCCCAGCCCTACCTTCTCTGAAACCTTCCTGGCAAGGGAGGGAAAGCACCTCTCTCCTCTCCAAGGTGCGGGGCTTCCCAGACCACCTCTGCCATGCGCTGGCCCAGGCAGGGGCCACGTCCAAGTTATGACCGGCAATGGACAAGAGGGGTTTAGCAAGTGGATTCCAGAGCCAGACTGCTCTGTCTGAATCCTGCCTGCCAGGTGCAGAGAGGGTGGTTCTGTTGCTTCACCCTGCCCCACCTTGAACTAAATGGCCAAGAAACCTAGGTGTTCCAAACTAGCCTAAGGTGTCCCAGCTGCACCCCAAAAACAGGAAACAGTGGACAGACTCTCACAGTTGTGAGTCCTCCTGCATGTGGTAGATTTCTTAGCCCATCTGCCCCTTCCTGGTCTCACCTCATTGGACTGAAGGATGGAGGGAGAAGAGGGGGGCATACACAGAGGGTTCCCTCTATTCTCCCACTGGGGTTTTCTCCTCACAAAGCTCCAAGATGAGGAGTGGAGGCCTGGAAATCTCGGGATAAAACAACCCCGACTCCTTGGGAAGACAGACAAGCTGGCCTTCACTAGAGAGATGACCTCGGGAGGCCACTGTCTCAGTGGGAAGAATGGCTGCTTGTTGCATGCCAGAACCATCCTCTCTGCAGGCATCTCAGCTCCAGCCCATACACCAGCCTCATACTTCCTGTTTGGTTTGGTGTGTTTTTTTTTTAAGGTATATCTGAATGTGGTCCATTTAGCCCCAGGGACCCTGACCCCCCCGCCTCAGCCCCACTCCTAGCCTCCTCCCCAGCCCCCCACCAGCACTGAGCTCAGACTTTCAGCGTGGCTGAACTGACCACTTTGTTCTGCTGGGCACCAGATAAACGCTCCCTAATTAGCAGATGGAGCCAAACCCTGGCCGGCGTTTGGGGCTGTCTCCTGGCCAGCCCAGGAGCATTCATTCACTGCAGCGCGGGGGAGCCCAAGACCCTTTCGTGGCTGGGACAATGTTCCCCTAGTCCAGGCTGGACAGACATGGTGTGCACAAGGGAGCACCTGGAGCCCCTGCCTCCTCCTGAGGGGCCAGAGGGGCCATAGGCAACAATAGGAATGACCGCCACTAGCTGCTCCAGGCTTGATGGGGAAGATTCCTGATTCTTATCTCCTAGACTTCTCATAACCACTCCATGAGGCAGATTCTGCAATTAAACTATTTCCCAGATGAGAAGGCTGAGACTCTGGGAGGTTAGGTAATTGCCCAGGGTCACACAGCTAGTAAAGAGGTGGGACTGACTCACACACCCACACAAGTCTGTCTGATAACAAAGCCTGAGCTTTCCATCACTGCAAGACACTGCCCCACTCTGAAAGTTGGGAATTTGGCACCAGAATCCCACAAGCTCTTCTGGAAAGCCTGCTGTTACTCAACCATGGAGGTCTCTGAAGAATCTAAATCTTTCTTCCTTGGGTCCAGCTAAGTTGAGGATATGAAGGAAACAGAGCCAATTCTCCAACAACTCTTACAATGGCCTGGTCTGTGGGAACATCCTGAGATGCAGGAGTCACAGCCCCGACAGTCACCTGGGGGCTGAGGTCCAGCTGGGGTGCTGGGTAGCTGAAGAGGGGAATTATTGCAGCTGGCATCTATGGGTCACCCAGCTGGTGACCGTTCTCCTGCCAGAGGGAAGAAAAACTCCTCCCTCAAACAAGACACAACTCAGGCTTCCACGGCTCACCCTGGCTGTCCCATACGCCTAGTTCTGTAAAACTCAAAGCTTAAACCAACTGTTGTCATCATGAGGGAAAGGGGTGCAAGGATACCGAGACCACAAGGCCCCAGATCCAGGAGCTGCCTCAACAAGCCAGCTAGAATGGCCCCCGCATGCAGTCCTGACAGCGGAGGTCTGCACCTGGGGCCGCTCACTCATCCTGTGCTTTCTGCCCTGATTCTTCCATCAGCTGGCGGCTCCAGCTCAGGCAAAGGCTGTCATCCTGGCTTTTCCACCCAGGACGACCCTGACTTTTCTTCTAAGGTCCCAAGTACCAAACCTAGTGCCAAGCATATAGCTGGCACTCCTCCAAAGGTGCCAGGATTAGCTTGAAATTCCCTCCTGCGGGAGGAGAGTGACTTAGTTACAGCTAAAGGCTTCACAGAACAAACTGTACACACACACACACACACACACACACACACACACACACACACACACCCTACTCACCTGGCCACCACCAAAGATCTTCTTTCCCTTCATTCTCCAGTTTGGAGGGGGATAATGTCCCCCAACCTGCTTTCCAGCCAACTTTCCTGTTGGTTATCGAAAGAGGGAATAGATGGGGGCCTGGTGGGGAGCAGAGCTGTGTTCTAGGTCAGACCTTTGGGCCTCAGACTAAAGGAGGAGGGAGGTGACAGAGCAGCAGCTGCACTGCAGGGCCTCCCAGATGTAACAACCAAACACACCCTGACATGACTCCCTTCTGCTGGGAAAACAAGGTGTGCAGCTCCGGGCGGTCATGCAAGTGGTGTGGCCTGACTCAGACGCTGCCTCTAGCAGAGCTGGGGTTTATTATCCAACGAGAGAGGCAGCCGGTGGTAGGTAGGACGTGTGGGCCGAGCCCCCAAAAGCAGCTGATTCTCTGAAGGAGCTGCCGTTCACCTTTCTAGGAGCTACAGAGAAATCTTCTGCTCTCTGCATAAGCACCTTGTCTCCAGGGAGGGTGTTATTTGCCCCTCCCACCGGGAGCTCCCTCGGTGATACAACAGGGGCTTCCTGCCCGCTTCGGCTAAAAACAGAAAGAGGACTTCTGCATGGAAGGCCAGAATTCCAGACTGGAATGAATTAGAAGCTAGACTGCCTGAGTTCCAGTCCTGTTATCACTTCACGTCCTTGTAATTTGGACAAGTCACTTTTCCTCTTAGAGGGCCTCATTTCCTCATCTGTCAAATAAAGGAAATGGGCTACATCAGAGTGTGGCCAATAAGTGTCACCTCACGGTGTCATTGCCAATTGATAGGTAGTGTCTTCCTGAAGATACTTGGTTTTGTTTATTTAGAAAGACTCAGACCATGTCTGGGCTCATGATAGATGAACACTGTCTGCCATGGGCACAGAATGGGAACATGCCATAATCAGTCAAGGATGTCTGCTGTGGGCATGGGACTAGAGTGACAGCATGAGAGCCAGACACATACCATCCTGGTAGAGGATCTCTAAGGGACTCCTGGTTGTAAAACTTACAGTCCCAGCCCTGATTCCTCAGTGGACATGGCTAACGCTGGTTGGCAAGTATGTGCTGCCCCCCATATTGTGGTATTTGCACACAGCTGATTTTTCTTCCAGCAGAGATGTTCTCATTAGCCATTCAGTGTCCACACTCACTAGACTTCACCCATAAGGTTAGAGCCAATGAAGAGTGCCAAGGTTGAATAATGCCAGATCCTCTTACAATGTTCCCCAGTGTCTACAAAGGGGCTCCTCTACTGTGTCGAAATCCCACCCTGGCCCAAGGGAGAGGCTGAGTGACCAGCAAAAGGCAGAGATAGCTCCTGCACACCTGCAGTGGGGTGACTAGCCCACAACTCTCGGCTGAGTGTTGGACAAGCTTTTTCTTTCTCTGTATCCTTAGGCCCTACCCTGTGGAAAATTCTCCTGACGGCACGCCCCACCATGGCTGGTTCTCAGGGGTCCAGTTCCCTTCTCTGGGGCTTATTTCCCCTTATGCATAGATGAGCAGAGGCCCTTCCCCACAGACTCTGCCGCCACCCCTCCTCCAGCTAGCTCTCTCCATCTGTTCTGGATCTGCGAGGCCCCTTGTGCACAAGGTTACTCCTATACCCACAGAGTTGGGGAAACTGCACAAGAGGGGATCATTGTACAAGCTCCATCTGCGTGTAGAAGGAAAAAAACCAACTTTGAGTACGTTCTAGCTGGGCACCAATTAACCCCCCTATTCCAAGTCAATGGTAATTAGCTTTTCATCCTGAGCTGCCTCGAAGTACCATTCACCAGGCCCTCCTCTCCTGACACCTCTGGAGAACAGACACCCCACAGCCCTCCCCTACCCCTAAGCCCATCACAGGGCAGAAATCAGGAGAGACAAGCGGAAGCTGGAGTTCACCCTCAGGCCACAGGGGCGAGATGAAAGGGAGTGGCTGAGGCCAGAGACTGGCTGCCAAGGGGAGGGGAAACCTGCCACAGAATTTCCAGGAGCTACTGGAATGCCCACAGGGCTCCCCTGGAATCCTCCTGTATTCTATCAGGGATCTGAAAGACGCCTCTTTCCAAGAGCAAGGAAACACTGTCCACCAATAATCACATTTTAGAAAGTAGTGTTTTCCTAACTGTGTTGCTGGGAGGAAGTTGGGTTGATAATTATACTTGGGAGGTGAAAGCATTTATCTGGAAAACTCTTAACACCGCCACCTGTCTCTCCTGCCTGAAGGCAGACTGAGTTATGTGGTGAAAGTGAAATCTGTATAAATGGGGCGTAGGAAGAAACCTCTGCTTCCAGATGGAGTGAGGATATCCAGCTATACTCTCGTGGAGTCAAGTTTCTAAGGGCCTAACTGGTGAGGTTTCAGCTTCCCTGTCTAGTGTCTCTATGCCAGTCCCTATTCTAAGGGCTTGCTTTATATGGGTTGTCTCATTTTATTCTTACTCCTACCCATGAGGCAGGTATTTCTATTATCCTCATTATACAGATGAGAAAACAGAGAGTTGCGGGAGGTTAAAGAACTCACCAAAGGTTATATACAGTTAGTAACTGGTGGAGCTGGTCTTGGAACCCAGCCATCCTGGCCCTGGACTACCTGCCCTTAACCACTGCACTCTCTGGCCATGCAACTCTGAGTGTGTTTTTTCATGACACAAGACCAACCACCGAAGTACTTCTTGCCTCAACACGCAGTTCATGTGTTTTGATCAATATTTGAATACAAGATTCCAGTTTGACAAGATACTATGGACAGGTGTCTGAGATTTGCTGTAATGGGTTGTAATCAGTTACAGTCCATCGGAATGATCTAGAATGATGGTTCAAGAAATATGAGGTAATGTGATTTTAATAATTACAGTGGTACCTCGGTTTTTGAATGTCTCCATTGACGAACATTTCGGTTTACGAACGCCGTAAATTTTATGGATCTAAGGTATCATTAGATAGTAAAATTCATGCTAAATTTGCAGTTTTAGGGGTTGATTTTAAAGGTCTGGATGGATTAATCCATTTTGCATTACTTTCTATGGGGAAACCGCGCCTCGGTTTTCGAACGTTTAAGAACTCGAATGGTCTTCTAGAATGGATTATTTTTGAAAACCGAGGTAGCACTGTATTTTCATTTTCTTTCTCTTGTTAGATATATTCTTAATGTTTTTTTTTAACTGTGTGTTTTCTGTCCCATTATACAGTCATGACCGTGAGGGACATACGAGTATTTTATTTTAGACTTCCTACTTTCCCTACTTCCTCCATAGATGTCTTTTTAATTAGTAAATGTTAATGTTGCCAATTATGTATGAATATATTCTCCTTTTTTACAAAACAAGTTACATTACAAATAGGGCTAAGGCTCCTCTCTGACTGAGCCCCTCCTCCCACTGATGTTCCCAAACCACTTCTAGAGATAACTCTATTACCAGTTTGGACTGTATCCTTTCAGAGCTTTTCAGTACATATACACTTACACTGTTTATGTACTTGAAAAAGATATATCTTGTCATTGCTTTTGCATAATTGCTATCACACTGTAAATATTATTTTGAAACTTGCATTGGCCATTCATTAATATTTCTTGGCGATCCATCCACAAAATTGAGATTTGTTTTGACTCTGAGACTAGCTCAGTTTTACTTAGCAATACTCTCTGAATGGTCATTGAAGGTGTTTCCCGTTTTCTCCATGGCAAACAACACGGGGCTTTCTGTGCCTTCCTGGGACAAGTGACTGATCTCAGTCATGGATAAAATTCTCCTGTGTCGAGGACATGTGAGCAATCACAGTGACCCACAGCTCTCCACACTGCTGGAGCTAGAACAATGCCAGCCACCAGAACTCTCTAGAATGCTTGCTACAAAGTTGCTCTTAGAATTTGACAAGTTACCTCCCTAGGCTTTGGTCCCTTTGCCATTAGTTTAGGGTCAATGATCTCAAACAACACAGAGCTTGCCTCAATGATTAAAAGACCGACCTTGCAGGAGAGACACCCCACGCCTTCTACTCTCAGGTTGACCCTTGGCACACACCAGGGTCACACCAGTTCGATCTCAGCTGAGGTCTGCTCTGGACGTCACACCAAAGCAAAACTTGTGTCATGATAACTAGAAAAATCAACACAGATGTTTACCTGCAAAGTGAGGGACTTGGAATGAGCTCTTCTAGTTCTAAAAATGCAGTGATCCTGTAACTCCATAAATGACATCATAACACATGCACACGTACGTACACAATTCCAAGGCCAGTTATTATTAGTGATTTGGGACTATAGTTTTGTTCACCCATCGTTAGCCTGGCTATTTGACAGCTGGAAAGTGAGTGTGACCCTGAGTACGGTAGGTAGGTGGAGAGTCTGGAGAGATGAATAAGGAAGAGAGAGAAAAGCACTTCAAAATAGGTTAAGTTCTTTAGAGCAAATAAGCAAACCTGAACAACCTTCTTGACTCCATCTTCCAAGCAGTGTGGGGGGAGCTAAAGGGCCTCTCCTGCCTCTGATCAAATATTGACCCTGTGCACTCACTGGCCGGAGTTCAGACTAAAAGGCCAGGAGCACCACGGAGCCAATGTTTGCAGAGCAATTACTGCTCCAGTAATTGCCTTGTAGGTCAGATTGTGAAACAACCTTCCACGGAGCCTTCCGGCCCTTCCTCAGTGGGGCCAGGCCTTGGGGGAGATACTTAACAGTGAAGGAGCTGTGTAGGGAAACTTAGAGAGGCTGGAAATGTGGTCCAGCTGCCAGTGAGAAGGCAGCTTAAGAGCATCTGTGGCCCTCCATCCTCCTCCTTCTCCCCTTAACTGCTCCTCCAAGTAATCTAAGCCCTTTATAACCAAACAGGCCTCCACGTCAGGCCTTGTCCTGGCCAGCTCCCTATGGGACAGGTCCCTTTCCTGGTCAGATAGGGCTGAGTGGTGGATTATTTTTAGAAGAAACTAATTTCCACTTGAAGACCAAGAGCCTCTCCTCTCCCTGTCCCCAACTTGACATCTGAAACACCCTTAGAAGCCCCCTCTAGTAACTGACCTGGTTTCCAGAAGAGATGTTTGGAATACTGTTGAATTTGAATTGTTCTGTCGGTGGGGCAAATCATGGTGGAACAGAATCCCCCGCTTCCTGCTGGAGCCCTAGAAAATTTGAGAGGCCAACTGGGAAGGGACTGGGAGGTGACAAGAGTATTCTGGGGTGGACCTAAGGCCAGATCAAGCCTGTGTGTGTCCCAGATGGTCTAAAGCAGCACTGTTCTGGATGACAGAACTGTTCTACGTCTGCTCGATACCTAGCCACTAGCCACTGTTGTTACTGAGTACATGCCATGTAGCAAGTATGATCAAGACACTACATTTAATTTTTAAAAATCAACTAAACTTAATTTAATTTTTAAAATGTAATGTTTACAATTTTTAATCAATTTAAATTTAAACTTAAGTAGCCATATGTGGCTAGTGGCTACCGCGGTGGACAGCATAGATCTAAAGCCTCCATACCCAGTGCCTCTCAGTGGGCAGGAAGAGGGGGCTGGGTTCTGTGAGCAACCCATTGTGTGTGAAGGAGGGAGAACCACAAGGTCCGAAGCCTCAGGCAGAAGATATGGGGAGAGAAAAAGGTTTGGGGCCGAGTAAGGGTCTTATCTTGGTGCCCAGGGAAGGACTTCCGGGGGTATGAACGACCAGCAAGGCTATTAGAATTGTATATGTACTTTCACGCATTTGTCTGGCGAGAGTCTTACTTTCATTACTGATCCCCAAAATAAAATAAGATAAAATAACTCATTGATCTGTCAGATAAAACTTATTTCTTCAGGGAAGACTTCCCTGATCCCAGAGTATAAGGTTCCCCTATAACATGTCTATGGTACCTTTCTTTGTATAGCATTTGGACTAGTATAAAAGAATATATATGTGTTTTAACTAAAATCCGTCTTCTCTCACTAAGCTGTAAGTCCCATAAAAGCAGTAACCACATCTGCTTTTGCTCATCAATATATCCTTGGAGCCTGGCATACTGCCTAGGACATAAAAGGAAGGCACTTAAGATTGGACAGATTGAGGGTGGATGGATGGATGGACGAACAGAAGGAGGCAGGCAAGCAGGCATAAGTGAATGAACAAACTAAGAAATAAATTAGGGACATACTACACCCTGATAACTATAATTCTCAAAAAACAACCAAATCCCCCTAAACTGGAGTAGAGGTGTGTGGCTACATCACTCTACGCTGCTGTCACCAATCAAAACCATATGAGCATCTTTGTTCCCCCCTCCCAAAAAGAATGTTCTTTCCTCCCCCTTCACCCCATAGCATGTTGCCTGTACCTCAATCTAGTATTTATTTCATCTACAGTGGACTTCATTGCTTAAACCTCTACTTTCCCCACCAAATATGGACTCCTGGAAGGAAGGGACCTTGTCCTTCTCAACTGAATGTTCCTTGGCCTGTGCTCTGCCTTATAAAAGTACAAATGTGCTGGAAGCCTTAACACAGGCCAATCCACTCTTACCCTGAGCCAGCCTAGCTCACTCATCTTTATACTTCCACCCTCACCACTCACAGCCACAGCAAGGCGACCAGATTTAGCAAGTGAAAATACAGGACACACAATAAAAGCTGCATTTCAGATAAACAATGAACAACTTTTTTAGCATAAGTATGTCTCATGCGATATTTGAGACATACTTGTACTAAGAAAAAAAAGTACTCATTGTTTATCTGAAATTCAAAATTAATCGGACATGTCCTATTTATCTGGTGACGCCAATCCAGGGGAGCCAGCAGTGAATAGGGTGAGTGGTGGGGGTAGAGGGGAATAAGAATACCAAGATGAATGGTCTGCCCTCACGTGCGAAGGCTTCAGGAAAGTGTGGAATGGGCAATCACCAGGTTATCTGTGGTTTCTCTCCCCCTACACCGGGAATAGCTCCCCAGTGCTCCCCCAGAGTGCTAAGTACCCTGTAGAGGACACAATAATGCCACGGGTCACATCTAAGAGACACTCGCTCTCCTCCTACTCTTGCCGCCCCTCTGCCTGCTGCCCCTTCAGGGCCAGGTGCCCTGCTGTGTGCCTAAGATCTTTCATTCCCAAATATCTCCCAAGAGCATCACATGTGGAGCAGGTAGGTCCTGGCAGAAGCGTTGAAGAGGATAACCAACCCAAAGTGATGCTTGGCTTCAAATCTTAGTTTGTACATGGGCTGGGGCCGTGGGGGCTGTGCTGATGTGGATGTGGACACTGCCGTGGAGAGAGGAGGAAAAACCAAGATCTATGACAGCATCCTTCAAATGCTTCCTGGCCTTGTGGCCATGGAGCCTTAAGGGTAGGGCACGGCTGTCCATCTCCAGGTTTGCTCAGCAGAGGGAGAAGGACACTGGAGGTACCTGTGCTATTCCAAGTACAATTGGGTCAGCACACACCCCATGGCCCTCGGTCAGAGGTCAGGACCACTTGGTACCACTTTGCACATGATTCCCCAGGTTACATTAGAGAGGTAGGAGACTAGGGCCTCCTCATAGTACCCTGACCTCCACCAGGTGCAGAAGACACCATTTGAAGAGACGGAAATAAGAGAGGCAAGTACGGGGAGGCCCACGCTGGGGTCTCCAATTTGTAGAGGTCCTTTAAAGGGGTGCCCGG
The DNA here is from genome assembly GCF_057876585.1 of Rhinolophus sinicus. Classification (NCBI taxonomy): domain Eukaryota; kingdom Metazoa; phylum Chordata; class Mammalia; order Chiroptera; family Rhinolophidae; genus Rhinolophus; species Rhinolophus sinicus. The sequence goes on along the minus strand of NC_142515.1, from coordinate 21,347,408 downwards.
GCCCATTGCTATTATCTGAATATGATGTAAAAGCCCCCAGATGGTACTCAAATAGTACAAGATGTGAATGTGTGGTTAATGATATGAATTGGTTCAGCTTAGCAGTTCTTTACTGGGGTTCTTAGCAGTTCTTCCAGAGGAGTCTGTGAACACCTGCCACTGTAAGTAAAATTGTACATGTACACCTTTGTCTGGGGAGAGGGCTTCTAACCAGATTCACAAAGGGGTCTCTGGTCCCCAAACCATGAGTTGGTAAAGCCAGTTTAGCATCTTCCCCCAGACTGGCTTAGCCAGCTCAGGACTTGCAGGGTTCCAACACAGGGCTCTGCCAAAAACAGGAGGAGCAAAACGACTCTGAGAGCAGCCACTTGTGGGCCACACCCCTGCCCACAACACACGCCCGTCCTGCCCCAGTGGCAAGCTCCAGAGAGCCTGTGGCTTCCAGCATTCTGAACACTCTGGCACAGGCCAAGGCATAAAGCAGCTCCTCAGCAGAGTGAAGCCAAGTGAGGGAAACAAGATAGCAACACCGTGAGAGGAGGCCCTAAGCACCCAGACCCCTTCACCTGCAGCCCAGCATCCTTGTCATCTGCTAACACTACTAGACAACTAGTGGGTAACTCATTAGATAACCATGTATCAGGAAAAACGTGGATTCACTCATTTAATCCTCACAACAACACTACTGGATGGGTACTATTTAAATCTTCATTCTACAGATGAGAAAACAGAGCCTTGAGAAGTTATGGAACCTGTCTGGAGTCACACAGTCATAAAGCCAATAACCAGTTCCAGGTAAAGTGTCTCCAGTGCCTAAGCTCTAAGCCATCCTCTCACACCGCCTCTAAGAAAGCTGAGCTCTGAGGGCTACCAGTGACCAGAGACGGAGTTAGCAATGCCATTTGTTCTTTCATCCAATCAGTGACCCCAATAATTAAGAAAGGCTTTCTAAAATGCACACCACTAAAAGTCATCATGTTATGAGATCTGTAAAATGGGTTCACAAAGATGCCATTGTTGGCTCAAAGGTTCAATTCCACAGAATCATCCCAACCTATTTCTTAACTGCATCTACGGGGTGGTGAGGACCCACGTGGACAGGCCTGGCTATGCTCGTAACTAGGGCCAGGACATCGCACAAGCGGCCCCATGCCATGTGTCCCCTCCCGACACACAGGAAATGAGCCCTCCAGGCAAGGGAGAAGTGGGGGAAGCAGCATTCCTTTCTTGTGAGATTCTGAAACTAGAGAGGGGGTAGGGGAACAAAACGGAAAGGGGGGAAGAAAAGTTCTGATTTGAGAGTTTCCGCTGGCTCTCAGACCCCCTCGGGCTCATCAATGAATCCTTTCAGGGTTTCCTTTCCCCAACTAAGTTATCATTTCCTGTCCAGCACACTATACCCATTGATGGGGTATCAGCAAATCCCACCAGTTTATGCCAGAAGGACCTAAGGAGATTGGACAGGAACTGAGGGGTAAAGAGGAAGAAAGCAGAAGGGTAAGGAGTGGCTTTCAATCCCATATTCAATGGGATATTCAATCTCGTATTGTTGGTTTAAGAGAGGATTTGTAATACAGGAAGCTGGCTCATCTTTGACTTATTTCATAGGTAGGGCAATAAGGACAATGGGCTAAAATCAGGTATTTGGGGGCAAATATGCAGGCATGCCTCTCTAAGATGACTCACCATCAAAGGCCTACAAAGGAAGGAGTGGACCTTGGCTGTGAGGGCCAGGAGTGGGCGTCTCTTCTTTGTTTTTTATTGGCCTAAACCAGGTTCATAGGCTTAAAGAAGTATCTAGAACCTCTTGGCTTTCCCTTCCTTGTACAGGTTGCTGCCCAACTCAGTGATTCTGCCCTGTCTGGTGCCTACCTCTGATACACAGAGGGGAGCCCCCTAGTGGCCGTTTCTGTGTTACATGACCCTCTACCCTGGGTCATACCAATTGGTCCAGAGAGGGTACCTGACCCAGTTGGGCCAATCAGAATCTTCCCTGGGATTTTTCAATTTGGAACTGGGAGAAAGTCAGCCTCTCTGCTGTTGGGAACCACAAGATATGAATTTTGGGAGCTTTTGACAGCCAAGTTCCTCAGGATATGAGGTAATAGAAGCTGAAGAGTACCCAGAGAGAAGCAGAGATAACACAAAGGGAGAGCAAACCTGGTTTCAGGTGTTCCTGGAGCCCACTGCCTTGCTCCCCGTTTCACCATCTGGTTGACTGCATAAGCTTCTCTGGTATATCCTTCCAACCAAGTCTCATTTTTGGCTAAGCTAGTATGAGTGTAAAACTATCACTTGTTGGCATCAAGGGAGGTGTTTGCAATGGAGCTGTGGGATTCAAACCACCATCCCCCATATCAACATGCCTGTATATATTAGAGAGACACAGATACCATGCCCGTGTACACACAGGGCAGTAAGAGCCTTATTCGGTGAGACAGACATAATGGTATGCCCAGTTTGTGTCTGTAGTTGAAGAAATTGCTTATTTTCTGTTTCTGTCTTTTCTGTATGTTTGCTTTTCTTTGCCTGCAATGATGTGGTGGCTTGTGTCTCAGCCTAGATGTTTACAGACATGTCTGCTCATATACATAGCACCCACAATCATCCTCTGCCTCTCCACCCTAGTTTCCTACCCCTCGGGCAAAGGAGGGTGACAAAAGATGACTGTTAAGACCATCTGAGGAAGTCATCAAAGCCCCAAGTGTCTGCCTGCAATATCCTAGCCTGAACCAAGCCCAGCTCGACCATCAGGGTTCCCTCATCTGTCCCTGTGTTCTCACCTAGACTCTGACCCTGACAGGTCTGCTGGAGGTTCTCCAGATGAGTGAGGACATGCGTGAGGCCAGCCCACCAGAGACTTGGGCGACTGAAGATTGAACTGGGCACCATTGGAGCTCAGACCAACTTACCTGCAGGTCAAAGAACTTGCTGTACCTCCGGTAGATGATCTGGGATGTGGAGTCGGACCAGGTCACATTGATGATGTATACCTGTGACGTAAAAACAAAAATAAGAGCAGGTGACTGGCTGATTAAGACTGAGCTTCATTCTTGAATGGTGAAGCCGGGGGTCTCAGCCACTGCGAGAAGGAAGGAACGTTAGTAGAGAAGAGTAGCATTTACACATCTCGGTATCAGGGTGGCTGACTTCTCCACAGAGCAGGGCCGTCTTAGGCTGCTACAACGAAATACCATTGACTGGGTGGCTTAAACAACAAACACTTATTTGTCCCAGTTATGGAGGCTGAAAGTCCAAGATCAAGGTCCCTGGTTAGGACCCACTTCCTAGCTTACGGATGGCCACCTTCTTGTGCTACCCTCACGCGGTAGAGAGAGGGGGCTCTGGTCTCTTCCTGTCCTTATAAGGGCACTAATCCCAGCATTGGGGCTCCGTGCTCATGCTCTCATCTAAACCTAATCACCTCCCAAAGGTCCCAGCTCAGATACCATCACACTGGGCATTAGGGCTTCAACATGTGAATTTGGCACAGGGGACAAACATTCAGTCCATAGCAAGGGTTTTGCACACAGGGGTGTGAGGCTTTCTGTTTGGTGGCTCAGTTAACAGCCACGGAAACAAGCTCTGAATCCAGTCCCTTCTTCCCTCTGATCTCACAGAGTTAGTGTCATTCAGGGCGGAGTGTTTATTCTGAAATGCACCCAGGAGAGGGCCATAAAGCAAAGCAAATATAGCCAAGTGATGCCAGCCTGAGATGGGGTATTTATGACATGTTTTATGTGATCCTGATAAGAAAGAACATAAAATAAAAGCCCATCCCTATCCTCACAAGCCCAAAATAAACTACTGACTATTATTATAATAAATAGACAGGGATACGCTGTGCTTTATATCACGTAAACATATATGTCATACAATAAGTTGTAGAAACCAATTAGGTACTGGTTACTACATACCAGCACAGTGTAAAACATTTATATGCATTAGTTCATTTAATCTTCAGGTCAACGAGGTAGCCACCATTGTTACCTTCATTTTGTACAGGAGGAAGCCGAGGTTCAGAGAAGCTAAAGGACTTGCCCAAAGTCACACAGTTAGCAAGAGACAGAGCAAAGGACTTGAACCTAGGTCTAGCTGAATCCAATTGCCATGTTCTTAACTACATTGTACTATCTCATGTGTAAATTTAGGAATGTGGATATTTGAATCAAACTACTTGATCAGAACTGAATGACATATTTTTAAATAAAGCTGTAGACCGTCTGAAGAGTCTGAACACTCCTTGCTTAGGGGGTGAGCCTAGAGGAACATGGGGGAGTCATGTCAATTCTGAGAGACTGAGACCAAGAAGAGACTGAACGTAGGGCCCAGACAGAAGTCAACAGATAGGAATGCTACAAAACCAGACCAACACAGAGGAAACTTCCACGTACAACCGGCCGACTGTGGCAGGATGCTCTGGGATTTTCACAGGGGTTATAACCCATTCCTCCCCCCCGCTGACTCCCAGCTCCTGGACTCCCAAATCCTGCCAGCTACGTCTCCCCTCCCACCCGCATCTGCCCTTCCAACAGGTCCCAGCCAGGGAGCAGATGCTGTGCACGACAGGTGCTGCCTTCCTGACCTCTGCCCAGGCAGATGCACGGTAAAGAGGCCCCAAGTGGCCGTACCCTCCCAGGAGAGAGGTTGCATTTACCTGCAGGCCATTAGACAGAGCCTTTCTCTCTGGCCAATCAAGCAGGTCCCAGAGGAAGGGCTTCACGGAGACTTAACATGACCCGTGCTCCATCCTCTCTAGTCATTAGGGGCTTCCCTTCACCTCTCAGAGAGAATTAATCACAGGCTCACAGCCTCTGGCAGATGGGAGGCCTCTCCTTTTGCAGAAGAGGAACCTAGGACCCAGAATGGTGATTTGCCAAGGAAAAGGCAGATTTTGGAGTGAGCCCCACCTAGGTTTCATGCTTAGGACCCTCCTTATTGGCTGCGAGACCCCAGCCCAGCCTCTCAGACCCTCCGACTCCTCCTCTATTCCATGGGCACAGTCTTTAGGGCAGCCCCGCCTGATCCACTACCCTGGTGATCATTGCAGGTATGTTTACCCCCTTTAGTGGCAGAGTTGGGACGGGAACCCAGACCTCCCAATTTCCAGTTTAGGATGCAACAGCGCGTGACCAGAGCATGTCCCCCTGGAAAAGACCTTTCCCCTTTACTCTTCAAACACACACTTAAAAAATTAAGAAAAAAAATAGATGAAAAGTCACAGGGAGTCATCTCTGTCTAATCCTTGACCTGACCCCACACCAAAGACCTGCCCTGTGGAGAAATAGCCAGAGCAGGGCTAAGGGGAGAGCTGTCCTTGTGACCCTTGTCAGCCACAGCCACCAGGCCACGACACGACCATGCTTACCCCCAAAACACATTTATTTCCTTGTTGAGCAAAGAATTGCTCCTGCTGACATCTTGCATGCCACTATCCATGCACTGAGCAAGCACGAGGGTAACTCACACTGAGGGGATCGGGAAATGAACCCCTATTTCCAGGTTCTCCCCTGAGCCTACCCTCTTGGACAGTCTAAATCCTGAGCTGAGGAAATGGTCAGAGACCTTTCTGGAGATGAGCCCAGAGATCCGAGGATAGTCCCCAGGCCCCTTTCTCTCATGTGAGGAGAAGGTGCCTCTGCTTTCTCCTAAACCTTGAACATCCTAGATTATCCCTCCAGATGAGCAATGGATACACAAAATTCCAACCCAAACCATATTCTCCCTGCCCCCCACATCAGACTTTCTTAAGCTTCCTTGAGCTGGCTCTGCCGGCCCTGGAAACCTAGCGATAAACCACAGAGAAAGAGCAGGTGGAGGGGAAGGGGCACAGGGCAGAGGTCATCTGAGAAAGGCAGCTCTGTTTACTGGGCTTGCGTCAGGGGCGCAGATAAACTGCTCTGGTCACAGGAACGGCCAAGATAACATTACCCAGCAGCTGGGTCTCCAGAAAGGTTTGCAATTAAACATCCTGCTTCCACACACTTTACTTGGGGTTGTGTTTCCCGGGTGGAGTTTCCCTTCCTTCTGGATTTTAAAAACCCATGGATTCTATTTCCCTGTCTCTGGCCATTTAGGCAGATGGCAGGCGTCTAGGAAGCTTCATGACAGAACAGCCGCGGCGTCCAAGTCCCTACAGAGGAAGCCCCAGAGTTTCAAGTCCTCCTGCCACACTCAGCCCTGACAGAAGAGGACCTGCACCACAGACAAAGCTAAGGAAGCTCTCACCAGACACCGCATGACGCTGGGTCCCACCAGCCCACCCACTCAGAGGCCATCTTGGGCCGCCTTCCGTCTGCTCAGCTCATTAAACCCAGAAATGTCTGAGGCTTCCGAGACTTCCATAGCTTCCAAGTCTTGCTCCTTTCAACAAGAAAACAGCCTTGATGCAAATCAGACCCGCAGCCCAGCTCCAGAGCACTGAGAATGAAGCCCAGCCCAGTTCCTGTGGAGGGAAGTCATGATCGGACCTGGGCTGCCACCAATTAATGACCCAAAGTTATGGCCCAACCAGTCCTAGAAGGCCTAGGACCTGCCTGTGTTTAATTAGAAAGTGCCAGTAAGCACTTGTCGCTCCCTTTGCTGAAGGAAAGGAGTTAGGAACTGGGCAGGAAACCGTGTATCTTTGCGGCACTAGGGCTCAGTTTACTAAGGAAGGCCTTCTTTTCCCTGAACTCCTGCCAGCTGCCCTTGGCCCCGGGCCAGATGGAAACTCAATGACAATATTCCTTCACCTGCTCACACCACCATAGGGTGGGATCAGTTGGCTAGGACTAGGGCTGTTGATTTAGGGAACCACCACCCCTTAGAAGCCTGGACTCAGAGGGCGATCTCTACTCCAGCAGGTTGACTAAGGGTTAATACCAGGTGGCAGAACCTTTCAGTCCTCAGATCACCCTGCTCCAAGCTCTCTCTGGACCTCATGTTTATGGAGCAGTCACAGTAAACACAGCACAAGTGAATCCTAGGAGAGCTCTGGGTGGGGCTGGGTGTGTATGGCAGAGTGCATCTCCCAGAACCACGTGTCCACCAGTCACCTCCAAAACAGACTCTACTGCTGCAGACCTGGGCCAAATGGCCTTCCTTTCGGATAAAGGGCTTTTTAAAGGTACTCAGAGGAAGGGATAGTCAGCAGGGTCCTATACAGTATGAAACACCTTCAAGAGAGTTTTGTGGGTACCTATCACACTTCATTCCTGCTGTTGTTTTCATGAATCACAGGTCTCAGTTGCTTGTTTAATTTGGAGGGGAGGGAGTAGGCAAGAGGGTCTGGAGGAAGCCTCCATAGTATCATGGGTGCCTCCATTTATTACTCTGCAAGATGGAGATAACAGTGGCGACCTCACTTTTGGGCTGTGGTAAGAATTCGGTGAGCTCACCCTGTATTTCTCCACTAGAATGGAAGCTCCCAGAAGGCGGATCATGACACGATCATGGCAAATCATGTTCAGCACAAGACTTCACACCTGAGAAATACTCACTTCATGTCCCCTAAATAAGTGAAGGAGCAAAGCAACCTGCAAATGTCTAGTCAGTGCTTTTCTTGGTACCTGGTTTTGTGACAAGCTAAAGATGAGGCAAAGTGCCCAGCCTCCAGGCCCTTACAACTCAGCTGGGGCAGCCAAACTCACACTGACAAATCAGGTAGGGCCTGGTGCAAGATGGAATGATGGGGTGCCAAAAAGTGAGGCTCAGAAAGGAACAAAGGCAGTGTTCGCATCGCAGAGGAAGAAGCAGACTTGGAAAGCATTTGATGGGTTGAAATTTTAGCTCCACCACTTCCTGGATGCGTGAGCCTGGGCAAGCGTCTTAGCCTCTCTGAGTCAGGGTTTCCTTAGCTTCAAAGTATGGCTCACAGTGCGAGCGTCCCATTACATGCGATGATACACACAGGGACCTGAGCAGAGGACCTGACACTAGAGTGTCCAATGCACATCAGCTATTTAGACACCAGGAAGAGGGAAGGGCTGAGCCAACTTCTTTCCATTGGACATAGGACAGGAATAGGAGTAGGAAGAAAGCAAGGAGTGGACAATAGGGATATGGACACACACACACACACACACACACACACACACAGAATTGGTAGAACTACTACTAACAGCAAGCCGGCCTGAGAAAGCAGAAGAGCAAAAATAACTGCTGCCTAGGCAGGGAAAACAACGGCCCACCTTTGAGCACCCTGCTGAAAGGAATGGCGAGCTGTGGTAGGCCCCTCCAGGTCAGAGGCGTTTTTCCCCCCCCTTTTTTCTTTTCATGTTTCCTGGAGGGGAAATGAGTATATAAAATAGGAGCTCCCAGGATTTACAACCCCTATGTGGACCTTAAAAAAAGGATCAGCTGTCAAAGCTCTGTCCTTCCAGTTACCAGAACCAGGAGAGAAACAGCAAGAAGAGTTAGTTTTTACAAACCTTTTTCTTATATGCACAAATTATTGGCTTCATTAGGAATCATAATAATAGCCATGCTCACTAATGGAGAACTTACAAAGGACTAGGCATTGCTAGGCACTTTATTCATCTTATCGCATTTATCTCATCTTATCTCACATTGATTCTATGAGGAAAGTATTGTTACCATCTCCAGTTCACAAATGAAGAGACCTAGAGAGGTAACTAATCCTCAGATTCAAAGACGACGTTGACTCCATAGCCACACTTCGTCCTCTTTAATAGCTACAATGGAACAAGGCAGAGTCCCTGCCACAAGGTTTGCCCTCATGGTTCAATCTGCTCGTCTGACAACTGGTTGCTTCATGTGTGGGTGACTAGTCAGAACTGCGGCCGCCCATGCAGCAAGTTGGTAAGAAGCCCTGCGTGAGGACCAGTGCTCTATTTTGCGTGGTTTAGAATCAATCAGATCGGTTTCATGAAAAGTTGTCACTCTCTCTGGGCCTCCATTCCCCATCTTCCCCTTCAAAGTTCCTGGCACGGTCTTTTGTACTCTTAGAAATTTAGCGTCTTCCCTAGAAGTTTCTGGAGGCATCAATTAGCCCTGGGTCTAGAAAGGAACCCATTCTGGGTTTCTAGAGCTCTGGACGTGGTCCCCACTGGGACATTCTGAAGAGTACCTGAGGGCACGTGGTTGAACCTTTGTACCTTCCTCCCTCCAACCTTGCCACCACCCTCTGGTCCCAAGCCAGCTTATCAGAGAAAACAGGTCTGACCACCTTGAACAAGTAGGTATTCAAACAGAGAGGCCCAGCAATGGGCAGCGGACACCTTGGGTAATGCCCAGGAGCCCAGAGAGAGTGGAAGTGTGCCCAGGCTAGGGGGAGGAGGCTTACCCTACTATGAAAATCGAGAAAAATTCTATATGTACATTAACATTCATGAGCTAGAATCCTGGAAAACTTAAACTAGGGTATCCTCTCCTGAACCACGAAAAGCATTATGCTCCTGGGCTTCCACAGGCTTGGATGCAGCCCAGTGGATCTAGGAAAGTGTTGGAAGGGGGAATTGTCACTCCACACATTCCCAAATCAATGACTGACACGGGTCTGCTGACCTGGATGCACACATCCTGTGAACGTGCCTTGCTCCATCGTCACACCGTGGAGAGCAAAGCAAAGGTTAACACACACAGCCTGGTTTCCTCTTCCTGGGAAACACAGCAGCCAGGCAAGGCCAGAGGCCAGTGCCTCCTCCACACACAGCCTGCGGGGGAAATGACCCCACCATTTCCTACCCACCAGCTGAAAACCTCACACCTTCCTCTCTGCTGTGCTCAGCAAAGCTCAACTTTTGACATCAGGCAAATAGCTGTCATTAGGAATTTTGTTGCATGAGTTAGGCTGGAACAATCTTTTTGGAGAGCATTTTGGCAATTTCTGTCCCAAATTTGCATTTCCATTGACTTAGCAATTTCACCTCTAAGAATTTATCCACATAAGTGTATGTAGGTATGTGTGAGTATATACATGTGTGTTCGTGTTGTGTCTGTTCATGTATATAAATATGTTCATTTGCTGCACTATTTGTAACCACAAAAAGTAAGGCATATTAAATGTCTATTGATTTTTAAAATGGTCAAATAAATTATGATTCTTACATCTGTTAACGATAAGATGGATCTTTCTGTCACTATGGGAAAATGTCCACAGCATGGGGAAAAAAGGAAAAAAAACAGATTACAAAACAGTGTGTATACAATATGAATAGATTTATTTGGAAGGAGTTGTGTGTTTGAGGGGCTTGTGTATGTACACATATATGGGAAAAAATGCAACAAACTAATAATAGTGGTTATTTGAGTTAACACGTTGCATACGGATCACGAGAATCTTCACGAGGGATTTAAACCCTGCCATATGCAACGTGTTAAGAGAAATAAAAATGGAATAGTTTCACTTTATACGTTTCTGTATTATTTCATTTTTCAACATGTATGGCTTTCATAATTTAAAACAAGATTCCATCTTATAAAACAATTGTGTGCCCTTAGCCTGTCCTCTGGCTAATGCCAGCTCTTAGACAGTCTGCTAACATCCAACATTTGCTCATTTGTGGGGAGCTATAGGGGGTTTCAAGTTCAATGTTGAGCTCTTGAAGCCAAAGTCTGAAACCCTGTCTACACATACCTGGAGTGCTTTAAAAACACCAACGCCATGTCATTTAAATTAGAATCTTAGAAGGTAGGTGAGGTGGATACTGGTAGTTTTCAGAGCTCCCCAGGTGAATCTATTGGTTGTTACAGGTTAAGAACCACTAAGGTGGGCCAACACCAAAAGGCCCACAGAAGTAGCTGAAAAACAGAAACTCTTTACACAGAAAACAATATTATAGTGTAATTTGTACTATTAAGAGTCAGCTCTGTCTTCAAGAGGTCTAGTTGGGCAGTTTGTTGTCGGTGCTTTTTCTCAAAGTTCTGCCTCCAGTTTTGGAATTCACCAGCTCAAACGGGGAAAAGAAAACAAGGAGACTGGGGGTCGTTAGTCCTGAGCTGTGGCCATGCCTCTGCTTTCTTTGGCAGCCTGTGGGGCCTACGTCAGTGACTGAGGGGTGAGAGTCCAGACCTCCTTGGCTCCAGGAGGAACAGCTGAAAGAATTAGAGGTGCTGAGCCCAGAGAAGCACTTAGGAGACACGCGACAGCTGGTTTCAAATATTTAGAGGACTATCAATACGGAAGTTCAATTCCAGTTGTACCCTAAGGAAGGTAATGGATAAGGGGTGCCAATGATAAGAAAGCAGGTTTTTGCCCAATGTCAGGAAGAACTTTCCAACCAGAGTTCCCCAAGGAGGGAAGGGACTGTCTTGTGAAGTAATGGGATCATTAGGGCATGAGATGAATGACCACCTGTCTCGATGTTGCTGGAAAATCCTTTCTACTCAGCCCTCCAACATCCAACTCTATGAGGCCAGAAACACTTAGAAAGTTTTAGCAAAATCCACTGGGAATGCAATTCCTTTAACAAAAAGTTTTCTGCTCTCAACCAAGCAGCAGCTGAGTGCCAGGCCCTGCAGGTGGTGCTGACATACCGGCAGGGAGCCAGACAGTCTGTCCTCATGGAGCTTACATGGGGACCACCAGGCACACATACAATCATTTTTGATGGTCAATAAAATGGGAGTGCAGTGACAGAAACTGACTGCAACGGAGGTTACTACATTAGACAGATGGTCAGGGAAGGCTGCTCTCAGGAAAGGATGTTTGAGCCGAGAACTAAATGCACAGAGCAAAGCTCTACTTGCCTACTGGAGTGGTGGGTTGGATCTCAGTTTGACTCAATCTAAAATAAGAAGGGAACCCTACTTCACATCATATACAAAATTAACTCAAAATGGACAAATACCTCAATGTGAGTGATAAAACTACAAAAGTCATAAAAGAAAACATAGGTGCAAAATTTTCATGACCTTGGAATAACCAATGATTTCTAAGATACAACACCAAAAACATGGCAATCAAAAAAAGAAATAGATAAATTGGAGTTTGTCAAGATTAAAAATGTTTGTGCTTCAATGGACACCAGCAAAAAAGTGAAAAGACAATCTACAGAATGGGAGAAAATATCTGTAAATCATGTATCTGATAAGGAAATTGTATCTAGAATATATAAAGAACTCTTACAACTCAAAAATAAAAAGATAACCCAATTTAAAAGTAGACAAAGAAATCTGAATAGACTTTTCTCCAAAGAAGATATACAAATGGCCAATAAGAGATGCTCAACACCATTAGCCCTCAGGGAAATGCAGATCAAAACCACAATGAAGTATCATTTCACATCCACTAGGATGGCTATAATCAAACAGACAGATAATAATAAGTGTTGACAAGGATGTAGAGACATTGGAACCTCCATACACTGCTGGTAGGAATGTAAAATAGTACAGTGCTTTGGAAAACAGTCTGGCAGTTCCTCAGATGGTTAAACATAGAGTGTTACCATATGACTGAGCAATCTTCTACTCCAAGAGAAATGAAAACTCATGTCCACAAAAACTTGTATGCAAATGTTCATAGCAGCGTTGTATTATAAAATATTATATATACTATATTTTATATATATATACATATATATATATATATATATAATATAAACAAATAGTGAAAACAACCCAAATGCCCACCAATTGATGAATGGATAAATAAAATGATATGTGACATCCATACAATGGGGTACCATTCAGTTAGGAATGAAGTACTGATACTTGCTACAGCATGGATGAACCGTGAAAACGTGCTAAGTTAAAGAAGCCAGATACAAGGGCCACATATTATATGATTCCATTTATATGAAATGCCCAGAATAGGCAAATCTTTAGACAGAAATAAACTAGTGGTCGCCTAAGGCCATGGGTAGTGGCCTTGGGTGAAATGGTGAATAACTGCTAACGGGGTTACTTTTGGGGATGATGATGAATATGTTCTAAAATTCACTGTGGTAATAGTTGCACATTATATGTAAACAAACGAAAAACCACCGAATTGTATGCTTTAAATGGGTGAATTGTGTGGTATGTGAATTATATCTCAATAAAGCTGTTTTTAAAATATCAGAAGGGAAATCAAATAAAATATTAGAAAGGAAAAGATATCACTCTCAGTTAAGGAGCTCTTGCCGGAAGGGACTCCATTTCTGCATCCCTCAGCCGGCCTCATTCTTCCAAAGTCCAATCAAACCCCACCACCTCCTAGAAGCCTCCCTGTGCTCCCTCTGCCCCTTCACCTGGTACACAACAAGCTTGGATAGATAGGGGTCATGTCTCACCCATCAGTCGTGGAGAAAACTTAACCTGGGCCTCTGGGATACCCACGTGGCAGATCACCAACACTAGCACATAGTAGGTGTACCTGGCTTAATCAAGGAGAAAGCCTGGCTTAAAATGCACCTGGTTTCCAGGCAGGGTAAGAAGTAACCAGTTCTCTTCCACGGCTCACTGGAAAGAACTGATGCCGGCAACGTTGTGCTCTCTTTGCCTAGGGAGTTCACCGGCCCCGGCAGAGCCTGGCGTGCAGAAAAAGTTTCCTGATCAAGCAGCAAAACTGGGAACACCATCAGCTCCTGTTTGGCTTCCAGGATGCAGAAACTGCCCTGAAAATCCATTAGCCCTGCCCTGACGTTGGAAGCGCCCACAGGAGAGTAACTGCAGAACTAGGTGAACTCTGCGTACCTTCTCTAGAAACCTGTTTCTCTGTTCATGGTCCTGAGCCTGGAGTCTGGCCCAGCCTCCTTTATCCGATCCCACCCACGCTGTGCCCTCCTCCAGGCCTCACAGCCTCTCTGCCCACAATCTCCCCACCCCACTGTTTACTAAAACCCTTAAGGGCACCTATAGCTACAGCACGCCTTGAGCAGTGGAGACTCAGAATGCCGATTTCATGCGTGTCTATTCTCCCCACCCACTCCTAGAACTGTCCTCAACGGGGCCACAAATTCCGTGAAAGCAAGTATTCTATTCTGACTTCCCTTATTTTCCCCACAATTTCTAAGGATATTGGGCACATGGTAAAGACATGTTACTTCCGTCTGGTGAAATTCAGTAGTTCAGTAAATGAGCATTGAGTGCTTACTATGTGCCGGGCTCTGCGAGAAACACTGGTAAACTCAAAGTCAAACAGATACAGGCCTGGCCCCGGGGAAGCTCCCAGGCAGGTGAGAAAGGTCAGCACGAATGGGTAATTTGCTGTAGAGAGTGGATTGAGATGCGCGTGATCCTGGCGGAACCTAGAGGAGAGGCACCAAGTCAAGACGGTTTCCTGGAGGAGGTGATGCTGGAGGTGAGGTGAAGGCGAAAGATGAGGAAGGTAACTAGGTGGAGAGGAGAGGGTGGCAGTGGCAGGAGGGTATCCTAAGCAGAAGGGCTGGGGGATGCAATCGCCTGAGCTGGAGGGGAGAACCAGCAGCAGCTGGGGTGACTGGGGCCTGAAGCCCAAGGCTGTGATTGGCAGATGAGCAGAAGAGTCCCCGGCTGCAAAGCTTGTGGAAATGACAGGGACAGGAGAGAATAGGTTGGGAGGAAGGCACAGAAGCAGACGTCAAAGCTGAAGAGTTTCTTGGGTGGGAAACTTGGAACGGTTTGGGATTGGAGAGGGAGGGAAGAACAGGCATGGGGGAGACTTGAGGACAAAAGGAGTAAGAGATGAGCATGAAGGACCCCTGAGCGAGGGGCAGGGACAAAGGTGAAGTCAGACCTGGTGATGGGAGAAGGCAGGCAGCGAAATGCGTGGGATCCCGGAAGAGAGACGGGGAGGCAGGAGCCTAGGAGCGGACACCCAAAGGCTTCTGGGATCTTAGGTGGACCACACTTGGGATGCAATGGAATGACTGGGACAGACCTCAGAGTTGGGAGCGGGGAGGAGGACCCAGTGTCTGGCAGTGCCCAGGGTGCTTTGCTGCTCAGTGTTGGACAGTGCAGAGTGACTGAGACCTAAAGACATCGGATACAGGGAGAGTGAAAGCAACTCTGAAAAAGGAAAGGGGCTTTATTTTATGCTCAATTCACCCCAGTCTCCAGATCTAAGAGCAAACCTTACAAACCTCCAGCTCCCTCCCCCCAAACTTGGCTCACAAATACAGACCCATTTGGAATGAGGAAAGGGGTACCAGGCCACGTCTGGGCCCCCAACCCCCTTCTCCCTGCCTCTTCCTGCTGCGTGGCCAGAGGAGACCCTCTCCTCGGCCACAGCCAACTCAAGGACGTCATTTGCTCCCGGATCCCCTCTGGGAGTGGGAGGAGGGACCTGCCAAGCCTGCTGGAGAAGAGCCTCGCACAGCGGCCAGGGACGCCTGCCAGAGGCTGCATCTGGCCAGGCTTCCCGCACCGATTCCCCATCTGGCCAGGCATGGAGGTGAGACAGAAACACACAGTCGACCTCCTCCCCCAGCAGCCCCCGCCCCACCAAAGTCACGTCATCCAGGCATTCCCTTGGGGGAGGGCGGCCCCCCTTCCTCTGACCTCAGCCTGTTTCGCTTGGCCAGAGCCCACCCCCAGGGAGCAGGCCCCCTCCCCACACCCTCGCTCACACCCAGGCCCATGCAGGCAAAGGCGTGAGCTATAGATTCCAGCCCTCCCAGGCCGCACACCAAAACCCCAAGTAAGGGCCCACCCCTCCTACTCCTGTCTTCTGAGATGCCAGCTGGGCTGCAGAGGGGGTTTGGGGAGCTGGGGCACTTGGCCAGAACACCAAGGCTCCATCTCCCACCCTCTACGTGGACTCTCCCTCCAGCTTTAACCAAGGGGTCAGGGCTGGCGAGAAAAGACGGAAACCCAATGTGTAGCATCTATGAACTTCTGGTATAAAATCCTAGCCCCTTATTTAGTGTAAGAGTTTGGACAAATCACCTAATTTATCTGATGCTCCATTGCTTTAACTGTAAACTGGGGGTTATTAGAGCACATTCCTTGGACAGTCTAAATAAGGATTAAATGGGAAAAATGAATGCAAAGTGCTTACTCAGCACATGCCTGGCCCGCAACAAACACCCTACTATGGTAGTTCATTTTTTTTATTTCCTGGCTTCCTCCTGGCGGTGCCAAAGGAGGCTTAGTTCCACCCTTACAATGTCCATCAGCTGGCTCCAAATCCAAGCGGTAAATCTGTTATTTGATTGCTGATTTTTATCTTTCTTATTTATTTTTATACTTATTTATCCTGGGAAATAGACGACTGACCTGTTCTGGATGTTATACCTAATGTGCGCAGAAGCAACATCAGTAAAACTGTTATTTGGAAGACACTCTCTAATGGGGTGCTTCCTATGCAGACATAACCCCTAGCAACCCAAGCCCCTCCCCCCCCCAAAACACACACAGAAAATTCCGGATCTCACACAGTTGCACACACCCACAGGTTTTTCCTTGGCATCCCTGTCATGCCTCCCTCTCCCCTAACCCCAGAGGCAGTGGGTCCAAGCCCCCCACCCAGCCATCCGATCACAAGCTTTGCCCTGATGCATCGGGATGGAGAGGGGAGCAGCGCTTTCACACCTGTTAACAATGAGAGCCCCAGGACGCTCAGCACAAGCCCAGCACAGCCCCTGGGGGGTGAAGGGGTGGGGCAAAGAGGCTCAACTCCAACTCACAGCTCCAGAGGAAACTGATTTAAACACCACCAAGCCCCCTTGGAGACCACTCCCCACTCCCTAGAAACAATCCTCTAAATCCAAAGTAATAAATTGAACCTCTCAACAGAAAAATTTTAAATGGGCCAAGAATGAAAACAGCATTTACGCAAAAAGAAATACAAATGGCAGATCCATCCATAAAAAGATACTCAACCTCATGTGTCACTGAAAAAAGAAATCAGAACTACAAGACATTCTTCTTCTTTCGCTGACTGGCAAAACATTCAAGTTCGGTGAGTCCCAGCGCCGATGATGGTAGGAAGAAATAGATACGTCTCATACGCCGTCGGAGGGACGTGAATTCTTGTAGAGGGCCATTTGCCAATATACATCAAAATGAGAAATGCAAACTCTTTAATTCACCAATTCCTCTGCTAGAAATTGATCCTGGGGAAAAACTCAAAAAAGTGTGTCGAGTTCCATGTTCAAGGACGTTTTGGGCAGAATCCATCAAGTTGTTCCAGGATATCGTCAGAATGAAATACTTCACAACTATCAAAAGAGCTAGATCGTCTATGTCTGTCCTTAAGAGCATTACGCCTAGGGAGAAGTGAGAAAAGCACGGTGCAGAAGAAGCCATTCTTTTTTCATAAATACTCGTTAAGGCAGTGATGGCTTTGTCTTAAGGTGTCATTCCTTAACCCAGCCTTTATCTGTCTGGCTTTAACCACTTCCCTTACAAGGGCTGGGAGCCTGGTTCTGGTTGGCCAAGTCACAGAGCACACAGTAGCTTTCATGGCACCTGAGGAAGGGACGGAAGCCACCCTGGAAAGTTCCAAGCAGGCTCTATGCTGGAGGCAGCCCATCCATATACAAGCTCGGGGAGCGAAGACATAAACCTGGGCACGTGCCTCCATCTCACAGAAGAAGATGCTGAGGTTTTGAGCGGTTAAGTGACTTGTCCAATGTTACACAGCCAGGATAGAGTGGGCTTGGAGTCCAACCCATGTTCTTTCCAGCTCATGGCACGACCTCAATCCTCACACTATACCACACAGACTCCTGGAAAGCTGAGGGAGCTTGGGGAACCCGGGGTGGGGAGGCGGGAGGCAGGAAGAAGCCTGCAGAGACAGCTGAGCTGAGGGAAGGCAGACAAGCAGGTAGGGGGCAGGCCTCCACTGGGGCAGCCAAGGCAGGCCAGTGGGCTTGCCAAGGCCTCACTCACTATTGTGCTAAAAAAAGACATCTCAGCACCCACAGCGTAACTCCCTGCCCAGGAGTGCTCCTCATGCTGTCCCCATGCCAGTTAGAGGCCACTGCCCGGCCCCTAGGAGGAAGCTCACAGGCTTGCCAGGCTATTTTGAAAGCTTAAAGCCTTGTGGAATGTGCCCAATATGGCACTATCTGGGCAACCTCTCCCCAACGGCCCAACAGAACCAGGCCCCTCTTCCTTTTGCAGAAACCCGCAGAGGACACAGGAGAAGTCCAGCAGGCCCTGAGGGCAGGGATGGAGTTTGGTTCAGTCAGTGCCTTTGGCCAACTCATTTTACCCTTTGGGCCTCGGTTTCCTTGTCTTTGAAAAGGGACGATAAGGGAAAGGGCAGAGTTGGGATATGACTGCTTATGTGACCTTTCCCCCCCCACCCCCGTCTCCTCACTTCTAACATGTCTAGTCTCTGGGCTTTTCTGTGGCCAGGGAAGGTTTATTTGGAGGAATGCTGCAGCAGATCAGAGCTCAGTCCCTACTACAGGCAACTCCAGCTTCCCACACAGAGGCTGGTCAGGGGATTTGGAATTGGAGGCTGGGGTTCATGTCCAGCTGAGTCACCACGGGCTCTGTAACCTTGGACTAGAAGGGTTGAGGTTCTAAAGGAGGTTTGGGGGTATTAGGCAGAGACTCAGCAAGGCTGAGAACAGGCTGCTAGTGTGGGGGACGGCCACCCACTCTGTTCCCATACTCAGACCCTGATACCATCACCTAGACGGACAGGAATGGGAATCTCAACAGAGGAACCAAGGGAGCGAGGGCGATGTCCCAGGGGACTCAACCACAACTGGAAAGGGCCAGTGTTGGCCAGAGAACAAGAGAAGGAGGCTCTCAGGACCAGAAAGGAACCCGAAAGGTCAGGGAGCCCTGCCTTGTGCTTTGCGTACATGCAGCAGTGATGGGGTGGCCACAGGTACAGTCCGTTCAATCTCTGGGCAGCTGAGCATTAGAATGGTCTTCCTTATATTGATCTGACTGTACTTCCTGCTAAGTCCTGCCCATACCCCCTAGTTCTGCCCCTGGGGCCACAGCAAACAGGTCAAACTCCTCTCCTGCAGGAAGGCATTTCACACGCCCCTTCTCCCAATGTCTCCTCTGCCCAGGCTATCCTCCCCACTTCCTCCTGAAGCTCCTCATGACCGGTCCTGGGTCTTCCACCATCCAGGCTGCCCTCCACGTGCCCTGCTCTCACACAGTATGCACCAAAGCCAGACCCCCCTTCCAGGTACAGATAGACTCACAGGGCAGAACACAAGCAAATTCTCACCACCTCCCTCCCTCTAAACTTTCTAAACACTGAACTTCTACGAGTGCATCCTAAGAAATGTGAATTCCACAAACGCATGCCTAGGATTTGGAGAGTCACTCAGGCTGCTGATTCTGCTGAGCTCCCAGGCAACCCAAACTCTGACTCCTCCCAGTCCTGCTTTCATGAAAACCAAACCTCTTGCTGCCTGCACTTGGGCCACTGATTTCTTAGATAAGAACCCATTACATTTATGCCTCTTCAATTCCCGTCTTCTCCAAGGTAGTTTTGGAAGCTGGCTTGTTGTCTGAAGCACTCGCCTTCCTCCCTGTGTCACCTTGTAAATGTGAACAGCATGACATCAGAACTCCATCCAAGTCATGGACTAACATTTCTGGTCAGAGAACAGAGCCCTGTGACACACCCCTAGAGACGCTCCGGGTCAATGCTGATACACTTAGCTGAGAACTGGGCCGCTCCTGGGTAAATCACAGTTGGTTGCACGTAACAAATTATTTTATTTTCCAAACCATGAGAGGAACTCCCTATATAAAAGAATCATTAGTTTTTTCATGAGAAATCTTCCTGTAAACAAATCACAAATTGACCTGTTTTGCATACCCAGAGTTACTTAAAATCTAGCTAATAAAGAGGTCTACAATTTGCTCAGACCTCACTGCATGCTGGACTCCCAGCTTGAAGCCGTATCAGTGATCTCATCATTCCCATTTTGCAAGCAAGGATACCTGGGCTCTGAGAGGTTACATAACTTGCCTAAGGTCGCATCGATGTAAAACCGGATGCATGCCCAGGTCTGTCGGAATCCAAAACTTGTGCAATGCTGCCTCTCAGGTTCGCTTAAAGAAAGCTCCATTGAGTTATGTTCCTTCTCTGGCATGAGCCCAGAAGAACCCCCTCCCTCAGTGTGCCCCCCAGCTCCTTCCTTCTATCAGAAAGCTTCAGACCTACTGGGAACATGGCGACCTTGGGAAACAGAGGAGCCCAGGCTATTGGTGGAACCAGCTCCCAACGCTAGGATTTTTTTTCCCTAGAGAGCACAATTCTTTCCAGTGCCCCAGGTACACTTTAGAACCTGGTAGCCACCCAGGCCCGCTTCTGTTCAGGGTCTACTAACAAAGGAGGCCCTAAGTTCAGGAAAAAAGGCATTCCTGGGTCTCACCTTAACTGCCTATAAAATGGGTATCACACCAACAATAGGGAACTGCCTTCACAGAGATGTGGTGAAGATCCTGAAATACCCTGCTTCCTCCCACCACTGAGCCTTCGCCAAATGTTGTTCCCTCTGCCTGGAACCCCCTTCTCCCTCCTTCCACATTTGCATAGCTGTCTCGTTCATGCTTCAGAGCACCCTGTTCCTTTCCAGTTGGTTCCTGATCTCAGTCCATCACTGCAGGTCCACATAAGTGACTCTGGTTAACGCTCGTCATCCCAGTCAATCTGTAAGCTCCCTCCTCGTCTAGTATGTAATTGTTGTGGTTCACCCAGGAATCTGCAGCACCTGACATGGTGCCTGGCACACAGTAGGCACTTCATAAATGTTTGTTTGTCTCGTTCATGTTTCAGTGAATGAAAGATCAGAGAAAAGAGACACGGGCATGCTTTTCGCAAGGCCAGCATGGTTGCGCCAATGCATGGTCACAGTTACGGAAACAGGAGATGTTGCTTGGGGGAGGGTGACAATGAAAGGGTGTCTTTGAGATTGGGCAGGAGGTAGGGAGAAGCAGAGAGCATGGAAGTGATCAAGAGATGAATCCAGTTTCTTCCAAACGAGATGTCCCACGGCTAATCTATCATCCTGACAGGTTCACACCCATTGTCGATGACCACATCTAATGAATTACCCAGGGAGTTTGAGGGAGAAGAGGGGCAGGAGGAGTTGGAGGGGTGGGAGAGGGAGGTCACATCCCCAGAACCAAGGAAACTTGGCCCTCAGCAGCCAGTACATGTCATTAGCTACAATGTGGAAGCGATGGATTTGGGGTAGTGATGAAGACAGGGCCAATCACTCATTCATGGGAGGAGCTGGTGGAATTCCTGCTGCTCCCCGGGCCCTCCTGCCTTCCCCTTCCTACCTCCCTCCTTACCTCTTAGCACCCCCACCCCCACCCCACCCCTGCAAGGCCTCCCTCCCTGACAACTCTACTAAAATGGAGTCTCTATCATGGTATTGGGCAAAGAGAATGTGCTTTGGAGTAAGACATGTGAGTTTAAGCCCAGCCCCAGCACCCATGAGTTGTGTGATATTGGGCAAGCCACATAACCTCTCTGAACGTCAGTCCAGTGTTTGCAAAATGAACCTCATAGGGTAACTGTGAGAATTAAAACAAGTCACGGGTATAAGGCATGCAGCACAGAGCCTGGCTCACAGAGTGCCCAATGCACCATGAGTTCCTGCTGGTCCCTCCCAGCACACCCATGGAGTTTTCAGTACCTAATTCTCTGGGTCCAAGAATTATCTTTCCACACAAGGAAGTGTTCTCTCTATACCTACACTGTCAGACTTCTGGGTGCAGGGCTGTGTCCTGGCCACCCTGCACAGTCCTCAGACAGGAGGGGGCAGTGCTGAAAAGCATGGGCCTAGGTTTGAATCTCAGCTCTGCCATGTACTGTCTACGTGACCATGGGCAAATGTCCCTATGCTTGCTGGAGCCTCTGCTTTCTCATCTGTAAAATGGGGATAACAAGAGTGGATAGTAATAGCCTTGCCTTGTAGAAGGCTGGTGTGAGGCTGAAATGAAGGTCCCCGTGTACAGAGCTTTGCACAGTCCCTGGCAGAGAACTGAACAAATGCTTATCACCCTGGCAGTGCCCAGCATGGTAAAAGCACTGGCACATCTTTTGGGAGTGGGTGAGAGAGGTCTGTAACAAGGTGCTATGGTTCTGTTTCTCCATTTTGAGTAAGGATGGGGCCAGCTGAGCTGAAGCATCACCATCTAGGTAGCTGCACCCCACAAAGGGGGAAGGCTTGTGCTAAGGAGAGAAAGCTAGGAAGCCAGTAAGAGTGCCAAGTTCCAAATCAGCAGAAGGAACAAGAGTCCATTCTACACACCTGGGAGTCCTTCCCGATGATTCACGGACAGCATTCTCAGGTTTAAGAACAACATTCTCACGTTGCAAGTCCGATGAGAGATTTTATGCCACTCCTCAAATGAGCTTCTCCCAGCTCATTAAAGCAGGCAGGCCAGCAACTCAGAACTTAGTCAGCTTTGAAGCATCGCCCTCTCTGAGATAACCCAGGCTAACTTTTTAATAAAAGCAAGATGATTCCTGGTCTCTTTCCAATGAAAGTGATGCCGCCTGACCTTACAGCTTTCCCCCAGCTTCACAAACTCAACCTGGTAAAGGGAGGTGGGCTGGAGAAGCCAGAACAAATCTCATCACTCGGATATTCCACTTCTGGGTCAGGGGCCCCTTCCCTTGAGGAGACGCTGCCTGGAGCCCAAGAACAGGGTCTCTGCTAGAGCCATCAGCCCTATCGCCGGAGTGTCCATCTTCATTTGAGACCGAGGATGAGGAGTCTCTTCCTGTGAATCCGATTTTCAGGTCTTATGAGAACAAAGAGTGTGTCTGTTCTGCACTTCCTCCCCCCTCCTCCTAACCTCGCCCCCAACCCGAGTCACAGTTGGACCATTGCTTGGGTGAGCCATGATATACACATTGGTGCATTAATTTATTTCCCAGGTGAAAGGCACTGTCGCAACTTCTGCAACCACATATGGAATACACACACACACACTTTCTTTTTTCAGTGGAGCAGTCACCCGTTGCAACTCATGCTGTCTTGATAGTTCTTCCTTCTTTTGAAGTCTCCACCACATCTTTTGCCCACGGAGTGGGAAGTTCCGTGCGGCCGGGTTCTTATTTTCTTAACACAGTGGAAATATTTGGCCTTTTCCATAATATTTAGCTCTCTTGATACAATACATAGACGAAACTTCTTTTTTATGTTGTGTTTTCAAGGAACTGTTTATATAATAGCGATCTGTAGGATACCACACACTGCTGCTATGGGATGCAAGCTCTGCAGGCGGGGGTGGGGGGCAAGCAGAAGAACCATCTAGAATGTTGTGCTCCCAACCCACTTCTGGGACACACGCAGGCATCCAATCTTCTCTAAAGAGTGTAATTTATTATGCTTCTTTTAAGTTAAAGAGGCTCTCTGAGTCACTCCCCTAAGACCCACCCCACCCCAAAAGGCAATAAATGAGACTAAAATGAACATGTGATGGTAAGAAGGTAATGCCACTTTTTAAAGGAAGGATTGTTTGTTTTCTTAAATAGGTCTGGTTCTAGCCTTTGAAGATGATGGATTAACATGTAATCCTGTGTCAACCACCCAACAAGTATTTACTGAGCACCTGCTAAGTGCAAACTCTGGAGCAAGGTGGGGGAGGTGCTGAGGGGCACTCACAGTGTAACTGGAGAAATCAGGCAAACATATACTATGTACCTAACATAGGACCCAAAGCCACATTTACGCCTTGCTGGAACAAGAAAAGGTGTAGGACTTCAATAATCACCCACTCGAGCAACTCTCAAGGGGCAGTTATAATTAATTATCAATCGAATGGTTTATGCCAAAAAGTTGGATAGTATTAGCTAGGATTGGTTTTCCTATAATTATCCCCAGCAAATAAGCCCAACTTGTTTCCATTTGCAAACAAGGCTGCAGGCCACAATTTAAACAGAGCTAAATCCCAAACCTGGCTTCTGTGACGGGAGTAATATCCGGGGAGGGTCTGCATCCCCACCCCCACCCCCACCATGGGCAGACACAGGTGAAGCAATCCCTTTCAGGGGCCATTCCTGGGCGATACACAAGAATGGCCAGTGAGGCTTCGAGGCACTGAGCAAAGGGGGAAAACCAGATAAGAGGGGCTTATTTCAGGTTAAGTTGAAAAACAAAGAACGTTTAGTTTTGAAAGGCTGGCTGAGTTCTTAAGATAATGGAGGAAGGTTTCAGGTTTCTGGTCCCATTAGTAAGAACTAGGTAGGGAATTATGAAAAGAACGTTCATTACAGGCAAGGGAGACAGGCCAGGAAGGAATGCTATGAAGACATTAAAATTCACTAGGTCTTCCAACCTCAATTGCATTGGTCCTTGGGAAGAAGTGCCACCAGCCTGGCAGGTCCTCTCTGGAAGGGAGAGAGGAAAATGACCTGCTTTTCTGGATAATACCAACTGTTGGTGAGGGTGTAAGGAGATGGGAACCCTGGTTCACTGCTGGTAGGTGTATAAACCGTATAGCTGTTCTGAGCAGCAATGTGGTATAATGATTTAAACTATGTCTATGTGCGCCTGTGCCCTAGCATTCCCCATCCTGGGTATACATCCTGGGGAAATCGCTGCTGTCTCCCAGGCGTGTAGCGCACGGGACGTTTGCTGCAGCAATATTCGCAGTAGACAGCACTGGAGGCCACCTCAGTGTCACTGAGAGGGGGAGTGAATAAGGAAAACGTGACGGATGCCAGCAGGGAACACTACAGCAGTCACAAGCAATGAAGTAGATGCATACAACAATGTAAATAGATCTTACAAACATATTATGGAGTAAAAGAGGACATTATCAAACAAAATCTACAGCACACTATGAATGTAGATTACAAACCTACTGTGAACAGCACAACCTATTTATTCTGAGGATACAAGGGTTTCTGTTAAACAGGTTACAATGGACGCACAAGGAGAAAAGGGATAGGAATGAGGACTAGGAATCAAGGGGAAAATAAAATATAAAGCAGGAGGAGGGTTTTGCAACAATAAAAATGGGCAACGAACTGAAAAATATGATTAACTTAACTTGCAGCAGCTGAGATGAGAAAACCCAGCACGCACCTACTCTTCTGAGAAGGAAAGGCCATGATACAGGGCAGGGTCAGCAGATACTGATGGACTGTTACACTAGAGCCCTTGTCCTAGCAAGGCTAGGACTCACTCAGCATCTAGTAAGCAGCCTGGAGCTCCAGAACAGGAGCCTGTCTGTCCTCTCCTCAACCTGAGTGTCTGGGACAATGCCTCACATATGCTTGTTTAATTATTCTTGCAGAGGAAAGACATGTACACCAATAATCATTACAAGATGGAAGTAGAGGAAGCCTAAAAGCCTGAGATGGAGCTGGAAGGCCCTTAAGAAGACACATCGAAGATGAGCCTTAAAGTATTTCAGCAGGTAAAGGGCACATTCCAGGCAATGAAAATAGCTTGAGCCAAGGTGCTGAGACGCTGGGTGACCAGAAGGTGACTGCTCTGGTCTAGACGGACTGCAGGGACCTGCAGAAGCCCACCTAGTCTGCCATTTGGAGAGGGGTGCAAAATGGAAATGAATCTATGACACAGGGCAGAAGCAGACCCTGGGCAGTAGTTCCAGCGCTTGCCTCGGCATCAGAAGCTCCTGGGTAGCTTTCAAAATGATGTGAACTTTGGGTCCCGCCCCCACGTCAGGCTAACTGAATGCTGAATTGGCCTCTGGGTTTGAAGTGGGTGAACCACACATCAGTAGAACACAGAATCCAAATGAATGTCAGGGGAGGAGAAGTCAAGTCACTCCCAGATTTTGACTCTGGGGAGTGCCATTAATTTAAATATTGGACAGTCAGGGAGGAGCGTATGGTGGGTGGGGAGGGAGGGACTGCCTTTGGCAAGAGGCGCTGGTTGGCTGGTGACAGGAGAAGGTCCTGCTGGGTACACAGACCTACCCAGAGGTCACAGATTAAATGAAAAAGAGGGTCCAGAGTAAAAAAGTACAGAGAGAAGAAAATGGAAGCACGAGGATTATTGGACAGAACAAGAAAAGGTATAAGACTTCAGTAATAGCCCACTCCAGCAATTGTCATAGGACAGCTCAGGAAGTGGGAAAGGGTTATCCAAGGAGAGATGAGGAATGATGAGAAGTAGGGAAAACCAGGACTGAGAGGCCACAAAGCCAAGTTTCCAGCTGCAGTGGAATCATATCCCTCTGGTACTAACTTCACTCTCTGGATCCATCCTTATGACTACAAACCTCCTCACGAGACTGCAGGTTATAGAGGCTTAATCCTAGAGCAGAATGGAGTCAGCCTCGCAGGCAGGTTGCAACCCCCATCCCCACCCTCCCTTGTTCGGTTACAGGTGGACAAGTCTAGATGCCAATGCAGGCTATTGACTTGCCTCTTGTTTCTCTTTTACTCGGGTTCAGTGGTTCTCATACTGCACAGAATCAAATACAAATGCCCTTGACACTGCACTGGATGGGCAATTTGGGGGATTTTTAAAGGTAATATTGACCCTCCTTGCGGACCCTCCTTGAGAACTTGACCCACATCAGATGACTGCACCACACTGCCATCACCTCCTAACTGGTCTTCCAGGTCCCTCGAGTCTCTTGAGTCCAATTAATCCAACACCACCTATAGGGTTACATCTTCAAATACACACAGGGTCATGTCAAGCAACACCTCCAGGGGCTCCACGTGTTTTCAGGACATCTGAACTCCCAAGCACGATGTTCCAGCCCAGTACCCCAACCCAGCTTTACTCATACCCGTCTCTCCTCAAACCCCAAGTTTCCACACCTGGGCTCCTCACTGCTCCCCATTATCTGTCTACTCTATTGCTGCCTCCCCAGGGATAACCTGTCTTTCCCTCCCTTCCTCAGTAACCTAAGAATTATAATAAGACCACAAGCTCAGGAGCCCAGGAAGCCTGGCTCTGACTCCCAGCCCCACCAATCACTAGCTCTGCCACCCTGACTAAGTCTCTTCCCTCTTTGGTCTGATGGGGACGGGTTACTAGCTACCTCACTGGGTTGTTGTGAGGATTAAATGAGATAATATTCAGAAAGCACTCAACAGTGTCGGGTCCATAGTAAGCAGTCCATTAAAACAGATACACACGTGTTCATGGGGGTGCACACACATGTACATGCACTTATGTGCACACGGGCCAGGTCCTTAGAGGACTGACACTTTATCCCCCTCATTAAAGTGAACAGTCCCCTTCTGGAAGCTTCCACACCACTGCTTTTGTATCGCCACAGGGCACTTATTTCCTCCTACTTTAGCTACTCAAGTGGGGGTCTCTCTCCTAGACTGCAGTTCTACAAGGGCAAAAAGGGAATTCTGCTGTCCTTCCTCCATCCAGTCCTCCCAGCCGCCTGAAGCCCAAAATTCCTAGCAGAGGCTAATTTAATTTGCCAGGCAATAAGGAGCCATTGAGGATTTGTGAGCAAGAGAGTGACCTAGCCAAAGCAGCAGTACCACAAGAAGGTTACTCTGGTGTTAGTCTGCCAGGTCAACTGCGCGTCAGAAGAACTGCAGGGTTGAGACCCCTTAAGGAGCTCCAAGCGTCCAGGACTGAAGGCCTGAACTAGAGTAGTAGCTAGAGGAGCGGAAAGGGGAGAGCAATGATTTTCCAGCTGACATAGCAGCAGTGAGGTTCCACTCCAAAGGAAATAACCACAACCCTATGGATGCTACACACTCTTCTCACCTACAATGAACTCTGCCAAAGAATTGAACAGATAAGCTCCACTCCTGGGTGGGCTCTTTTACCAGACATAAATCCCAGACTCTCTGCCTGGTCAATGTCACTTCAATAATTTATCCTACAAAAATTGTAACCCAACTTTCCAAAGATATATACGGATGTTTAGGGCATCACTATTTACAACGGTAAAAAAAAAAAATTGGAAACAATATAAATGTTCATTAATAGATGGTTTTTAAAAATTACAATTCCTTGCTGTCTCCTTCTGAACTGCCTTGAAAAGTGAGATGATAAATTTCCATACGGTTCAAGCCAGCTTCACATGGGATTTTGTTACTTGCTGCTGAACGCCTCACAGATTCACCAGTTTTGCACTGGGCCAGCTCTAGTTAGAGGAGAAACAAAGGCAGTCTGACTCCGCCCACAGAGAACTCGCTCCAAGACACTTGGCAACTTCCCCATGAACTGCCCCCAGGAGAGAAGTCCCATGACCCTGTGTCTCAAGGGAAGAGAGCCTGACCAGGAACCCAGCAACTTTCACCAGAACTTGGTAAGGGGGCTGGGGAATTAGTCAACATTAAAAACAAATAAAGATGGTTTTTTTGTTTCTCTCCCTACCCCCTCCCGGAAAGAGAGTCCCTGGGGGGGACAGATCACTACATGTTTTGTGCAGTTTTCACCCTTCCCCCACGTCGCTGACCAGGCCAGAGGAAGTAATGGGAATAAACTGCAGACAAGTACAGCATTTTCCTAAAAGATCAGCTTCAAGGTGGTGGGCAGAGGTGAAAATCCACGTATTACACAGAGTAAGGGGAGGAAGTGTTCCAGTGGAACCTGCACCGTGGACCTCGGGCTAGGCCTGTCAGAGCCACAGTGAAGGTTTGTGCCCAAGTCTCCTCAGCCAGCACAGGGAATGAATCAAGCTTGCCTTACAAGCCATCAAAAGGGCTGACAGTGGGAGAACCTTGAAAACATTATGCTAGGGAAAGAAGCCTGTCACAAAAGACCACATAGTATGTGATTCCATGTAGATGAAATACTCAGAATAGGCAAATCCATAGGGATAGAAAGTAGATTAGTGGTTTCCAAAAAACTAGGGACCAATTGCAGGGGTGTGTTGTGTGAAGGTGAAGCCTAAAGGGTACTTTCTTTTTGGGGTAATGAAAATGTTCTAAACTTGTGGTAGCAATTGCACAATTCTGTGAATATACTAAAAACCATTGAATTATACACTTTGAGTGGGTCAAGTGTATGGTACGAGAATTATATCTCAATAAAGCTGTTCCCCAAAAGGGAGGTGGGAATGTACACTCTCTATTCCTTCCAGAAACCCAGACTGAAAGGCCAGTTACTCTGCTCATCCCCTTATTAGAGATTAAATCACTTAACAGATAACACTGACAGATCTGCATTACCCCATCCCTTCACACCTGGACAGGTGCTCTTGGGGGATTACAACTAGATACATGGTTCTTTACCCAACTAAAATTTTTACAGTAATTTGCATCAGTGTGGGCGACTGCTGCCATCACTCGAGGATCTTAGAGGGGATACCAAGTTCCCACTGTTTCCTGTGTTTTTAACGTTCATATTGCCTCTATGCCAGCCACCAACTCTATGAATTTGAGTCACTTTTATAATCCCCATTTTACAGATGAGGAAATTGAGACTCAGGGAGATTAAATGATTTGCCCAAACATCACATGGCTGTGGGGGACTCGGACATGCCTGTACCTGTTACACCACATCCTAATCCAAGTCAGCAGAGAGCCAAACAAACCCACAAGGTTAATACTGCATCAGGCTAACACCTGGCATTAACAATATTAAGGCTGGGAACTTAGTAGAGGATGGCTTTTGAGAATTCCTGCTGCTCATGCCTTGCATGAGTCTGCCTACTTTCCAGGGTTCACCTTGGCTGATGCTAGGGGTACGTGGGTGGGACCAAAGTGACCCTTTAAGGTTCTGGGGGCAATGGCAGGAGCTGTTCTGAAGGAGTTATTTGGAGTTACCAAGCTGGCTGGGTACCAGAGAGCCCTCTCCCAGCGCTGGGAACTAAAGGGTATCTGAGCCCCATGAGTAACTCCCAAATGCCCCATGAGGAGTCATGTCTGGGACTGCAGCTTCCGTGGGATTTCCCACTCGCTGACGTGAGCTCTCATGGGCGGGAGCACCCAGGCAATCCCATGGCCCCACTGCCTCTGTCTGCCAAGAACTCACACTGACGAAATGTCCATTCTCTATTCCTTCCAGGAATCCAGACTGGAGAGGCCCGTTTCTCTGCTCATCCCCTCATTAGAGATTAAATCACTTCACAGATAACACTGATAGATCTGCATTGCCCCATCCCCACACACCTGGACAAGTAGTCTTTACACAGTGACAAACCGGAGGGAGATTGACTTTTGCTCTTAGGGGGTTACAACTAGGCATAAGGTTCTCTACCCAAATTTTTACAGTCTCCTCTCCTTGAGGCGCAGGGGTACGAACTCAAGGACTTCTCTAGCTTCCTCCCAGCCCCTCCTCAATTCTTCCCTTGCTTTCTTGCAGTCCCTCCTCCATCTTCAGCCCACTCTGGGTCATAACAACTTTTTCCTGGAATCAGGTCCTCCTGGCTCATCTACACCAGCCTAGTTCACGCAGCCCAGCCTCACAGCCTTCCTACTCCCGCATTTCTTCCTCGCGGTCTCCACTGACGCTAGAAGTAATGTTTCTAGAGCAAGTGCCCTTTCTGCATGTGCCAAGCCACAGTAGAACCCCACCTACCAACTCACCCTACACAGGTTGAAGAAGCAGGACAGGAAGGAAGAGGCTGGTCACATCCCAGTTCTGCCGCTTCCTAGTTGTGTTACCTTGAGTGACTTAAACTTTCTGAGTCCCAGTTTCCTAATCTATAAAATGGGAGAAACACGCTCTGTTGTGACAGTTACGTGGGGTCTGGCAAAGAAGAGGTACTGGAGAAAAATTCTAAAGTAGTTATTGTAAGTACACGTGAGAATCTACGAGAGCATTTTACACTAAAATCTAAGTATTCTTGGACCCCCTAGCCTGACCATAAGGACCTCTCAGTGATAAAATATGGCCCCAGGAATATGCCTGATAGATAATGATCCAACAGCTTGTGCTACACACACACACTTATATCCCCACACATACCAAACACACCATGTAAATACACACCCCAAACACACACAGATAAACACCACACCCAACACGCACGAACACACACACACCCCAGCTCCAAACACACCACACAGACATACACGCCTTTGCACATGCCCACACAGTCCTCATTTTCTCCCGTTCTTTTCTTAAAGATGTTTTCACCATCTTTTAGGACACCTGGTCTCGCCACAATTTCAAACACAATTTCCACTGTCACAGGAAGTTTTAATGTTCATAACGTCTAACTCGCTGCCAACTAGCCTGATTACAGCAGATACAACTCGCCAGATACAGACACAAATTTTATGATAGACAACAGGGTGTCTTGCTCATACATGTCTCCTTGCACCTGGGCACAGATGCCAGCAGCCCCCAGCCTCCATTTCCTCAGACATTTACATTGCTCCTCACAGCCTGACTGGTGACAGATAAAGACACTAGATTTCTGTTTATCTCTAAGTCCCCCGTTTGTTTATTTCTTTCCTGGGGCAAAGTCTATATAAGGTCAGAGTCCCAGGTTTCCTAGGCCCAGCTTCTCTTGGTCATGTTTGCTTTGACTGACTCCTCTAATGAACCCCTACAAGCTGTTGTATTGATCGAGTATTCTTTAGCTCTGTCCACTCTGACTCACTCCAAAACTACCCTCTTCTTACCTAGAAAGACCTGCATCAAACAAGGCTCTTTTCTGACTCTTCTATAACGAGAGCCCCAGAAACCTCCAGAAAGACGGCATGGCCTGGGGAAGTGAGTCACAAACAGAGGTTTTAAGTCCCAGCTCCACCATTCCTGGCAGAAGTTTGTTATCATGGTTTGGCTTCGTCCCAAGCAGACCCTGAGATGAGGCCTTGGGTGCAGCACGGCTGTTTGTTAGGGAGATGAGTCCGGCAGTCCACGTGAGGAAGTGTGGAAAGTCAGACCAGGAAAGGTCAAAGGCTGGCAAAGGGTATGGTAACGGGCAGGTAAGTGCTGTGGACATCTGTGGCTCAGCCCTGCTGGGGATTGACCCTCTGACGTGCTGGCTACAACTCACTCCAGAATCCTCCCACTGGAGAGCAGGGAGCTGGGACATCAACTCCCATTCCCCATTTTTTGAAGGCATTCCCCTGGGATGACAACTCACCCCCAGCCCTTCCCCTGGCCTTCCTCAGGTACACCTACTAGGCAGAGCCAGCTTCCATGGTGTCCTGGGACTCAGGAAAACCCTCACACAGATTGGTGAGGTGGAGAGAGGGATCGGGAGGGAGTGGCGGGGGGCGGGGGGTGCTGTCAGCGTGCGGAAACTGCTGGAAGCCGCTGCAGGTGCATTCAAATAAGCCCAGGGGATATGGGGCAGGGCATCCACAATGCCCTCCACACTTAGAGAAGTCACATGCTTCTCCAAGCCTTTCCTCATTTGTGAAACAGGCAGGAGACCTGCATCACTTCCTGGAGGGTCCCCCTCAGGGGCAGAAATAACATTTGTGAGGTGTTCAGCAACCTGGGACACTTCCTGTACCAGCAGGTCACCCTCTGGAAGGGCAGCCCTCCTGCAATAAACACCCAGAGACTGCTTACCGCGGTGGAGATGTGGAAAAGAGTGTAATTCAAGGCTCCCAGCCAGAAAAGTCGGGCTGGAGCCCACCGACCATTCTCCTGGTCCCCTTGCCAAGCCTTGCGGCTGTTTAAATGGCCACCATGAATGAGAGTGACTGCTGGATGCTTTATGCTGTCTGGAGTTCTCACAGTGACCCTACATGGAAGGGCATGGGCACAGGTCGCTGAGGAAACTGAGCAGAGAGGGTTAGGCTACTCACTGACAGATACTCGGCTAGGAAATGGTGGAGTCGGCATTCGATCACCTGCTGGTCTAAATCTTTATAGCCCCTTCTTCTAGAACCTGACACAAGCTCCATCTGAGATGCCTCTGTCACAAATACCATGTGGTGAGAAGGTCTGTCAAGGGTTCTAAATACACATCCCTCAGGCCCCAGGGGCTCTGGACTGAGGGGAAGCCGTCCACCAGTCCCCTGGCTCAGACAACAACAGTAACACCCAGGGAGCACCACCTCTGCCCCAGACCCTGTTCTAAGTGCTTTGCTTTTATCATCGTTATCTTATCTCACATAATCCTCCCAACAATTCTATGAGGACGGTACAGTTATTATCCCCATTTTACAGAAGAGGAAACTGAAGAGAGATTAAGTGATTGCCCAAGGTAACACAGAAATAAATATAGAGCTTACATTTGAATTTAGGCAACCTGGTTCCAGGGCCCCTGCTCTAAACCACTTTGCTGCATTCCTCTGTAAAGTGCAGGCTCCAATCACTTCACTATCAGAAAGCCACATCCCCAAATGTTGGGAATAGAACTGCTATTTCCTTGGACAAGAATTGGCAAAGGGCACCACAGAGGAGAGAGAGCCTGCCCAGCCACCTCTCTTAAAGGCTTAAAGGGCCATGCTCCTGGGGAGACAGTGCAAACGCTCTATCCTGAGTGAGGGGCTCTTTACTGGGTGCGGAGGGGGGAGAAGAAGGAGGTGCCAACAGTGGCATCTGGCACTGTGGCCCCACATAATTCGAGTTAACTGCCTTTTTTTTTTTTTTTGAAAATGACTTTAATGGAGGTTCCCAGTGCAATCTTTCCAAAAGGGAGGGTAAATGCAAGGAAAAGCAAAGATTAGAACTCAAGTTTCCCAGAGTATGGAGCCAGGGAGAGGCCAAAGCAAGCTGGCCCATGGGGAGGCTGTGGAGATCACACGGAAGAACATCTTGGGGCTCACACATCAGCAGAGATAACTGGTGGACCCCGTGGCGGGGGGGGTCTGCCCACCAGCCGAAGGCAGTCCTGGCTGCAAACAGTCTTCTTTCCATTTCTTACATTACATCAGCAGAGCCACCGCCAAGGAGAATAGAAATCCAGCTCTCCTTTTTCGTGCCTCCATCCTGCTTTATAACCAGTTCTACCACCCCCCCACCCCCCACCCCTCAGCCCCTTAAGTGGAAGTTCTGATTGCAGGCTAGAAACAAAGCCAAGCAAATTAGCTCAGCCACACAGACACAAAAGTCACGTTAGGGGAAGACTAATTCTATCATCTCTCAGATATGTACCCGTGAATGATTCTTTAGGGAATGTTCTGCCTTATCTGCCAAGGGGAACACACGTTTTCATTCATTGAGCTCTCACTCTGTGCCTGGCACTGTCCTGAGGGCTGTACATGTATTAACCCACTTAACCCTCACCACTGGCCTGGGCGAGGCTTTAATTATCCACGCTGTCCAGATGAGAAACCTGAGGTGTGCAGAGCTCCGGCACCTCACGAAGCTCCTGAGTGGCAAAGCTAGGATTCAAGTCGGGCAGCCTGGTTTCAATGGCTCCACTCTAGCTCCACTACAGCACTGGTCTTAATCCTTATAACACGCTGTGCTATCAATACCATTACCTGATTTTACCAAGAAGGAAACTGAGGCTCACAGTTAAGCTGCCTGCCCAAAGTCACCAGATTAGCCGCAGATTCAGGAGCCAAACTGACGTTGGATTCTGGAGCCCGGCTCTGTGACCATCATGAGAACCTGTCACATTGCAAAGCAGGAGGAGACAGTGGGTGGACAACAGGCCAGCACTGCCTGAGAGAGGGCATGCCAGGGCACGCCAGCTAGCCAGCAAGGCAGACTCCGTAGGGTAAAGTCAAAGGGTACCCAATGCCCTATCCCAGTAAACCCAAACGGTGCAGGGCCAAGCGAGTGCCAGCGGCTGTTGACAGAATGGCAGTAGACAGAGAGGATGTAGCCAACAGCTGCTATTTATTTTGGGGCCTGGGAAGAGGGAAAGCACTGGTTAGGACACAGCTCACTCCAACAATAAACTAAAGAGCAGGGTGGGGAGTGTGCCCCCCTCCCAGCTAAGGCAACAGCCCCGGCCACCTGCTGGGCTTTGCTGAGAGTTGAATGGTCTAGGTGTCAGGAATATCTTGCCAGACACTCTAATCTGGCTTCTACCAACAAACAATGTGTCCTCACACCCCTTGTTCCGCCCCCTCCCCAGCACCATGTGCTGGACTTGTAAATGGCCCAGGAAGACAACCAACACTGCAAACCACCCCCTGCGGTGTCAGGTTCCAGGAACAAATGGTTTTTCCTTCCTCAGGAACAAAGGGGGGCTGCTCCTGCCTGCCACCCGTGGCGCTGGTTCCCTGACTCTGACATTTGTTAACTCTACTCCTGTGGTGGACACCTAATGACAAGGGTCCTGCATATAAGGTCTAGAGACAGCCAACCTGGGCTGCAGAAAGGCTGGCTGGCAGGATTCCCTGGAAGGCCAGGAAGGAAGAGGTTTCCTGAAGATTAGGGAGCCCCACTGCCTAGCTCTGAACCCCTCCTCCTAGCTTATGGCTTTTAGTAAATTAACTTCTCTGTGTCTCCATTTCTCATCAGTAAAGACCATAACAGTGCTTTTAAGGAGTAGATGAATGAAGCGCTTAAAAGAGTCACTGGCACACAATTGGTGCTGTTATTATCATCATCATCATCATCATCATGCCAATCATTTAGCCTGGAAGGTTCCTTCTCACTGGGAACACTGGAAGACAGTTTTCCTGGATGTCACAGGTAGAGTTTAGTTTCCCAGGCCAGCCCATAATGTAGATGAACTAGAGACATCTGGTTCTTGATGCTATAATTCCATCTACTCCATGGATGAGAAAGGTGTTGGTGGTCTGGCCTGAGAATCTTAACACCATTGACAATATTCTATCGATAAGAATATATATTTTTAATTTCAAACAGCCAGTTTCCACAAGTGTAAGTTATAAGCTGTGGTTCTTTAAAAAGATAGGAGTGTGATGGGGAAAGAGGGTTTAACAGAATGAAGCCTTCGTCTGTGGATTTATCCCATTGCTCAAGGAACGATCGTGATCCAGACCTTCTAGCATCAGGGCATCAGGGAGTAGTAGGGTGTTAAAGATGAAAAGATGTGGTGGCTGCTGCCTCAGCGGGAGCTCACCCCCCTCTGGCTCCCACCTAGAGGAACTGCTTTCAATAAGGTGCCTTGCACACAGCACGTACAAAACTAATGTTCAGTTAGTGACATTCCTTAATATGTGCACTGCCTTTGGGGTCCTGGAGTCCCTACCCATGATACTGCTGGCAGAGGCTGCATTTCCCCAGAGAGTACCTCTTAGGGGGTCAGGGTCAAACTTCAAGCACAGTCCCCAGAACCACCTCTATGGCAGTGTTTTGCCAGTTCCCATCTTCAGCAAGTCAAGAGGAGGCCTTGCTGCTGAGCCGAGCACCCCGCTCAGTGCCGGGAGGGATACAAGGCCCAACTGGGCCCCTCCACCTGTCTGACCTCGCCGCCCACTGCTGTCCCGTTGCTCACTCCACTCGGCCATCCCAGCCTCCTTGCTTTTCCCTGAAAAGTCCAGACATAGTCCAACCTCAGGTCCTTAGCACTTGCTGGTTCCCTCTCCCATAACCACTTCTGCTCCAAAAATCCAAATGCCTCGCTCCCTCAGATCTTACTCACAAGTCACTGTATAGTGGGGCTGTCTCTTGCCACACTCCCCCCCCCCCCCCATTCCCTGTCTCCTTCACCCTATAGTTTTCTTTATAGCATTTATCCCCATCTGACATACTATATATTTTACTTATTTTGTTTATTGTTTCCCTTCCCCTACCAGAATGCAAACTCCAAAAGGGCAGAGATTTTTATCTGTCCTGCTATGTTCCCAGTGCTTGGCACATAGTAAATATTCAAATGTTGATTGATTGAATGAATGAATGAATGAATGAATGAATGAATATGAATAAGTATCAAACTAAGGTCCATCACTCAAGGGGCTTTTCCATCAATCAGGCACACTGGACGTAGGCTTGCCAAAAGCTGACCAACCCAAGGCCATTCTTGGTGTTACATGAGAGGTAAAAATAATAAACATAAAATTTCACAACAGGAAATATTGTAAGATGAGAAATCTGGAAGCTTTCGGGAGGTGGCAGAAACAGCAAAATGGTGAAGTATGGCCATGATAATAAGGGTAACGACAGCTGCCATTTACAGCAGCTCTCACGTGCCAAGCACTATGAAGGGTAACAGTCATATGGGCTAGGTAATAATATAATCATTCCCATTTTACAGATTAGAAAACCGCGGCCCATGGAGGTAAAGAAATTTGACCAAGTGAAGGAAGCTAGCAAGAAGCTTCAGAGTCTGAGCGCATGCAGCAGAGGCCATCAGTGCCCTGCCCTCATCCTCTTGCCCTCAACTTCCAACTTCTGGCACCTGAGGCACTCTCTGGGGCTTACTTAAGTTGCCAGAGCCTAGTTTAGCCTGAGTGAGCAGCAGGCTGAAAGTGTCCCTTAAACTCCTCCCTGTTCCCAACCATGTGTGTTGCTAGCTAGGACAGGATGTAAAGACCCCAGCAGCTGACGCTTCTGAAGGACCAGACCTTCAAAAGTGGCTCTGGACAAGAGTTCAAGGGGAATAAAAATTTGAATCCCAAAATAGAGGCCAGGCCTCGCCAGGGGTCCATTCTCAGCAGCGAGAGGTTTGTTATCTTCTCCCTACCACCAGCTCCAACCACATCACATGTTAATGGAGGGGCTTGGAGGGAAGGTCAGAGTGGGCAGATGACCTGGGGTTTAATCCAGACCCTTGAAGTTTTATCTGAAAACCCACATGATGCACTCCCTAGCCCCCCAGCCTCGTGGGGAAGCTCAAAGATAAAGCTATCTACAAAGGCACAGGTCCTCAGCCTTCCAAGGGAAGGCCCACTGTGCACACTCCCTCTGGGTCCACTCCCTTTTTTAAGCCGAGGACAGTCCTCTCAGCATTCTTACCCCAGCAGAGCCACAAACCAGGGTCGAGATCCCCATGGGTACCCTCAGTAGAGGGAGAAATACAGCCACAGAGACCAGAGTTGGATGGAGTACAGAGAGGACAGAGAAAAGTACAGCTAGTTTTGACACGTGTGGATGCTTCCAGGTGGGGGCAGGGAAGAAAGAGAACTCCCAACTAGCTCCTCAATCTTTGGGGGGGGGGGGATTGGGCACCCTATTAAATCTTCAGGGGGCACAGTGGAACCATCAGAGGCTTTGTTGCTGCAGAGACCTGGGTTCAAACTCTGGCTCTTGCCGTTTACTGCCATGTGATAGAGGGCAAGAGGCTGCACATCTCTGAGCTTTGGTTTCCTTGTCTACCAAGGAGGGTTGCTGTGGGGATTAAAGGAGACAGAAGTCCTAATCCAGTGCTTGCATGTACAAGGGACTCCACTCACACATTCTCTGACTCAACTCCCCTACTTCCTTTGCCTGGTTGCTGCTATCTCCAGCAAGCATGGGGAAATGAAGCTGCTTTTCTCCAGTTGCCAACGAGTGATGACTAAAGTAAATAATTAATCCCGGCTTGAAACCAAAGTTCAGACTTTGTTCTAGTTTAGACCTTAGCTCTGCAAGTGAAGGATCAGTTTGCCCATCCACCAGGGCTTAGGCCTGCAGAAAACCCTGGGCAGCCACCTCTGGAACCCCTGTCCTCACTGACAAGTGATTGTGTCCCTTCCCAGTGCCAGGCACTGTACTGAGTGCTCAATGAGTCAATCCCAGCCCAGGGCGCAGAATTCAGGGAAGAGTTTCAGTCTCTCAGAGCCCCACTGCCAGCATCATGCCAGGCCAGGCAGGCCTCCCTCTCTGTTGTTACAAAGAAATTCTCCCACACAGGCAAGTCCCTTAAAATAGCCCTTTGGGTCTGGGCCATCAGGAAACGGAATAAAGCTGGGTCGGAATGGGGCCTACCATGAAAGAGTTTACAAAGCAGCCACTTCAAACGACAGGGACAATCCCTTCATGCTCAGTACCCTTAGGTGGGCGAAAGCAGCAAGGCAGACTTTCTCTACAAAGAACACTATTCCTCAGGAGGACAACATGTGGGCCAGCAGAAGCCCCTGATACCCCAGGGCAGGCCTGGAGAAGGACCAAGAGTGTAAGGCACAGCAAGTGTGAAACAGGCACAGGCTGGGAGGTGGGGGGCCTGGGGAGGGGCGGGACTAAACATACCTGGCTTTGTGCTTGACTAACAATGCACCCAAAACGTTCTGAACCTCAGTCTTCATATGCGTAAAATAGGGTTAAAAAGTCATACCTTCAGGGCTGTGTTGAGACCAGAGATTATAAATAAAAGGCCTGGCAGTGCCTTGCACAAAATAGGAATTCAATGCATGGTAGCTGTATGCTGATGGTACCCACACAATACAAGGTCAGGTCTCCTTTATTCCCAAGTGAAGATATTCCTGGAAAAAGGGAAACTGGCAAGGGCTTTATACCAGGCACCATGAAGTGATGGGCAAAACTACCGACCAGCCCCCACCCACACCATCCCTCACCCCACCTGGTATACCACCAGCATTGGGCAGCACCCCCACCCCTTACTTCCTGGAGCTGTAGTCACATGTGATAAGAGTGATCAATTTCCGCCAGGTCTGAAGTTCATGCTCCGGGGATCCCAGAGACAGATTGGAGGGCCTCCACATGCTCCACTGCGTAAGTTATGCAGCATTGACACACAGAGGATGGGGATTCTGCCCCCACCCCACCACAGGACTCCACCCAGGCTTGGGGAGGGTGGCTTCCTCACCAGCCAAAGGGAAATGACAGCAAAGGGCCAGAGAAAGCAGCGAAGGGCAGAAAGCACAGCTGTTTCCCCTTTGCTAACTCAGCTGCCTGGATGTCACTTCCTCCCCTCAGGTAACAGCAGGGAGAGAAGGGACTGGAAATAGTTGTGTCTCTTCCCATTCACAAAAATGATAGGCTTAGAAAGAAGCAAAGTTTAATTCCCAGGGTGGTTTTCTAGAAGCCACCTTCGCTGAGGGTCTGAGGTGATCCTGACTCAACTGTGGCTGTGAGGCTTCTCAGGGGGTCAGGAACAGCTCTTTTGTAAAGCATCCCCTTCCCCAAATGATTAAGAAAACAGATTGAGCTATTTTCTGTGGGCTCGGAGGTTTCCAAACCAGCTTTCATACCCACCCTCCCCTCTGCAGGCCAGAAAAGAAGCAATGAGCCCATTTTCTAGATGGGCAAATGGAGATCTGGATGGGGTAGGTGACATGTGGAAGGTCTCATGGGTTGAGAAACCAACCAGCCAGACCTCAGGTGGAATCTCCCTGGGGCCCAGTCACCCCAGGTATACCGTGATTATGGGGTTATGAGGTCTGTGTACAGACAGGGCAGGCTTCAGAGCCCACAGGCCTGCGTCAGTGCAGACCCCTCTCTACCTGCAGCTTATTAGCTATGTAGTGTTTGCCAATTTGTTTAAGCTCTGTGGGTCTCAGTGTCTTGATCTGTAAGCTGTGGATGCCAGCCGTACCTACACCCTTCAGGGACAATTTTAAGAGTTTCTATAAAACTCTTAGCATGGAGAAAGCATCCAGAAATGTTAGCTGTTATTTTTATAACTACGTTTTCCCTGAAGAATCAGGCTTACTGGAATATCTGGGCAAGTGCTGGGATTCAATACATGAAGAGGTAATTGAGGCACTGTATTATATTTAAAAGTAAAGCAAGTTCAGAGAGATGTTGAAGGGGAAGGCAAAATTAGCAGGACTGCTTCGCATAACACGGAGACTTCATAGACATCCCCGGCCCCCAGAAAGCTGTTAGGTATCAGCCCCCAGACCCTACAAGGATAGGGGTTTCCTCTCTCTTGCCACTGGGGTGCTTCAGCAGCTGTGCTGGAAAATGCAGACGGAAAGTACTTCACTGTGACTTACTGCGGCTGTATGGGCCCTGCCAGCCAGGGCCCGCCACTGGTGAGGCCCAAAGCAGCCAAAACGTCACTCTTTGCTGCTTGCCCTTCTCCTCCTCCTCCACCCTCCTTCCCCAAGACCTCAAGGGTGCAATCAACTTTTATGAGGCAGCCTGACCCCTCAGAGTAAGAACTGTAAACAGGGAAGGGCTGGGCTCTGATCTGCCAACTAGAGTCCCCAGTGCAGATCTAGACATAGGGTTCCAGTCCTCACCTAGCTCTGTTCCAGCCACAGCTGTAAGAACAAACGTAGAGCCAGCTCTGCAACCTACCAGAAGGACCCCATTGTGACAATCACCTCCCCTTCTCCTGCAATCCTTGGGAGAAAACGACGGTTCAGAGGAGCCTACACAATAAACTCTGAATTTGCTCAGCTGGCATTTGAGGCTCTCAGAAGCTAGCCCTGATCTTTCTCTTCATCCTTCTCCCCTACCTGGATTTTGCCCATATTTTTCTTGTGTGTTCCACCTCTGGCACCTTTTTTTTTTAAAAAAAGATTTTATTGGGGAAGGGGAACAGGACCTTAATGGGGAACAGTGTGTACTTCCAGAACTTTTTTCCAAGTCAAGTTGTTGTCCTTTCAATCTTAGTTGTAGAGGGCGCAGCTCAGCTCCGGGTCCAGTTGCCGTTTCTAGTTGCAGGGGGCACAGCCCACCATCCCTTGTGGGAGTCAAACCAGCAACCTTGTAGTTGAGAGGACACACTCCAACCAACTGAGCCATCCGGGAGCTCAGCGGCAGCTCAGCTCAAGGTGCCGTGTTCAATCTTAGTTGCAGGGGGCGCTGCCCACCATCCCTTGCAGGACTTGAGGAATTGAACTGGCAACCTTATGGTTGAGAGGATGTGCTCCAACCAACTGAGCCATCTGGGAGGCAGCTCAGCTCAAGGTGCCGTGTTCAATCTTAGTTGCAGGGGGCGCTGCCCACCATCCCTTGTGGGACTCGAAGAGTTGAACCAGTAACCTTGTGGTTGAGAGCCCACTGGCCCATGTGGGAGTCGAACCGGCAGCCTTCGGAGTTAGGAGCATGGAGCTCTAACCACCTGAGCCACCGAGCCAGCCCCAACCTCTGGCACCTATGCTTTTCCCTTTCTTGGAATGCCCTCCCTCTTTTTTTCCCCTTCTAAATGCTACTCTTTGCCATCCAAATCCTACTTACTCCTCAAGGCCCATCATGAAGGCTGCCTTCTCCAGCCAGTCTTCCCTGAAACTCCAGTTCACAGAGAGTGGTGCCTCTTCTGAACTTAATAATTATTAATATTATCTCAAATACCTATGTTGTGCTTAATATGTGCCAGGTACAGTTCTAAGCTCTTCACATTTATTAACTCATTTCATCTTCATCATAACCGTACGAGCAAGGTCCTATTTTCCCCTCATATTTTGTTTTTTACAGATAAGGAAACTGAGGCACAGAGATACAAGTGACTCGCACTGGGTCCCATAGTAGCAAGTGGTGGAGATAGGCTTCCAGCCCAGGGATACCAGAGGCCAGGTGCTCTTCGACAACACAGCCTTCCAGACGCATGTGTCATCCTCTCAGGGGGTGCTGCCTGGACTCCTGGGTCATTTCCATGCCTCTCTTGCACTGACCCAGCTCTAATGGGGAAGGTGACAAACACAGATCTGGGTGTCAGGGTAAGGATCTCGGCCTTGCCAATGAATTACTCTGAGTGAGATTCACATAAACTCTATGGGACTCATTTTCCACATCTGTAAAGTAGGGGTAAAAACACTTCCCCACTTCATGTAGTTGTGATGAAGCTCCAATAAGACCCCCTCTAACAGGTGTCTGCAATGCCTGGCATGTAGTGGGCACGCATATGTTAGTTCTCCCCCTTCTCTCTTCACTGTGCATCTGGACTTCCTCGCTGGACCCTGCTCAGCACCTCTTGTTGATGTGGTGACTTGCCTGGAGGTGACTTGGGGGCACAAGAGGGGCTTTCCTGGGGCCCATACTCCCTCCTTCCTGGCCTCCTGTCCAGGCCCCTAACCTCTCAATTCACCTGCCTTCCTGTGACTGACTGCACTACAGGTAGCAGCTGCGAGAAATCACACATAGCTCTGGGAATCCGCTTCTTGAAACGCTGATCACCCTACTGGATGCTTCCATTATTTTTGGCAATTGTCATGGCAGAGGAAACCTCTGGCCCTGGTTCAGAACCTATTTCCAACGTCAGACTCTCCACCTCATTCCCCACACACACCCCTTGTCCTTCCTGTTCCCGGGGTCCCTGTCCTAATCCATTATCCCTTTCCTGGATTCTCAGCACTCAAGAGGAGTAACTACTGTATGTATAATACTATTATTTGTTTTATTTTGTTTCATTAAGGGCAAACAAGAACAGAATTGCCTGTTAGATTTTTTCTGGCCGAGGAAAAGTCTGGTCAGTGACTCAGGCTGAGGAAATTAGAAGGCAATTTCCAGGGGACTGCTGCGCAAACCCAAAGTCAGAAGTCCTAACAACACTCCTCTAATTCAGAGCCTCCACTGACCATTAACTCACACTGGCCCCGGAATATCTCTTTGGAAAATGCAGCAGCTGGCACTTATATTTCTGGAGCTGGAACCAGTCTCCTATGACATCAAATAGGTTTATTTTTCCCTTCCCTTCCCCTCCCCTTTCCCTGCCACCACACACGGTGATTCCAATTCTAATTTGCCCCCCCCACCGCCCCCCCCAAACCCTCACTCAGTGCTAAACAGGGCCATGATAAATGGCTGGTTGTGCTCCCCATTCCAACGGCCCTGAAGGATGTGGTTGGATGTTCCATAAGTAGGGAGCCTTGTCAGACCTGTGAATCACCCCTAGATCACTTCCCTCGGAGAAGAAGAAGAAACTGTGTGTGTGAGTGTTTGAGTGAGTGAGTGAGTGTGTGTGTGTGTGTGTGTGTGGTGTGAGGGTGAGAGAGAAAGAGAGAGAGAGAGAGAGAGAGAGAGAGAGAAGAATGCTAACCCATGTGTGGCACTGACCTTGGGTCTAGGAACCTATTTGACCTTGCCCTTTCCTGGAGCTCCCCTCTCTCTGCTCCTCTCCCCCAACCTGCGTTCCTTCCCTTCTCCTTCCCAACTTACCAGGAAGCCATCACTAGATCAAGCTCCAGGAAGCCCTCCAGGTCTGAACAGCTGCTCCTTGTTTATCTGTTTCTGCTGTGTGCTGGGTGTTTTCCATGGGGCATGTAGCCTGATTTCCCATCAGAATATGAACAGCTGAGCTTTCCTTTTTTTTTTGCCTCAGTCTTTCCTTTCTTCTCTCAGCTTCACCTATCAGGTCCCAAATGTGCTTCCGTGTTTTGGTGATCAGAAACACCAGATGGAAATCAGTGTATGTTGAGTGCTTGTGATGGGGGCCAGGTGCCCAGGTACTCTGGGGAAGCTTTACCCAAAATGATCTCAGGTCAAGTTCCCAAAAGCCCTGTACGGTTATAGGCGAGGAAACAGGCCCAGAGTGGCGGGCCCAGGTTGCGCAGCTAGGAAGAGCCAGAGGCAGGATTCAAACCCTGATCTGCCCAACACCACTCATTCCCTAATGGAATGGGCCCTGAGAAGATGCTTTCCATGCGGCAGCTGCCCATCCTTCCTTCCATGGGGCTGGATTCACAGTCTAAGAGCTTACAGAAAAAACTGAAGGGCTCAGAAATGAAGTGTTCTGGGATCGATTCCTAAAAATGTAGCTCCCAGGACCAAAACAAAAATGTGTAATGATCTAAACACACGGGAGAACGCATTATTTCCACAAGGCCAATCCTTAATTCACCACCTCAAGTATCAGTGGGGACCAGATATCCTGGATTTGCTCCGCGTCCCCTGCCTCACAGTGAGCCGTCGCACACTCACCTGCGTAGCATGAGGTGACCGTCCCACACAGTGAGGCAGTCCTCAAATACCACCCACATTGCTCTCTCTCTGCCATGCAGGCCTGAGGCTGGTCTCTCCAACCAGACTCCAGTTGAGGAGAAGAGCCCCATTTACCCCTTTGGAAGTAAACCGACCTGAGTTTCCCCAGATCGGCCTTAACGAACTGGGAGACCCCGAGACATCTCTAACTTCTCCTAGACTCAGTGAAGCCATCTGTATAAAGGCATCAAAGAACCAACCCCATGTTAGGCTATACTCAATGAACTGTAGGCATCACATAAAATCATGCACGTTAAGCGTCTGGCACCACCGATGATAAATGCTCACACTGGTTATTACTTGCATTCCCTCATGAGTCCTGGAAAGGATCAGCACATTCATGACTGGTATTTGTCTGAATTAAACAATCAGAAAAGGAAACGACTGTGAAAGCACAACGCCTCCCAAATCCGAACAAATAATTTTGTGTTTGTTTTAGATAAACAAGCTTCTCTCCATAACCATATGATTTGACACACTCCTACACATACATGTGAGTGCAAAGAATTCTGTGGACCTGGACTCGTATCTTAGTGGAAAACTTGCAAATAAAGGTATCCAGCATCATCAGGGTCATTTTAAATACAAGTGGCCTGGGGCCAAAGTCAGTTTACCTAAGGTCTCCCCAGT
This sequence comes from Rhinolophus sinicus, assembly GCF_057876585.1. NCBI lineage: Eukaryota > Metazoa > Chordata > Mammalia > Chiroptera > Rhinolophidae > Rhinolophus > Rhinolophus sinicus. Next base: position 21,302,439 of record NC_142515.1, on the reverse strand, counting down.
GGCAGCTCATAAAATTTAAGAGAGGAGCCCAACTCCATGCCAGGGCACCTGGCCACCCTCCCCTAACCCCACCCTGAGTAGGGGCTTGGCAGAGAGGAAGGAAGCCAGAAACTGACAGCACCATCCAAACGATGGAGGCCACATGTCTGTATTTCATAAACAGACCAAAAGCACAAGACCCTCGGTGTCCAAGCAGCTCCCCCTCGTCATGGGGAAGAGCACACCCTTCGCTGGATGTCCTGAGAGAACCTTTGCAGTGTGTTCCCAGCATTCTGGAGTCAGCAGAGCCTCTCCTGCTTGGGCCCCAGGCCTCTCATTAGCTAGCTCCCGCTAACGTGCCCATCCCGTAAAACCTCTCTGCTCTACAATTTGCCAAAATTGGAGGAGAGGCGGGAAGAAGGCATGCTTCTCCAGTGCAGAGGGCTTCCAGAACATATGCGATGTGGGCACAGCATGTCCAGTCACTACCCACACCAGTGACTTACTCAAAACACTTTACCTTCTGGTGTTTAGTGTCCACCATGCCAGGGCGAAGAAAAAAGGAGATCCTAAACTTCATAGCATAAGCATCCCCAGTTGCTTCTCCTAGCCCTGTTGGCACGACTGACACTTCCTATGGTCGGGCACCCTCTCTTGACTCTATGCATTTATGCCCGAAATGTGTAGGAACCTCTTACTACCACCAGATATTTATCTTCCTGGTCAACCTCAACTAGACTTAGGGTACTTCAATGAACAAAACCCACACCATGGGCAAAATGCCAGTTAGTCCCAGGGGCTGCAACTAGCTGTGCTGCAAGTGACTTGATCCCATCTGGTTCTCGGTTTCCTCATCTGTAAAATGAGGGGGTGGGCCTGATTAACCCTCGGATCCCTCCCACCTTCACAATTTTACAAGGCATAACACTTTCTCCTTTAACTGTTTTCTACAACGTTAGTTTATGGTGCTATATGTCCCTATCTGTTCAGTGACATCACTCCCTGCCCATAACATAATGTTGATTCTTACATGGGAAGCGGAGATGTCCTGGGAAACACTCTGTCTGTAAAAAGGGAGGAAATGATTATTTCAAGAGAATTGGACAAGACTTCCTTTGCATTTTTCACATAAAACAAGTTATTATCAGTTTTTGAACCTGAAATCTTTCTTCCTTTTTGCCAGACCATTAATAGCTGCTTTTCAAAAGTGTTCTTAGTCAGAATCTCACCAAAAATACGCTACCATTTAATGAGTGCTTGTAATGTGCCAGGAACTGGGCTACATGTTTTGCATGGATGATCTCATTTAATTCTCCGGACAACCCTATGAAGTAGGTAATATTATTACCTTTACTTTAAAAATGAGGAAACTGAGACCCACGGAAGTTAAGTAACTTGCCCGAAGTTACAGAGCCCCAGCACTTAGCCACCTCTCAACACTGTCTGCAGTGGGTCGCAGTCTGGTTAGTAACACTCCCTGGCTTGTTGCCAGTACATCCTATATCTGTAAGCTTGGACATCATTTGTCTTATTGGTAAGATTTGATGTTTTACCTAAAATCTAGAGCTGGAAAAGCACCTGCCTAGGTCTCAGAACAGAAAGTGCCATCTGTAGAAAGCAATGCCAAACTTAACTGGCGACTAGAGGAAAGAACCCCTAAAATCGAGCCTGCAACATTTGAGAAAAGAAGAGAGGAAGGTTGACTTGACAATAAGCACTGGGATATGCAAATGGACATCTGTCCCCAGAACAAGGTAATCACCTGGTGACCCTGTCCTCCAAAAAGAACTTTCTTGAAAAGCAGGGGAAGATGCTTGCTGGGTCTAATAATATAAAAGGAACAACTCTCAGACCATGTCAGGGAATGTTCCCCGTGGGTACCCACCTCTACCTGGTCAGGAACCAGCCTCCACAGTTTACCTCCTCCCCAACCTGAGCCCCGGCCCATTTGTTCCTATAAGAAACCCAAAGTTCAGAGCTGGTGATAAAGGCAGAAAGAGTTGCCCGAGGCTGACATTAGCACAAACCTCGGTCACCTTCCAACAGGGAAATAAAAGGCATTTCTGAGGTCAATGTGCAGTCTAGGGCAGCAACCAACAGCCTGTTTTAATTGTTAAAATTAATGCTTTGCGCATTCTAAATGCTCCTTTAAGTGCCTAATTTGCAAATAAGATGCAGTCCTTCTGCTTTGGATGCCTGCTGTCTCTTCTTTCTCAAGTATGGGAGCAGAGACTGCTCAGACAGGCATCCTCGGCGTCAAGGACACCGTGTTTACTTCCTAAGGTGCGAAGGATGGGAAGACAGGACTGGCTGAGATGAAAGGGGGCCGTGTCACCCAGACCAGGGAGCTCAGCTCAATCAACCTTAGCCCACTCTCATTAAGTTTGGGGAAGGAAGGGGGAGGGGCAGCCATTCCTCGGAAAGCACAGCAAACATTTGCCTCCTCGTGTCTGGAGATGGAGCATCACTTAAGAGGAAATGAACCCGGTTAAGGGTCACGTCCAGAGAAGGGATAAAAGGAAAAGCCACAGTTCTCCTCACACCGACGGACACAATGACTTTAAGAAGGAAATCAAAGCTCAGGGCTGAGGGTGGAGGTGGGGCAGGGGGTGAGGCAGCTTCCCTTTGCCCCCAGACCCAGGCCTAGGGAGGCAGAGACCATTACGAACGTGGGAGGAGAGCGCCAGGCTTCCTTCCCCAGGGCCAGCCTCAGAAATCGTCCTGGTCTGTGTGAGCGGGAGCGACCCGAGCCCCCAGAGAGGGCCGGGAAGATGCTCTTTCCCAACGGAGCGTCTCAGCAAGGGTTTGACGAACGCTCCCCCTACCATCCATCAACGCTCAGGCGGACAGATGACTTCACCGTTGTAACAGACAAGGGCAGCCACTTGCCAATTCCAAAGCCAAAAAAAGAAAACGGGGCGGGGGTGGGGGGAGGGGGGAAGCGGTGAGTGGAAGAAGGATAGAAAAGGCTTCCCTGGAGATCACAGACCTGCGAAGAAACTCCACGGCGAGGGCTGCCCTGTGCACACTCAGCTCCGGGACTTAACAGCGGGGAGGGGCGAGGGTCCGGACGGGGGCCCTCGCCGGGGTCCCTGGCCAGCCGCCTGCAGGGTCGTTGGGGTTAGTACTCACATAGTGCTTGGAGGGGTTCCTTCGCTTCTCCACATCCACGACGGTGGCATCTTGCACGCAGTAGGCTAGCATCTTTCCCCACAAAGCGAGTGGCGCCCCCCGGCGGCGTCACCTTCTCATCCCGGCCGAGCTCCGGCCCCTTCTCCCGCTTCCCGGGTCCCCGGGGCCACCCGCCACTCCGGCCCGGCGCGCCGCTGCCCAGGATCCCGGCGCCCACAGGTATGGCCCCAGGGCGGGGACGGTCCCGGTGGGCACGCGGGCTCCGTGCACCCCGGGCGGCTCCCCGTGGGCCTGCCGCGCGCCCCTTCCCTTCCGCGCCGCCGCGGCTGCCGCTCTTCGGCTCGCTCGCCCGCTCTCTCCGCCGCCCGGTGGGTCCGGCGGGAACTGGCGGAGCAGAGGAGGGGCGGGGGTGTGTCCCGCCGGCGAGGGGACGGGGCGGGGACCCCGGAGCCTGCTGTCAGCGCGCTGGGGAGGGGCGGACGGCAGCCCTTCGCCGCACTCGGGCTCCGGGGGGCTCGGCGCTGGCGGAGACTATGGGCGCGGGAGGCGGAGGCAGAGCCGGGCAGGCTAGGAAGGGAAGGGAGGGGAGAAGAGAGAGGGGAAGCGTGCGGGGAGGGGCTCCGGGCCCGGGGGGAGGGGCTCGGGCGACGGGGAGGGGGCTGCAGCAAGGCCGGAGCGGCCAGGGCGGGCAGGCGGGCCCCCACCGCGCGGAGAGCGCAGCCCGCGGCCTGGAGCAGCCCTGGGCTACTTCGCTGGGCACAGAAACTCAGGGTGGCTTTCGAGGCGGGGGGAAGTGAAGCCAACGCGCCCCTACCCTGGCTCTCCGTCTTGGAGCGGATTTGTGCCTTTTTGTCCCCACCTTTATGTGCCCCTTTTACTCTTATCCCCCAGATCTCTTTAATGAAAAGTAGTTTATTAGCCTGCTGTTACTACCCAGCACACACACCACCACGACCACCACCACCACCACCCGGAGGAGACGGGACTGGGGAAGGGATCAGCATCAAATCCTTCAAGCCAGAGCCTCTTTTGATAAACCACCTGCCCTCCTGCGGGTCACAAAGGGTGAATTCTCCCCGGAAATGTGATTGATCCGCTGCCTGAGTCGTTCATCGATCTGGGCCTGTGCAACTAACCTGTGACATCATTTACCAGTGAGGTTACAAGACTCTGCATAACACCACTGCCTTAAGCCTGGAGCGCCCCTGGGATCCTCCCTAGGCCAGGGAGGAGGGAATGGAGCATACAATGGTGGGAAAATCCACTGGGTTGGGGGCCAACTCATCGTTGGCCCCAGGCTCTGGCTTTCTCACCACCTCTCCCTCTGGTCTGGAAAACTGACTTTCCAAGTCACTTGTCTGTCCCTGGATTTAGAGTACAATTACTATTTAATTCAATTTACTTCCCACCCTCACCCCCCCCACCCATCTATTTGAACATTTTTTCCCATTCCAGTTTCAAATATATTTAAAGAGACAGTGTTTTCATAATGAATCCTATTGCTTCACAATCACAATAAAGCTTTGTGACTATGGACCAAGGTCAAACATCTGAAATGGGCCCCCCCCCCAAGAGTTTTATGACCTTATTGTATTAATATTCACTTCTCTGCACTGTCAGAACCCATGTACTAATCTAAGACTTCATTCACACATTTGCTTGTTACAGAGTACCCCACTATTCCTCCAACCTTCTTGGGGAAGGATGCTAGAACAGCAAGCATGCCACTATCTCAATGTTTGACCCTGAGCAAATCACTTAACTCAATGCCACAGGCCTTAGGGTCACCTTAATGTTCTCATTGTAAAATGTGGATGCTGAACTAGATGGTCTTTTAAGATTATTTCCTACATACACTCCAAGCTCTAAGTGGTAGTTACTCCTATGGAGACATTTTCAGTTTGTTTTTCAGAATTAGCATGTATAGCTTTTGACATTTACAAAAATTAAATTAAAAGCAATTAAAATTTCTTCTCTAAAATTCTGGAATTTTAGGATTGATTGAGCACCTATACTATGCTCATTTGCAAGGCACTGAGAAACAGAAGAGTGAAAGAGTTCAATTAATGTTTGTGGAACAGAAAACTAAATCCAATTGACAGAGGCTTGTCCCTTCCCTCAAAGAGGAGGAAATCCAATTGAAAAACAGGGATACCACTAAGACTGTATCTAATAAAATGTGCATTAGAACTCAAGAAAATGGAGTAATTAAGGAGGGCTTCATGGAGGAGGCTGTCCCTGTGCTGGGCCCTGGAGGATGGGCAGACTTCAGAGCACTTTGGAATACTCTGCCTCCTCTGAACTCTTCCCAGACCAGCAGTGCTTGCCCTGAGCTGCTTGGACATGTGTGTATTTGTCCATAACACACTTCGTTTCCTCTGAAAGCACCTCGTGCACAAGGACTGGCTGTAAGTTATATACTTCTTTGCACTCCTCATATAGCCAAGCACAGTACCTTATATACAGTGATAGTCACAACGAGTATTGGTTAAATGAATGATCAGGGGGAGAAGAAAAGGTGGAGTGAGGAGACGTGACATAAGTAACCTGAGATCTGAACCAGCTGGAGACAGGCAGAGGGCCAGAAGGAGAGTGTCCACATGGGGACGGGTCAGGGAAGAGGGTGAGGCATAGGAGAAAGAAATAAGAAGAAGGATGGGTGTGGGGAGTCCCGACCGTGAGGGACCTTGACACTAGGCACAGGGTTTCTGGCAGTGATGCTAAGAGAAGGGAAAGGAGGAGTCGAGGCATCATATCCTGAGCAAGGCCTGTTGGGGGAGGGGGTTGACCCTGGATATGCCCTCAGCACTGAGATCCCCTCAAAGGTAGGGTTCTCTCAAAGGGAACCTGGGAGGGCCTCTGATGATGAATCAAGATGGCCTGTGGGTTCACAGTAAAAGGACTCATAATGGCATTCAGCCACTTTTCTTCTGTGGACCCAAAGCATTCAGGAAGTGCTAATTAAGCCTGAGAAACCCATGGTGAGGGGAGCTGGTGTTAGCTGTTGGAGGGAAAGAAGGGGAGGGAGGTTGGCTTGCCTTGGGTCCCTTTGAGTCAGAGCAGTTGGCTCATCTAAGAGGCACCAGTGGTTTCCCACTCACCCTCCTGCTTCTGATCAGGACCTGAGCATGACTCTAAGCTCAAGAGATCTGGAGGAGGGAGGTTCCATGCTCCCCTGCTGTCTTAGTGACTCAATGTTCACGTACAAGGTGATGGCCTTCTTCCAGGCTAAGAAACCCCAGACAACCTGACATCTCCTAAATTCAGTGTCTTAAAGCACAATTTGAGCACTTCCAATTCTCCCTGGGCTCCCAAATTACCTCAGCTGGAGGGAAGAACTGAGTGCCAGCCCCCACCCCAACCCATGGGGTTAGTTGGGCAGAAGTTATTTATACCTGTGGGAGAAAATCTCCTTTCCCTGCTGGGGCTGTATGCCCAAGAGACTTTAAGTTAAAATGCTACAGGCTCTCCCTTCTTCCCTGGGTACATTTCAACCCCTTTCTTTCCCAGCAGTGCCTTAAGCATTCTTTGCTGTTCAACACACATTTACTAAGTGCCTCACGTGTGCCTGGCACTCCCTAGAAATGATTGAGACTGAGTGAAGGCTCCATGGAGACCAGATTGCATCTCATTCATTCAATAACCCAGCTACCTGGCACATAGTAGGTACACTGGGTGATCCATGTTGAGAACATCTGCTCAAGGAGCTAGTACTGCTGGAGAGGATCTAATAACCCCCTATCCTGTCACCTTCGTTTATTAACTAGGGATGCCTCCAATCCAGGGATCTTGTGTGAATTCAAATGACGAAATATAACGATAAAAATACCCAAAACAAATTTAGAATAAATAAGAGAAAGAGGACCCAAAATACCGATGCAAACTGACCGATACTTGAAAATCTGATTTTTCAGAAACATAATTATAGGATGCTTAGGACCAAAGACTTTTCCAACTAGAAGGGACCTGAGAGGTTATCGATTCTCCTAATTTTACAGAGGAGCAAACTGAGGCCAAGAGAAACTAAGCAAGTTGCCTGATGCCACACAGTGAGGTAATTCCAGACTGGCTGTCTCTCTCCTCCACCATATTTATGAGCCTATTCATAGGCAGGAAGAGTTCATTTAAAGAGCACCCTTAGCACATTTACAAACACAAGCAGGCCCAGAACGTTGCTCCCCCTTGAACTCGGGGCACCTGGTTCCAATTTTCCATTCACACAAGCATCACACAGTCCCTGGTTCCTCATCAAGGCAGAACGTTCCTCAAGGGCCGTGTGTGTCTCCAGGAGAGAATCAGCGCACCAGAAAATCCTATCGGCTATCAGCTCCCCCCACATGCAGAGCCCACCCGCCTTCTCTCCCATGGAGGCTTCATGACCACCTAGAGAAGACACCATACAGGAAAGCACTCAAGTCAGTAAACGCTAAAGGCACCGTATAATTCTCTCACCCTCCTCAGAATGTTTATGGCAATTGATAGTCATTCATTTGATTAGTAATCATACATTGCCTTATGACAGCTCAGCTGCTACTGTATTGAACGCTTATTTACCTCTTTTATCGTTCTTTAACTTTGTTGTGCTTAGGTTGTACCTTCTAAACCAGTAAGAAGCCAGTGAGGGCCTTGAGGAAGGTGAACTTAGACTCTGGCACCACCCTTTCCCTCCCCATCCACACCACCCAGCTCCTTGGCCACCTGCCACATACACCCTATCCAGCACACCCAGCACTGGGCTTTATATAGTAAACAAGACTCGATAAATGGTTGTCTTTTTTAATTTCTGGGATCTCAACCGATATTTGTAGATGCTGCTGCTGAAAGTGATGTCTGAGAAGTTTTGAACAGTTTTGGAGCAGGACTTACCCAGCCTGGGTTCCAGTCCTGCTCAATCACACCCAGCCTCGAAATCCATTCCCATACCTGGGTCCCTGATGATCTTTCTGGCTCCTTCCATGTCCTAGCATGGTGGACAACTATTATGTAAAGCGAGATCTAACTGGACTAGTACCCAGAGATGTGCAAATTTGAGTGAAATTTGGGGCCCCCTCCTGGCCAAAGTGGTTTTAGCATCTTTAACTCCCGCAGCTGTCCAGGTTGTATCCCTTTCTGTCCCTGGCTGACCTCTGGCAGAGACAAGCAGGAGGGCATGGAATTGATAACCTGCCAATCTACCGACTATAAGTACTTGAGCGCTCTTGTGCTTCTCTCTTTTTTCTTCTCCTTCCCCTTCCTTCTTCTCCTCCTACTCCTCTGCCTTCCCTTCCCCCTTCGCCCTCCTTTTCCCCCTCCTCCCCATCCCTTTCTCTTCTCTTTTCTTCTCTCTCTTTTCTCTCTCTCCCTCTCTCAAACCAGCCCTAATAGAATTATGTATGGAGAATGTCTTGAGGATGGTCTCTTCTGAATTTGGAGTAGACAGAAAGGCCAACTTCCATTCTCTCCAGAGAGAAATTGCTGGCCAGAAGTCTCCTCTCCTTGGTTGTTGGGGATTGGGACCAGGATGACGCCCCAGAACTGCCCTGTCTGCTCAGCTCCACTGTTCACTAATTGCAGCCATTATAATACCCCCTCCACACACTGCTTGCTAAACCACCAGAGGTAGAAGTCACCTCTCTCTGACTCCCAAAATAGAAAGTTCATCAGCAAAATCTCAACGAGCTTCTTTATGTGGTACCATTGAGTCTCAGTCTCCCGTGTTAGCCTTGACTCTGGTGAGGGTCTATATGCAGCAGAATTTTTTTTTTTTTTTGATAGACCCACTGGAAGTTACAGCCTCAGCAAATGACCGTGCACTGGAAAACCAGAGGGAAATGTGGTAACATGCATGGCCAAAGAGGCCAAAGACACAATTAGATTCACAGAGGAAAAAAAATATTCCATAACTCCAGGCTGCATCCCTAACACTGACCAGACATCTGGTCCCCAAACTAGTACACTGTATTTTAAGACCTTTGGGGATGAGAGTGAGAATGGTTTTGTACCATCTATCTCAGCTACAGAACATGCCTTCAAGGGAATTCCCACCTGGTAGGGGGTTACCAGCATCATCTTGGTATAATAGATCAGTCTTTCTAGTTCCATTGCAACCATAAACCACCATAGGTTTTCTTTTTCAAAATTCCCTGGATTTTCCAGAACCAAGCAAACCCTGAGTTGGCCACTGAATGACAAAAGAACAGGAAAAAAAAAAGTCCCTTGGGGAATTCAAAGGCAGTTCCTTTAAATAGCCTGAAGCCACAACCAAAAATATGAATCTGATTTTAGCTTGACCCCCCTCTGTTTTTTCAGTTCTCTATTTGGAAATGTCAAAGAAATTATTGTTTTTTGTCCCCTTTGAATCCATATGGTGATTTCAGGTGAAAGATTCAAGACCCTCAAAGTTAAGTCTGGCTAGCTCACATCCTGCCCTCTGTATCTCAAGCAGGAATATATCCTCATAATTGGTTCACTTCTTACCCAATAGTCTAGAGCAGGCAGAGGAAGCCTCAATAGGCTGGGTTTTCCCACCTGAGTGAATCTGGCTGGGATTTAGACTGTCATCAACAAGGTGTTGCCCTAGGCAGATAACTATGATCACTTTGATGGCCTAACTTACGAATAGCACATGTCTTAGTTGAGACACTGGTTTACAAGTACTAGAAATTGAGCTGAGCCAGCTAAGAAAGGAGCAGGGGCTTTATTTCCAACATACAGTAGTATCTCGTTATCCACAGACATCTGGATTTCTTGAGGTAGAACCAGGAAGTAGCAAATCTTTGAGAAGGTGATCATTTTCTCCAACTCTTATCTCTGCTTAGCACTGTGTGTCTTTTTATTCTTCTCTATCTGCAGATTGTTTTTCTCCTTTTCACCCACATAGCAGGAGCCCCCACCACCCAAGTGTGTCTACCAGTCCCTCATTCCAGGCACACCTGACACTCACTGGTTGCCTGTGGAATCCAGAACCCTTCCCAGGAAAAACAATCTGATTGGCCCAGCTTGGGTCATGTGTCCACCCCTCACCCAATCAATTACCATGGGTGGAGTCATGTAGTACAAATGTGACTCTCATGAGCCAACCCACTGGGCTGTGAAATTAATTCTAAGAAAGAGGGCTGGTGTGAGGAGCCCACACACCCCAAAAGTACACCTACTACATTACTTTTTACTTTTGCAAGGACTTCATTTATTTATTTATTCACTCAATGAATATTTGTTAAATTACCACCATGTGCTACCCACTCTGCTAGGATCTGGGGCTATACTTGTGGCAAACCAGACAAGGGCCTTGTCCTCAGAGAGTTTTATCACCTTTGGGGATGAACCACATTGTTTTAAAAATCATACAAATAAATGTAAAATTATAATTGTGACAAATGTTACCAAGGTGGGACAAACATATACTAAAGTATGAATGGTGGTAATCTCAGGCTGAGAATGTAAAGTTTTAAATTTTAAAAACTAATTTATTGAAAATTTAAAAAATTCCGTCTCTAATATGTCCTTCTATACACATGTCCTTCTATAATAATAAAAGGTTTGTTTGTTTTTACTTTGCATTTTGAAAGGATCACCATGGTCCTCCACTGAAGGGGCCTGGTGGGTAAGGAGGACAGTCAGAAGTTCTGCAGTGGAAAACAAGAGGTGACAACAGGCTGGACTAGGATGATGGTCTTGGATGGAGCAAAGGGAATTTTAGAAGGTAGAGTGGCCTCTGTTTGGTAATATCGTCAAGGATGAGGGAAATGAAGGTATTAATTGTACATTCTTGGTCTGTATAACAGAGATGGTGGTGCTACTCAGTTTTCTATTTTTTTTGTGTGTGTGTGTCTATAATGTATGGGGGCTGATCAAAAGTTCCCTTTAGCTATAATAACGATCATGATAATAATAACAGTAGCAATAACAGTTGTTACCATTATTACAACAACTATTACAAGAAATACCAGTAATTGTTTACTAAGCCCCTACTGTGTGCTGTGGCAGGAATTGTGCTGAGTAAGCACGATGCTCATGTATTTATTCCACAAATGGGAATTTAGTCACAAACAAGAATGTCCTCCCTTGTGGAACTCACAGTCTAGGTGGAAGAAACAATGAATTACGCAAGGGAAAACCAAGATTTTGGGGCCTCTTCAAATCTCTATTTCTAAAATATTTGTTCAGCATTTATTTAATGGGGGCTAGAAGAAATATATCTTCTATTAAGTATGTACTTCTTTCTGTACATTCAAAGTAAGGTATTTACTACATGGACTGAAAGCAATATTTTCTAAAGTGTCTTTATTTTTATTTTATTTTATTTATTTTTTTGTCTTTTATTTCACAGTTTTTCCTACTTGGATAATGTTTCATGCTTGCTATGAGTAAAAATAATGTACGTGGCTATTGTTTCAAACTCTTAAAAGATATTTTAAGAGTTTTAGCTGTTTGTTTGCTTGTTTTTATCTTCATGGAGGTTAGATGTTTCCTATTTTTCTGGAGTTCTTGTTTTTTCTTTAATATCGTTTGGTGGGGGAGAAGGAAGTTTTCTGAACAGTTAACTTCTTGGGAGGCATATTGAAAAGTTTGAATTTACTTAAAACAAACCATTCCTTCAGAAGAAATAGCACTAGGCCATGCATTACTGCACACTGACCTCGCAGCTGGGGATGACTATTGCGGACTTCAGGGCTGTCTGCTGGCAGGGGTCAGAGCCGGCCCAGCCCCGTCTACAAGTGCAAAGCGTCCTGCACAGGCACACTGCAAGAATACTCCACGGAGATGGGAAGTGCTAGTGAGGAGGGATTTTGAACTTCCACTTGATGCCATTTACTGTGGTAGAAACTGGACCATTTGTGCCAGGAGATCCCTGGAAAATCCCTCTCTTTCAGGCCAAAACTCTTAGCCATGCTTAAGACATGAGGGGTTGTCACTGCTCTGACTTTTAGAAACAAAATAGAAAAATCCCACCGATGGACAGCCAAGAAACGATGTAGGTAATGTCTGGTTATTAATTCATGATATTACTAAAACATAAGAAGGCCAGCTCTATAAACAGGGATGTCGGGCTGTTTTCTCATACCCCCAGTGCTGAGAACAATGTCTGATACATAACAAGTTTTCACTAAATGTTTGTTAAATGAATGATAGTGAATATCTTCGACTTTTTGGGCTGTCTGATCTCTCTTGTAACTACTCAACTCTGTGGAGTATGCCTACACTAAGACCTGCAATTTCACTCCTAGGTATAGATCCAAGAAAAATCAATGCATATGTCCACCAAAAAATGTACGAAAATATTTACAGCAGCATTATTCATAATAACTCAAAACTGAAAGCCACCCTAATGTCCACCAAGGCTGAGTGGATTAATAAATGGTTACATTCATACAACAGAATACTGTATACCAATGATAAAGAACAAACAATTGTTACACACAGCGACCTGGATAAAGCTGACAGACACAATACTGAGCAAAAATGACAGACCCTTAGGGTACGTACTGTATGATTTCATTTACATGAAGTTCCAAACAGCCAAAATTAATTGATAGCACTAGAGGTTATATTAGGGGTTACCTCTGAGAAGTATGTACTGGGAGGAGGCACAAAGAAGTGTGGGGTGCTGGGAACGATCTCCATCTTGATCTGGGTGGAGGTTTTAGGCTATGTGCTAGAGTTGAGTATGTATAGCATACCCTGCTATGCACTGAATGTCTGTGTCTCCCCGAACTTCATGTGTTGAAACCCTAATCTCCAATGTGATGGTATGCGGAGATGGGGACTTTGAGAGGTAATTAGGTCATGTGGGTGATGTCCTCCTGATGGCATTAGTGTCCTTATAAGAAGAGACACATGAGAGTTTGTTTCCTCTTTCCACCCCCATGTGAGGAAACCAGAAAGAGGGCCCTCACTACAGGTTATCCATGTTGACACCGTGATCTCAGATTTACAAATTTCCAGAACTATGAGAAATAAATGTCTGTTACCGTGTTTCCCCGAAAACAAGACCTAGCTGGACCATCAGCTCTAATGTGTCTTTTGAAGCAAAAATTAATATAAGACCCAGTCTTATTTTAATATAAGACCTGGTATAATATAATATAATATAATATAATTAATATAATATAATATAATATAATATAATATAATATAATGCAATACAATACAATACTGGGTCTTATATAAGATTGGGTATAATATAATATAATATAATATAATATAATATAATATAATACTGGGTCTTATATTAATTTTTGCTACAAAAGATGCATTAGAGGTGATGGTCCGGCTAGGTCTTATTTTCGGGGAAACACGGTATTTAATCTACCCAGCCTAGGATATTCTTGTTATAGTAGCCAGAATTGACTAAGACATACCTGAATAAAAAAGAAAAAAAGGAAAGAAATAAGATTAAACAAGTCAGCCCAGGTAAATCTCCATACTTGTAAGATTCTGGCAAGTAAAAACAATGCATGTTGTAGAAGGATATATACAGTCTACCATTTCTGCAAATGTTAAAAATAAAAAACAACACTATACATTGTATCTATATATCTCTGTGTGTGTGTGTGTGTGTGTGTGTGTGTGTGTGTGTGTGTGTGTGTGTGTGTGTTTAGGAATATATACATCTGTGGTTAAAATATGAAAATGGACAGAAAAGATCAACTTCAGGATTGTGGTTACCTCTGGTAAGAGAGGAGAACCAGAAGATTCTGTAAATTGTAGTAGTACATATCTTTTAAAAAATAATTGAATGTGGTAAAATGCTACTATTTGTTAAAATTGGGTGAGAACTTATTTTCCATATTGTTCTCTGTACTGTGAAGTGTGTTTGAAATAGTCATATTTAAATAATTTATTATAAATACAAATATAAAATCAATCAGTGAGGACAATGAATGTGCTTTGATAAGCATAGAAATCAGAAGATGGTGGTTATGGATGTCAGTTCTAGTTGTATATTAGTGTCAATAATCAGTTTTTATATTGTTATTGACGCACAGAATCAAGTAATTCTTGATTCACAGGAAGACAGTCCTTGCAAATAGTAACAGTCTTTAAGCAACTTCTCTTGCAGTCTTCTGACACTCTTCAATGAAATTGATACAGAAGCTTGAAAGAGGAGTAATAAGTATTTTCTGTTTCAAAGTTATCTTACTAATAATATCTATCAACTGCCTCAATTCTTAAATTGATTCCATTTCAAGGAGGTCAATGAAGGAGTGGCTCCTCTGGTAGTTTTTACCTCATTGTTCAGCAAAAAAGACTTTTCAGATATACTTTGTAACCTTATGTGGTGTTCAATGTGCCATTTGAAATATCTGATATTTTAAAGTCTTAATGTGTCAGATATCTTGCAAAATTTCAAGTCAGAACTACTAATTTTTAATATAGGCCTGGACTTATTTTTTATCTCTTTGCTAACACTTTACCTTAAGCTGTGAATATGACAAAATCTCAATACTGTAATGCAACTTCAGCCTGCTTAGGTTTGTAAAGATACCAGCTGAAGGATTCAGTTTTCAATTTATCTGTTTTAAACAGAAGTATTTAGCTAATAATTGGTTTTCTTTAACCACACAGAGTAATTTTTTTTCTCACTTGAAATTGTCATGCCTGCATCTTGCTTTGGCCCAAAAAGTAAAAAGTAAATTCTGGATTTCACGGCCCATATTATTACAATAACCCCAAAAAGTCTCAAATGTCTGCATTGTGAGGACTGTACCTCAGTATCATTAAAATGTCTTATACAATGCATTTTGAGATGCTGTCCTTTTGATAATGGCTAATGCTTGATGTATCATATAATGATGGCTTAACCCGGTACAGGCACAACTTAATACAAACCATTACTCTCTCACTTTCCCCCACCATTGTTTTCTTACCATTTGAATATCATTACATTTTTGCCAACATTTCATGGCGGGGTTAAAAAATAATCTTCCTCATAATAGCTTTCCTGAATGCATACATGGCAGAAGAATGTGGTGGGGAGAGTATGGGTGTGGCTTTGGATTCATGCCCTCCCATTATTCTTTGTGCCACCTTTGCTAGTTATTCGACCTTTCTAAGCATCAGTTTCTTGTCTATAAAATGGAGCTAACAATGCTTACCTTATGGCGTCATTGTCAGACGAACATGAGATAATTCATGTAAAATGGGCAGCACAGTGTGGACACATGGTAAATCCTCAGTAAATGTTAGTTATTACAGTGTTATTGTTATTAACTAAAATAAACACCATTTGTTCTCTGGTCCTGCTGGTTTGTAAAGATGTACGTAACTTTAATCTTTAAGAATAGTTCATAACTACTGAGTACTTAATCTGTGAATAGGATAGACCAGAGCCCTCTCCTTGGGGAATTTGCATGTCTAGTGCATTTCTCTCTGGGCAGAATTATCAGGCAGCGGTTCTTGTTGCTCTTTCGTTCACAGCAGCCTGCTCTTTCTTTATTCTTTTTTTTTTAAGGAGGGCGCAGCTCACAGTGGCCCAGGTGGGAATCGAACCGGCAACCTTGGTGTTATCAGCACCATGCTCTAACCAACTGAGCTAACCGGCCACCCCCAGCCTGCTCTTTCATTGTTCTCATTGCCCGATTACTAATAGATCTTAATAATAGCTTGAAGTTTCCTAAGCTTTTCCTTAGTGACATGTTCTCCTTCATGTGCAACGTGTTACTTATGTATTGCACTGTCAGTGCACTTCCATCACCAGACTTCTTTGCATGTGTTTTTTTCAAAAACATTAAGCTGTTTATTTTCCATGGAATGAAATGGAAAGCCTTGTTTTCATGCTCCATTGTGTTTAGTCTCAAAATGGCATTGCAACTTGGCAGGGTCTATAAAACTAATCTGCAAAATTTACTGCACAAAACATATTTGGAACTTGGGTAATTTTTATTGGCATAAAGGGTAACTCCTTAAAACAACTAAGTATTATCATACTCTCTTGTCTTGAGTGGCTTTGCATGAGCATTTTCAGCACATTGTTTCATAAACAATTGTCAGTGATGCTTTGAAGAATTGCTCTAAGGTGAGATGTTTGATATCTTGATATGATCAAACTCATCACATCCATCATCAAACTTTCTTCTTAAACATCCTGTTTTTCACCGGTGAAACCCATTTTCAGTTTTAAGGATAATTGTGTAAGTCCACTTGAAGAAAATATGATTAGTTATTCAGGCACTCATATCTGATAGCTATAGTAGGACAGTGCCTCAAGAGAAGTGTAATATATAAACTAGTAATCGCAGGACTGATACTGAACTATATGTATATAATGAGTGTATTAGCCCTGTGGTCATAATGTATTCCCATTTGGAATTACAACACATTTGGATATGGATATTACTGTTTGAGTTTTAAGCATAATTAAAATATAGTTTTGAATAATTAATGTTTAGAGATTAGTGTGTAACAGGATCCTTTTTAGGTAAAGAGATTTACTGATGTGTATCAGACACTGTCCTGCCCATTTCCCCTCAGTGACCCCAGAGACCTAAAGCTTCAGTGGAGTTTCCTTACATAATGGCGGCCCCCACCTTCAAGCACCTCTTTCTGTTTGAGGACTTCCTCTGCCTGTATGCTCCAGAAGCTATGGCCCCTAGGAGCAACCTGCAACGAGTGAGGGACTGGAATTGGGAATACATCCCTCAACTTCCTTGTCCCTTGGAACAATTCTGAGACGTGTTCTACGCAAGTCTTTCAAGAGGCATGGTGGGATTGAGCCCCAGTTGCCCAACGTGCTAACCTGTTCATTAAGACACCTTCATCGGCTTTCTACCTTTCCTATCTCACTCACTCACTTCCTCCTCATGCTTCTTTGGATGAGGTCCCTCCAAAATGACTTGCATTCAAATCACTGACATGAGGACTGCTTTGAGGGCAGCTTAGTTAGACACTATGTAACACACATTAAACGATGTGGAAGGAGTCGCACTGACTGATTAGGGTGAAGGAGGCACAAACGGAAGTGGGCGTCCAGCTCACCAGTTATGCAGCTTATCACATACACGCTGCCTCTTTCCTTCTGAAGAATCATTCCCCTCCCAAAGGGAAGTGTCTCTTTGGCCATAGTGATGGGTTGCCATTGGGCATCTGATCCAAGCCATTAATAATACCTCACACCATGGCAACTATGATTGGTCCATGGAGAGGTTATAACCCACCCTGGACTAACCAGAGGCCTTTCCTTGGGATCTTTTTAACTGGTGCTATGGGAAGAGAACCTCTTTTCTCAGCACTATGAAGCTACGAGGCCAGAGCTGAGCTCAGCCATCTCTCACCCCACAGAGAAGCCTGCTCACAGTGAGAGAGTGTACAGCGAATTCTCAGAGAGAGTACCAGCAGCAGCATCTTCATGGCATTTGAATCCCTAGGGCTAGTTGATTCTAACCAGCTCCACTCTGGCCCTCCCCACAGTTTGGTAAGATAGGCTTCACTATACCTCACCACCTTGCCATAAGCTGGCTAGAGTCAAGTCTTTATCATTCGCAACAAAAGAACCCTACGACAGATGTTCAACTCCGGGGCAGAAAGCTGAACTGGGAGTGAGGATGAGAGCAGGAGGATCACTTTTCAGATACTGTGTTTTTCAGTCCTACAATGTCCTTTTCATTCTTTTTTACAGTTTCCCGATCTTGCCTGAATTTCTCATCTCTTCACCTAGTATATACATCTTTTACTGTAGAATCTTTAACATATTTATCTGTTATTTTAATGGCCTTGCCTGCAAATTCTGAGATCTGGGCTGTTTGTCAATCTGTTTCTATGGACTGATTTACCTCTTGATTGTGTCTCATGTTTTCCTTTTCCTCCACATATCCAGTAATGTTTGTACAGTGAACATTGTGAATGTGTTCTAGAGACTGGACTCTGTTATCTTCCTCTGACAAGTTTCTTGCAATAGGCAGGGAAATCACTGGTGGATCACATCACTTAAAACTTGCTTTTAAGTTTCGTCAGGATGGGTTTATTTTAGTTTTAACTTTAGTGCTAGGGTGAATGCTGTGGTCAGGCATGTAGGCTTTACTCTTAGAGTGTGGTCCTTCCATGGTTTCGATGGAAAGCTTGAGCTGTTTACCAAACCCCTAAAATTTGGTGAGACTTTCAATCCTAAACTCTGTCTCCCCTGTGATGAGCCATTGCTGAAATCTCTGCTCAGTCTCTTTCAGCCATCAGTTATTGCTTTCCCCTTGACTCTTTGGAGTCTCACATGGACATGTAGAGTTCAAGGGTCAGCCAAGGATTTGAGGAGAATTTACATACATATTTGGTGGCTTCCCACTCTGTGACTCTCTCCTTTGTACAATTTTCTCAATTTCCAGCCACTCTAGTTGCAAACTCCAACATACCTGTGGCTTCAGTCCCTCAGTTACTCCTGCCCTGTGCAAGCTGGCTGTAGTTCTCAGTGTGGTCCTTGGACCAGTAGCATTAACACCAATGCTGGCTAGAAATGTAAAATTTGGGGTCCCAACCCGGACCTAGTCAATCAGAAATCTTGGAGGTGGAGCCCAGCAATCTGAATTTTAACAAGCTCTCCAGAGATTCTAATATACAGTAAAGTTTGAGAATGACTGACTTAGGGGAAAAGCTATACACAATGTGGATCTCACCTACCGTGTTTCCCTGAAAATAAGACCTAGCCGGACCATCAGCTCTAATGCGTCTTTTGGAGCAAAAATTAATATAAAACCCAGTCTTATTTTACTATAGGACTGGGTATAATATAATATAATATATAATATACCGGGTCTTATATTAATTTTTGCTCCAAAAGATGCATTACAGCTGATGGTCCGGCTGGGTCTTATTTTCAGGGAAACAAATAGAGTGGTTCCCTTCCTTTACTGTCTGCTCTCTAGTGCCATCAAATAGGGGTTTTTTTTGTGGGGGCGGGGGATGTCCAGAATTCATAATTATTATTTGTAGGCGGAATTAGCCTTAAACAAGCCACTCTGTCAGATGAGAATTTGGACATTAACTTTTTAGTATATATTCATTCTATATACTATTTGATTTTTCCCCTCAAGTATATACATTCTTTGTAATTAAAAAATTTTTTTGAGATTTGAATAAAATGTTTGTGAAACCCTCAAAGCCCCTTATGGTTTTATGGAACACAGCTTGAAAATCTCTAGTTTAAACCATATGATTGACAGTATGGGTGGGGATTAACTTCAACCATGCATAGGAGTATCTCCATGGCAACTGTCACCATAGCATCAGGCCTATGACAGAGGTGGTAAATGAGCTTGTACAGAGCGGGAAGGAATACAGTGTGGTATCTTCCTGGTTCTCATCCCAGGATATCCCAGAGACATACCGTGTGTCTTGATAGAGGAAGTCTGCAGGGAGTGACCAGATGAAAATGACCTCTTCATTAAGAGGTGCCACATTTCCAGCATTTCAGCCTGTTTTTGCTCTTCTTAACTCCATGGGTCAGCTTCATATCAGCTTGGGTTCATCAGGCCTCACATGTTCCCTCACCTGCTCACATTCCCCAAAGGGCAGAGGCTCCCTGCTCCTCAGTGAGAAGCAGGACTTCCCCTCAAGGGGAACTTGACCTTAACCTTCAGAGTATTCCCACTCTACCAGACTAATGGAATGGAAAGAAAGTTTATCTAAAAAAAATCACTCTAGCCTTCTCCTCCTTTCCCCCGCCCCAACCCTAGACAGAACCACTGGAGTTTTATCCACTGGAAGCAGGCACTGGGCAGTACTTTTCCAACTTTAATGTGTCCACGAGTCCCCTGGGGATCTTATAAAAACGTAAATTCTGATTCAGTGGGTGTTATGTGAGGAACTATGTTCCCTCATAATTCATATGTTGAAGTCTAACCCCAAGTATCTCAGAATGTGGACTGTATTTGGAGGTAGGGCCTTTGAGGAAGTAACTAGAGTTAAATGAGGTCATTGAGGTGGGCCCTTATCCAATATGACTGTTTCCTTATAAGAGGAGAACACAGACAGACACAAAGGAAAGACTATGTGAAGAAGACAAGCCAAGCAGGGAGGCTTCAGAAGAAACCAACCCTGCTGACACCTTGATCTTGGACTTCAAGCCTCCAGAACTGGAGAAAATAAATTCCTATTGTTTATACCACCCAGTCTGTGGGATTGTTATGGCAACCCTAGCAGACTAATACAGTGGGACTGGGGAGAGAACCGAGATTTTTCCATTTATAATAAGCTCCTCCTTTCTGAATGATACTGCTGGTCCAAGGACCACACGGTGAACAGCAAACATGAAGAATCTGGTTCTTTGTTTTATGGCATCAGCAGCAGCTTCCAACTCACCAAACAGGTGGGGGAGGAGGGCACTTTTTCTCAAACTCTGCCTTCCTTAAGGTGGCTAAGGCAATCGTTCTCCACCTTTTTATATTGGAAGTGCTTCTGAGATAGTATAAATATGGTGGCACCTTTCAGGGGATGAGTCACAGGTTAGGTTACATAAACAAATGAAGAGGGCTGGATATAACAACAGGACATGACAGATGCAATAGCTAAACTGGGGAGCTCATGCCTTGTCTAAAACAGGCAGCTGCTACTCTGTCTCTGAGCCAGACTATGAGTTTTGTGTGGTCAGATTTTCCAAAAATTCAAGAGAAACTAGAAATTTGGGTTTTTCCATTAAATCTCAAGATTTTTCAACTTTGAAATGTTGGCAACTCCATTGATTTATTTTTGAAATGTGAGGCAAAGAGGCCCCTGAGATCCTGGACATGTTCTTGATCTGTATCTTGCTTTGGGAGTACACATACATAAAAAGTCATCAAGCGGTATGATTAAGATTTGTACCATTTACTACCTGTAAGTTATGCAACAATACAAAGCTGCATGGGAATGGCACACATGAACCTCAAGACAGTTGTTACCTGCGGACTGGACGCAGGGCAGGAATGGGATTGGCTTTACCTGTATCTCTAACATCGTTTCTTTAAAGAGATAGAACTGAAGCACCTATGGGAAAATATTAACAGCTGTCTCTCCTCAGTGGTATCTAGATTTTCTGCTTTATGATTTTCTAGATATTTGAAGTATTTCATAATTAGGCATTTTTAATATAAAAAAAAAAACAAAAAACAACCAAAGTCTGAGAATACCCACACTGCATGGGCCAAAGCAAACCCCTTGGAGGTTACTACACCACTGTTGGTCTCCCCCAGGACCACACCACTGTTTAGGTAGGACTGTTTGCCTTCCTGATCCAGCTCTCCCACATGTGTGAGTAAATACCTGCTCCCGCCTTGCTGCTATTAGGATGTGATGTCATCCCGCCCACTCAGCCCAGCATCCCACAGGAACTTTCTCACCAGAAGTGGCATTCTCAGGGCAGCCTCGGCTAGAGTAAAAGTAATGTTTATACATCAACACAAATTTGAAGATACTCTGTTGGGTTCCCAGCTCAGAGCTACCAGAGAACAGGCTTCCCTGATTCTGAAAGCAATACAGACTAGTGGTTCATCCCTATGGCTCTTCCACTACTAGCTGGCATGCCCTTGGGCAAGTGAGTTCAGCCTCAATTTCTTCATCTGTAAAGTGGGAATGGTAATAGTACCTACCTGAGTTTATGTGAAGATTGCAGTTTGTTGAGTGATTGATGCAAAACTGTTCAATAATCATTAGCTATTACTAAGTACTTCCCATTAGTGCGACTTTACTTTCAATCCTTTTCTTATATCATGGGTTAAGGCTGAGGCCACAGCATTACTAAATTGGTAGCTGACCACCAAGCCTCTAAGGGAAAATATTCTCAACTCTGATTCAAGGAGCAAATGTGACCAAACATTGTTATGGCTGCTGCTGCAGGAGTAGAGGCACTTAAAACTCATTTCCTGCCTTCTAAGAACCTACCTGTTTCTGTTCCTGTGAAAGACCCCAGACTGCTAAGCTCAAGCGGAAAGAGAATCACAGAAGCTCCAGGCTGGTTCACTTACTGCCTGCCTCAAACCTCAGGGGTAGGGCACCTGCCCCTCCCTGTTGCCAGGGCAGCCTGGCTTGTTGACAAGTTGGGTTGCTGTTTGGGGCTGTTGCTCAAGGTAATCCTCTCAGAACAGCACCCTGCTGGCGGTTTTGTAGCCCAAAAAGGACGTTAGCAGTGACTAATAAGGCTGTAAAGGATACACGCAGATCCAAGAAAATCCATTCCCTAAAGAAATATGATTTCAACTACTTTTCAGTTGGTGCTTCTTTGCCTTTTAAGCCACAAACCAAACACTAAGTTTCTCTGTCTGAAATCCCACTTCTCCCATGCTGCATTCTCCAGAGATGCCATTTTCTCTGGTAAATCACTGAGACACTATTGGTGTCTGCAACAGCAAGAGGAGCTTCACCCCCACAGGGCCTTCCTTGCATTTCAGCAGATGCACTCTTTCAGCATTTCTGCTGTCTCCAGTTCAGAAGGCCCGTACATCTTCCTGAATCCCCTTTCCCTTCCATTAGTCTAAAACTTCTGTGGCACTTACCATGGTCTGTCTGGCAGAAGTTGGCATTACCCTGGACATGCCCACTCTCCTTCACCTTTAAATCAGTTACCCCCCTCTCAGTTCTATTCCACTGCCATGTCTGACATCTGTCTCCCTGCCACTGTCCCAGTGGAGGCCCTCACTGCCTTTCCCTAGGTTTTTGCAGCAGACTACCCGTCCCAAAGCCTGCCCTCACGCAGGGCTCCTCCACTCTGCTGCCAAGAAAGGCTTTCCAACATGGAAACCTGATGCCAGCTCACAGCTTAAAATCCTTTAATGCCGCCCCTCCCCCGAGTCACACAATGTTTCCAGACTTAACGTTCCCAGTACTGCCAGAATTCTGAGTTGTCAAGAAAAGCCAGAAATCTGGATTTTTGTATGAATTCCTACATCCCTTTCTGTTTGTTTATTTTCAGTTATTACATTGTACACATTAAAAAATTATAAAACATTGCAGTAAGTCTCCCACCCATTCCTGGCCACAATTCCCTAACTGAAGAGGCCACCCATTACCAGTTTCTTCTATAGCCTTTCAGACACAGACGTACACATTTACACATACATACGGTACTTTTTTGTTATACAGACAGTAGCCATTTTTTTTATGTTGGTATAAAATCTTAAAACTCTGAGGGTCAAATAGGACATATTTGCATCCATGGGTTATAAATCATGTAGGCATGTGCTTATGACCCATTTGACTGAAAGTTCCCTGAAGACAGGAGTGGTGCTTTGTTTTAGCGTCCCCCTCCACATCTGGCAGGATGCCTTGCAAACGGTAGGCACTCAATAAGCGCACTGCTCTGTCAATGAAAGTGATTAAGCACCACTCTGTGCCTGCTGCTGGGTCCGTCACAGACTTCCAGGGGAACTGGGACGTGGGCAACCTCTGAGGAAACACATGGAAACAGTTCAATCTAGTTACGTCTCCAGCCCGGTGGAAACATAACCAGAACTCAGCTATAGGTCCAGAGCCGGCCCACTTCCCACTTTTCCTGTTTACCTGGGTCTACAACAAATGGGCAGAAATAGCAGATCACTCCACGTTCTTGGGCTCACCGGAACAGGGGTCTGCTTGTGCTGTCTGCCCAGCCCCCTACAGTGCTGACACCAGCATTCCCAAGCCAGCTGTCATTCCCAGGAGTGAGATTTCCATTTCTTGCCCTCCACCAGGTCAAGGCAAGCCGGGACTGGACAGAAACCACAGGACAGGCAGCTTGCTAACTTCCCCAGGCGCTGGGCTGGGCTGGGCTGGGTTGGCTGATGGCTGAGTAAGGCCTTTTCAAGCTTCTTCATGTTCTCATTGATCAGGTGGTTTGGGGCTCTCTCCTAAAGTAGATTATATTTGCTCATTTGTGTTCACAGGCTGCCTCTGGCTGGTCAGCATGTGCGATGGTTGTGGGATAGGGTGATATTTTCAGTTCATGATAAGGTGTACCCCACTAAGGAATCATAAAAAACTCTTATCATGTTTCTCTCCCTCATCCTTGGAGGTGGTGATTTCCAATTGTTTCTGCAGTGACGCAAGATAGGTAGTTTTTGTCGGCAGCACACTTCTGGGAGGGTTATAAGCAATTTCCCTGGAAGCTTCTGTGATGGTCTTTCCTATTCAAGAGACCATTCTGGAATGCAACATGACCTTGTTCTAAGATTCACCTTGAATGTATTCTCATTATAGTGTGATATTAATCTTACTCCCTAAACTCAGGTGGGAAAGACTTGTCATACTTGTTTTTTTCTTCTTTATTTCAAGTTACCTCGGGCTCGAAGACCTCATCCTCTGGGCTGGCAGGATAATAATATTGGTGGTAGTGGGGTGGGGCAGGCTCTCCCCTTCTCTGGGGATGTGTGAAGGTCCAGGAGGTTATATGGTGCCTGGACAATGGGGACAAATCTCCTCTTCTCTTGGGACCAAGTCTTCTGCTGATTTCCTCGGTTTGTCCCTTCAGAGAAAGAGGCTTGCGGCAGCTTCCGTTCCAAGCTTGGGAATCTGGGCTGAAGCTGGGAATCCTAGGCCTAGGTTCTAAGCCATTCGAGAGACGCCACAAAGCTTCTCCACAGAAGTCCTGCCAACCTGCCACCTGCCCCAGGCAATGTAGGGAGCACATTCAGTGCCTGGAGTCCACTAATCTCCATTCCCTCCCAGGCTCCAGGCTTCCAGAAAACATATGCCAGCTTGTCTGCACAAACAACTTCTGCGTTCATCCCCCAAACCAAACCTCCCTGAGGCAAGGCTGACTTGCTGCTCAGAAAGAAGAAATAAAATACAAGAAAAACAAACTTCACGCAAAGAGCTCAATATATTATCCAGCCACCTAATTTATAGTTGAATAAACTAACCATTCACAAATCCGTATATCACAAAATTCTGTTAATTGTGCCACACATCACAACTTATGAAACAGATACCACCGTTGCTTTGCTCTAAAGTAGACGGTAGCTCTAAAAATATGGAAGGATACTCTGTCCTCACCCCTACTTTATTTCTTCCATTCACTGATTGTCTTCAGAACAAATAAAAACCCTTCTCCCAGAAGCAATTTTCAGCCAAGAAGATTATCAAAGGGGTTGTTGCCCAGTGCCTCAATGAACTCTATCCGTCAATGATGAGAATGCAAGCATTGCCTTATTATAAGGAGGCTACGCTGATCCAAGTGGAAGCAGCATTAGGACCATTTCTATTACTAAAATGATCTTCTCCACTTACTGAGCACTTTTCAAAAACAACCTTAATTTTTTCACATTAATCTGACTGGGGACAGTCACTGAACTAGGGCTGAATGGCATCTGGTTTATGAAAGGTTTGAGTTGACAGTATATGGTGATTGGTTTTTAAAAGGTTGTTGCCTTCATGTATTGTTATATATTAATATAATATTTGGGCAGGCAAGTGACCAAGCACTTGAAGTAGCAAATGGGAACCTTGAGGTTTGAGTTATTCAGGATGTTCACTCCAGTTGTGTATCAACTAGGACTTCAGTGGCCAACCTCTGGGCGAGTTCTGCAGCTGATACCACCGCCAGAACATATTGCTGGGCTGCCAGCAATGGCTAATGTCCAGGGTAGAACCGCATCTGTCTATAAGTTGCCCACAAGGAACACTGATGCTCAAAACCACTCATACCTAAAGAGATATAAATGCAAACAAAACCCAGAAATCATTTTTAACTATCCAGATGGACGTTGATTAAAACTCTTGATAACGCAAAGTGTGGGTAAGCTTGTGGGCAAACAGTGGACGTATACATCATTGATAGCAGTATAAATGGATCAGTCTTTTCAGTGGGTAATTTGTCAGTCTATTCAAATTTTTAAATGCTCATGCTTCCTCTTGGTAGTTGCACTGCTCAAAATCCACCATACAAATATACGTGCAGATGTATGCCAAGAAAGCAAAATGTACAAGGATGTTTCCTGCACAATAGCAACAAACTGGAAATCAATTAAATGTTTCTCAATAGGGGTATGGTTAAAAACATTAAGGGATAGTCATACAATGGAATTATGCAACCATTTAAAAGAATGCAGTCAATCTTGCATGTTGAAATTTAAAAAAAACACCAATAACAACTTTAAGATATATTAAATTAAAAAGCAATGTGCATATAAAATGTTGGCATCTATTTTTTCTGGAAGGACAGACAAAATATTAACAGTTATTTTCCTAACAATATACATATAATATAAAAAAAATTACAGAGTACCTAGGAAGGGGTAGATCATTTTCCCTCTTTCTTTATACTTTTTGATATTAAAAAATTTTTTTTAGAAAATGAGGTTGTATGTACATAAAAACTGAAGATGTCTGTGAGAGGTTGTATTTCCCAAAAATGGCCATGGCAACATTGCCAGTTGTACGTGCTCTTCTAGAACCTTGTTACTCCCCATCAGGAGGAGATTTATTCCCTTCCTCTGGAACTTGGGTATAATTCTGTGGCAGCCTCAACAATTAGAATGTGTGGGAGTGACGCTGTATGGTTTCTGGGGCCATGCACAAAATGGCCACACAACTTTTCTCTGGGTTGTGCTCTCCTGGGATGTCTGCCCTTGGAAACTGGCCACCATGCTGTGAGGAATCCCAACCTAACCCACGGTTCAATGGTTTCGAGTACATTCAGAGTTGTGCAAATATCACCACTCTCTAATTCCACAACATTTCTGTCATCCCCAAAAGAAACCCTAGACCACTCACTCCCTTCCTTCTCTTTGCCCTGGCAACCACTAATCTTTTTTGTTTTTGTTTTTTTTTGGCTCCATGCATTTGTCTATTCTAGACATTTCATGTAAATGGAACCATACAATATGTAGCCTCTTGTGTCTGGCTTCTTTCACTTAGCATATTGTTTTCAAGGTTCATCCATGCTGTACCATGTATCAGTACTTCATTCCTTCCTATGGCTGAATAATTTTCCATTGTATAGCTATACCACATTTGTTTATCCATCCATCAGTTGATGGACATTTGGGTTGTTTCCACTTTTTGATGAATTAGGAATAACACTGCTGTGAACATTCATGCGCAATGGACGTACGTTTTCAGACTTCTTAAAGTTCAAGTACTTTCAAATCACCTATTAACATTAAATGATACTGAATAATAAAAATGATACATAATTAAGATAGTTCTTATTCATTACAGCGGGTTCCCTAGGAGCAGCAAACCTGTTTCCTCATGGTAATTCAGATGTAATACAGAACACTTGGTAGACCTAAAGCAATCAAATGGTACCATTTCAAACCCAGGTTTCCCACTAATTTACATAAACCTTTCACTAAATCGGTCTGAATTAATGAGACACCCTTTTACTGTCTCTATCTAAAAATAACTAGGGCTATTATACGGTTTTCAAAATTCCTCTTTATGCTCCAAACGAAAACCTATCATTTTAATTTGACATACAGGGAGGGTCTTCAGTCTTTTCAGGAATTTGGGGTTTGACTTAGAGTTCTTGTGAACAAAGAACCTTGTGCTGTGCTGTGACTTAACCTGCTTCAGTTTAGCTAATAAAAGTTCAATAAAAATAGGCTGCATTAAAAAAAAAATCTGGAGTATATAAAAACTTATTTATGTGGGGAATGGGCTCACATTTAGAGCATCCACCAGGAGACTATCCAGCAAATAAAAACTCTACTGCCAGGTTCCTTGTCTACAGGCCTCATTTCCCTTCAAGATGGCCCCACTTTTCTCCCAGGACCTGCTGCTGGCTTCTCTAGCAAGCCTCATCATGGTCGTTGAGTTTGGCCATCTGCTTCTCATAAATTTAGTAAGGAAATAGCGAGATGCTTCTTTGGGGCAATTGCTGTAGAGGCCACTTGTAGAGAAGAAACCACACTAATAAGAAAGTGTGGATGTTTTCTCCAATGGAAAATTACAGGTTTGCTTGGTTTCAATCCTTGGCACTAAGTCTCGGGTTCCTCATCACTGAATAGGCTTTTTTCCACTTGGTTTTCTCTCAGCCAGTGTCTTGGCACACTATCAGAGGGCAACATAATTAGAAAGAAGTGTCTTATAGGGATGAGAAGCACTGGTCGCTTACCAGATGGGGATAATCATGGATCTTCAAAGAAATCCTTAACCAGACAGTAGCACTACTTGTCTTCTTGCTTACGTAAACTCTATGCACTGTTCACACCTCCTGAAATATGTGCACACTGAGAAATGGAAGGCATGCTCAATTTCCCTCTTCAGAGGAGCCCTTTGGTGGCTCTTGGGTACACGAGCAATGACCCAACTGTAGTTAGCCCCAGAAAATTTTCCCAGAGCTTCCCTCATCTTCTCATAGTTCTTATGTTGCAGTGTGATACAAGGTCCATCTTATTCTTAGTTCACTCATGATTCCAGGTTATATAAGTGTGGGGATGGGAGTGAGAAACAGCTTTATTATTCTTGTGACTCTTACAAATTATAAACATATCAAAGTATAAATAGTTAAAAAGCATCGGACATCTTGCCTTTCTGAAGCAACAAGTGTTATCACTCTGGTGAGCATTTCTAGTGATTTTTGTTTGATGTGTATAGTTATTCATATAGCATGTCTCAAATATATTTGTGAGCATAGTGTTAATTGCTATTCATCCAGAAGCTGACCTTAAACAAGGATCAGAAAGGTAGTAATTCATTTGGGAGGTGCAGCATATAGTAATGGGAAGTGGAGACGTAAGAGAGGGCAGGGCAGCCAATGCAGGGTGGCTATTGTTAGCTGCTAGTGTGTGTGGATGGAGCTTAATCCCACGGAGAAACTCTGGGAAATAGTGTAGAACATGTGATAGGTCATTTGAAGGGCAAGGGACCTGAAGCACTTCTACCCCAGGTCCCACTGGCAGAGGCTGCTCCCAGGAAGTGGTCATTCTGAGCACTTCCAGCCTGAATGGCCTTCTAAGACATCGGACAAAGCCCCCAGGAAAGACAGGACGATATTAGCAGGTGGAGGGCAGCCAGACACACATAAAAATGGTATTACTTGAAAGATGTGCCAGGCACTGTTATAGGTACTGGGGACACAGGCAGAAACAAAACAGAGTCCTGCCCTCATGGAACATTCCTTCTGTTGGGGAAACAGATAATAAACAGGGCAAGCAAGAAACACGGAGTGTGTTACAGAGTGACCAGTACTGAGGAGTTCTGGGGAGGAAGAAGAGGCTGGTTTCAATTAGCAAAAGAGATCAGGGCAAGTGTCACTGAGAAGCTGACACTCAAGTAAAGACCCTGAGGTGGGAGGGGGAAGGTCATCATGTGGTTATCTGCTGAGGAACAGTCCAGGCAGAGGAAACAGCAACCACAGGCCCTCAAGTTTGAACAGGATCACTGTGGCTGCTGTGCTGAGAATGAACAGAGGCAAAGGCATGAGCAGCGAGCAGTGAGGGGACAGCTGCAGTACTCCAGGTAGTGGCAGTGGAGTGCGAAGCGTTGAGTTTAGAAATGATTCTGAAGGTAGAGCCAAGGTAATCTGTGGGCATACTGGATGCGGAATGTGACAGAAAGAAAGAAGTCATCGCGTTTGACCTGAGCAACTGGAAAAATGGAGCTGCCTTTTCCTGAATCAGGGAAAACTTCAGGAGGAGCAAGTTTGGGGCCGGGGTAATTGGGGGCCTGGACTTTGACACATAAGTTTGTGATGTCTGTTAGACACCTAAGTGGAGATGTCAGCAGGAAGTTAAATGTAGGGGTTTGGTGTTCAGTAGATGTCCAAACTGGATATAAACAGGGGAGTTTGTCAGCATATAGATGGTCAGAGCCACGCGAGTGGCTGAGATCTCCAAGGAAGGAAGCTAGATAGAAATGAGGTCTGGGAAGACCCCTCAGGGAAATGGAGGACAGAGCAAAGGAGACTGAGAAAGAGCACCCAGAGGGGGGTGTCCTGAAAGCCAAGGGCAGAAAGTATTTTTAGAAGGGGTGTGGTGATCAACTGTATGTAAGTGCATACATGTGCTACATTTATACAGATGTGTGTACAGAAACACACTCTCTACAGATGTATACATACACACAGGTAGTTTTAGATCAATAGTAACATACTACACAAACAGATCTGCAACTTGATTTTCTTCCCACTAAATCTATTGGGAATATTCCTCCATGGCAATAGTATCTGTCTGCTCCATCATTTTAACAGCTGCATAGTATTTCACTGTGTACATGTACCATCATTAATTTTTCCCTGTATTTTTCCCAATTATAGAATTCCAAATGACATAGCAGTAGGAATCGTGTGCATTCATCCTTTCACACCTGTGTGTGATCATCTCCCTGGGATAAACCCTAGAAGCTGTGGTTGCTGTGTGCATAAAGGTATGCTCTTTGAATGGTCTGATTCGTCTCTTTCCTGCGTAGCTCCAATAATCCGAGATGCATTCAACATCTGACCCGTATTCAACATCACTGACCTTAAGTGATGTTGAAGGTCACTGGGATGTCATTCCAGGTAGACCCTATTCTACAGGAACTTTTCAGAACACAGGACACAGGGCAGCTATCTGGGTAATCGCTGTTAGAAATAGGGCAGAGATTTGGGTCAAGTCAGAAAAAGTCCATGACAGGAAGCACTCTGTTGGTACTAGCCCTCAGCCTGACATACGGAAGTGCAGCCAACTTCTGAGTATAAACCCATTCCATTTCCACGTAGAGCAGAACAACTCTCCAGACCGACAGGCTCTTCAGCCGAGCCACTAAGAGCTTATTATGTCAAGAGCAAATGCAGCAGATGAAGGCAGATGTGCCTTTTGTGAAATGACTGTAATTAACTCTAAATCTTTCTCCATGCTTTATTTTTGCTAGCTGGATTTGTCATCTTGCTGTTAGAACAAGCTTACTACATGACTCAGATTTTTTCCCTTTACCTCGTCATTCCGAGAAGTTTGCCTCCGTCACCTGTCTGGGCACATACAGAGTCTTTGTTTGGATGGTGTCAGGAGGTCTTGCACATTCAATGGTAACCTTGAAAGTAATATCTACCACCACCAGACAATTGGCTGAAAGCCTCTGGGAACTTCAGGGGATCAAAGGACAATGTATTTAGTCACGCATGTCCTCAAGTGCAGGGAAATGTACTGAGACATCTTTCAATTCAGAAGGAAAATAAGGAAATTGATAAACACAAAGCCGTGCCTTGGATCCATTTATTCCCATCTCTGGGTAGGTCTGTAAACAGCATTTCACCTAGGACTCATGACCCACCACTGGTGCTTGACCCTTAGAAATCATAGGTCAGCAACAGTCATCTAGGAAGAGCTGGTCCCCTATTCTGGGCTCTTAACCATCAAGACAGGCCCACAAGACTGTTCCTGATAGCCTAAAGTTTTAAAAAGTGTTAGAGCTGTGCGATCTGGCTGTATGCTCTTCAGTTCTTGCAGTCCATGGGCTGTACCATGCGATGTGCCTCGATAAAGCCTCTTCCACACACCCACACACACCGCTTCAGCCACTAACAGTGTCTCCTCTCCTTCTGCTACAGGAACGATGCCCAGTCCAGTGAGGAGATCAACGGGGAGGGTTTCCTTGTATGTCGTGGCTAAGATAAAAGTCATCTTATCCCAAGGATACAGCAGGTAGAAGGAAGCCTACAGAATTCATGCCCAATTCTATTCCTCAAATGACCACATTTCATAGTTGATTATGAGCTAATTGCCTCCAGACCCATAAGCGTCTGCATGATGTTTCAAATCAGAGCCTGGGAGTGAACCCCACTTGGTCTTTCTCCTTGGCCCAGCCTGCCCGTGGCCTGTCCTCAGAACGCCACGTAGTAGTGCTCCATCGTGCTGACGATGTCACTCTGGTCCTCCAGGAGCTCCAGTACCTGCTGCAGCACAGGCTCACTCAGGCCCTGGCTCAGGTGCAGGCGAGCACAGGCCAAGATGTGCCGGAAGTGGCAGCCCTTCTCCGCGTCTGCAAGAAAAAGGCAGTTGTCTAAGCTTAGACACACCTGTCAGGCCCTCCTCTCTCTCCTCTGTCCTTTCCTTCTAAAGGGAAGCTCTTCTCCGTATCTGCTGAATCAGAACCTGCATCTTAGTAAGATCTCCAGATGCTTCTCGTGCGCACTGAAGCTGGAGATGCACTGGTGTAGATTATCAGCAAAAACAAAACAAGAAAACCCATTCTCAGGCCTGTTATTTCACCACAGTGACATGGACCCACTGTTCAGGGACTCACTTCAATCTTCAAGGACCCCTAGTCAATAATTTAATATCAATAAGCTAATATATTTTTAGTAATTGATCATCTTTTTCCGCAAATGCAATTACATGTAGAAGTGGGTGCATTCATGTTGAATTCCTAGCTTTCCCAGTGGAAGATCACTTGAGGTGGACAGTGGAGCCAGTTTACCTCCATATTCTTTCCCATAAGGCCTGACTGACGCGACTGCCACGGTGAAGAAGGGAGTTCTACCTGTGGCCTGTTCTCATTCCTCTCTGCTTCCAGGAAGTCTTGTCTGTGACGGATGTGTTCTAAAAACTTCTAACCCTCTACCCAAAAGTAAGACCATTTGGTATACAGCGATGAAAGCTCAGGGTTAGTAACCTCTTTCCTACTTGAAATCAATGATTTAGAGTAGTGGCGTGCACACTGAAGTTGTGACAAATAGAGGATCACGAAATCAATTCAGTGGGTTGTGATCAACATTCTTTTTCTTACCAAATAGATTAAGACAGACTAAAATAGAAAATCACAGAAGGCACTGCATTGTAGGTAGGATAAGTCTTATTTTGTGAAACTGTATTTCTACGTATGTGATTTATAGCTATATCTGTATCTATCTATCTAATGTGTTATAATTATATAATTTATTGGATCATGATGTAAAATACATTTGTAACTTTGAGTCAAAGTCAAACTGCACCACTGAAAACAAATCTTTCCTAGTTATCACTTTAAAGCCTCACGGCAGGGCCAGGCTTGGCTTCTCATGGTCCACAGTCACTGAACGTTGTTTTCAGATGATAAAATGTTTTAGGCTCCAGGAAGGTGCTCAAAGCGGTACAGTGGTGTTGGGCAAAGCATGGCTTGGCGGTCAGTACACCTTTGGGGTTTTGGGCAAGTCATAGTATTTTCAAGCTTCAGTTTTCTCACCTATGGAGAGGGAGGCTGGGGAGGAAGGGGGCCACCTGTGAGGTCCTTTCCAGCTCTAAGGGTCAGAGACTATCACAGGCAGCCAGTCTTGGGCTAACAAAGACTTGCTAAATTCTGACCTCTAGTGGTTCTGTCAACTCATTGTTCCTCCCAGTTGGGATTACTGTTGAAAAACGCCACCTCCACTGTCTTCACATTTCCAGTCTGTTTCTTCAATATTCATTCAGTAAAGATTTCCTGAACACCTACTATGTGTATAGCACTGAATAAGGAGGAACAGATAGAGAGTACAGATGGAGAGCTGACTCTGGAGTCCAACGGACCTGAATTCAATTCTGGACTCTATGACTAGGGCAAAGTGGTTCATATCTCAGTCAGTTTTCTCATCTGTAAAATGGGAACAAAATCACTTAATTCACCAGTGGTTGTGTGGATGAATGGAGACCCATGGTAGGTGCTTCTTATATGGGGAATTACTATAATTCTATCATCATAGACATAACCTAAGAAGAAGTACATAACCTAGTTCCTATGCTAAAGAAGCTTCAACTTGTCCTGAGAAGAACAGTTGATGACAGAGGGTGGAGAAGAACTCCAACCAAACTGGGCCCGCACACAGCAGAGGGAGCACCAGGGAATTTCAGCACTGCTTGTCTTTTAATCTTCGTTCTTGTAAGGCTGGGATGCTCATGCTCAGGGCTCAAGATGACTTACAGGCATATGTGGGGCCCTTAGCAGCGATGTTGACAAAGGCCTTAAACTATTTCTTCAGAAAGGCCATTTGGCTATCAGAGACATCTGTTCACAAAGTAGCCTTCCAGTTACACGGAGAGAAGGGTTGGTATCAGTTCTTTAAATATTTGGTAGAATTCACCAGTGAAGTCATCAGGTCCAGGGCTTTCCTCTGTTGGGAGATTTTTAACTACCAGTTGAATCTCTTTACACATAGTAGGTGCTGTACACATAGTAGGTGTTCAGAAAATCTTTACTGAATGAACATTGAAGAAACAGACTGGAAATGTGGAGACAGTGGAGGTGGCGTTTTTTCAATAGTAATCCCAACTGGGAGGAATAATGAGTTGACAGAACCACTAGAGGTCAGAACTTAGCAAGTCTTTATTAGCCCAAGACTGGTTGCCTGTGATAGTCTCTGACCCTTTGTATTTCTTTGTGACTTAGTGTTGGTAGGTTTTGTGTTTCTAGGAATTTGTCCATTTCATCTGGTTATCCAATTTGTTGGCATGCAGTTGTTCACAGTATTCTCTTACAGTCTTTTTTTATTTCTATAGAAATAGTACTAATGTCCTCATTTTCATTTCTGATTTTAGCAATTTGAGTCTTCTTTTTCTTTTAGCCCATCTAGCCGAAGGCTTGTGATTAGCATTCTTTTTCTTACCAAACAGATTAAAATAGAAAATTACAGAATGTACTTGCATTATAGGTAGGATATAAGTCAATTTTGTTGATTTTTTTCAAAGAACAAATTTTTGGTTTCATTGATTTTTCTCTCTCTCTTTTTTTTTTTTCTATTCTCTGTTTCATTTATCTTTGCTCTAATTTTATTATTTCCTTCTTTCTGCTAGTTTTGGATTTAGTTTGTTCTTCTTTCTCTAGTTTCTTAAATTGTAAAGTAAGTTTGTTGATTTGAGATCTTCCTTGTTTTTCAATATGTTTATAGCTATAAAGTTCACCTAAGCACCACTTTTGCTGTGTCCCATAAGTTTTGGTATGTTACGTTTTTGTTTTCAATCATTTCTAAGTATTCTCTAATTTCCCTTGTGATTTTTTCTTTGATCTATTACTTGTGTAAGAATGTGTTGTTTATCAATTCAACAAAAGGACATAAACCCTAGTAAACATCTATGCACCCAACACAGGAGCACCTAAGTATGTAATACAAATACCTAATGATGTAAAGGGAGAAATCGACAGTAACACAATCATAGTAGAGGATGTATGTGCTCCATTGACACCAATGAACAGATCTTCCAGACAGAAAACCAACAAGGAAACAGCAGCCTTAAATAACACACTAGACCAGATGGACTTAATTGATATTTTTAGAGCATTTCACCCCAGAGCAGCAGACTATAGATCCTTTTCAAGAGCACATGGAACGTTTTCCAAGATAGACCACATGTTAGGCCACAAAACAAGTCTCAATAAATTTAAGAAGATTAAAATTATATCAAGTGTCTTCTCTAATCACAATGGTATGAAACTAGAAATAAATTACAAGAAAAAAATTGAAAAACACATAAACACTTGGAGGTTAAATAACATGCTACTAACTAAGGAATGGGCCAACAATGAGCTCAAGGAAGAAATCAAAAGATACCTTGAGACAAATGAAAATGAAAACACAATGACACAAAAAATATGGGACACAGTAAAAGCAGTTCTAAGAGGGAAATTCATAGCAATGCAGGCCTACCTAAAGGAACAAGAAAAATCTCAAATAAACAGTCCAACTTTACACTTAAGGAAAAAGAACAGCAAACAAAGTCCAAAGCGAGTACAAGGAAGGAAATAATAAACATCAAAGCAGAAATAATTGAAATACAGGCTAAAAAAACAATACAAAAGATCAATGAAACCAAGAGCTGGTTTTTTTGTTTTAAAGATAAACAATGTTGACAAACCCTTAACAAGACTCATCAAGAAAAAAAGAGAGAGACCTCAAATAAATAAAATCTGAAATGAAAGAGAAGAGACAAGGGCCCCCACAGAAATACAAAAAATTTTAAGAAAATACTATGTGCAATTATATGCCAACAGATTGGACAATCTGGAAGAAATGGATACATTCCTAGAGCATACAATCTTCCAAGGCTGAATCAGGAAGAAACAGAAAATCTGAACAGACTAATTACAGTTAACAAAATCCAGTTATCTGCAAGCTCCCAACAAACAAAAGTCCTAGACCAGATGGCTTCACAGGTGAATTTTACCAAACATTCAAAAAAGAATGAACACCTATTCTTCTCAAACTATTTTTAAAAATTCAAGAGAAGGGAAGGCTCCCAAGCTCATTTTATGAGGTCACCATTACCCTGATTCCAAAACCAGACAAAGACATTACAAAAAAAGAAAACTATAAGTCGATATCCCTGATGAACATAGATTTAAAAATTCTCAACAAAATCTTAGCAAACTGAATTCAGCAATACATTAAAATGATCAAGAGGGATTCATTGTTAGTATGCAAGGTTGGTTCAATATCCACAAATCAATTAATGTGATACACCACATAAACAAAATGAAAAATAGAAATCCTATGGTGATACCAGCAGATGTAGAAAAAGCATATGACAGAATCCAGTTATGATAAACACTCTCAGCAAAGTGGGAATAGAGAGAACATATCTCAAAATAATAAAGGCCATATATGACAAACCCACAGCTAATATCACACGCAATGGGGAAAAGCTAAAAGCATTCTCTTTAAGATCAGGAACAAGGCAAGGATGCCCACTTCTACCACTTTTATTCAACATAGCTCTGAAAGTCCTAGGCACAGCAATCAGACAAGAAAAAGAAATAAAAAGCATCCAAATGGGAAAGGAAGAATTAAAACTGTCATTATTTGCAAATGACATACTATATAGAGAGAACCCCAAAGATTTCACAAAAAAACTATCAGAACTGATAAATAAATTTAGTAAAGTAGTAGGATACAAAATTAACATTCAGAAATTCATTGCATTTTCATATACCAATAACAAACTACCAGAAAGAGAAATTAAGAAAACAACCCCATTTACAATTGCATAAAAATAAAAAACACAAAAAACCTAGGAATAAATTTAATCAAGGAAATAAAAGACCTGTATTCAGAAAATTTTAAGACATTGAAGAGACAAATTAAAGAAGATACAAATAAATGGAAGCACATACCATGGTCATGGATAGGAAGAATTAATATAGTTAAAATGTCCATACTACCTAAAGCAATCTATAGATTCAAGGCAATCCTTATCAAAATACCAATGTCATTTTTCACAGAACTAGAATAAATAATCCTAAATTTTATATGGAACCATAAAACAAGACCCTGAATAGCCAAGCAATCTTGAGAAAGAAGAACAAAGCTAGAGGTATCACACTACCTGATATCAAACTATACTACAAGGCCATAGTAATCAAAACAGCATGGTACTAGCACAAAAACAGACACATAGATCAATGGAACAGAATAGAGAGCCCAGAAATAAATCCGTACCTATATGGTCTACGATAAAGGAAACAAAAATATACATTGGGATACAGGCAGTCTACTTAATAAATGGTGCTGGGAAAACTGGACAAATACATGCAAAAAAATTAAACTGGACCACCTTCTTACTCCACATAAAAGAATAAACTCAGAATGGATTAAAGACTTCAATGTTAGATCCAAAACCATAAAACTGGAAGAAAGTATAGGCAGTAAATTCTCAGACATTATCCTTAGTAATATTTTTACTGATATATCTCCTCGGGCAAGGGAAACAAGAGAAAAAACAAACAAATGGGATTACACCAAACTAAAAGTTTTTGCATAGCAAAGGAAACCATCAACAAGACAAAAAGACATCCTACTGAATGGGAGAAGATGTTTGCCAATGACACATCTGATCAGGGGTTAATATCCAACATTTATAAAAGAACTCATACAACTCAACACCAAAAAAACCAAACAATCCAATTAACAAATGGGCAGAGGACCTGAATAGACATTTCTCCAGAGGACATACAGATGGCCAATAGACATATGAAAAGATACTCAATGCCACTAATCAGAGAAATGCAAATAAAAACCTCACACCTGTCAGAAAGGCCATCATCAATAAATCAAAAAACAAAAAGTGTTGGTAAGGATGTGGAGAAAAGGAAACCCTTGTGCATTGTTGGTGGGACTGCAAGTTGGTGCAGCCACTATGGAAAACAGTTTGGAGGTTCTTCAAAAAATTAAAAATAGAACTACCTTATGACCCAGCAATTCCACTCCAGGGTATTTATCCACAGAAATCCAAAACACTAATTTGGAAAGATATATATACTCCTCTGCCCACTGCAGCACTATTTATAATAGCCAAGATATGGAAACAACTGAAATGCCCATCAATAGACAATTGGATAAGAATGAAAGCTTATCATTTGCGACAACATGACTGGACCTAGAGGATATTATACTAAGTGTAGTAAGTCAGACTAAGAAAAACAAATACCATATGATCTCACTTATATGTGGAATCTAAAGAACAGGTAAAACAGAAATAGACTCATAGATACAGAGAACAAACTGATGGTTGCTAGATGGGAGGGCGGTGGGGATGGGTAAGACAGATAAAGGGATTAGGAAATACAAATTGGTAGTCACAAAATAGTCTTGGGGATGTGAAATACGGTATGGGGAATATAGTCAATAATGTTGTAAAAACTATTATGGTGTCAGATGGTACTAGAGTTATCAGGGGGAATCACTTTTTAAATTACATAAATGCCTAATCACTGTGCTATACACCTGAAAATAATATAATATTGAATGTCAACTATAATTTTAAAACGACAATCATGGGGATATATAGTATATCATAGGGAATATAGTCAATAATATTGTAATAACTATGTACAGTGTCAGATGGGTAATGGAATTATTGGGGTTATCACTTTGTGAGGTATATAAATGTCTAATCGCTATGTTGTTTTGTACACCTGAAACTAAAAAGAAAAAAAAATGTGTTAATTTCCACAAATTTGTGAATTTTCCAATGTTACTTCTGTTATTGACTTCTAACTTCATCCCACTGTGGCCAGAGAAAGTACTTTGTATGGTATCTACCTCTACAAATCTATTGAGACTTAATTAGTGGCCTAACATATAGCCTATCCTGGAAAATGTCCCATGTATACTTGAGAAGAATGTATATTTTGTTGCTATTGGGTAGTGTTTTGTTTATGTTTGTTAGATCTAGCTGATTTACTGTGTTAATTTCTCAATTTCCTTCCTTATCTGCTGTCTGATTATTCTATCCATTATAGAGAGCGGGGTACTGAAATCTCCAACTATTATTGTAGAACTATTTCACCCTTCAATCCTGCCAGTTTTTTTCTTCATATATTTTGATGGTCTATCATTAGGTATATAAATGTTTATAATTGCTATATCTTCTTGGTGTAGTGAACCTTTTATTAATGCACAATGTTCTCGTCTCCTGTGACATTTTTTAATTTAAAGTCTATTTTGTCTGATATTAGCATAGGCACCCCTGCTCCCTTTTGGTACTATTTGCATAGGATATCTTTTCCATTCTTTTACTTTCAATCGATTTGTGTCTTTAGATCTAAAGTGAGTCTCTTATAGACTGCATATAGTTGGATCATGTTTTTTTATTCCTTCTGCCATTTTCTGTCTTTTGATTGGGGAGTTTAATCTGTTTATATTTAAAGTAATTACTGGGGCAGCTGGATGGCTCAGTTGGTTAGAGCGCGAGCTCTTAACAATAGGGTTACCGGTTCGATTCCCACATGGGCCAGTTAGCTGCGCCCTCCACAACTAGATTGAAGACAACGAGCTGCTGCTGAGCTGCTGGTGGATGTCTCAGTTGGTTAGAGCGCGAGCTCTCAACAACAAGGTTGCCGGTTCAGTTGCTGCATGGGATGGTGGGCTGCACCCCCTGAAACTAAGATTGAAAACCGCGACTGCACTTGGAGCTGAGCTGCGTCCTCCACAACTAGATTGAAGGACAACGACTTAGAGCTGATGGGCCCTGGAGAAACACACTGTTCCCCAATATTCCCCAATAAAAAATTTAAAGTAATTACTGCTAAGGGGAAACTTACTTCTGTTATTTTGCTATTTGTCTTCTATATGTCTTACAGCTTTTTCTCCTTCATCTCCTGCACGACTGTCTTCTTTTGTATTTAGTTAATGTTTTGTAGTGAAATATTTAAATTCCTTTCTCATTTCCTTTTGTATATATTTTCTAGCTATTTTCTTTTTGGTTACCATGGGGATTACAATTAACATCCTAAAGTTATAACACTCAAATTTGAATTTATTCCAGCTTAACTTCGATTAACATACATAACTTCGATTAACATACAAAAACTCTGTTCCTTTACAGCAGTTCTATACCATCCCCTTTCAGTTGATGATGTCACAAATTACATCTTTATATATTGGGTGCCCAAGAACATAAACTAATAATTCTTTTAAATATATTAATCTCTTAAATCATATAGAAAACAAAAAATGGAGTTACAAACTATTGTTACAATAATACTAGCTTTTATAATTGCCCAAGTATTTACCTTTATTGAGACCTTTATTTCCTCATATGGCTTTGAGTTACTGTCCGGTGTCTTTTCATTTCACCCTGCCAGAATTCCTTGAGTATTTCTTGCAGGGAAGATCTAGTGGTAACAAACTCCTTCAGATTTTGTTTATTGTGAAATATCCTGATTTCTCCCTCACTTTTTTTTTGTTTTAAAGGAGGGCGCAGCTCACAGTGGCCCATGTGGGGATCGAACTGGCAACCTTGGTGTTATCAGCACCACACTCTAACTAACTGAGCTAACTGGCTACCCTCTCCCTCACTTTTGAAGGACAGCTTTGCTGGCTATAGGTTCTTGGCTTACAGTTTTTTTCTTTAGCACTTTGACTGTATCAGCCCACTGCCTCTGGCCTCCAAAGTTTCTGATGAGAAACCTGCTGCTAATCTTATTGATGATCCCTTTTGTACATGACAAGTTGTTTCTCTCTTGCTGCTTGCTGCTTTCATGATTCTCACTTTGTCTTTCAAAAGTTTGATTATATATAATGTGTCATGGTGTGGTCTTTTTGAGTTCATCTTACTTGAAGTTCATTGACCTTCTTGGATATTTATATTTATGTCTTTCATCAAATTAGGGAAGTTTTCAGCCATTATTTCCTCAAATATTCTCTCTGCCCCTTTCTCTCTTCACCTTCGGGGACTCCCACAATGCCTATGTTGGTCCACTTGATGGTGTCCCATTGGTCCTTTAGGCTCTGTTTATTTTTCTTCAACTGCAAGTTTCTTCTTTCTTCTGCCTGTCCAAATCTGCCTTTGAATCACTTCTACTAAATTCTTCATTTCAGTTATTGTACTTTTCGGCTCCAGAATTTTAATTTTTGGTTTCTTTTTAAGTTTTCTATCTCTTTATTTGATATTTTCATGCTTTTCATCCATCGTTTTCTTAACTTTCTCTATATCTTCCTTTAGTTGAACATTTTTAAGACAGTTGTTTTAAAGTCTTTGTCTAGTATATCTGCTATTAGGTCTTTTTCAGGGACAGTTTCTGTTGATTTTTTTTTTTTTTCCTGTTGAATGGGCTATACTTTCTGGTTTCTTTGTATGTCTTGTGATTTATAGTTGAAAACTGGATATTTGAATCTAATAATGTGGTAATTCTGGAGATCAGATTCTCCCCCTTCCCTAGGGTTTGCTGTATTGTTATAGGTTTTTGTTTGTTTGTTTGTTTGTTTAAATTGTTGTAGGCTATCTCTGTGCCAAGGATGTAAACTTAAGGTCTTCTCAGGTCTTTTTCTGAGCCTGCACCTTTCTCTGGGCATGTGTCATCACTTTCTCATTTCTCCCCTAAATGCAGTTGCTTTTGAATGTACTAGTCTTTCTTTTCTGGCTCCCAAAAAGGGGGGAAAACAATAATAAAGGGGGTATAAGAAGGACATCAGTACTTTAAAATCCCTTTGAAGTGACTACACTGTTGGGGAAGCGACTTGCAACACAGGGCGAGATGTAACAAAAATGGTTACCCCCCCCTCTTTGTCTGCAACTCTGTAATCAGAAGTAGCAATCAGAAATATGAGCACAGATTCCTGATATTTGGAGGACAAGGTTAATTTTGCCCACTCTAGCTCCTGTAAGTTCTGTGCAAGCTGCTCCAGAAACAAGTGTACAGCTGCCCACCACATGGCTGGGGACAGGGATGGGTAGCTGTTACTAAGAGCTGCAAATTGGCTGAAATTAACCCCAATTTACTGTCCAAGCTTTCCCCTGGAAGTTGGAAACCTTCAATAGACTTCATAGTTCCAAGATAGTTACATCAGACAGATGAGATGGCTGCCTAAGTGGAAAGACAGATTCCTGGTGCTTCCTAATCTGCCATTTTCCTAACAGTTTTATAAAACACCAATTTATGTAATCCTTATAACAACTTATCATGTAGGTAATATTATTATCCCCATTTTACATATAAAGAAACTGAGGCACAGACTTACTCAAGGTCACACAGCTGCAAAGTGGCAGAGGTGGGATTCAAACCCAGGCAAGGTGGCTCCAGGGCCCAGCTCTTTACAACCATGCCACACTGCCCATCTTTAGATAAGCGTGCTATCAGTGCTTTATGGACCTAAACAGGCCTCATATTTACAGTCCTTTTATTACTGTAGGTTTAACCTTTGCTGAAATACTTATAGATGACTAAAGATTTTAAGTTCTCCCATCAATCATCTTGACAAGGAAAAACTCCAATGCTATATTTTGTGTGCAAGGTTACAAACAAACTAAAGGTCCAATAGGAATGGTTAAATAAGTGGTTGAATATCTATTTATATATATAATGCAATACTGTGACACTATTAAAAAGTCTGAGGCACTTTTACATGTACTTTTTATAAAGGATAAATAATACAAATATGTTTGTAAGTACATATAACATCTCTTAAAGGATATGCAGGAAACCAGTAACAACCACTGCCTTTGGAAAGGGGAACACAGAGCTTGGGGTTCAGTACTGGCAGGGAGTCTGACTTTTTGGCACGTATTTCTACACTGTTTGACATTTTATCACGTGCATATATTGTTATTCAAAATATTTTTATGTCATATCATAGCTATTTCTTGTGAAAAGGAGTTGTTGCAGTAGACTCCCAGACAGCCCCTAGAAGGTATTTTTATTGGCATTCTCAGTTATTTAAGCTCCAGGATCCAGCTTCTGGGCGTTTACTAGTTCCAGGGAATTGGTTTCTGGCTTTTAGAGGCTCCCCTTTATAGACTGAGTAACAGAGACTATCTGCCTTGACACACACACTCACCAAGCAGGAGCTGGCCTAGAAGTGGATTAGAAGCTGGATTAGAAGTGGATATAAAACTGCCATTTTACAGGCCCTCAGGTCGCCGAGGCTATTTGGTTCTCCTAAGAAATGAAGTGTAAATTCTTTTTATTTGCTTCACTAGGGCCTCGGATTATTTCAATCCATGCTATTCATAATGCAGATCAAAATAAGCACCTGGCCAGGTGGTGTGGCCTAAGATGAGTGCAGGAATGTTACACGGGGAGCAATCTCTCACCCCTTTTTGGTTGAGAAATCCCACATTTCACTGCTCTTAAAAGCTCCTTAAGTTGTGGACAGACAGGTTTTTCCTCCCAACTAAAGGATACTTGTTCTTATTGTTGTGAATGA
The DNA here is from genome assembly GCF_057876585.1 of Rhinolophus sinicus. Taxonomy (NCBI): domain Eukaryota; kingdom Metazoa; phylum Chordata; class Mammalia; order Chiroptera; family Rhinolophidae; genus Rhinolophus; species Rhinolophus sinicus. The sequence goes on along the minus strand of NC_142515.1, from coordinate 21,258,902 downwards.
AGTGAACAACAGCCAGACACCCTGCATTGAAATAATAGGTTGCTTTCAGTTTAAGATCTGGGCTCTGACCTCATCGGTTCTTAGTGGCTAAATATGGCTGCATACCAGAGACACCAGGGATGGAGACCTGGTCCAGCCTACCGGTGACTTAGCCTGGAATAGGTCCAGGCCCCGGGGATGTAGGGGCTGAAAGGACTGGAGGTGGGTTTCTCTGGAGAGAAAGAAAGCAGGATGAGGAGACTTGTGGTCATTAAGAAGCCTTTCCACTTGTCTTTTAATGACATTTATTGACATATACCAACATTTGTTATTAGCGTGTTTACAAACGGTAGACACTGAAAAGTCACTTTTAAGACTGATCAGCGTACACAGGATTTAAAGATAGGGCTAATGCTTTCTTTTCTTTCTAACTAGTATGAAAATGGTAATGTCAGACTATCTCCAGTTTGAGTTTGTAACCACTAGGGGCTGACCTAACTCCACTAAAACCAACTATTTTCTAAACCATTTCTTTTGCAAATTACCAGGTTCCAAGATAACTTAATTACACTGTTCATCAACTGTAATGTCTAGAACCATTCCTCCCGACATTGAAGGGCTTGATGTCAAAAGAGGAAAATTTCAGGTTTGGGTTCAAAGATAAGGGGCAAGAGCAGAATAAGAAGTGACACAAATCAGAGAGACCATGAGAACCAGGACATCGAGAAGTTCTAGCCCAGTGGCTTACCTCACGGGATCAGAATCACCCGAGGGCCTCACCTGTCATGCCCTTACCCCATGAATCAGAATTGCTAGGGGTGGGGCCTGAACACCACATGTCCAAAAAAGCTCCGAGGTTTAAGCTTACGTATAGTGATGGTTAGAACAACTGTGCGAGCCTAATGCTCACTTCAGAAAGGAGGAACCTGAGGCTTTGAGATGGCAGATGTGTTAGTCAGCCACATTTCCAAGTCACTCCTGGGGAAATCCCCCGTCTCCTGACTCTCTATCCAGTGCTCTCTGGGAGGGAACCTCCCCTTCCAATGCATCAGGACACATGCATTATACCACTTACGGTTTGGTTTCTGGCAGTCTTCTTGAATGATACGATGGATCTTTCTGTGCAGTTCTTTGTCTTCTCTGGTTACCTAAATAGGAAAAAGAGTTTGAGAGAGTGTTCTTAAGGTTGTGTCATCCAGACTCCCAATAGTTTCTACAGATTTCAGAATAGTTTCTGAAGATTTCATAACAATCATCATCTCTATGCCAACAATGTGGTGTTCAATACATGGCCTACTGAGCAGCTCTGTCCCTGAGCAGCTCGCTGCTTCGCAGCTGACGCAGAGGCACACTCCCTCGGGTGGTGGTTCACTGGGGCCATGATGTAAAGAGAAACTGGAATACTTCTAAGGGGCAACTTTCTTCTGAAATATTCATAATACATTCATAAAATTTCTCTTATTTGTCATATTTTTGAGGGAGGCACAAGTGATCCAAGTCTCTGATTTCAACCCCAGCATTCTTTCCTCTGTGCTCTGACACCAGCTTTGTGTTTCATTGGCTTTATTGTTTCTCTTAACCATAAGAAAAAGCAAAATAAATAAAACCGTAAGGAAAAGCTAGCAAGAATAAATCTAGCCCATCCACTGAAAAACTCTGTGTCTTCAAAGGTGAACCTAACCTGGATCCTTTCTCAACCAGCAACCAAATGAGTCTCCCTCTGCGTTCAATAGTAAATCTTATATTGAAAAAAAAGAAAGAAAGGAAGGAAGGAAGGAAGGAAAGAAAGAAAGAAAGAAAGAAAGAAAAGGAAATAGAGGAAGAAAGGAAGGGTAAAAAGTAGCATGCAAAGACACTTAGATCAGGAGTGCTTGTTTGATAGGACTTATAGAATGACCAGGTTTAAGAATGGAGATGCTGATAACGTCTGCCTTCTCACAAGGTTATTGTAAAGATTAAATAAGGAAACGTGGTGAGAGCTGCTGAAAGCTGGCAAGGGCTATACAAAAAGAAGTACCAACATTACTGTGATAACTCTTTCCCTGAGGCCAGGCTCTCAGGAAAACAGAAACCTACAAGGTCAGGCACTAAGGTGAAAGGGGAGTGAAGTCAGAGAAAGGGGGTGGTTCTGCTGAGGAAAAGACAGCTATTGTTGCTTGATCACCCCATTCCAGCTCACACTGACTCACAGGAGGAAGTGCCGCAAGCCTCTCATACCTCAGTCCTGCACTGCTGCCCACGGTCCTGCTGCGCCCCAGGAAGAGCTGCCTTCTACAGACCCAGGGGGCTGACCCCAGAGCCTCCCAGGCAGAATCTGACTGGAAGTGGGTGGGTGGGTGGAAGCGGGGGCGGGGTGAGCTTCTCCAACCTCACTAGAGGCAATCAACTACCACCAGGCCTCCCCATCCTGGGAAGGGGTAGATTGCACTCACCCTTATAGAGATTGGAATACCCTTTTGCAAAAGTATTCAAATCGTGTTAAAACATCTCTTGATTTTAAAAAATGCACTAAAATGGGGAATCATTGGAGTAAATCAATATCAAGAAAATGTCCGCTATTAAGGAAAACTTCCCCTCAGGAATCCTGCTTGTAAATAAGGAGACTTGTGGGATTCCTCAGGGTTTTGATCTGTCTCCAGGAGAGTCACTCATAGCTGCAGCCAGGTCTCTGCTACTGAAATCAACGGTCATGAGGAGGCCCAACGTCAGCCTGGCTCCTCCAGTATTCAAGGTAGGCAGTGAGAGGCGAACTTTTAACTCTGCAAGTATGAGACAAGCAAGCACTTGTACCCCGTTGAGAATGTCAACTGACACAGCTTTGGGGCAGTCAATCGTGCTGTTAACCAAAAGCTTAGAGGACATGCCCTTTGCTCCAGCAATTCCTCTTTTAAGAATTAAGCTTACAGATATGCTTACATTAGTTTACAAAATAGTTGTGCAAAAATAGCCAGAGCAACACTACTTGTGAGAGCAAAAGTTGGAAACACCATAAATGTCCATCAGAGAGAAAGGGTTAAAATATTTATGGCAAGTTCCCCTAACATGGAATACCACACAGATAGCAAAAAGAATGAGGTAGATTTATAAATACTCACGTGGAAAGATGTGGTAAGGTGCTATTTTGGTGTCAAAAAAAGTTGCTGAGCATTATTTAGAGCAGTGGGTCTCAACTGTCCCAGGGGACACTTGGCAATATCTGGAGACATTTTTGGTTGCCACAAGTGGGGTGCTACTACTGGCATCTAGTGGGTGAAGGACAGAGATGCTGCTAAACATCCTACAATGCAAATGACAGACCCCCACAATAAAGAATCATCCAGCCTAAATAGTGCTGAGGTTGAGAAATCCTAATTTAGAGAATGATCCCTTTTTTTTCTTTTTGGTAGAACAAAAAAAGCCAACAGAGCATATATTTATACGTGTGCATTTGTAAATGCACAGAAAAACGTCTTGAAGGATATACTGTTAAAAGTGGTACCTTGGAGAAGGAGAAGGCCTGACTTTGACTCCTCACTTTATTTACCTACTTAATGACTGATTTTGAAAAAGAGTAAATAGGTATTCTTAAGTAATAAATATATTTGTAATTGAAGCTAAGAAGGAAAATAATTAAGTGGTAAGTCTCTTACATAGAATAGTTGATCAAAACCATCTTTCTGGTAAACAAGTCCTTTGTCCTGCAGCAGTTTGATAGCATCCTTAAATATACTATGAATTTCCTTGGAGGTGATATCATGCTCAAAATCTGCCTGTGGGAAGAAGAAAAAAGGGGGGAAAATGAAGGAAAGAAATAAGTCCCATCTTACAGCACCTGAGAGCAACTCCCTAGACTAACTGGTTTATGAATTCGCCCTACAGGCTTTTTATGTGCTGAGTCAAAAAGATCCAGGTATGCGCCAGCCTAAGCAGGGTGGTATTTAAGAAGGATTGGGAGGTTTGCTCTGGCAGGATCATGCTTTATAACTGTTCCACACCTTCATTATGATTTCCCCCTCCTTTTTTTTTACCCCCCCCCCACTCCGGTTCAAGCCGTTGTTTCTCAGTCTAGTTGTGTAGGACACAGCTCCCTGGCCCACGCTGGTATTAATTCTTGCACTCCTCCCCAGGCCGAGGCAGTCGGTCACCAGTCCTCAGTCAGCCGCTCACAGCAGCTCTCGCTGGCTGCCGGCCACTCACAATGGCTACCGGCCACTCACGCTGGCCACTGGCCACTCAGGGCAGCAAATGGCAGCACAGGGTAGCCCACGGCAGCTCATGCTGACCTCCGGCTGCTGATGGCAGCCCAGCTCCAGGGAGAGCCATTGTTCACAATCTTAGCTGTAGAGGGCGCAGCTCACTGGCCCATGTGGGAATCAAACTGGCGACTCAGGCGTTAGGAGCACTACGCCCTAACTACCTGAGCCACTAGACCAGCCCTCATTATGACTTTTTGTTTAATTTGTTTAATTCAACGATATGAAATGGAAAACTCAAAGAAGACAATCTTTATTTTTTTATACAAAACTAAAACATGGTATACAGATTAGTGCATTTTTTTCATTAAAGTTGTAGCTATATACAACCTCTTCCTAAGGACTCCAAAGAATTTTACACAGTGAAATAAGTTGGGGATCCCAGCATGTAGAAGGTATTAGAGTCTCCTTATTTTAAATGAAGAGCAATGACGGCAAACCCCTGTGCAGAAAGAACTGTCAACGGCGGGGCCGTGGGCTGAAGGTGGACAGGGACCTAGAGTAAAGCAAGACCACCATGTGGAAGGAACCTCAGCTGCTGTCAGTTTGCTGTCTCCTCAATTTCAACATTCTTCCCTTCTGTAAGAGATGGGTCTGCCTACAATGGTCATGAAGTCATCTTATTTCTTATTCTCAAGGAAGCTAAGTTTTCAGCTATGTCCCACCATGGTTCACTAGACTGTGCTTCTTGAGTTGGGGACTTTGTATTTCATCTTGGCCACCTCCTCCCTGGCACACAGTGGGTGACCAGTAAAACGTTTACATAATGAATGGAAGTAGATACCCAAATACAGGGGAGATTTTCAGTTCATTCCTAAAACAAACTGGTGAACAATTATCCTTCAAAGTACAGATCCATTTTTAATGTGACAGAAATTTGTCAAGGTTATTAGAAAGATCAGAGCGCCAAAGAAACATGGTAAAGCTTCCAAAAAAGTGTTTGAAGGCAAAGTGAAAGGTATTTATGAAGGCTGTCTGGGGCAGCACCTAGACATGCTGAAAAAGAGTGGGCTTGAGATTTGTTGATGACATTTCCTTAAAGTAGCAGGGACAGGAAAGAAACCCTCAAATGGCCCCGAGGGTTGACAATTGCATCCCTAAAGAAACCTTCTCTTTCTAAAAGAGATGTCCCAAACTAGCACTGTTTTAATCTAATAGATCCCAGCGATGTTTCACAAAGGAGTTCTCCTGGGCTGAACAGGAGAGTCCGAGACTCTTAAGGGTCTAAATTTTTCCCGAACAGAACAAGCTGGAGAACCTGGTTATTAGAACATTAGGGCCTAAAAATTGACAAACATTCCAGGGCATGACAACACCCATTTTCTGAAGGGAGAATAAGGCTGAGAAATATTTGACGACACTCATGGGCAGAAAAGCTATCTGGGTGTGTTTGGAATAAACACCTCACCTAGCAATCCTCAGCCATACATCTTTTTATTCGCTGGGGGGTGGGCTTCAGGCAAAGCTCTTGTTAATTTCATATGTGAGTGCTCTTACTTAGGGGAAATACAACCAAATATAGCTCCCCCACAAAACTTTGTAACAACCTAATCTTCATAGATTTGTCTTCTTTAGTCAATTTAATATAAGGATCCTAAGGGTGGAGTTTATTACATCTCTTACCAAGATAGAACTAAATAGGAAACTAACTAGAAATATCGGTACATGACTACTCCGGTCATTAAAAATGACGTTTGGTTATCCCCAGACCATATATAAAGCCCGATCCCTCCTCCCAGATTTCAGTAAGATCGAGCAGCAGGAAGAAAGAGTGCTAGGCCTGTGAAATTAAATGCACAGTGTCAGCTGTGAGCAAGGAGGACCCAACAGAAAAGGCTCTCTGTAAACGTAAACAAGATGCGAAGCTTCCTCTCCAAAAACATTTGCCTCAGCTGACCTTGGGACATATCTCCCTGATGATTATAAAGACACCGTCTCAAGGGTAAAGCCTCCAATCATCTGTTCCAGCCAGTAGCTTTTCCTGGCCTGGGATTTGTGTCTTTCTTGTCTTTTTCTAAAGAGCAATGACAGACTCATCTGATTCAGGAAACCGAAACTGCTCAGAGGAAAAAAACTGACTGGCTGAATGTGTTGAGCTTTAGCAGGCCTCTCCTCATCCCAGGTCAGGAACTGGGTGGATCTCTGAAATATATATAGTCTTCATTCCCAAACAACTCAACATTTATATAGCTGTCAAAGAAACAATGGTTTTGCAAGGCCTGCTTATCAGGTTTCTGGATTTGCTAAGAAGGGCCGCTATGGAAAAAAAAGGAAGGGGAAACATTCAAATCCGCTCTTCCCCTGCTTCTCAACTATAACACTATCACAATGATTTTTCTGAGATGCTTTCATCTGTATGACAATACAAAGTGCCAAAGGATCTAGGGTTTCACCATCATTGTAAAGCATCCGTAGCCTCCCAGGCTCTATTAAATAGGACTCAGCTGAATGACACTGACCCCCCCTTCCCCGCCCCGCAAGCAGAGCCATGGGAGGGAACAATTCATAATTGATGGAAAAATAGTTTCCAAAGACAAAACAAATGTAGAGTAATATTCATTTCTTTTTAAACATGCAGTACTGGGCAGTCATAAGTTTCTCCTCTAAGCATTTTTAAAATGATATCATGCCAAAGGTTCTCCACAGATTGTTTTAGTCCTGAGACCTCAAGTCTCTTAATTATAGCCACTGCAGAAGAGCTGGTTCACAGGAAGAATGTGGTCTTCACTAAGCTTCAAAGTTTCCTTCCACACATGCCAGTAGAGTGGTCAGAAGTCCTAGGAGGCCAACTTGGCATTGAGCCGCCTCTAAATGATTAAATGGGAAAAAGGTCAATCTTGCTGTCAGCAGACAGCTGGAGAGCTGCAACTGTTTAGAAGCAACAGTGGCACAGGACAAAGCGGCCTGTCATGACCCTCTCTGCCTTGGTGTTTCCTGAAATGATATCCCTCATCTCTGTGTATGAAATCACGGGTCACTGGACACACAGCCTGGTGCCAGGAAGAGATAATTAGGTGCATGAATGAAACTGAGAAGCAGTGGTCGTGCCTAGGAAGTTGCATGGGGACCTGGTGTCTGTTCCACTAGAATCACAAAGAATAATATATGTTACCTAACAAGGGTATTCAGAGCAGACCTGTTGGTAACAGCAGATTAGAAAACACCTAAACAGTCCAGGAATGGAGGTTTGTACCCTAAATTATCGGACATGTAACAAAAGATTATTAGTGGCAAATCTATATGTACGGCTAGGAAAAGATCTGTAAGACAAATTGTTCAATGAAAAGCTAGGTACAGACTACCGTTTAGCATGCTACCATTTGTGTAAAAAAAGGGGACACAATTACTTCTAGTTTATATATGCACAAACTATCTCCAGAAGGGTATTCCTGAGACTAGTAATGGCGCTTGTTTCTGGGGAGAGGGGGTAAGAGGGAGGATGGGAAGGAAAATTACTTTCAATTAGATACTTTCAGGAGCTATTTGAAGTTTTAGAAACCATTCTTTAATTAACACATAATAATAATTATCTAAAACCTACTTTATGACAGATCTGTTCTAGGCACTGGTTCTAGAAAACAGAGAAGACAGACAAGACCTCTGCTGTTAGAGAACTTAAATTCTGCTGGAGGAACAGGCAGGCGAACAAATAGATACCAGTGAGATCATGATATAAAAACGGGGTGATAACATAGTGAGGAAGTAGGTGGCTGTCAGAGTAGATGGTCAAGGCAGCCAAGAAGGTGACATTTAAGCGGAGGTTATTTCCTGGTGGAATAAATGAAATACATAAATACGAGTCATACTGTGTTTCCCCAAAAATAAGACTTAGCCGGACAATCAGTTCTTTTTTTTTTTTTTTTTTTTTTTTTTTTTTAACAGGACTTTTATTGGGGAACAATGGTCAAATTGTTGTCCTTTCAATCTTAGTTGTGGAGGGTTCTGTTCAGCTTCAAGTTGTTGTTCTTTCAGTCTTAGTTGTGGAGGGCGCAGCTCAGCTCCAAGTCCAGTTGCCGTTGCTAGTTGCAGGGGGCACAGCCCACCATCCCTTGCGGGAGTCGAACCGGCAACCTTGTGGTTGAGAGGACACGCTCCAACCAACTGAGCCATCCGGGAGCTCAGCGGCAGCTCAGTTCAAGGTGCCGTGTTCAATCTTAGTTGCAGGGGGCAGAGCCCACCATCCCTTGCGGGACTCGAGGAATTGAACTGGCAACCTTGTGGTTGAGAGCCCACTGGCCCATGTGGGAATTGAACCGGTAGCCTTCGGAGTTAGGAGCATGGATCGCTAACCGCCTGAGCCACCGGGCCGGCCCCGGACAATCAGTTCTAATGCGTCTTTTGGAGCAAAAATTAATACAAGACCTGGTATTATATATTATATTATATTATATTATATTATATTATATTATATTATATTATATTATATTATATTATATTATTATATTATATTATATTATATTATATTAAAAGACCCAGTCTTATATTATAGTAAAATAAGACCAGGTCTTGTATTAATTATATTATAGTAAATAGGACCGAGTCTTGTATTTACTTATATTATAGTAAAATAAGACCGGGTCTTATATTAATTTTTGCTCCAAAAGACCCATTGGAGCTGATTGTCTGGCTAGGTCTTATTTTCGGGGAAACACAGTATTACAACAATAAAAATCCAAGAATTGCAATGAAAGGGAAAGCTTAACACCAAAGTCTCAAATAATTCTTAATTCCAAGCAAATATGTAAACACCAGACAACTTAAGTTCACCTGTATCACTAGGGTTGAAAAAATGGGGACAGCTCTTTCCAGGAAGAATAAAAATGACTTAAGTGTTCCTTGAAATATTTACTTATAAACCACACTGAATACAACTTGGTCTTTATTCAAACTCCTAAAATGTGATAGGTTAACCTTATTCTGAAGAAGAGGCAGCAAGTCATTAAAAACCTTGGTTCAAATTCAAGAATCATCTTGCTGATCAATAAATAATCTTGGAAGGATAATTATCTCTTCTCATCTATTCCCTCCTCATTTGGCTCCTACTGAGATTAAATACCCATCTCCGTGAGTACTAAGAACTAAGTACTATGAACCTTAGACTATTACTATTTTTTTACCTGAAGATTAAGTAAGCTTAATGAGATTAAGTAAGGAGGGGAAAAGGGCAGGTCCATTCTCATTTCAAATTCTTAGTGGTTAGTGATCTTGCCAGAATAGACATGACTCGTGAACCATAACTTCTATTCCCTGGGTCCACCCTGTGAGTCTTAATGCCACAGTCACGTTCACTTGCACCATTTGGCTGCAGATTTGGGACAAGGGACTGGAATTCTTGCATAGGCATGCTGCACTTACTTGCTCGGAGCAGGAACTGTGAATCACGGGCTGATTGGCAAGGGACAGCAGAGACTCCTCCATTTCCAACTCCTGCTGATAAAAGGTTTGCATTCTGTTCTTCACAAGGAATTCTTTGACTTTTTCACTCAACAAACATGTGAGACTGGCAAGGTCCAGGGCGCTTGGATCGCTGCTGGGGAAATGTTTAAAAAGGCCTGCTGAAAACTATCATGTTTCTGTTCCTTTCGGGTGTGCATAAAACAGAACCTTAGCCAGGAAATGCAAAACTATATTAATGCCTGTTTTTGACATAAAGGGCAATTCACACCGTGAATATTGTGCGGTTGTTTAAAAGAATGAGAGGAACTAAGATATTCATGATAAATTTAAAAAAAAAGTCAAGCTACAAAATAGTATGTAAGGTATGGTCCCACTTTTGTAAAAAAGCACATGACAATCCACAAAATATATGGGTGGATATTCATGCTTGTGTATGCACAGAAGAAAAATGTTTGAAAGGATACACATCAACCTATGGACAACGGTAACCTCTGGGGCATGGTTCTGAGACGGGAAACAGGACAACAGAGAACTTTCACTTTTTACTTTATACAGGTCTATAGTTTGGGCTGTTTTTTAAATATAATTTTTGAAAACATAATATATACACATATTTTTAAAATACTAATGGGTATATAGGAGTCTCCTTTCTTTCCTCCTCCCAGTTCCCACCCCCTTGACAAGGGCTATTATTGATTCTGTCTTCTCCCGGAGTTCTTTGATGCATATACCCTGTTTCTCCGAAAATAAGACCTAGCCGGACAATCAGCTCTAATGCGTCTTTTGGAGCAAAAGTTAATATAAGATCTGGTATTATATTATATTATATCACCTGGTCTTACGTTACAATAAAATAAGACCGGGTCTTATATTAATTTTTGCTCCAAAAGATTCATTAGAGCTGATTGTCCAGCTAGGTCTTATTTTCGGGGAAACATGATCCTAGCAAAGGTGCATATAATTTTACTCCTTCTGTTTCTCTCCCCCCAACACAAAAGAGTAAAATCATTCCTGGTAGAGAACGACTGGTATTGTGTTTTGTAGTTTTTAATACAACATGTCATGTGAGGTATTTTGATTATGATGCACCTTAGTGCAGTTTTCTTCAGGTTTTTTGCCTTAGGGCTCATTGGATCTGTGAGTTTAGTTTTCATCAAACTTGGAAACTTTTCAGCTATCATTTCTTCAAATATTTTTTCTCCACTCCCTCCACTCTTTCAGGGACTCCAGTTACACATATATTTTCCTCATAACAACCTCAGAACATCTCTACTATTACATCTTCACTTTATGGATGGGGATGACAACAGAGGCACACAGAGGGTGAGCAGACTTGCCCAGAGCCTCAAAGTGAGTAAGTTGACAGTTTCCGGATTTGAACTCAGGGCCACTCCAGCATCTGAGCTATCCTCTGCTGACCTTACTGCTGTGGTCACATCTTCAGCAGTGACAGGCCATAACTTACCTTAGTGCCTCTTTCTCTAGGGCTGGGCTGTGGAAAGGTTGGTCATAAACTTTCCTGTAGACACTGGGCAGCTCAAGCATCCTTGCAATTTGAATGTTGTACACTGGATCGTCCACTTTATCTAAGAAGCCACACGGGAAAATATGCCACAGAAATTACACTGAGATCAGTTCTTTCCCACGTCCAAATTGCCGCTAGGACAACAAGTATAATAAATGAGGCAGAGGGTCTCCTTCCTTGCGGGTGCCCAACTATCATACAGTCTAGATGCACTAAATAGTTCGCAGTCATCCTGCAAGAGGGAACACAATGCCCTAAGTGTCACAGGCTTGGCCAGGAGTAGACTGGGACTAGGGAAAGCACATTAGCTTATTCACTCATCTGTTAGCGTGGTGGACAACAGGGGCTGTCCACCAGATTGCCAAGCGAAAACCAGCCGGAGCAGTGCAAAAGGCATCATTCTGATGATACAGGACTGTCATATATCTGATTAGCTGTTTTCTTTCAAAGTTAATGAACTCAATGGTGTTCAAAAACTTCCATCATTTTGAAGAATATGAACATCTGCCCTAAATGGATTCACACTTTTGAACTTCAAAGTCTTTAGAAGTTCTACTATGTGGTCTGAATAAAATTTCCAGCTATACATAGTAATAAATCATTTGTTTTCTGGGGGAGGAGGGTTATCACTTTGTGAGGGGTGTAAACGTCTAATTATTACATTGTTTTGTACACCTGAAACTAAAAAAAAAGTTAAATAAAATAAATAATTTGTTTTCTTTGCCAATTTATTTGTAGTTACCTTTCTTCAAAATAAATTTAAGAAATGCTGCTTTTCTAAAGAAAGCATGTTATGAAATACAGTTTCCTCCATTAAATAGAGTTGATCTTTTTATTTGAACCTTTTAGAAGTTTGACTTTTAGCTAAACAAGTTTATTGGACACACACCCAGAATAACAACCAATTTGGCAGAAATGTCTTGTGCTTACAATAAACAGAGGCATGGATTTCTCGCTCTCCTCTGTACGTGCGGACATAACCTCTGATCCGGATAACATCCCCAATTTCCACCTTTGTTCTCTGCTCAGTGGTCTCTTGCAGCTTCTTAAACTGTGAGGTTAAGCTCAGCTCTCTTGCACTTGGAGCAGCTGTAGTTGTTAGGGTCAGAAGGAAAGAGAATGCGTAACACAATCACTCCACCACATTTGTGAGCTAGTTTTGGGGTAACACCAACACAAGGCATTTGTTTATTCTACTTCTGATTAGTTGCTCTACTACAGGAAATATGCATAACCTTTCAAAATCCTCTACTGAATAAAAGGCATCAGCTGTAATTATTGAAAAGTATGGTGAAGGTAACAGAGTCTAGGAGGAGACCTGACAACCCAAGTGGGCCAGTTCTGATGTGGCTCCACCTTCTTTCCTACCCCTGCATCACCAGCGTAAAGGGCTCTACGTGGTTCTGAATTGAATCCTACATGAGTTCAGCAGGGTTTGGTGGCAGTAGCTCTCAACAACCCTTTCAAGTGTCCTTGCAGGGAGACAGAGGTCTGACATAAGGGGAAAAGGGACCCAACAGTCTATCTGTGGTTCTGTTTATGAGGGAGGCAAATTCACCTTAGGCTGATTTCCCACCTAGGTGCTCAATACCCTAATCCCTTACCTCTCATCTTTGTTGGGTAACTAGGCTAATATCCACCCACCCCCCAGACCTTCCTCATATGCACTTAAAACTATAAACTTAAACAACAGAGTCCACCTTATATACAGTTGTGCACGATCTAAGTTACATGACCATGTACACGATCACGAGCTTAACACAATGCCAGATCCATAGGAAAAATTCAATAAATGTTAGCTATTTGTGAAAGAAAACAATTAAGCCCTCCAGACAAAATTATTCTGTTTTCTTTGGGATCTTTCTTTGGGGATTACTGGATAGAAAAGTACAAACAGGTTCACAGCTCATTACGTATTGTCAGAATGTTTGCCAGAAAAAAAACAATCAAACTATTCTCTTCTTATCAGGTGTCACCAGCCTTGTGTGCATGCTTGCAGCTCCTACACTGGCTTCAGCCATTTGGATTTTTAATACCTTAAAAGATACATAATTCTATAATGTTTTATTTTGCTTTTAAACTGCCAGCAAGGCTATGTGTTTTTATATGAGATCATCTTCTCTCTGTATTCTTTATGTATAAGCCCTTCATCTCTTTTGAACACTTTATATTAATTTCTGAAAGATTTGTAGGGAAGATTTGTCAAGGTATGCTTACTCCATCCACTCTCCCTATTCCATTGCATTCTTTCTCTTTCATTTCATTGTATGACATAAGAGTTTGAAAAAAAACACTTTTAGTCCATCCCTTTCATCACTGATGATAACTTTCAGTGTTTTCCCAGGGACTTAGGAGACCTTAACATATATATCCTGGGATAAATACACGACTCTATCTTCTTTGGGTTATTTTATGTAAGCTGCAAGGTAGGGATCATCGTTACCTCTTTTTCAATATTGCTATCTAGCTGAACCAACAACATTTGATAAATGCTGATTTATTTCTGACTTTTGTATTATTTTTGGTTTGTCGTATACTAGGAAGGAATCTCGGTATATTAATCAAATATCCTGCTATTTAATGCAACTTAGATAACTGTGGCTTTGTAATGTGCAAACGCATCACTTTTCTTTTAACGCATCTACTATACCAAGGGAAACAGCGACCTCAGGAGCATGGAAGACTGTGTGTATCTAGTAACCAACAGTTAGGAATCTGACACAATCAGCATTAATGTCACTCAGCTTACTGGGTTTCTTCAGAAAATACCCAAGTATTACGTTTCAAAAGGTTATCCCATCTGTGTTTCTATCTCCACATCCTTTTCTACTTAAGCTGAATTTTAAATGTATTTATAAATTTCACTGCCATTATTCAGATATTACAGGTGATAATAATGCTTCATAGGCACCGCTGAAATGATCTTACTGACGGCTGGTCTGAGAAAAAGAGGCCCAGCTTTCATTTAAAGGGTCAGCCAAACTGCCAAAAAAAGGGGTGGGGGAGGGCTCACGCTGGGTAATTTAATGAATATAATGAGATGGCTGGAGCCTGACAGAATTTCATTTTAAGTTGCCTATTATTCCTTCCTGAAAGATAAACCCTCTTTAAAATTCTAATATTAAGGGCCAACCTATCTTAACTTTTCTCATAAGCTAAGTCCAAATGGTACATTCAATGTGACATTTATAGGAGTTAATATCATATTCTTATACCTCAACTGACTGGAACATAATTTTGACTCAGACTAAAATTTTGTTTAAAAAAATTAGTCTTTGCTGGCCACTTTCCAGTAGAAGCTTTAACTCTAAGGGCAATTAAATTACAAGGAGAGAATGGGCTACTCAGGAACAATTTAAAGATATCACTTCATATATAACATGATGAGAATCACTTTCAGGCTTTCTCTTTATATTCTTACCCTCTCTTTTTATTCTCAAAGCAATTTTCAATTAAGTCTATCCACTGTGATTATTTCTCTATTGATCTACTTACAGATATTATAAAAGTCTCACTCTCAGTATTGATAGCTATTTTACCTAAATTATAAAGTCTAAGAGTTATATAATATTCTTGATGATGTCATTTCTTAAAAAAAAAAAAAAAAAGAGTTGATTTTGAAAATTAAAACAATGTCTAACACAGGGACCTGCAAACTATGGCCCATGGGCCAATTCCATCCACAACTTGTTTTGCAAATAAATTTTGACTGGAACAGAGCCATGCCTGTTTGTTTTTGTATGGTCTATGGCTGCTTCTGTGCTACAATGGCAGTGCTGACCATGTTGCCCACAACGCATAAAACATTTACTATCTGGCCCTATACAGAAAAAGTTTGCTGACCCTTGGCATGGAACAAGTATGCATATTCAAACTACCCCTTCTGAATGAAGATCATGATAATACAACAACCATAAATCTGCAAGTGATATTAATACCCTCGACATATATGAAAATTCAAGTATCTGGGTGTTTTATAGATTTATATCTTGCCTAAGAGATATCTGCTCAAAAGCCTGTTGTCTCTTTTAAGTTTTTTTCTTTTTTTTTCATATCTACAAAGCTTCTTAAGCAAACTTCCTACAGTGCCATTAATTTAGACTTTCCCAAATTAGGAAATGGGAATACGAAACTTATCTGAAACCGATGGCCAAATTCTAAGCTAAATACATCAGAAAAGTAACCAAAGAACCATTCCACTGGTCAGCAGAGTCAAAGTAGGAGGTTGAGATTCTGACAGGTAATGGCAAAAAGGAAAGAAGTACTACATTCTTACCATGCAGAACACAAGGAAACAGATACTAGGTGTTAGCTCTGAGAGCAGACACTTACTGAATAGCCCTACTCTGTATAGTACCATACTGAGTGTGTTATAAAACAGAGAAAAACAAGGTACCAGTTTCTGTAGCTTCTCTAGAACCAAAAATGATCACCAACACTGCAAAATATTTTTTGACATTACGAACTCAAGCAACTTAAAAAACTACCGAAGAACTTTTAAAATATACTCAAGAAATTCCAAATGTTTTTTCAGTTATAGTCAATATACAATTTTAAAGTTCTGTTTCAGTTTCTATTATTTAATGGCTAACTTCAAAGGAATCCAGTCCTACCTCCTCATCAATCTTAGAATTCCTTGTACATTTGTTGAGCATGTAAATATTTCAGAAAAATCTGTATCTGAATGGCAGCATAAAAGCCAGTCTTCAAAATCTTCTTTGGTCAAGTGAGCTGCCTGGAGCAAAGAATTGACCTGACCGAAATGCTGAAACTCCTAGGAACCTAGTCACATTCCTGTAGGCTTAGGAGGAAATGAGCAGCAAAGAAATGGGAGAAAGAAAAACAAGTGGCTCCGTTTCAGTATCAGTTTGCAGAGTAGCCAAAGCTTTGGGCACAGGGCTTCAAGTTGGTCAATGTAATTCACCAGTGGATAAATGTGAAAATTTAGCCCTATAGCTTTCTGATGAGCTCCCATGAGTAAAATCCAATGGTTTGCTGAAGAGCAAAGGAACATGGCAAAAAAAATTACCTGAGGAAGACTCAGTATTGATCAACTTTTTCCAGCAGATGCAGTTTATAACTCCAGTGCTATCATCCACTGCAAGAGAAGTGTGAAAAAGTAGAAGAGATATTTGAGCATTGCTGGTGAATTAACACATTGTCACTGGGTTCAGCCATAGTGAAAGAGGGCCTTTTTCAATAGTCTGGTTGGGCAAATTCCTTATCAAACTCTCCTTCCACTTTAGACATAATCTCTCACTATACACCAGTGGGAACTGCTGGTCTGCAATGTCAAAATGATACATAAGCCCAAAGAAATGTAGGCAACATTTCACTTACCCTTCCTCAAAGGTACTAATGATTCTTGCCTACACCTCTCCTGAAAATAGCGTCCTCTGGAAGTGAAATGCAAAAATCTCAATGACTGCTAATATAGAGAATCAGCTGTGCTCTCCTAACCTACAACAAGAGAGTGTCACATGGTCTATAATTAGAGGCACTTAGAGCAGCCTTCTGTCACCATTTGCTCTTCCACTAGCTCCTGACTTACCTGGACAAAGTAACCCAAGTCTCTGGGCCCGGACTTCTCTTTGAAAGAGCTTCTGCCCACGCCTTACCACTGCATGGGGATGTAAAGACAGCCAAGTACATCATAGAAGGGCAGAGTTTTATTTTTGTAATAGAAAATAATTATATCTTGGTCACAAACAATACTGGTCTGGCTTATTTATTCCCAGTACAAAAAAAAAAAAAAATCAAAGAATTCCCATTGCACTTGGATTTATAACTGTACAGGTATTTGGAGATGTTTGCTATGGGATGATAGGTGTTGTCTCTTTGCCTAATTTCTGACAAACTCAGAGCAGAGGTTGCTAAACATGGGGTTAGTGAGCTTAATGATTTTTAAAAAATCATCAGCTAGACTGTTGTAAAAGCACATGTAAGAAATGAGAAACATAAGGCAAATTATTTCCATTGCTGGTTTAAATCTGTGTTGAAAGCAGAAACTGAAGAATCTTTCTTACACTAAAATAAATTCTAGATGGATTTTATTTTATTAAATGTAATATAGGTAAAGTTAAGCCAAGATGAGAAGAAAATATGGGTGAATACTTTTTAACCTTGGGCTCATAGCTGGTGGGGAGAGACTTCTTTCAAGCAGACCTGAATATCAGAACTTATTTTTAAAAGTCTGATATAGCTGACCAACAAAACACTAATATTTGTATAGCAATGTTCCAAATGATGGGGTTAGTGTCTTAATATATAAAGAGCTCATATAAATTAATAAGAAAAAGACCAAGACCACAAGTGGCAAAGAAAAAAGAACGTGTGATTCATGGAAGATATAAAAATGGCCAATAAACAGGTCGGTACACTAAATTTCCTAGTTACCAGAAAAAAAGAAGCAAATTTAAATAATTTCCTCAACTACTATTAACAGAATGACAAATATTAAAAACACTGATACCCTCATATGCTGTACTTCCAATAATTTATCCTGAGGAGAAAAACAGAACAAATACACAGAGATATATACATCTTCAAGAAGGCTGTTCATTGAAATATTGTTCATAGTACTGGAGGTTGGAAATGTTGAAGAAATGCAAGGATATTATATCTGTAAGTTATCAATCATGCACAGATTGCCAATGAAATGTTCTCGGTCACCTAGTTCAAGTGCCTTGTCTTTCCCCAAGTAGACTAAGAAGAACACAGATTTAAGGCAACACAACAAAAAGGGACAACATCAATTACAGCAAAGGATTGAAATTCAAAGTTAGGCTTCTGACAAAATATCGAGCTTGGCCTCTTAACCACAGAGGATCTTAGAGCTGCACAAGGCAATGTATTCAAATGCTTACGTTAAACTCAGCGAAAAAAATCAAGACCTGTGACACTAAACTCATATTCTAATAATTCACTGGTATCCAAACTATAGAAACCCTTTATTTAAAAAGTTTCCATCATAATGAGGGAAGGGAAATTTTCTAGCATCTTTCACCTGACAGTATTCGTCAGTATCATTCATTTGACACTTAGTTCAGGTCGGTGGCTGCAAGGGGCTCCCAATAGAGGAAAGTGCATGAGGTCTAGGAGTCCCCAGGTGCTCTGAAAGGCTGGGGTTGTTCAAATTCAGCATTCAGCTAAGCGTGGTCCTTTCACATAAACTCAATATCAGACATAAATGTTCTTACCTCCGTAACTGTAGAAAGCATCTCTTTCTCTCACTCCAATTACAGTTCCCAAGATATCTACCTGTTTTATTGGATGCCCATTGTAAAAATATACACCTGAAATTTAAAAAAAGAGGCAAAGTCCACATAATGTATAAGTACATTTTCTGCTTCAGTCAATGTTAACTGTAGGGATGGGGGTGGGGGTGAGGGTGGGGTGGATGTAAAAAATCAGTGGCATGCTGCTCGCTGAAATTCCAGACTTAAGAAACAACCCTTGACAAATGGCAAGTACCAAGTAATCAGATGTATTTTCCTCAAGGGTCATGAGAAGGCCTGGCTTTAAAGAAGCTTGTACTAGGGCGGAAAAAAAGAAAACCAACGTTGCCCAGCTGGATCTGGCTAATCTTCTTTCCAGTTGTGAAAATGAAATGTACCTCCCTGTAGAACTCTCACAAGGGCCTGAAAACAGTCATTATGTTATAGGACCAAACGCAGCACGGTATTTTGAGGGACTGGAAAAGGAAGGAGAGGAAATCATGAGAAAGGCTTCTTTGGTTTTTTCGGCATACTTTTCTAGGAAACCAGTCATCATTTCTATGAATTAGCAGTAGCTTTTTTTTTTTCTAAAGAGAAGATAATTAGATTACAAACCACTACGCTTTGAGACCAACAGATTACAACTCAAACTTTTTGAAACTCTTATTTTCAAACCTAGACGCTAGATGCCAGCAGGCAGATTCCTACCAGAGGAGAAACCTGGGAGGATGAGCCCTACTCACTTATAACCAGGGGCCTTTTTTAGACTTAGGGACCAGACAGACAGAGGGACTCCTGGAAGTGGTGAGTCCCTTATTCCTTCCCAAGGTCCCAGTGCTGTCCTGGTTCCTGCAGAGCTTTCCTTCTGTGGCCCCCCAAAATCCTCACCTGAATTTTTCGTCTTTAGATACTTGCACTGTGTTTCTGTCACCTGCTGCTAAAGAGTCCTGACTAAAATCCTCTCTAGCCTCTTTCTTTCTCCCCACTATGGCTGAATTCTTTACTTTCAGGAAGAGGCTATACATTTTTAAATGGTGACTTCCTTTTTAAATAAATATATGAATTGTAAGCTGAGAATCAGTTACCACTTCAGGTACTTGGACACATTCCCCAACCTGCTCCCATCAAGCCTGGTCAGAGCCTTTCTTTCCCACACTCTCAGAGGGATCTATGGCCTGAACCCTGACACCCTTCAGAACCCCCAGACTGGCCTCCACTGACAAGTCTTTTGTTTCCCCTGAGCATATAGAGGCTGGGGATGAGGTGCTGACAGTAGAGTCCCAGGAAATAGACAAGGAGGCTCTGAGCCCCAGTCAGCCAAAACTTCTAGAAGAGTAAGACGTGGTTTGAAGGGGAAAAAAAGATGATAAATTTAGCCAAAAGAAGAAGCCTCTACAGGCATACTTCTAAAGATACTTAGTGGATGAAATTTTAAGAGCAAGACAGTTCCAAAGGACTTCTGAGTTCTTATGACTGAAATACGGGTCTCTTGGTTACCTCCTTTGGTGAGACCCGTGGGTCTTCTGCCCGTGCCTGCATTGACAGAACACAAAGGAGAGAAGTCATCTTAGAGGAGGGCAATCCCTATAGGACCTTTGCAGGCAAGCTTTCCCTACGTCTCTGCTTGGCAGAAGGGAAGCTTAAACCGGGAGAATGAGCCTCACCCAGAGATGTGGGCATGGCCTCCGCTACTGAAGTTGTACCCCACCACCATGCCCTGACACGCTCATGTGCAGAGAAGGGCTACGGCATGGCACTGCTCTGTTCCTCCAACTTTGTTGGAGGGCCAGGTGGGGCTTAGAGTGGCCAGAACTACAGGCTGGGCTCTGGCTGCAGTCAGCCCTTTCTGCTTCCACAAATGCACTGTACAGATAATATCCCTTTCTATTTGTACACTGAGCAAAGTTAGAGAGAAGTGTTTTCTAGAATCTGACTGGCCTCTCCCTCCCCCAGCCCAACTATGGTCTGTTCTGGTTGCCAGGCACTTGTTTGTGTTAGAGATGGAACACTCCCCAGGGTTCCGTGTGGATAGCTGTGACCCACAGGACATTGGCAATCAGAGGCACAGCTGTGGAGCCCTTCCGACCCATGGAGGGCCTTCTGCCTGCCCCCGAAATGTCTCTCCAGCTGGTGCTAGAGCCACTATGGGACGTTCTGCTGATGACGTCTGAAAGCTTGAGACAGTCCCAGAACTCTCTGGGTTTCCTTGGGACACCTTGGTATGTGCTGCTATGATGATTTTTATAGTAAAGAGCCAACACACTTTAAGGGGAAAAGAGCTAGCCAAAAGGTGTTCTGCCTGGGTTGAAGCATTTGGAAAAGGCAATGAGAAGATTATGTTAATAACAAAAGCCAATGAAGTCTTCAAGTCACGTGGAGGCCAGGCATCCAATGGTACAAACTCTGTGTCGAGCAACACTTGATAAAAATCTGAACAGGTCTTCATTTGAGGACACAACAGACTTTCTTGAAAAAGTGCAGAAAAGGGAGCTAAACTTTCATGTCATGGACTGACAATGGCTCACCTTCAAGGACAAACATAGTCACTCAGAGATGCAAAAAATCCTTCCAATCCCAAGTCACTGACAGAAAAACATCTTAAAAGCATCACAGAACAACGGAGAACAAATTTAGAAGAAAATAACAGATGGTTCGAATAGAAACACTCAGAGAAAAAGCAATTGAGGAGGAAATACACTGCTTAGAAAAAAATAAATTTCCCAAGTGTATACAAACATGAACGATACATATCAGAGGTGCAACCTCTACAAGAAGATGGCCAAAGACATGGAAAAAGAATTGGAGAGAACCACTTCCTTCTAGCAACGAAAGATTCTCTTCTATGGGAAAACAGCTTAAGAATATTGGATGGCAGCTTTGGGGACTGAGAGAAAGCTTGGCAAGCTAAGAATAGAAAGTGACCACAACAGATACTGGCTAATGTTAAGTTTAAGTTGCAGCCTTCCCCAAGTGCACCCCCACAGAGACCCAAAACACATCGATGCCTGGATCATCAGGTCCCCAGAAGGAGGAGGGTCAGCGGGAGGGCTCGGGGATCCAGGGCCGCAGGCAGGTCTGATTCAGCTTTCACAGCAGCAGAGCCCTGAACAGCCATATCCACAGCAAGACATTTACCTGTGTTTTCTCTCTTAAAAGCACTTTTGATTTATGTCTTTTTAGTCTAACTGCTGTTATTTAATTGATGCTACAACTGCTCTTATTAAAGTTTGATTAAAATGCCTAATATTTTTAAAATATGTATTTGTTTAATACAATTCTTACGAATACATTATTTCTACTTCATTGGACCCTCTAGACTTAGACAATATAAGTATTGCATTTTGATTTAAATAAAAAATGTATTTATCCCATCATTAAAGTTTGACATGACTAGAGACATTTGTAATAATAAACCATTTCCACATGCTATGAGCCATAAACAAAAAGACAAAACAAAAAAGATCCCTAAATCTAAACACCACTGCCACTGTCAAACCTCATAATATTTTTTACTAGTTTAATCCTAAATTCACAGGTTAATTTAGGGGAGTTGACATGTTGCAACCACTTTGCAAGGCAATTCAGTAGCTAACTACTCAGCATAAGATAAATTTCACAGGTTAAGGGCAGTCTCCCACAAGACTGCCCTCACTTCAATCACCAACCCCAAATTTGGGGGGTCCTCAGGCCACCCACACTTCTGACCAACCGGCTACAAATTTAGGGATTCCCATGACTCAGTCAGGTTTGCTAATTTGCTAGAACGGTACACACAACTCAGGAAGGTGCAATATTTACAACTATGGTTTTATAATAAAGGGTACACATCAGGATTAGCCAAATGAAGAGATACATGGGACAAGTCCAAGCACAAAGTTTCCATGTCCTCAGGACACACTGATGTATGATTACCACCTGGAAAACTTATGCAAGCCTCAGTGTCCAGAGTTTTTGTTAGGGTTTCATTACATAAGCATGATTGATTGACTCATTGGCCACGTGAAACTCAATCTCCAGCCCCCCTCCCTTCCCAAGGAATGGGGCTGAAGTCACCTGGCTCAAAGCCCAACATTATAATCACAGGGTTGATCTCTCAGGCACACACAACCCGGGGTTCCTAAACTACCTGGGGCCCAGCAAGAAGCACCTCATTAGCCTAAACCCAGGTGTGGTTCAGGGAGCTACCATGAATAACAAAGACACTCCTATCATTCTAGAAATCCAGAGATCTCCCAGGAACCAAGGACAAAGGCCAACCAAATTCTTTCTTATACATTCATTTTCTATTTTACCAATTTTTGGTTAACTTTTTTGTTATTCTATTTGATATTCTTTGCTATTTAAACACTTGTAAATTTTATGCAATCAAAATAGAAGTTTTTTTCTTTACAGCAAACCAAACCATAACAAAAACAACACAAAAATAAAAACCTAGACCAGTGGCATTTCCCACCCCTAAAACCCTACAGTATAATCTAAAGATCGTTATGTGGGATTATGGTTGATGTCTGCTTCAACTATGAGGTTTCATTTAAAAAACCACATCTGGAACATTATCACTAGTGATACAGCAAAGATCACCAGGACCAGCTTTCTTTGGTTTGTTGTTAATACGTCATAAAGTCCTTCACCCACTGGAAGAGTTAAGGCTCTGTCACACCCGATACTTCCCTTGAGAACCTACACAAGGTCTTTAAGCAAGGCTGGCGTTTGGTATGAATTAATTTCTCCCTGACGAGATGTGCTATTTAGAATACCAAACTGTTGTGGAAAACAGATGAATGTGGGGGAGGATGGCTGCCTTCCAAGGAAAAAACAGACCATTTCCAACAATAATTAAGAAATAAAGGTGTGGTGAAAAATCTGTACAAAAGGTTTGAGTATAAGGTTATCCAAATATATTTGTACATAGAACTGGAAACACAAAAAACGCCGTCTCATTAAAACTGCATACCTGAGATTCTTGACTCATAGCTTGCTAGTCATTCAAAATAGCAGAGAGTTTAACCAAACTTCTCATATAGCACAGTAAACATGTGAAGATCCATCCACAGCTATGTAAATTATTTAAATCTACCCCACACTATATGTGTTAATTTTTAAGTATGAAGAGCCTATGTTTAGTGACCACTACTCTAATAAAAAAAAAGTGATTTCTTCAACTTGACACTTATAAACCTTTGTTGCTCCAATTGCTATTTCTTCAGGGCCCAACTACACGCCAGGCACTGTGCTAAGCACTGGGATTACATATGTGAATAAGGCAGATGATGTCCTTCCGCTCCGGGAGTTAAAATTACTTTAATATAAATTCAAAATTTGATATGAATTCAAAACAAACAAAAACCTGTCAACGAAAAACATCCAGCCTAAGAGAAAGCTTCTACGAGTTTATCTGAGCCAAACTGACAATTGCCGGGAAGCAAAACCTCAACAGACTGAGAAAATGCTCCATGAAATGGCAGTTTGCAGCTTATTTTATACATAGAATCAAAGGAGGGTTACATGAAATCCACTGGTGATAGATCAAGGGGGTGGGAGAAAGCAAAGGGGGCGGAATCTCTGGGATTGGATAAAAGTAAATTGGAGAGACAGGTACTTCTTTCACATAGGTGGGTACAGGACAGTTATAGTTCACACAGAGATGTTAATCAAGGGACAAGAATAATAATGAGGGATTCTATACTTTCCTGCTCTGTTTCTGGAAAAAGGGATTAGTGACATTCCAAGGACGTCATTTTAGGTGCAAAAAGACAATAGACAGGCCCACTTAAAGGCACAGATTAACTTTATAAAGGAAGCTTTTGGCTAAAGATGTGACTTCCTGCTATGGCCCACTTAGTTATGAAATTTTTTATGCTCATGCCATCTTATGTGGTTATTTTCAGTCTCCTGAGCTTGTCAGGTTTAATATGTGGCCCCTTTTCCATCCACAAACCCAACAAGAAAATCAGGTTAATGCCCATTTCTACAAAGACTCTTTATAGGTGAATCACATCCAGGACAGGTAAGTGGCACAGTTAGGAAAGGGAGCAAGGCCTGAGGATGCCTGGTCCAGTGAACTTTCCTCCAAGAACAGGCCCCCCAAAAAACAACTGAGCATTTTAAAATATGAAAGACTTCAAACGCAGGTAAAAACATTCCTCAGTACAAAGGTTACTTCCCCGAACATCTACTGAAAAAAAGACTTAGACTGTTTTTAACTTGCAAAGAAATGAAATCATTTGAAGATCCAGGCTTTGAAAATGACCTATCATTTTCAAAGCCTGCAGTAGGAAAGGCTCTACTGAAAGCCCCTAAATCCCAGCTTTGGGGGAGGTGGGGTGGCGATGCACCACAGGTCATCCACCAGGCGTACCAGCCACCTACCTGGCACCTGGTGAGACTCCTTCAAGTCCAGGATATCCCTAATGTAGAGTTTGGCAAAGGCTAGAAACACAGGATCCAAACCCCATTGGAGGGAAGGGGTCTCCTCTTCACACCGCCTGGATTCAGACTGCATCGGGAGGTTGGGCTGTAGTTTCCAGCAAATCCTGAAAGTCTCACATCACTCAGTCGAGAATCTAGAGACACAAAATGAGGATGCAAGGCGGTTAAAGTGGGTGAAGTTGGCCTAGCCCCAAAGCTGCTCCCCGGCGTGCAACCAGAACTCTGCGAGGGGTAAAATCCCAGGGGTCCAAGACCTCTCAAACTGCATCGCCACGGGATTGCGGGAAAGAGGCGTTCCTCGAGGACCCCTGAGTCCTTTATGGTTCTACACCTGAACTCTCCTGTGCCCCACGGTAGTGTTTTTCCTTCCCCAAAAGTACCAACTTCGAAACCGTTAAACAGCACCTTTTGGAAGATGTACCCATACAGGCGTACCCTTAAACTGCTTTAATGGGCGGGGTCCAGAGAGGAATAGGGGCCCACGTAGCCAAACACATGTGGGGGAACATAGGGTGGGTCTGTCCGTCCATCTGCCCTTGCACGTTCCGGTTTACTCCATGAGGCTCAGAACAGGAGGGAAACCGGAACCAAAGACAGGCTCGAAGCCCCTCCCGCGCCGGCCCCCAGATCCCCCGGGCGCGCAGGCCCGGCCCTTCCGGCACTTGAAAGCAAGTCGCCTCTGAAGTTCCGGCGGGGCCCCGACGCCGCCCCCACGGTGCGGGGCCGACCTACATCTCTCCGCCCAGGCCTTTCCCGGCTGCCCGCGGCGCCGCCCCTCTCCTCCCGCCTCCGCTCCCCATTCCACCCTCGGCTGCGCCGCATCCCAACGAGGTCTCGCCTCACCCTGCGCGCGGCCGCCGCTCCGCCCTACGCTGGCCCTGGGGGCGGCGGTTTGCCCGCTTGCTTTTTGACTCCGGCGCCGCGCGAGACTCAACGTCCTCCCGGACCCCGCGGGAATCCGCGGGAGCACAGAGCCCAAATCTCGAAGACCTTGGGCGCTCGCCTGGAAATTTCGGCTGCCCAAACCCCGCCCTCCCTCCATGTCACCCTTTCGCTCCACCTCCAGTTTCGTGGTAGGATCCTGAACCAGGACCTTCAAGATTGGGACTGGTTCGGACACCCCCCCCCCCGCCTTTTTTTTTTTTTTTTTTTTTGGTTCCTGCTATATTACATGAAATAAATAAACTAATACCCAAAGCAGGATTACCCTGTAGCATATTTTAAATGTATTTACACTCATAAATAATCTAACACATACATTGGGACTACAGTCTCGCTTGGAGATGTCAGTAGCTAAATTTGAGACCATTAATGAATGACTATGAGGTTCTCTCTGTCTGGACTATAGAATGTTGTGCATTTAAGAATTTTGAAAAACTGACATTTTGGTAAATTGTGGCCACCTTGATGGTGCTCGTTCCCAGTAGTCTTAATTTAAAAGGAGAAAAGCTAGCCACATTCCACTTTCATAAATAAATAAATAAGCTACATCATGGCATTACTCAAGATGGCAAGAGTTTTTCCTAATTTATGGGGACTCTAAAATGGCAGGCGTACAGGTCACTCTGGCAGTCCATTCCCGGAGGTGGTAGGTGGTGGCCAAAGAGATAATTGCTAAACTATTTAGCAGAGAAGGAACTTCAAGCAACTGGAATGGAAAATGTGTGTTATTAGAACGATGGCATTTAATTACATCCCTGGCCACTGAAGAAGCTAAAAAACAGAGTCCTTGGCAAAATACAGCATTGCTCAGATTCTACTGCAATGAACAGCTGGGTCTGTGGAATTGAAGGTTTCATGAAGAGAAGACACCCTTCCTAGTAGGGAGAGGCTCTGTTTGAGGAAGCATACCCAGGAGGATATCCAGTAGGACATTGCTTCCTGCTGACCTGTCAGATGAGGAGAGACAGGTTGGGCGACATTTTCTTGACTGCACACATCAGCTCCAGGGTGGAACCCAAGAAGAAAATCACTGCTGGGTGTTCTCAGAGCCTGAGAAGATTTCCGAAATAACTCATGGCTCTCAGGGGTACAGTGCTAGAAACAAGGGCCCTTGGGGACTAAGCTTACTGCCAGCGTTGGGGAGAGCCACACTCTGGGTGGGGGGCGAGCAGAGTGAACTACCCCTAAGTCATCTTTTATAAGGAAGGCAGGGGGCCTTGGAGCCTAGGGGTGCTCCTTTTGATCTGAGCCCCAAACACGAAAGAGTCGTCAGTTGCACCTGAAGGTGAGATACGGAACAATTTCCAGACTACAGAAGCATCAAGAAGAGTTTGGGGGATCTTCTTCCCTGCCATCTCTATCAGGATAGATTCCAGGTTCCCCAAGCCACTGCCGAGGGGTGGACAAAGGGACTCCTGAAACCATGAACAGTGGAAGGCTCTTCAGCTTGGGATTTCACAATACTGCAAAGCAGGCATTTTAAAACCCAATAGTAAACACTCAATGCGAGGAAACTTTCCAATGGCTTCTCAATGTGAAATAACGTGGTTTTGCAAACACTTTTGACAGACTAGACCATCCCTTCAATAAAGTTAAGATTTTAGCAAGTTCATCTGGAAAATGAGGGGATCGAATTGTATATCTCCAGCCTCAAAGCTTAAAACTATCTCACCTTAACCATTTCTGATATTTTACAGGTAGAATGGTGTTTGTCCACTTGCAAGGTGGGTTTGGTTTTCTGTTTAAAGTTTATAATAAAGACAGCTTATCAACGTTCTTATTCTAAGATTATAACCCTGGGGGCCATCTTCAGTCACTCAGCATACTTTGAACACTCTCCGTGTGCTATGGGGGAGCACTAAGAATTTTTATTTCACTGGAGCATAAAGAGTGATGCATGTGGTATATTAAATATAACATATTGTAATTATTAAATAACAAAATATGAGGCTAAATTGTGATTAAATACAGAAAGTGTGGCCTGGATGATAACTACTGTATGGGTTATAGAAGGTAAACTGGGGGACAGGGGTTCATGAATTAAGATAACACATGTACCCCTGGAACAAGGTAAGCACTCAGTACATACAAGTATAAGCTATTATTATTCACTATGGAGGTGGGGCTTAAGCTGGGTTTTGAGACTATGGAGAAGCTGTTCATTCATTTATCCATAAAACATGTTTATCAAGCACTATAACCTGACACTGAGGGTAAGAAGGAGACAAGACAGATCGGGGTACAGCCCTCATGGAGCTTCCATTCTGTTGTGTGGGAAGGGAAAGGACAGTAAACAAATAAGTGAATAAAATAAGTACAGACTGTTCTCAGTGTTTTCAAGCAAAAAAAAAAAGTGTGTTATGAGTATATTATGATCACTCATAACAGGGTATGGGATTTACTTTATATAGACCTACTTTCCCCGAATCAGATAAAGTGACATTCAGACTGAGACCTTAAGGACGAGAAGGAGCCAGCCATGCATGAAAAATGCTAAGGAAAGAGCATTCCAGGCAGCAGTCAGGGTAAGGGTGAAGGTCTGGAGGCAAGAAAGTATTTCCCTGTTCAAGAAACAGAGAGAGTGTGAGGGAGAGTAGTTTGCTATACAGTTGGAGAAATAAGCAGAAGGCAGATCCCAAAGGACCTTGTAGGCCATGATAGGTTGGGATTTTATTTTCAGTCTCCTGATATGAAAAGAGGGGGAGTCCGGCCCGGTGGCTCAGGCGGTTAGAGCTCCATGCTCCTAACTCCGAAGGCTGCTGGTTCGATTCCCACATGGGCCAATGGGCTCTCAACCACAAGGTTGCCAGTTCAACTCTTTGACTCCTGCAAGGGATGGTGGGCTCCGCCCCCTGCAACTAAGATTGAACATGGCACCTAGAGCTGAGCTTCCTCCTGAATGGCTCAGTTGTTTGGAGCGCATCCTCTCAACCACAAGGTTGCCAGTTCGATTCCTTGATTCCCGCAAGGGATGGTGGGCTGAGCCCCCTGCAGCTAGCAACGGCAACTGGACCTAGAGCTGAGCTGCACCCTCCACAACTAAGATTGAAAGGACAACAACTTGACTTGGAAAAAAGTCCTGGAAGTACACACTGTTCCCCAATAAAGTCCTGTTCCCTCCTGTTCCCCTTCCCCAATAAAATCTTTAAAAATAAATAAATAAAAGAGGGGGATAATATTGTGTTGGTGTGGGAGCAGGGCAAAGGCAGCAGGATGAGTGATAAAAGTAAACTGGAATCTTAAGATCCCTAACCATAGAGCTGGGATGACTGTGGGTGAAGTCCTTGTTAACTCTCTAGTCTTGACTTCCTGTTGAACTTCGTGGTAACTTCTGGGGCAGGGATGCGAATAAAGGGGGAAGCCATCTTGGTCTTGGCCCCTTTTTTTTTCATGTGGGTGGCGGGTTGGGACGGCAGCTGGCGAATGTGCGTATACACATTCCTTGGTGGCTTTGTTTCTTTTTCTTTTCCCGAATAAGCTGTTCTTTTGGAGGATTACGTGGAGACTTATTTGTCCAGTTGACATTTGTCCATGGTTGTGGGCAAGCCAACATAGCAGCCTGGCTGGAGAGGGTAGCTGCAGGGGAAACTGACTGGAGACCAAGATTTTAACTAGATTTGAAAGGGCTTGAATTAGCTTCTGTTTTGACTTCCTGTAAGCAATAGGGTGTTTAAAAAATTCAGGCATACCTGTCACATCTAACGTACTATGGTAGGAATAAGAAAAACTGTAAGAAGACTTCTCTACTCAATTTAATGAATCTATTCTAAAACTTGTGTCTTAGGGATGTTCACCAAATGATGGTGAAAAAACTAGAGTAAGAAAATATTGCTGGGCCAATTGCAGTCGGCCTCGCCTGTATCACTTCTCCTGCCTCCTCAGCAGTCTTGCTCAATCCCTGCGATGTCATCCTCTCTCTCTTTCTGGCTTCCTCTTGGCACATAAGCGTGCTCTTCCCTCTCTTTAAGTGTCATCCAACTTTAACAAAACAGCCTCTCTGAAGATTCCAGCCCAGCTCTTCTAACTACTGGCTTCTTGCTCTCTTGCTCTCTGTTCAAAGCTAAATTTCCTAGAAGAGTCATATGCATTTCCTATCCACACCTCCCCATCTCTAATTCAATCTACTGTAATTTGGCTTGCCTTAACTTTCAACTAACCCCATCCCAGTCAACCACTGTTACCAAACTCATGGGATTCACTGCTTGGGGTATTCCATTCAAGAATGAGACATGGTTGTCATTAGGTAGGTTTTCTTTTTTTTTCCCCCAGCAAGTAAAAGAGATGGAATTTACATCCAAAGCTCTGTGTCTCTGAAGGGGGGCTCAGCCATTGCTTATGTACACTATTTGGTTAATTACCTATTGACTTCTTCTTTGCAGTTGGCTACAATGGGTTGGGTTCCTGTCAAACTCATCCTGTTTACAACTGTGTCTGCGAAATACTGTGCTATGTTTTACCATGTAGCAAGAATAGCATTTATTAAAAACTGCCCAAACCTTGAGACCCTCGTCCCCATCTAACAACTTCACTAAAACTTCTCTCCTAAGGTTAACAATTACATTCAAATTCTCAAACACAATGGACTTTCCTTATCACTCTTCATCTTTATTTCTGATTTTCTAGCATTTGATGTTATTCTGATCATATTCTCCCCCTACTCCTCCTTCCCTTGGCTTCCTGATATCCCTTTTGCTTTCCCTTCTACTTCTCTGTTTCTTCCTGCTCAGTGTCCTCTTCTTCTGTTTACCTCCTACATGTTGATTTTCCCCAAGGCCCAATCTCCTATCCACTTCTTCTCATCCTATGTACTCTCTCTCGTAGCCTCATTCAAACCTATGGCTTCAACCGAACCAATATTCCTGGGACTCTCACCTGTTCACATCTAGCCCAGAACTCTCTTCTAACGCCACATCTGAATTTCCAACTGGACTCTCCTCAAACTAAACCTCTTTCCCCACAGTTTTGCCCCTCTCTTCCCTATCAAGTGAGTGTCACCACCACCCACCAATTGTCTAAGTCAGAAAACCAGAAAGTTTCATGGACACCTCTTTCATCCTTAGATGCAATTAATAAAGAAGCCCTGTCAATTCTGCTTCCTAAATGTGTTTTCTTAATTTAGTCCCTCCTCCCTGCTCCTGTTGCCTTTTATCATTTATTGCCTGAATTACTTCTACTACCTTCCAACTACTCCTTCTACCTCCAACCTGACCTCTCTGCAACTAATAATCTATGCTGCTGCCAGGATGATCCTCATAAAATGCAAATTAGACAATGTTACTCCCTAGTCTAATATCTTTCAATGGCTTTATGCTGTCTGCAAAATAAAGTTCAAAGTTTTTAGCATTTCATACCAGGTTCCTTATGGCCTGGCCACAAACCACCTCTTGCCTTCTCTAATGTTAAATATTTTCAATGTAACATTTAAATTACTCTGTTAGCTTTGCGGAAAAATTGGTTATTTTTCAGACTTATAATCTAAAGATTACAATGTGCATCTTAATTTATCACAATCTATTTCAGATTAATACTAATTTAACTCTCTAGAAAAATATAGAAACTTTGTTTCAGTATATCTCTAGTCGTTTCTCCCTTCTCTGTGCTATTATTGCCATATACAATACATTTATGTATGCTATAAATCCAACAAGATAATGCTATAAGTATTTATTTATACAGTCATATGTCTTTTAAAGAAGGTAAGATATGAGAAAAAGATAACCATAGTCTTTTACATTAGCCCATATAATTACCATCTCTGGTGCTCTTCAGTTCTCCCTGTAGGCACAGGTGCTCCAAATTGGATGAGTCCCATGGACTGTGGCCGAGGTACTGTTCGTACTCATGGCCTGCCCTGCCCTGCCCTGACAGAACATCTATATTGGCCAACCTGGGGCTGGGGGTCGGGAGTGGGGACTGAGAGCAGCCCAGGCCAGAATGCCACAGACTCCCATTGTCTTACCTGACCTTCAGCTGTTTCTCAGGCATAGATGCTTTTCAGACTATGTGCCTTTAATGTACGTATTCTCAGTGCTGAAATGGTTGTTTTAGTCAACTTTTGTCCAGATTTATGGTTGCATTTAGGGGAGTTTATTTGCTGATCTTCTCAACCAGCTCTGGCTGGAAGTCCCTGATGGTAGGGCTCGTAGTTAACAGTAGGTCCGTTGGGTCAGGCAGAATGAGGTAGCTCAAGAATTAAAGGTGAAGGACTAAATCATAGAACAAGGTCAGAAATGACCTAGCTGAAGAAAGCAGTTACTTACCGCCCATCCTGCCTCATGGAATATTAAGAAGATCCCTAAGTCAGCATGAGGCACGGTGTGAACCAGAGTGCAAGCCACTGGAGCACTTTCTAGAGTGAGAACCAGAAATGACTTCAAGAGAGAGCCGAGGGTGAGACAACCTCTAGGTCCTTACATTTAAACCAAGGAACTTCTCCTTCCTGCCCAAATGGTCTGATTTGACCAAAAGGGATCCAGAGATGCGGGTGATGACCTTTGCAAAGACGAACAGAGCAGGAAGTAATGGGCTGGAGAGCAAAGAATGACTTTTTCATAAGGAACATTTGTGTCTCACGAGCCTGGATTAAGAAAGAATTTTGCATTTTGCATTTTAAAAGTCTAGATCTGGAAGACAGCAGAATGGTGGTTACCAGGGACTTGGGGGGAGGAGAAAATGGGGAGTTATTGTTTGATGGGTACAGAATTTCAGTTTTGTAAGATGAAAAAGTTATGGAGATGGATGGTGGTGATGACTGTACAACAATATGAATATACTCCATACCATCGAACTGCACACTTAAAAATGATTAAGATGGTAAATTTTATGTTATATGTATTTTACCACGATAAAAATTTTTTTTAAAAAAAGAGTTGTATCTCAGGGCAATGCTGGGCACTGCTTGTGCTTTGTGGTGTGTAAACTTATGTGACAGTCACCTGTGCACCACTATGTCTGGCCATTTAAGACACAAATTCGCACAGTGTGTTGCCAAGAATGGAGATTCTTGTGCTTACTGGGTAGTTTATGAGATGGATGGACCATTTTGAGTTGGACTCATGCTCACAATGAGCTGAATGGACACAATCATACCTTGGTTCTTCACCTCAAGTCTTGGATGCATACCCACTCTTCTGAGAAAGTCCCAGAGAGTTGCTATGACAGATGTCTTTAGAGAGGCAGAGCTGGTAACACAACTGCTTGCCTAGAGGCCACCAGTTATCAGTGAGAACACCAGCTGGAAAATACACTGTGTCTTGTTCTTATGTTTCTATTTTTATTGTAATGATGCTGCAAAAACTGTAAGGCACTTGGAGCTAAGGATTAAGTTTTGGAGAAATGGGGTTAATAGTCATAATAACAGGCCAGGATCAAAGGATTAATAAAAATGTCAAAAAGAAATGAGAACTTTCTTTTCATGCAGGACCTTTATAAGAGCTTATAATCTTGATCAAATAAATTGTGTACAGACACACATACAATTTAAAACTAATTAAAAATGATGGTGTGCTTTCTAATGTTTAAATGTTGAGTATATATTAGTCATTTAGTAACAAAAGTCATTTTAAAATTAGCATCTTTTGAATTTCATGAATGTAATGAACGGAAGAAGCCAGACACATAAGAGAGTACATACTGCATAATTCTATTTACAAAAAACACAAAAGTAGACAAAACTATTCTATGGTGTTAGGATAGTGGTTACCCTTTAGTTGGGGGTGGTGACTGAGGATAGGGAGCCTAAAGGGGCTTCTGAGGATACATTTAATATTTCTTGATCTGTATCTATATTGTATTTCAATAAAATATTTTTTCAAGTTTTCATTCTCTGTGTTTGAATTAGTTACATTTAGAGTTGAGAGGAATTAGAAAGTAAAAAATTATGAAATGTATAAAATCCTTTATTTTGTGTTATTGTCACTTGCATAGAAAAAATAGACCATTTTAAATGTTAATGAAATTCAAGAGATGAGATATAGTATCATCCTGCATTTATTTGACATGTGCCTATCGGCTCAAGTAGCCCTGGCATTTCATAAGCATTAGAATAAAGCTGGCCAACTGAATAGAATTTTGTTTCTCTTATCAGTTTATAATTTTTCCCAGGGCTACTTTCAATCAAGGAAAAATTGAACTCCCCAATGATATCAAAGGCAGCGTATCACAAAGGTTAATTAACGAGTCACCCGGAGAAGATTGAACAGCCATTGTGCTGACACTTTCAAGAGCTAATCGGTTCTGATGATGTAATTTGCGGTAATGCTGGATGGGTGACAGCTGCTGTGGGACCTGCTGATTACAGTGTGAAGCGTGGAGTGGGGGGTGAATGCTTTCAAATGGAGAGAGACTTTTATAGAGCCAAGTGAATTCAACCTGGTCATGCTGGTTACTCTACCTGGAAAGCCTGCTCATCTCTTCCTTATTGATACAGATTTTACCAGGCCCAACACAATCTCAATTCCAAGCTTACTTCATCCGCTCTAGTCAACACTGAGGGTCCCTTCCCTGAACTCCTGTAGAACTTACAGTCAGCACTAAACACTTTAGCACTGATTACTTGAATGTGTATGTGTGGTTTTTTAAAGATTTTATTGGGGAAGGAGAGCAGGACTTTATTGGGGAACAGTGTGTACTTCCAGGTCTTTTTCCAAGTCAAGTTGTTGTCCTTTCAATCTTAGTTGTGGATGGTGCAGCTCAGCTCCAGGTCCAGTTGCTGTTGTTAGTTGCAGAGGGCACAGCCCACCATCCCTTGCAGGAGTTGAACTGACAACCTTGTTGTTGAGAGCCCACTGACCCATGTGGGAATCAAACCGGTAGCCTTCAGCGTTAGGAGCATGGAGCCCTAACTGCCTGAGCTACCGGGCCGGCCCCTGTATCATGTTCTTGATGATAAGTTACTTAAGGACATAATTTTTTTCTGTATTTCCCTCAGCATGGAACATAATGGTGGGCACAAAAATTGAATTAAAAATAATTGGGGCAAAATGTTGATAATTGTCCAAGTAGAGAGATGGTTACGTGTGGGTTTATTCTACTAATTTTTCTACTGTTGTGTGTTTGAAAATTCTCTTGATAGCGGGGTTGGCAGATTTAGCAAATAAAGATGCAGGATGCCCAGATAAATGTGAATTTCAGACAAACAGTAAATCATTTCTTCTTATTAACTCACATTCTATTTTATTATATTACTTATGATATGATATTTCATACTATTTAATTTATTAATGTAACAACATTATATATATATATTATGTCATTATAACATTGATATTATGCTTTTATATTATTAGTTTATCACATGTTATTCTGGGACATATTTATACTAAAAAGTTATTATTTATCTGAAATGCAAATTTAACTGGGTGTACTGTATTTTATCTGACAACCTGATTTGCTAGAAACTTAAAAATATAATTGGTGATTAATCAATAGGCTAAAAGAAAATGGATGGTAGAAACAGTGCAGTGTCTCTTAGAGTGTGATCTGGTGTCACTTGCATTGGAATGCCCTGGGGAGCCCATTAAAAAGGCAGCAAGCTCCCTATGGTGCCCTACACTCACCCTAGAGGTGCCAAGTCAGAATTTCTGTGGGTGGGACTCTGCATTTGCAATAAGATCCCCAGGTCATTCCGGTACTATTGCTAGCTGCCCTGATGTCTATGGAGTTTCTAGTTTTCCTGATATGATCTTTTATTTCCTTGTAGTGACCTTATTGGAGCAACTTCTACTCTGTTTTTATATCAAGGATCTGACTTAAGAGATATTAATATTCCTGTCCCATGACTCACCCACTAAATAGTACAAGTCAAATACTGTCACAAATACTCTAGTAGCCTTTTGTAGTTAAGTTACTCTTTGGATATTCATCCAATAGTCCAGCATCTTAACTATGATGTATATTCTACCAACATATATTCACTATTATTGAGAAAATTATAGTTGGCCAATTTGCAGCTCCCTTTAGTATTTTAGGGCCAGGGCTCCTTGGATAACCAAACATCCTGGTTTTCCTGGGACTGTTCCAATTTTAGCATTGATATTCCATGTTCTGGGCTATCCCTCATTCCTGGTTTTCCCTGTTCTTCCTATCTGTAATAGATGTCATGGTATGCCACCCAGATCCCCATTTCAGGACAAGTGCTGGCACAGTTGAGACCCTACGCAGGAAACTATCTCACTCAAAATTGCACTCTGCCCCCAGGAGCAGTAACCTATCGATGCAACTCCAAATCTCAATTCAGGACATCTCTGATTAGCCATCTTAGCTTCAGAGCTCCCTGTAGGATCAGCTGACACCTTTGTTACATATGTCCTGCAATTCAACTTCTCCCTTTATCCAATCCTGCTTCCTTCACTCCCTCCCAGGAGCAGCTCCTGAAAGCTCTCTCTAATATACCCCTACAGGCAAATCTCAGAGTCTAAGAGCCTGGAGGAACCTAACCTCCAATAGTTGGTACAAGAGTAGTGTGGTCCTAGAAAGCAGATTCTAAAACAAGATTTTGGAGCAGTCATTTGCTGGTCATAAGAACCCCTCAATAATGGTACATGGAGCCCCTGATGAGGTAGCAGTGCAATTGTAAAGCTTTCAACAGTAGTGAACTGGGATGGGATGCCAGTTCACTGAAAGGGAATGAGTTGGAGGGTGTAGTGTCCTGGGCATGTGGAGGTTCAGGGAAAGTAGTAATTTAAGGACAATGGAATGGGATGGCTGTCACTAGAGAGAGACAAGAAAGACTGAGAGTGATTAATCACCAATTCAAGAGACCAGATTTCCTGAGGCTCAGGACTTAAATTATAAGGTAGCAGAGCTCCAGTGAAAACAGAATTATCAATCCTAGCAAGTCAGCTATGTAAAGGTCAAAGGCTTAATTGGGAAGGAATGAGATCTTGAGATAAAGGATGACGACATATGGGTCGATGTCCTTGTAAATCTCAATTCCTCAGATTTCCTCTGAATCCTATGGGCTGCAAAAGGAGCACACTCTTCAGGTTCAAAACAAGACCTCTCCATGTTTCAAGTTGATACAGAGATTTTTTGCCTTGCAAGAAAACACCTTCTTCCCTCCAAGGATCTTAACCCACCCCACCACCCCCGCTGCCCACTCCAAACAAATAACTAGGGTTAATTCACAGCAGAAGTGATGGCCCTGCTAAGGGAGAAAAGAGACTACACCTTAAATGAGCTGTACTGGCAGAAACTGCAATGTATGTCTATTACATTGTTTTGTACACCTGAAACTAAAAAAAAAAAAAAGAGTATATATAGATCCTGAGTATGCATGTTCAAAGTGGGGGAAGGTATAAAATTGGAGAAGGAAAAATTCATTGATAAGAGAGCATTGTCCCATAATATAGGAGTTCACCCTGGCAAGGGCTCCAGGAAATGGTGCGATCACACTGCTAGGATGGCTCTTGGAAGCTTGGAGAAAACATCACATCAAATTGGTCTGCTATATCAATTAACCACACTAGGTGAGCAGGAGTTGCCAGTACATTGAAGGCATTGGTAAGACAGTTGTGCTTCAGAGTGTGGCGGTTAAACCCTACAAAGATTCAGGGCTCTGCTACATCAGTGAAAATTTTAGGTGTGCAAAGGTTGGGCTATACTGGGACATCCCCTCCAAAATAAAGGTCAAATGGTTGCATTTCATGCCTTCCCTTACTAAGAAGGAAGCACAATGTTTGGTAGGCTCTTTGGGTTCTGCAAGCAGTGTTTTCCCTACTCATGAAAACTTCTTCAGCCCTTTTGCTAATAACTGAAAACATTTTTAGCTTTGACTGGGGCTTTGAAACAAGTCCCGGATGCGGTGTTGCCAATTCTGTCACTTGGGCCTTTCTAGCCAGAAGAGCTATGCGTTTGAAATTGTTTGTATTGCCATGTAAACTCCCATCCATTACTTCCTTAAAGTCCTCAGTGAAGAGGTACCTCTCACTAGGGAT
Organism: Rhinolophus sinicus; assembly: GCF_057876585.1. Classification (NCBI taxonomy): domain Eukaryota; kingdom Metazoa; phylum Chordata; class Mammalia; order Chiroptera; family Rhinolophidae; genus Rhinolophus; species Rhinolophus sinicus. Next base: position 21,221,245 of record NC_142515.1, on the reverse strand, counting down.
GCAAGAGCAATGGAGTTTCATGTCTAGACTCCTGTGCTACAAAACAGACTTTAATATGGAAATGTAAAGCCTTGCGGCAACAGAGAACCTAAGTACCCTGAACATTTTCAGAAAACCAAGGAAATTGAGCCAAAGATGGAATGAGCAGGGAGGCCCCAGCTGATAACTGGGTGGCACATCTAATTCATCATTATACAAATTATGACGGTGGAGAGGAGCTGTTAAAAATGAGCCTAATGAGTTAAAAGAGACTATAAAATGTTAATGCTTTTCACAGTTGTTCTTGAACAATTTGCATAGAAAATATAAAGGTCCTGATGAAGCTCTAACCCATGTTTCCCAAGTAGCCCAAAAAGGGGGTAAAATTGGGATCCCGATATAAAATTACGTCTCTGTGGCTCTTCCCCCAGATACCAGGTGGCATCACCACCATTTCCCATTTATGGCTCTGCTCCAGCTCCCCAGGAATCTGTCTGTGGCCGAGGCTGCGTGCCTGGGCCCAAAGTGCCCGATTTCTCCTTCAGATGCCCTTGCTGCCCCAAGGGCAGGGAAGCCACTGAGGAGGCTGCCAGCCCCGTGCTGCGCTGCAGCTGCTGCCCTTTGGGCTTTCAGAACCCCACAGAGAGCCCAGTCAAACTGCCTTCATGGCCTTGACCTCCCTCTATCACAGACTTTCCCCAGGAAAGGAGCTAGACTGGTGGACAACGTGGGTAACCCCCACTCATTTGTTCTCAGCAGCGGCACAGCTAGTGATTTGCTACCCAGAAGAGATACTTTTTAAACACTTTTCCACACGGTAATATTATTTTTAGTAATAATCATGAAACAAAATTAATAATGATGATGGCCAGAAGAGAAATGCAACAGTGAAAGTTTTCTTTTTTAAGACTTCGAATGAATAATCATGCTGGTAAATAAATAAGAAAGAAAAAAGAAGGAAAGATTACAGAACAAAAAAAGGAAAAAATTAGTAAGATTACTTTCAATTCCATGGATGTATTTTTCCTCAACACTATATTATAAATTTTTCAAACATAAAGTTGAAGAAATGTTAGTGAACACTTATATGCCCAGCATCTTGATTTTACCAGTAATATTTTGCTATATTTGCTTTGTTACCCGTCTAGCCACTCCTCTATCCATCTATTAATCTTATTTTTTTAGTATTTCAATAAACTTTAAAATAGTGTTAGATTTACAGAAAAGTTGCAAAGGTGGTACAGTGTTCCCCCACATACCCTGCACCCACTTTCCCCTATTATAACATATTATATTATGTGGTACATTAGTCACAACTAATGAAACCATATTGATATATTTTTATTAACTAGACTTTATACTTTATTTAGATTTCCTTAGTTTTTTCCTAACATTCTTTTCCTGTTCCAGGATCCCATCCAGGATATCACATTACATTTAGTTGTCTTGTCTCCTTGGGCTCCCCTGAGCTCTAACAGCTTCTCAGAGTTTCCTTGTTTTTGATGATGTTGACAGTTTTGAGGAGTACTGGTCAGTTATTTTATAGAATGTCTCTCAATTTGGATTCATCTGTTGTCTTTCTGCTGGTTATCCCGGTGTTACAGGTTTTTGCAAAAAAGACCACAGAAATTAAGTGCCATTCTCAACTAGTTCTATTTTAGTAATGAGTAAAACATTTCAGGACTTAACTTCTGTAAATTGGCTAATGACTTCATAGAAACAGATCTTTGCTCCTTCATATTCAAAGAACATTTGACTCATAGCTGATCTTTTTATTTATTTTAATTTTGAAAAGTTTCTTTCACATAAAGTAACACATGTGCAAAGTTCACAGAAAAGGTAAAAATTTATGTCTCTTACATTTATAGAAAAAAATGTTCAATCTTGCTCTAAGAGAAATGTAAATTAGAATTATGCAATAGTATTTATACTTCCCAGATTGTCAAAGATCAAAGAGTTCGATGACATAATATGTGGGTGAGAATGTGGGAAAACAGGAACTCCAATATATTGCAGATAGAAGTATAAACTGGCGTATCCCTTAAAATTATGGCAATAGCTATCAAAATTATAAATGTACATGCCTTTTGGTTCTGCATTCTATTTGTAGGAATTTTTTCTACAGAGCTTACATATGTGAGAAGTGAGATATGTAAAGATTATTTACTGCAGCATTGTTAGTAAAGGTCTACAATTAGAAACAACATAGGGCCTGCCCTGTGGCTCAGGCTGTTCGAGCTCCGTGCTCCTAACTCCGAAGGCTGCCGGTTCAATTCCCACATGGGCCAGTGGGCTCTCAACCACAAGGTTGCCAGTTCGATTCCTTGACTCCCACAAGGGATGGTGGGCAGCGCCCCCTGCAACTAGCAACAGGGACTGGACTTGGAGCTGAGCTGCGCCTTCCACAACTAAGATTGAAAGGACAACAACTTGACTTGGAAAAAAAAAGAAAGTCCTGGAAGTACACACTGTTACCCAATAAAGTCCTGTTGCCCTTCGCCAATAAAATCTTTAAAAAAAAAAAAAAAAGAAACAACATAAATATCCCTCAATAAAGGGCAGATCTAATGAATTACCTTAATTAAATTAAATCAAATTAAATTGTATGCCATCACTAAAAAGACTATGTGAAAAGATCTTCCAGATATGTTAAGTGAAGCATGCAAGGTGCAGAACAGAACTGTTGTGTTCTGGATTAGATAGATAACAGGAATTGAGAAGATTATAGGAATTGGCTCACAGAGGCCCAGAAGTCTCAACATCTGCGATCTGCATGGTAGAGACTGAGGAAAGCCAGTGTGTGAGTCAGTCTGAGTCTGAAGGCCTGAGAATCATGGAAGCCAACAGTGTTAAGTCCAAGATCAAAGACCTGAGAATTAGGGGGCTGATGGTGTAAGTCCCAGTCTGAATCTGAAGGCCTGAGAACCAGGAGTACCCAATTCCTGGAGCAGGAGAAGATGGATGTCCTGGCTCAAGTAGAGGGAGTGAATTGGCCTTTCTTCTGTAGTTTTGCTCTATTGAGGCCCTCAGAGGAATGGATGGTGCCCACTTGCATTGGTAAGGGAGATCTTCTTTACTCAGTCTACCGATTCAAATTCTGATCTCTTCCGGAAACACCCTCACAGACACACCCAAAAGTAATATTTACCAGCTATCTAGGTATCCTTAGCCCAGTCAAGTTGACACATAAAACTAACCATCATAGTCTCCCTCCATTTATTTACAAAATATTTGCTCGCATATGCAAAAATCTTGAAGGGTACACAACAAATTTATAATGGTGGTTGACTTTGGGGAGATCAGGTAGACAATTGGGTGCTAGAGTGAATGGAAACCTAATTTTCATTGTGCACCCTTTAGTCCTTGTGAAATTTTATACATTTCACATGTTAATGTACAGATAAATGTGATATAATAAACTAAACGTAAACGTAAAATCCTTAAAGAGTATAAAATAACTGCAGAGAGTAGTAGGGAGATGAGAGCCTGTATCTCTGGATTTAGCATCATCCTGGCTACAGGAAAAAAAGAAATGTCATCGAGTGAGCAGGGTTAAAGGTGGCTCATATCCCGATGATTTCCCTGCCAGGTAAAGAAATATCTGTATCTAAGGACCAAACACCTATGCAAGGAATGTGATATATAGATGAATAGGGGTGTTTTTGCAAAACTGCATGAAAGAAAGCATTTCAACAGTTTGAAGGAAATATTTATATTGAGGATTGGGCCTGGGATTCATCCTCGACCTCCATCTCCCTCCATCTACATGTCTATCAATTTAGCCACCAAGAGATATCACAAATATCCAGACTTCCCTCTACCACTTCCCTAGTCCAAGCCACCACCAGTCACAACCCCATGCTGGCATTCCTTAATCCGTCCATTCTGAATTAAAATCCCTAGTGGTCTCTATTCTCCTGCACAGCATCCTTTATTTTTCTTTATAATTCTTATCCATATGTGAGATATTTATGGGTGATTTGTTTGATTAACTTCACCAACTGGACCATAAGCTCGAGGAAGTCAGACCACATCTGTTTTGCTAATCACTATATCCCCAACTCAAAAATGTGTTGAATGAATGAATGAGCTAGATTATGGAATTTATTGGAGAAACATCGTTGTAGATAAAGTGGGAATATTTTTTAATTACATTGAGGAGAATATAAGGAGATAAGTTATCAGAAGCAATTGTGTCCCTGATCATGGAGGATGGTCTAGAAAATATGCTGGATCTTTTTAGTCTCCAACCTTCACAAGTGTGCATTGACAGTTGTCAGCCTAGATGTTCCAATGAGGCATAAATTGAACAATTTTCCTTTCCATTGGAACCTATTTCTCTCTATTCTTCTTTTGTGTAGAAGAGAAAAGAACTTCTTATTTGAAGACATGAGGTTGAATAAGCCTATAGATATTGTTTTAGCAGCACCTCCCTAACAAGTCTGTACTGGCTGAGTATGAATTGGGTGGAGTTCATGGCAAAGTTTTACTTCAGGAATTTCCTGAAATAACTCTCCGCAAAAGTTTGGCTTTCATAATTGAAGATGACATTGACCTCATGCACTGCTAGTGCACATTTTAAAACTTTCTGGGAATGAAGACCATCGTGAAGAAGTTTCCAGTGATTATGTTACCAGGTTATAATGATCAGGAGCACTTTGAGCACATTTTTCTTCGTGTTCCATTGTGATAGTTGTAATATGTTGTCATATATTGTTTATGTGTCTGTCTCTTCTACCTTTGGAGTGTGCCCTCCTCAAGGGCAGGAATGTAATAGGAACTCAAAAAATGTATCTGAAATGAACAACATCAAATTAGTACTTGGAGTTGACTCTTGAAGGAAGTTTATTAGAGACAGTTCTAGTCCAAAACACCTTCACCACTTGTTAGGTCTGTGGCACTGATCATTTAATTTCTTTTTCTTCATTTCCCCACTTTTAAAACAATTATGACAAATTTAAGCATACAGACAAATGTAAATAATAATAAAAGTTAATATCTATCTTTTATCTATCACCACATTTCATAAACTTTTAATATTTTGTCAAATATGACCAAGAGAATGACATGTGTTCATCAAATCCTATTTCATTTTCCTCTTCCTGGGCACATAAACGGATGGCATCTCCCATCCTCCTTTCCAGTTAGATCAGTACCATTTGACTACTTCTGTCAATGGGCTGTAAGCAGATGTAATGTGTGTTACTTCCAATGTAAGCATAGAAGAATGACTGCTATAAAGACTTTGGAAGCCATGTTTTAAAATGGCAGTATCAGAAGACTACAGAACCTCCATCAGCTTATATTCCTGAATGATTCTATGGATCAGTGTTTAAGAATCTCCCTTGCTCTATCTACATCTTCATGAACACTGTGTTTTGCCAGCTTTTAAAACTTTTCTGCTAGTTTGATAATGTGAAATCCTTGTTTCAATCTGTATTTTGCTTATCATTATGAATGATGTTAAGCATTTTTAAAGTGCTTGACATTTGGGTTCTCCTTCTATGAATGTCTGTTTATATCCTCCATCTATGGTAGTGGGGTACATTATTCCAGTGTTTTGTAGGTCTACTTTATATATTTTGGAAACTAATATCTTATCAGTTACATTCACGGCAAATACTCCAAATCTGTAGCCTGTCCTTTTACTTTATCTCTGATGTATACAAGTTTAAATTTATCAATCTTCTTCTTCTGCTTTGTGCAAGAATTCTTTCCTATCTCAAGGTCATAAAGATATTTTGTTATATTTCTTTTTGGAAAATTTTAAAGACTTGTTTTTCATTTTTAAGTCTGTGATCTACCTGCAATTGTGTGTGTGTGTGTATACGTGTAATGTAAGAACATTATTTATTTTTCATAAAAATAACCAATTTCCGAAGACCATTTATTGACTAGTCCATCTTTTCTATTCCATTGATGGTAATCAAACTATGCCATATATCAAGTTGCCATTTATGCAGGGGTCTGTTTAATAGACTCTTTACTATTTCATTGGTTTATCTAAAACTTTTAAGGGTAAAGGCCATGCTGTCTTAATTATCATAATTTTATAAGTTTTGATATGTGGTAGTGTGAGTATGCCTCCATCTTGATCTTCCTTATTGTCTTGTCTATTCTTGACCTTTTGTATTTCAATATGAACTTTAGGCTGAGCTTGTCATTCTACAAATAGCTAAGTTGGGATTTTTGTTCAAATTGCATTTGCATTTTGTTGTTGTTACTCTTGTGGTTGAGAATGAGATTTTTTTTTTCCATTTACTATTATATTTCCTCATTAGAATACTAATGATGCATAGAAATGCTACTGATTTACATATGTTGATTTTGTACACTGAAATCTTCTTGTATCTTCATCTTAATGGTATCTGTAGAATCCTTGGAATTTATAGACAATCTATATTCCGTTCTTTTTTTTTGGAATTCTTATATTTTCCTGTATAATGTTGAATGGAAGTAGTTAATCTTATCCTTGATTTTAATGAAAATTTACCATAAGTATTTTGTTTGCTCTGTTTTTTTTCTCTACTTTGTTTTATGGATAAGCTAAGGAATTAAAATAAATAAGACAGTATGTTCAATCTTTTTACGCTCAGTCTTCTCATTTGCAATTTGCAGATATTATCAACTGTCTTACCTGTTTTGATAGGGAATTGGAGTATTAAATGAGATATTTTCTAAAAGAGGTCTTTGAAAATAGTAAAGTACTATATTCAAATGTCAGTTGGTGTGTGTGTGCGTGTGTGTGTGTGTGTGTGTGTGTGTGTGTTTGTTCACTGCTGTGTCCTCAGCAGTTTCTGGAACAAAGTTAGTGCTCAGTAAGCATGTGTTGAATGAGTATTAATAATAAATTCATGTTTCATATAAAGTAATATTTTCTTACATCTTAGCAGGTGTAAGCTAAGAGGCATGTGTGCTGCCATTTCCTGTATCACCCACCAATGACAGAAATCGCTAAATTATCTCAGAACTCCTGAGTTTGGACACTCAATCTCAGAATCCATTTCAATTCAATGTTCTAAGCAGCCATTTCCAATCTATTGTAAGCATATGAAAAAGAACTTATTTACCAATAGTGCCTTAAAATACAACAAAACCAATGGCATTGAACCTCTGCTTAATTGAGCACGTGGTACTGTTATGAAAGAGATACTTGGGAATCAAGGGTTTCTTATTTCCAAAGGTAAATATCCATAGGAGGGCTACATAATAACCGCCAGCACACAGTAAGCCCTTTCTGTTTCATTGGTTTATTCTTCTTACATACTTCTTCAAAAGTTGAAAATACAATGATATCTGTTAAGTAAAAAGCAACAACAAACAGGCCTATACAAAAATTTCCTCTTTATTAGTAGAGTGCTTTGTTCATAAATTTATTATTATATTGCTAGTTGGAAAAGAGAACTGTGAGCATAATTTTAATAATTGGATTAAAGGGCTTTATTTTAAAAAATCATTCCATCAAAGCTTGTTGAATCCTCTATTTCTGATAGCTAGAAATTGAGGTGAATTATAACAAGATATCCTCTTACAAATAAAAACAAATAAGCACTAAATTTACAAATTAATTGCAAAGCATAAAATTTTATTTTGTACATATATATTGTTTCTCATGTTACATTTGCTGTTTTCACATCTCTCATGTTATTAATCTCTGATTTCACGTAAAAAGGAACCTTGCTGAGTTTCTCTTCCCAAACATTTCCACTTGCCACTTCCTTCCCACTTACCACAAACCCCTGCTAATTTTTGCCCTAGAATAGTCAAAATTCAGAGATTAAAGGTACAAATATAAGGTGCATGTCACTGGAAGGACATGTTCACTTACTGAGAACTAGGTGATCATTGAAACTTAACATCATGTATCAAACCACGAACACTTTACACTTGGAAATATTTTGGGTTTCACTGTGGTCCTTGATAATACCTATCATTTCCCCTTCTGACTCCTTGGAAGAATGGATGTGCTCTGACTTTGCACTCACACTGCTGCGCTTTTAGGAGATGTGTCATAACATTAAAAAAAATATTCAGAGGCTATTTTCTCCAGCAACAATTTTGCCCAAATGAAGTCTTGAGGTTCTTATAAAAGATTAAAATTTCAAAGCTACTGTTTTGCAGTGAAGAGCATACGTCATGATTTTGTTCTAATCTGCAACCACTTCACAGGCTCAAGAAAAATTCCTGGCCAAGAACCAGAATCTCAAAAATTGTGAAGTCATTGCTGCTTTTCAATTTTGATTTAGTCCATTCAAAATCTTTCAAGTAAGGAAACTCGCATGGTATACTATTATATGAAAAAGGGAGTTTACAACAGTATGGGATATATGTATATATATACATACACACACACACACACACACACGACATTAGGCAAGTTAGCTAATGTCTCTAAGCCTCAATTTCCTCTTTTGTAAAATGGAGCTAATAATAGTATCTATCTCATAGTATTGTGGTGTTAAATGAATTAATCTATGCAAAGTACACAGCACAGTGCCTGGTAAGAAAGTGTATAATAATATATAGTTTATGTAGACTATATATTATTATCGATAGTTTAGAACAATGGCTGGAGGAATATATACCTAAATCCTAATAGTGGTTATTTTGTGGGTGGTAGGATTATGAGTTATTGCTATTTTTTTCCCTTGGCTTCAACAGGATTTCTAAATTTTCTCCCATGAGTCTATATTACTTTTATTTCTTAATAAGAAAAGGACAGAAGGTAATCTCCCTTGACTAAAAATACTCAGGTGGTTCTCACTCACTAGAAAATTGGGGGTATAAATGGGACAAGCAATATTAATGAAATGTATAGAGTTGCCTGTGGTAGGTCATTACAACACATCCTGCCTCCAATGAATCCTGCCTCCCTATGTCCATGCCCCTTTGCAACGTGGCTTTGCTGCTCTTTCCATCAATAAATGGAGTCCAATTTTCCACCACTTGAAACTGGGCTGGCTTTGTTACTTGCTTTGATTAATAGAATGTGACAGAAGCGATGCTGTGTGAATTTCAGAACAAAGACCTTAAGAGACCTTGCAGCTTCTGCCTTTGCCATCTTGACATCCTGAGATGCTCCATGCTGGGCAGAAGCCTGGTTTAGCCTACATGAAGCATAGCCATTTGGGCCCTCACAGACAGCCAGCACCAACTGCCAGACATGGAGTGAGACCATCTTGGACCCTCCAGCTTCAGGCAAGTGGTCTGATGGCTACAGACGCATAAGTGACCACAGCTGTGCCTGAAAAAGAGAAACCCAAATTGTCAACACACAAGATTTTGAGACATTATTTTACATTGATATTTTAAATTACCATGTTTTGGGGTGGTTTGTTACACAGGAATAGATATCTGAAACATTGCTCTTTACAGATGCCCAAACAGCTCTACTGCATAGGGGACCCAGAAAGAAGGGATTTCTCTCCAAACATAGTAATTTATTTGGCAGTTAGTATAGAGTGAAAAAAATACTTTCTTTTATTTTTGCTTGGTGACCTGAACTTAAGCTTAAACTAATGTAAATATATACGGTTGTCACTGGTAGGTATGGAATTGAAGATTTCCTCAACTACCTAACCCAGGGGCAAGAGTGCTCATTTGCAAGGGTCCAGTGTTCGAAACTTTTGAGATATTTCGTTGTCACTTTCCTGCTGTATGACTCACATTTTCCGGAGGGTTCGCTGGCTGGGATATCACAGGACCAAACATTTATTCATTCACTTGTTACCAAATGATATTATCATTTACTATTTATCTATTCTATTGGGGTATTATACAGATTCATGGAAATATTGTCTTGATGGGTTTTAAGCTACTCAAAACATCTCTACATAAAGAATAAATGAAAACAAACGTCCAATGAAAACACTAAGGGTTACATAGACTTAACTCATAGTTAAAGAGATGCAATTTCAAGCAATGAGATCCCGGACTGCCATGCATAGCTGTTCAGTTTAAGCCTTGTGCAAAGAAGACTGGCCACGGGGAGAGTTGGGTAGAAATGGAGTTCTGAATAACAAATTCCATGTCTGGTGCTGCCTGTCTACCTAGAAGGTGGGAGGGAGGGTGTGAGTGGAGGGTGGAGTGAGGGAGGAAACTTAAAATTCATTCACTCGAGAGGGAACACCTTTTAAAAATTCACACAAAGGTTCTATAGGTTTGTAGGCGACCTGTGAAGTAATATTTCCTACTTATTACTACTATAGACTCTCTCCCATCACTCAAGGGAATATTGATCCTTCAGTGCTGAAGGGGGAACTGGGTGGCACATCTAGTACCACTTCTGCAGCAAGGCCAGTTTTCTGTCATTCTGCCCAATGACACTTCAGATTTGTCAATAAACCCCCACATAGCTAGTGCTTTCAAATATAGGTAAGAACAGCACTGGTCTTCTGCCTCTGCTCCTGATTCTGGCTTCTTAAACTATCAACCGTGTAATTGCTGGTCTCCCGGAGTGCTTAACTTCTCATGTTAAGCAAATTTAAAAGATAAAATCTTCTATAGCAGCAACATCACTGCTCTTTTCTTTTTTTTTTAATTTTTATTTAAAACCCTGCTTCCACCCTCTCATTATTTAACATCCACTGAAGTAGTTTTAAAATCTTCTGGTGAATTTTCTACCTGCTCTTGGGAATGAAGGGAATACTGAATTTTCCCTTCTGTGTAGCACATGAATACGGTAAGTAATACTTTGACTACCCAGAAATCCTCATTCTTTAATTAAAAAATGGTGTTTTATTGAAGCTGAAGCAGCACATCACCTGAATAGTGCTTTTATATTAATAATTGAGCTAGCTTGTTTTGTCAGCTCAATAGGGTGAGTAATTTGAAAATAAATCAGTTGGCCTGGTTTACAGGAGTGTACCACATGGTAAATGAGTTTATCTGGAGAATCTGGATGCTCTCAAAACATAATAAAACATAACCTCCCTTTGGGAAAGTAAATCATGCAGCTTGCGGGGAAGACAAAGGAAAGCCCTCCGGGAGAGCTAGTTCTGAGTTTGTTGGTTTAGCAAGATTGGTTCTGGGCTTGGATGGCAGTAATACTTGGCTTCAAAGCAGGCTTGATCCTTCAGTAATTCCCTAATCCTTGTTGTTATGTGAACCAGCAAACATTTGAAAGGCAAAGTTGTAGAATGGAATTAGGATGGTCTCCTGAGTGTTCATAAAGGCTCAATGGGAGCAAAGGACTTGGAGGGCTCCACTTGAAACCTACGTTTTTGAGGAATTTAGTGAATATCAATTAGAAGCAAAATGTTCTACAGACAGTACAATTATTGGTGCTAACCACAGGTACAAAAACCACTAAAGTGGCTTCCATATTATAAGAAGAGTCACAAAAAGGGGAGGTTTCTCCACTTAAACGACGTCTGAAATGCCATGGAATAGACAGAGCTTAAGACAACAGCAAAGATAGGAAAGAGAACATCCTGGATGTTTAAATTGACAACACTGAGGTCTGAGTTAGAGGACCACACTACCACTACTTTATAAATCATCTTCATTAAAACAAGAAAAAGGTGTCTCTTTGGGCAAACAGACTCACAGGCTCTCAGCCTAGTTAATGAAATGTGGACTGGATTTCAGACTCTCCCTACACTTCACTGATGTGTTTTTGTGTGGTGCACAAAAGCCAAACAAATGGTCTTTCCACAAGCCAAAGAGAAATCTAGAAACCAGAATTCCCAATTTGGTTGGCTTGGGTATGTGGTTATTAGAGTCAGCACAGTTTGAACATGAAGGTTCAAAAAGAAAATTACTTTTTCAGCAATCAGGCATAGATCAGGGTGGATAAGACTTGCCAGTGAGTCTGTGGGTTGGAATTCAAGGTACTCTTGCTCCAGGATATGTCCAGAGTGGAACAAAGAAGACCAATAGGAGAACTCTATCTCCAGGGGTCAGGCTTTCGCAGAGGATCTGAAAGGGGAATTATGACAAGAGGTACCTGGGACACTGGTCAGTATCCTAGTCTGTACAATGCTATACTTAAATGCCATAGTTTTTATTCCAAAGTTCCATTATAGTGAAGTGATATATCTGAGCTGAGACATGGGGGAATTAATTTGTGTGTGTGTGTGTGTGTGTGTGTGTGTGTGTGTGTGTGTGTGTAGGGAACCGGGAATTGGTCTTTGATAGGAAAGCCAAAACAAAACCTCCATTTGATTTTGGATGATGACAATAAAGAATAAACTTGAGTTCCACTCGACATGAGACAGGATATAATTTCTCAGTTTATCTAAATCAGTCCAATGTTGTTTTTAGGGCCTGGACAAATAAATAGGCAACTTGGAATCAGTATACTAGAAGTATGTTCTGTAGTTCAATTTAAGATCAAGCGAGAATTTAAGGAAACATGGAAAATATTCTATAACATTCACATTTAAGTATACATTGCTACTATTACTTTCCAAGGAAAAACAGAGTTTATGTTGCTATTTTTTTGAACTTATGTAGCCATTGGTTATAATCTTAGAGACTTTAAAATAACTACTGAGATGCCATCTAAGTTATTTAACTGCTGTCAGAACTTTTCAAATAATTTAAAAAATTTCATTAGGCAAATTTAAGGTATTTTACTTTATTACCAGAATTAACTGCATTCCATATGAATTTTTCCAGTTAAAGTCCTTATCCTGATATTAACTCTGCAATTTTAAGGGCCAGAATTTCAGTTACTGAATTACTGAAAGATTAGCCTGGTTTTCTTCAAATCTGGTCCATTGAACACCAGTCTTGTAAGATAACACTTTAAAATAGATTCTGCGGTTAAAAATGAGAAACACTGGATACTCTTGTGGAGAAACACAAAACACACCAGCTCATTAAAAGAACTATAGTAAAAGAAACTTTACAACTTTATTTAACAAAGAATTTCCCAAAGTGATATGGCTATAGTATTTGTTTTTAAAGTAAAATTTTGATTTCCTTTACGTTGTTCCAGTTATAGATTATTGCTTAACAAACTTCCCTAAAACTTAGTGCCTTAAATTAACAGCAGTTGTTTATTTGGTTCATGAATCTGTAACTTGGGCAGGCTCAGTGGGGAAGGCTTGACTCTTTCCCACTTGACATTAGCTGGGGTAGTTTGACTAGATGCTGGAAGAGAACTTCAAGGTGGTTCACGTGCATGGCTGGCAAGTTGATGCTGGCTGTTAGGCGGGAGCTCAACCAGGAATGAGGGCCTGGAGACTATGTTCCTTTCCACAAAAGTCTCTCCACATGGGCTTCTCCCCGGGTGGTTTGGGCTTCCTCAGAGCATGGTGGCTAGTTTCTAAGAGTGAGTGTCCCAAGGGACAGGAAGTGGCAACTGCCAATTTCTTAAGGTATGGGTCTGAAAACTGGCAGTGTCACTTCTGCCATATTATATTGGTTCAGCGGTCATGGCTCCAAGATTCCAGCGGAGGGGATTCATAGACCGCCTCACCTTTTGATGGGAGGAGTTTCACAGAAGGTAGTGGCTATATGTTAAAATTACACATACAGAAAAACGTTACAAATCGTAAGAGCAGAGTTTAGAGAACTTGTACGTAATAAATTCATCCATGTAATCAGTATCCAGAAGTTTCTCTGCCATGTCCTCTTCCAGTTACTACCCCCTCAAGGGTAAACAACCTCCTGACCTCTAATACTAAAGATTAGTACAGGGTTTCTCAACCTGAGCTGGATAATTCTTTGTTGGGGGCTGGGGGTGGGGAGCTGTCTTGTGCATTGTAGGATGTTTAACAGCATCCTTGGCCTTTACCACCAGATGCCAGCAGCATCTCCTCCCCCAGTTGTGACAACCAAAAAAGTCTGCAGAAATTGCCAAATATCCTGGGGGTGGGGTGGGGTGCAAAATATCTCCCAGTTGAGAATCACTGGGTCAGAATATCTGTCATTTATTATTTGTCTAAATCCCACTTAACCATTGAGAATGTAAGTTCCAAGAGGCTGCAGATTTCTATTTGTTTGTTCTTTGGGTCTGTGTTTTTTTTTTTTTTTTTTTTTTTTAGCAGGGCGCAGTTCACAGTGGCCCGTGTGGGGATCGAACCGGCAACCTCAGTGCTACCAGTATCACATTCTAACCAACTGAGCTAACCGGCCACCCCCTTTGGGTCTGTTTTGATTCTGATCAATTTCACTGTCCCTACTGGGGTATACAGTAGAATACTGCCTAGCATATAGTAGAAAATTGAGACCATTTGTTGAATGAAGAAGTGAAAGGTGGCAATTCTAAATAGTTATTTAAAGAGTCAATTCTGGAATATATATTTTTTTATTCAGCTGAATCCTCAGTCACAAATAATTTGTTCATTTTTGTTAGAAACAGCCATTTTATAAAGTTTGCATGGATAAAAACTCAAGAATGAATATATATATATATATATATATATATATATATATATATATATATATATATATCTAATAGGAATCTATATTGGTTAATTTCCTCCTGTAGCAACATGAAATACGAGTCATGGAAATAGAAAAGATTGTTATTTCCCAGACAAATGGGCAGTATCTCATGATTGTGTTGATAATTTACGGTAATAAGCCACAAATTGTGGTTTCTAATTGTTGTGGTGGCTTTGTGAAATAGGAATGCACACTAACAAAGTTTTCACCTGTTGCTCTGAAAGATTAGAAGAGGAAAAGGGGAAGAGTACAAGATGGCAGTCAGAACTTCGGAAGTTCTTTCTTTATAGGGAATACCTGAAAATTTCTTTTGGAAGATAGCTACTACCATTACTCTGAAAACATCCCTCCCAATACCCAAGGCATATGGCAGCCTTTCCTATCTCACTAGGTAAATTTCTTAAGGGTTATTCCAAGAACAGTTTTCAGTGGAAGCAGGATTCTCAATGAATTGCGACAGACAGGCCCTTGTTTCTGAAATCCTAATTGTATCTATTTACTCTTCAGTCACAACTGTGTCAGAAAAATGGAAATAATTTCTAGTAGTGTATGTATAAGGCAACTGAAGTTAGGGGCAGGATGAGAATAGAATTTTACATTTCCAAGGGCTCTTAGGATTGATATTGAAGAAGTAATTCACTACCGAAATCTGACCTTAGCAGTTACCCTATTTTCTGAGTCATTCTGAATTGTTTCATCTCCCTGAAGCCACCTCTGTTAAAAATGAAACTCTGTGGGTAAGCCTCAAAGTGTAGAGCAGTGACTTGCTCACAGAGCTAGTTAATGACAGGACAAATAATTTTTAGCCAGTGCTCAAAACTGTCACATCCAACTTGTTTGTCTTGTGAAACAAAGATATTATAGAAGAACTGTAATATATAAAAGTATGGAGCAATAGAACAGCACAAAGGTTTTTATCAACCTTAAAGGGTTGGTTGCTTGAACACTGCAGCTAGTTAATGTCGGAATGAAATAAATTCAATAGTAACCATTCAAGTCCTTAAAGTTCAAAACATATTACAGTATCTAGATTTCTAAACTGGAATATGAATGCCTCTTGTAAAAGAAGTACGTCTGTACAGTTTTTATTTTTTAATTTCCCCAGATTTGAATAGTTAAGACTTGTCATTACCCTGCCAAATGTTTATGATTCATTTAACTAGGGATGAGGAGAGGGTGGGAGTGTGCGTGTGACAATTCTGCATGACGCAGAAAGGGAGATGAAGTAGAAGGGAGGATATTTTTAGATTCCCTTTTTGAAACAAAAATAGCTTATCAGGTGATTTGTTTACTTTTAAAATAGGAAAAAATGACCAAAAATTCAATTTGGAATTTTCTGAATGACACACAAACCTATTTCAGGAGAATAATGTCATCATTGCAGTTTACTTTAAAAAAAATACCTGAAAAATTCCTTTCTAAAAATATAACTCTACAAAGATAGACAAATGTTATTTATACCACAGAGTACTTGTACACCGAAGAAATTTACTACTTCCATGTAACCTACACAGTAGCACTTAAAGAACTTACTAGTAAATTTACAGCTTAAACTAGAAATGAAGAAGGGGAAAGGAACTGATGTGTAATTTGCTTTCACTAGGTATAAAGTTCTTTCATTTTCATTCATTATGCAACACACATTTATGGAATAGATGCAGGAGATGTAGGGATGAGCAAGAACAGAGTCCCTGCCCTCCATTGCTCTCAGTCTAGAGGTAGAAACATACACATACCCTCACACGCATACTCAGTTATACACATGCCTATACACAAACATACCTTCAAATACCCACATACACATATATTCACACAGATACACATGTGCTCGTACAGAAACACACATACACACTCCCATATACTTCCATACACTCACACATATACACACAGTCAATGTACATATTCACATATATACCCACATATACACACTCACACATACATGTTTGGGAGCTAACAAAGTGGAGACAGTGAGTAGAGTACATTTTCAAGGAAAGGAGGAAAAAACAGCTGTGACAACAATTCTGTGAGACAGCTATTACAGAAGCTCCTGAAGGCTAAGGAGACAGTCTTAGTGGAGCTGTTAAATGCTAGGGAGTTTGGTTTACCAAGATGTGGATTCCAGTTCAAATCCACCATTCCTGTCTCTGAGGTCATGACTATGCTATTTAACTGTCTCAGTTTTCCTTGCTTTTACCTGGGGGCTGTCATAGTACCTACCTCATGGGGTTGAGATGAGGTTTAAATGAGAGGATGGGTGTAAACCACTTAGCACAGTGCTGGCACGTAGTAAGTACACAACGCATACTCAATTTTTAATTTTTAGTGATATCACTATTATTAGTGAAGGGTAATTACCTGGTCAATTGTGAAGATAGTTCTCCCCTCACCAAGCTGTTAGTGAGAATGTTTTAAACTACTTTTAAGGTGAGTGGAACCAAAAAGTTGTGTATTAAATGAATGCTTTACATGGCCACTGGTTAAACTTCACTTTTAAAGGTTTAAAAATTCAAGGAAGCCAAACTATGATTTAGAAATAACACACTAGATGTCAGAGTCATTACTGGGAAAATTGGAATCTGTCTAAATGACATCTCACGGTTATTATTAAATAATTTTTACGGCTATAACTTCATGGAAAAAAATGTATAACCTATTATTAACTCCATCATGTCTCCAAAGTATGTCAGACTCAATCACCTCATTTATACAATATTAACAACATCATTTGATAGTATTCATTGATATGATGAGGCAATTCATAAAATAAGAAATAAAAATGGCCAATATACATATGAAAAGTTGTTACATCACTACGATCAGAGAATTGTAAATGAGAGGTTATTTTGGGCTATCACCTTGGCAAAGATTAAAAAGATGAGTTAATATCTTGCTGCTGCTGAGGGTGTGGCAAAACTGGCTCTCATACATTTGTTAGTAGGAGTATAAATTAGTACATTTCTAGAGTGCAATTTGGCAATACAGGTAAAAAAATTCTTAATATGGTCTTTAACTCAGCAACTCCACTTCTTATATTTTATCTTGTGGAAATATAATCAGAGACATACACAAACATGCTTGTATATGCACACTCACTGAGTAATGGTTTATGATGACAAAAATTTGGAAACCACCTAAATGCCGACCAGTAGAGAAATGCTTAAATAAATTATGGGAGAGCTATACCCTGGGACTCTTTGAACCTATTAAGAAGGATTAACTAGATCTATTTGTTCTGGCATGGAAAGATGTCCATGATCCATATTGGATTCCATTTTTATGTTAAAAAAGTGTATGCATAGAAAAAACTTTAGTTATATATCTATATATCTAACATTTTAAAAGCAGCTTTATTGTGGTATAATTTACATATCATAAAATTCACCCATTATAAGTACACAATCCAATGATTTTTAGTAAATGTATACGCTTGTGCAATCATTACTACAGTAGTTACCCCCATAGTTCTCTCATGCTCATAGGCTTAATTTTAACAGTTAGGTTGAGGGTGAAGTTGGGTAGAGGGAAGGCAGGAGGGGAGAATTACAGGTATTTCCTAGTTTATCATTTCTGTATTATTTGAATTAATTTACAACAGGGATATACTATCTTTTAATTTGGGAAAACAGTAAATATTTTTCTATTTTGAAAAGAACAAAAAGGGAAACAGTCTTAAACCCTTTGTGACCCAAATTTACTTTTGGTAATTTGCCTAAGGAAATAACAAATATGTGGAAAAAGATTTGTGAACAAAGATATTTATCAATGTTTTATCTAAAATAGAGAAAAGTTCCACGTAATTTAAATATCTGAAGATGGGAGAAAACAATTACTAATCATACTGAAATATAAAAGTGTAGAAGGCAAACCTTTATATGTAGTATAATTTAACCCGTATAAAAAAAAGTTAGTGCACAACCAAAAACTCCTATTTGGAAATATAAAAAAAATTTTACCGATGGTTATATCCGGATGGTAGAATTAAAGTACTTTTTATTTTATTCTTTATGTATTTCTTCATTTTTCACAATAAGCATGTATTACCTTTAAATATAGTGACACCTACATAAACGATACTCATTAAAAATAAATTCGTTATGGCATTGTTTTCACAGGTGTATACATTTGTCAAAACATAAAAGTGCATATTTCAAATATGTAGTTTATTGTATATAAATTATACCTCAATAAAACTATTAAAATTAGAGGGATCTTGAGAAACAAAATCATGCTAACCCTTTTACTGGAAGAAGGGTTTTGGTAGGCCATTTTGGGGCTGGAGGGCAAAATGGTTGCGGAGGGGTATGTGGATACGTGTTATATAGACAGCAACATGACCTCTGCTCCAGATAACCTCCATTCATTCAAGGGATCTGCCTTCCTATTATATGCCAGGAATGTCATCAGGTATCTGGATACCATAAGCAACAAGCCACTGCCCTGAAAGACCTCCCTTCTGGTGCAGAGGAAGGCGGGTCGCTATCTGATAGATTGCAGCCAACGCCTACATCGCCCACCAGAAATTCTTCCAGTAGTGCTGTCCAAGGGGCTGGAAGCAGGTCAGGAAGCCAGGGCCTTAGTAAGTGGTTCAGATGGAGTCACAGGGGTGGCACTGGGATTACAGCTGCGAAGTGGCCAGAAGGTAGATTACCCTCAAGGAGTGTCGCAGTCATCACTCGAGAAGTGGGCTTAAATGATTTTTATACATCTATGTCTATCTTACCTGCACACTTGCAACAACAGCAAGAATTGAAATTGAGCGTTTGCCAGAACAGGCACTGTGCAAAGGGTTTACAGCCATTGCCTCATTTACTGCTCTCCACAATGAAGAAACTGAGGCTGGGAGAGGTTACCGCCTAAGGTCACAGAGCTGGTAATCTCTGGCTCCAAAGCTCCCAGCATCACACATACCCCCCTCTCGTACTATGGGACCCATTTGAGAGCGAAAAAGTCCACTTTCGGGCTCCAATCCGGACAGCTCATTTTTCACGCTACAAATTTTCCCAGATCCAGAATGGAGACAACATCCGCTAGCACAACCAACAGGATCGTGCCCACCGGGGCAACTACACCACAGCCGTGGGCTGACAGGATTTAGGGCTTGGAGGGCAAACCTGGAGCAATCCTCAAGTAGCAATAAGCTCAAGCATCAGCGTCGCAACCCGCGCTGGACACCTCGGAGCCCCTCAGAGACACCAGCACGCTGAGCTCAACGCGCGTGCGCGGGGCCAGAGGGCACGCCCCTGCGCGGGCGCGCGGTGAGCGGGGCGCGCGGCCGGGGGAGCGCGCGGGCGTGCTGCGGCGTCGGCGTCGGTGCGCGCTCCAGACCAAAGCCGTGTGGGCTGGGGAGGGAGCGAAGCGGCGGCTGTACCCCGAGCCGAGGGGACGCGCGGGCCTCGCGCGGCGGGAGCAGACAGCTGCGGAGGGGACCCTGGGCTCGCGGCCCGAGGCGGTGGAGCTCGGCCTGTCGATTGCCGGCCTCCGAGGTCGCCGACTGCGTCCCTCTCCCGGAGTGGCCGCCGCCCCTGGAGTCTCGCCGTGACACGGGCCTAAACCGCGGCGTCCGCGGGCGTCCGGACCGCTCGGACCCGTCGGGCCGGGCCGGATTGGGACGAGCGTCCGGGCAGGTGCCGCCTACCTTGGGCAGGCCGGGGGCTAGGCGCCCACCGCGCGGCCCGCGGGCCGGGTTCGGTGGAGGGACCGCCCGTGCAGACCCCCCCACCCCGTGGTTCAGAGCCCGAGTCGTGCCCCGCCTTCCCCAGGGACGCCTGGCCGGAGCGGCGGGAGCTAGGAGAGCCCGCGCCCGCCGTCGCCCGCCGGACTCGCGCGGGAGAGGAGGGAGGAGAAACTTTGCCTTTTATTGTTGTTTTAGTCCTTAAGTGCCAGGAACTCTGTTGGGTGGAAAAATGTCCTTCTTCAATTTCCGTAAGATCTTCAAGTTGGGGGGCGAGAAGAAGAAGAAACAGTATGAACATGTGAAGAGGGACTTGAACCCCGAGGAGTTTTGGGAAATTATAGGAGAATTGGGTGACGGAGCCTTTGGGAAAGTGTACAAGGTAAGAAGGAGAAAAAGGGAAGTTGCACTTGTGAGATAAAAGCCACTGGCCCAAGTGGCACTAGGATTTCTTGTCCCCCTTGCTCCTTTGCTGTGTCTTGCCCCTTTTGACTTCGTAAACTTTTACTGGAACTTTAGGTTATCATCCAAGGAGCAGCTAAGACAGGGTTTAAGGTTGAACAAAATGGGGCCTGGATGTAGTTTAAAGAGTTGATTGCTAAAGGGAGGCGAGGTTATACAGTTTACGCTGTCAAACTTGAAAGGAAATGATGGCGTTCTTCAATTCAAAGCAGGGGTCAGACTGTGGTCCTCAAGTATTTTAAAATCATACTTATGATAGAAACTCATTATACTTTTCAGTGGATTTATATTTGTCTATTTGTTGTTCCCCAGTCGTGTGCTTGTACTAAAACAGTTCCTTTTTTAGGGTTCAGGACATATAGGTGTCTATAGCTAAAACATAACCAGTCTCTTGGGGTGAGAGCAAAGCGATTTCTGCTTGCAGACTATTCTTGACTTGGTTGCTTGACAACATACTATAAAATGGAATGGAATTTCTGATAGAAAAATTCCAGAAGAAAACCTGCATCTGGTACTAGTTTCTAAGTCTAATTATAGTAAGCATTGACTAGAAGTCAGTACCAGAGTTTAAGAAATTAAAAACAAACACATATTATATATATATATATATATATATATATATATATATATATATGTATATATGTATATATGTATGTATATTTATATATACATATACATTTATACATACATATATACATATATACACACACATACCAATCAGTAGAAAGAGGTTTGATGTTTCAACCTGAAGGCATTAATGTTAACTGTTTACTACCTCATAAGGAGTATATGAATGATGTCATTGGAATATTTTCGTCCTGAAGGGTGAGGTTTTTATGAGACACAGGTTAGGGGAAGGACCCACAGGGTTGCCTAGACGTGAAAACAAATAACTATGTTTAAATAGGACTTTGTAGTTTTGAAAGCACTTTCACGTAATTTGGCCCTACAAAAGCCCTGTGAGGTAGGCAGGTCAGTAGTATCTATATTTCACAGAAGAGGACACTGAGACTCAGAAATTGGTCAGAGTCACAGTTTAAATTTGAACTCAGGTCTTCTGACCCATGTTTCTTATTGTTTTTTACTTTAATGTCCATTGGTAAAAGTGATAGCATTTTTCTTTCTTTCTAAGCACCATCACACTTCTCTGTCTTTGCTCTGTCACAGATGAAACTCACAGCCCCCTAGTCTTTCTCATTCTTTACTCAGGCTGAAATATCCACTGCTCTGCTTTCAAAACACATTGTTCACATGGCTACTATGGCACTTGTCACATATTATAGTTAATATGTTTGTGTTTTTATGATAAGGCTGGGGCAGAAATTGTGATGTACATTTGGGTTCATCAAAAATTATGGTGTACCTTTTCTGGACTTGATGACAATTTCAATTGCCTTAGCACATAGTGCCTCTCTCTCTATATTTGCTGAAAGAATGTGTGTTACTACATGTGAGTGGTATTGAAGTTATTGTATGCTTTGAAACTTGGCAAAATAAACTTTAGTACTGGTGTGGAGGGTAGAGTATGAGTTTCAGCAAGAGCTTACCATGTAGATGTATGGTAGGAAAGGTTTTTAGTGCAGTGGGAGGATTGCTCCTGGGAGTCAAGAATTGTGTTTTTGTGCTTGCTGTCACAAACCAGCTTTGTGGTTTTGGACAGAGCCCTTAACTTCTCTGGACTTCTGTTTGCTTAGCTGGAAAATCAGATTTCCCTAAACGTTTGTTGAGATTCCTTCACCCATTAATGTTCTGTGAGTATGCAATTGTCTAGGAAAGGCAAAAATAAATCCTCAAGGCATCTGAAATCCAGTACTTAGTAGGTGATTATGGGCAGTTTTAATGGTATAAATGTGTTATTGAATAGGAACTCTAGTATTAAGACACTGGCTCTGGAGTTTTACTATTCTGGACTCCCTCAGTAGCAGCCTGTGATCATGGACAAATTGCTTAATTGTTCCATGTCTCACTTTCTTCATCAGTAAGACCTACTCCTCAGTGTGTGAGAATTAAAGGAGATAATAAATATAAGACACATAAAACGGGCTCAGTAAATGGTAGAAATTATTGTTACTACATTTAGAGCTCAGAAACAAAATATAGGATGGGACAGGAAAAGGGACCTATGAAGATAGTGAACCATTTTCTTGTTTTCCCATGGCACAGAATGATTGTGTGGCCATACTAATGTTCTGTGATTTAATTCGTTAACGACCCTGTAAACTGTAGCATATCTTTCTGTAGTGAGACATCAATTGAAAATTTTCTTAAAAACAAGAGGCTTATTCCATGTAATTGAACACTATAAAATTGTGTCAAGGATAATTTTATAGGCTTGATGACTATTTTAGTGTGATATTTGAAGAGCATGAATTCTTTGCATCTTTTTGCTTCACTAGTCTGTGCTTCCAAGGCTCTGAGTTTTTTTAAAAAGAAAATTTAAACTTATCTGATCTGTTTTCCCTGAAAAGTTTTTGTTTTCCAAGATACTAAAGAAATTTTAAATTTATAAACTTCCTTCTGTGTATGTGTGGAGGAAGTTAGCAAACCTTACTGTAATGTTGTACGTAACAACAGAAAACTTTCTAAAATTGATTTTATCATTTGTTTATAGACATTAGTAACTTACAAAGATTAAATTGTAAATAGGCGGTCATTTTGTGTACTTAAATGTGAAACATTTTCCCATCATATAGTGGTATTCTTTCCACTCAGTTCATCTCTACACAACTTTGTAACAGTTATTTTCTTACCTGAAAAAACTTCTCTATTTTTAATTTATTTTCTCTTCTTTTAAGTTTCTGACTTCTATTTTTTTATCTTTATTTTCTGTTTTTAATGTAGTATTCTTTTACACATAAAAGAAAACATGTAATATCCCTCACAAGTTTTTTCAACTTTTGGATTCTGTTTTTAACAAGAAGAAAAAGAGTGACATAAAATTATGTATTGAATTGAAGCTGAACTGACTGTGTGCTGGATGAAAGTGATTCTTTTTATAGCACTCATGGGTGTATACCTTTTTTAAAATAGTGAACTATATAATCTTTGTATTGAAAAGTACCAAAATGTGTATATTTCGCAAACAACAAAGTGAACTCGTATTAATTATCAGAGTCAAGGAATTCTGCCATTACCGCTGAATCCCTCCCATTTCCCTTCTGAATTGATCCTTGTCTTCCCCTAAAGAAAACCATTATTCTATCTTTATTTCTTTGCTTTTTTTTAATAGCTTACCATCTAGGTGTATATCCCTAAACATTATAAATTCAATTTTGTGTGCACTTGAACTTTATATGAATGGAATCATATTGAGTGTATTCAAAATCAGCATGTTTTTGAGGTTCATCTTTGTTATCACCTAGAGCTGTAGTTTGTTTTCATTATTGCATAGAGTTCAATTATATGGTTAAATTATTTATCATTAGTACTGTTAATGGGTATATCAATTGTTTCCAGTTTTTGGCTTTTATACACAATGCTGATGCATATATGCATGAGTTTCGCTAAGACTTAACTCAGGAGTTGGATTGCTGGGTTATAGGGCAGTGTATCTTGAATTTTACTAGTCCGTGCCAGACTATACCAGTTTATACTCCCACCAGCAGCGCATGAGAATTTCCTTGCTGTGCATCCTCAAGAACATTTGGTATTGTCAGAAAGTTTCAGTTTTGGCAATCTGATATTATATTTTTTTATTGTGATTTTAATTCATTTTTCTGACTACTAATAAGTAATTCTTTTCATAGGTTTATTGGTAAATTGGATTTCTTCTTTTGTGTTCAAGTCTTTTGGATGTCTTTTTCTTGTTTATTTGTAGTGTATTCTGTATTTTAACCATTTTGCAAATCATATTTCTACCTTGCCAGCTGCGCACTTTTAGTTTTCACAAGTGTATAGCACTAGAGGGAGCCTTCAAGGAGGAGGAGGAAGAGAGGACTTACACCTTTCTCTTTGTTTCCTGTGGGCTCCCTGTCTGCTTTCCTGTTACTATGACTATCATCCTAGTGGAAATTCTTCACCCCAGCAACAGCAGTTGAATCCAGTTTGTAGTTTTTCCAACCTCATCACAGCCATTCATGACGCCAGCTCCCGTTGGCTGGTTCCCTTTCTCAAAAGGTATCTTCGTCCCAAAAGACCACTCTTCTAAGTTCAGAGATGCCAGCAGCAGCTGAACAGCACTCTTTCCTCAGGGACCTGAGTTTCAGGTCTGCAGAATCTTTCCTCCAATTTTCTGAGTTTTAATAATTCCAGTCCCTTCCCTTGGCACCTCTGGTCCTAGGTTAGTAGCTTTTTCCTGCAGTTGTTACTACCTCCCTGACCCTTCACCTTCTCTTTATCTTTTTTGTTACCAAGTTAACAGAGTCAATAATTATTTATATTAAATTCTCTCTATTAAAATAATCAATATTTTTTTCTTGCTGGGCGCTGATTGGTACAAATATTAAATAAGCTAATAAATGGAGAGTGCAGAGAATAGTGCTTGGCACAGGATAATTGCTCAATGAATATCTAATAGCATAATGGATACTGTTATATAGAATAGCATTCTTGATTTTTGTACCCTATTTCTTTGCAAAATACTAAAATTTCCAATTTAACTACATAGCTCAAAAAACAATCATTGAACTTGACTAATACTGATAAGCTCAAATATCACTTTCTCAGTGAAGTCTAACTTAACTACCCTATTTAAATTGTAACTTCTTCCCTGTGTATTCCCCCCAACCCCCACCCATCTCCTTGTCTTTCTTCTTATTTTATTTTTTCCATAGTACTAATCACTAACATACTCTCTACTTTTTAAATTTGCCTGTTGACTGTCCTCTCCACAAAATTATAAGTGCCACAAGGACAGAGGGATTTTGTACATTTTTCACATTGTCAGCATCTGGAACAGTGCCTGACATATAGGAGGTACTCAGTATTTCTTGAAAGAATGAATTGATTTTAGCAGACCAATTCTTGAGCATATTTTAATAGATTTTTATTTTGCATTTCTTTCTGAGAACAGATATCTGTGGGGTGCTGTTTGTCTTTGTGTTTTCTACACCTCCAACTAATGCCTTACATGTAGTAGATGTTCATGAACTGTGATTCAGTTTGTTTATTAGTTTTCATATTTTGTTATGGTTGAACATTTTTATGCACTGGACACAAGGGTCTTCTTGTCTTGGTTGGAGGAGGAATATCTTTGAGCTCTCAATCTTGAGATCCAAATCATCCAAATCAATCGAGTCAATCCTAATGATTATTGAAGTGAATGAATTCATCTCTTTTTATTCTTAGTCTTTTAGATTCTTTTGGTATTCATCCTTCTTTTTTTTTTCTTTCTCTTTTGATTGACAAACACCTCTGTGATACTAAAGTCATCTATATTTTCTGCGCTGGTCTTTTTGATTTCCAGCTGAGAATTTTATTAAAATATATTTCTCATTATAGAAGTATTACGTAGTCTTAGAAAATGTAGAAATATAGAAAGAAAATAAACGAAAATTTAAAAATTGCTTGTTCCTCATCACCCAGGAAGATAACCACTGTTGAAACAAGAGTAATATAAGAGGATGTAATTTTTACCCTACTTTGTTTAGAACATGAAACCAGTGCAGGAAACTTAATAAGTTATGTTTCCCTGTATCCCCCTATTTGTTTATGTAAACTGGCCAAGCTCTATTCATGATTCATGAAAATAAAAGTACAGTGATTTTTAAGTGGTTGTGACTGATCTCTGAAAACTTTTTATCAATAGAAGTTGTATCTTCTTTAAAGTAATATCTGGGTGTTTGTTATTCTGTTCTTGTTTTTATTAACATTTGTTTAGTCATTTCATTAAGTCTTCATGTGAACAGTTTTCATGCTTTTAGGTAGTAGATGAGACTGTTTCTTTTTAACACTTTATATTTGTTTAAAGTATAGTTTCACTTGCTTATCAATGTTTATTTCAGTTTTGATTCAGAATTCTCTAGAACTAGATCCTGATGAATAATCAAGTTATTTTCAAGCAACAATGTAGAATGCACTATACTTTCTAATGTAAATTTATTTATTACTTACATTAAACCAAATGGTACCATTGTTGGTTTCATGAGTAGACCCAGGGGACTGGAATAGTGAAATTTGTTACTATAAAGAACTTCAGATATTATCTAGTGTTAGTTTTTATTTCTCTTCATGCCATTCCGTTCACAAGTAAAAGACACATCTTTAAAATCTCTCAGGACATCCGTAGAAGCATGCAGGAGTAGGATGCCTTTTAACTCCACTCACAATAGCTTTGGTCTCCTAAGAGGGCTTACATTTTATAGTGTTGCTCTTCAAGGACAGTTTGTCTGGTCTGTTGTCTTCCCGAAGTGTTACAGTAAAATGGTGAGAGAAGGGCTTATCTCTCACTGGCTTATTTCCTCTGACTTAGGGGAGGGTGAGTTCTAATTGTTACTATTGGCTCAACTGTAGTATCTTTTTTAGAGATATAAACTTGATGCTGTATTACACCAGTTACGGCAGACTTTTTGCTTTTTAACATCTCTGAAATTGGGATATATCCTTTATTGATTGATGACTTAGTATTATTATTGGCCGGGGGAGGTCATGATATGTTTGTCATTGAACTTAGTTATATCCCTGGTGTCATACAGTTCAATCCCTTGATGTTTCAATTAAACTATTTAAAGACATTTTGAAGAGAGAATGTGAGCCCCAGTTGTTCCCTAAAAATCTTTTAGCACCTGTGGTAAGATCAAGAAAGTATTATGAACATTATAATTGCAAAATGGGAGGCAGTGGCGTCGAAGAAAATTTTGGAGACAGTGGTAGAGGAGCAATGCTGCATTACCAAGGCTTTTAGTGGCCAGAGATATTGTGTGGAAAACACAGACATGAGATAACTCTGAGTGAAAATAATTCAGAAGAGTAAAACTTAAATATTAAGTGTTTAATTATTTATGCACAAGGATAATAGATACATAGTAACAATTTTTAAATCTAAATCGGTCCAAAAGAATTCTTTAAAAAGGTATAACATAAAAATTCTAAATCATAAAGTGTCTTCATAGTTTAATTGGCAGTTTTTCTTCCTTGTTGGAATATAAAAGGTCGGATAATTAAGTTGAGGTCGGACAATTAACTTCACGAACTTCTTGGCAATGATGTTGCTAACTTTTTTGGATATCAGAGGGATTATTCATTATAAATTTGTACCAACTGGACAGTTAACCAAGTTTACTATTTGGATGTGCTGAAAAGGCTGTGTGAAAAAGGTAGACGACCTGAACTTTTCGCCAACAATATGTGGTTTTTGCATCACGACAACGCACCAGCTCACATGGCACTGTCTGTGAGGGAGTTTTTAGCCAGAAACAAATAACTGTATTGGAACACCCTCCCTACTCACCTGATCTGGCCCCCAATGACTTTTCTTTACCTGAAGATAAAGGAAATATTGAAAGGAAGATATTTCGGTGACATTCAGGACAGCAATGGTAATACGACAACAGCTCTGATGGCCATTCCAGAAAAAGAGTTCCAAAATTGCTTTGAAGGGTGGACTAGGCATTGGCATCCATGCATAGCTTCCCAAGGGGAGTACTTCGAAGGTGACCATAGTGATATTCTTAATTGTCCAACCTTGTATAAATTCTGTGTTGGGGAAGAAAGATGTAAGTTGTTTTGAAAGAATTTACATTGGCTACAGATAAGGGGTGAGCAGGAAAAGGTGAAGTGGGGCAGTTCTATGGTAGATACACAGTCTGTAAGGAGGAAATATTTACTACTACTTCATTGGTGATGGGTCACAGTCTGGAAAGTTATGCAGTATACAGTGGTGTCTATTGGTGAGGTAATAGACCCTGGAGGTTGATTCAGAGCTCCAACATACATTCAGGAATGTGAGCAGTCTTGTTAGTAGGCCCATAGCTATTAACTGGTTCATTATTCCTGTCTCTCTATCACTCTCCTCTCTGCTGTAATTTAATTTAGGACAGCTCAGAATTTTTCTCTTGACAAAAAATTCCCTTTTACAGGCTGATACGTGCTTTGTTTATTCTTTTCATCATCATCGTCAAGGTTAGATAATAGATCACTAAGAAATCTCCCATATACTGATTCTTTAATTACTTATTGCTTCTTTAAAAATAATACTTGTCCATTTTTAAAAGTTCAAACAATATAAAAAACATAAAAGTCAAAGCACCTGAAATTCCACTATCGTCACTAATGATGTCTTTCCAGATACTTTTTATGCAGCTATTCATGTGTGAAAATGGATATGTAGTTTCTGTAGAATTACGTAACCTCTCATGTTTCGTAAGTTGCCTCTTTTCTCATTCAGTGATGTGTTATAGCTGTTTTTCCATCTTAAGAAATATTAATGTTCCATGGTAGAATTATGTTGAGTGATTTAAGCAGGTTCTTGTGAGTGGATATTAAGGCTGATTCAGTTGTCCTTATTGTAAACAGTGCTTTGATGGATAGTTTTTTATATGCACATTGTTTTGTTTTATAAAATTATCTCCTTATTATAAATTCTTAAAAGAGGAATTTGCACATTTATTGAAACATTCATTGGTGGCTTTTAACAGCTTGGTATTTTTTTCTGTATTTTAGGGTAACAGTTCTAGTTTTGCTGAAGTGATAACTTATAATATTGAAATGTCTTTAAAAAGCCTAATTAGTATTGTAAGACCTGATTAAGATATGTACTTAGCATTGGTGCATAGTATGCATTAATTTATATTTATGTTTAGGCTTTTTTTAAAAAAAAATAAATATGTCAAAAGAATGAGAAGACAAGCTACTAACTGGAAGAAAATATTTGCAGAAGACATGGGATAAAGGACTGTTATTCAAAATATATAAAGAACTCTTAAAACTCCACAATTAGAAAACCAACAATCTGATTAAAAAATGGGCAAAAGATCTGGACAGACACCTCAGCAAAGAAGACATATAGATGGCCAATAAGCATATGAAAAGATGCTTGACGTCGTATGTCATTAAGAGAATTGCAAATTAAAGCAAGGAAATACCACTATACACCTACGTTTGAATGGTGAAAATCCAAAACACTGACAACACCAAATGCTGGGGATAATGTGGCTCTACAGGAACTCCCATTCATTGCTGGAGGGAATGCAAAACGGCCCATCTACTTGGAAAGACAGTTTGGCAGTTTCTTACAAAACTAAACATTCTTACCATATGATCCAGTAATTGTGCTCCTTAGCATTTACCCAAAGGAGTTCAAAACTTATGTCCACACAAAAATCTGCACATATGTGTTTATAGCAGCTATATTCATAATTGCTGAAACTTGGAAAAAAACAAGATACCTTCAGTAGGTGAATGGATAAACTGTGGCACATCTATGTAATGAACTGTATTATTCAATGCTAAAAAGAAGTGAGCTACCAAACTGTGAAAAGACATGGAGGAACCTTTAGTGCATGTTACTAAGTGAAAGAAGCTAATCTGAAAAGGCTACAGTATGTAAGATTCCAACTGTATGACATTCTGGAAAAGCAAAACTATGGAGTAAAAGATTAGTCATTGCCAGGGGTTAGCAAGAGGGGAGGGATGAACAGGTAGAGCATAGAGGATTTTTTGGGGCAGTGAAACTATTCTGAATGATATTATAGTGGTGGATACATGTCATACAGTTGTCAAAACCCATAGAATGCACACCAAGAGTGAATCCAAATGTAAACTATGGTCTATGGGTGATAATGATATGTCAGTATCGGTCCTTAGTTGTAACAAATGTACCATTCTGGTGTGGAATCTTGATAGTGGGGGAGGCTGTGCATGTGTAGAAGTGGGGGTGGGTATATGGGAACGCTCTGTAGTCCTCAACTTTGCTGTGGACCTAAAACTACTCTAAAATATAAAGTTTATTGAAAAATCAAGTATGCATTGTGACATTTCTGCTACTTTCATTTTTAGGCCCAGAATAAAGAGACCAATGTTTTAGCTGCTGCAAAGGTGATTGACACCAAATCTGAAGAAGAACTTGAAGATTACATGGTTGAAATTGATATATTAGCATCTTGTGATCACCCAAATATAGTCAAGCTACTAGATGCCTTCTATTATGAGAACAATCTTTGGGTAAATATTTTCTGTTGATTTATAGCAGTAGTCAAAATGAGTTAATTGTCCAAAAGAGGTTTATAAGTTGTGAAAGCCTACTTTATATATTACCTCTTCTGTTTCGTTACTTGTGTTACTTGAATGAGGGTTGATGAGAGATTCATTCACAGCATAATTATCCTTAGCTTCAACAGATATTCAGATGTATATTTCGTCTTGTACCATATTTTATGATTATTTGACATTGCACCCAAATTGAGAAACTTGGTTAAGAATATTAAGTTTCCAAAATTAGGAAATTAGATGGCCTTCCTTCTCTTGCTTGTAATTTAAATTGAAGCATTTACTTAAAATTCTTTTTAAAGTTTCTTTTGTTTTCCTAGAAATTGTTTGTAATTTTCTTACCCTAAACTTTTTCTACATTATGAATAAATTATAAAATGCTTACTAGAAATGTTAAATATTTATCTTCTATATTATCAGGCCTAGCTTTAGTATATAATGTACTAAGTAGCTAAGGCTGTATTTATACATTTTGTTCATTCTTTGGAAATATTAGGCACAAATAGATATAGAAATAAAATATTAATTTGCGTTATAACAACCAATCACTTGCTCTGCACCAATACTAATCAAGAAGGCTTTTTGAAATGGAGTTTTTGTTTTTCTCCTTGAAGGAAGAAGCGAAGTGTTATGAGAGAAGAGTAGGTAGTACAAGTAATAGCTGACGGAATCAAAAGGCCTATATATTTTGATCGTGGTGCTGCTAGGTAGGAGCTTGACTAAGTCAATTACCCTTTACGAGTCTGTGTACTCACCTATAGGATGAGTAATGATCTATCTCCCAAATTATTTTTCAAATGATATAATTCATTTGAAAACAATTTATAATTGGCAAGCACCTATAAAAAATAAAATTATTTTATTATATATAGGGAAAACAAAATATGAAGCTATGCAATTTGTTAAGATATGTAATTTTTAAAAATTTCCTATAGTTATTATTAGTGTGGTATCTTCTAATATCATTGTTTGGGGCTCTAGCAGAATATTTCCAGAGATTATAATGAAAATGAATTCCTAGACAATTTCATAAATAGAAAAGATCTTTACTTGAGACTACTATAAAATAAAAAGTTGGACAACTGAAGGGGCAGTCTAGTGGGAGAGATAGATATTAATTAACCAAAGAATGGTAATAAATATAAAATTACAGCTGTGATAAGGGTTAAGAAGGAAAGATACATGGTGGTATGTACCAGGGAGGTCTGGGAAGGCATCCATCAAGAAGTGATAATTGAGCTAGGAACTGAAGCTTTTGTATATAATTTTTTCTATTTTTTTAAAAGTCTCTCTATTTTCAAGATTTATTTCTATTCCTAGTAAAGTTAAAAATATATATTTGATCAATTAAATCACAATAGTTACCTTAAAAATGAGAGCAATAAAATTTTTCAGTGGTGATGAAATGGGTATAATGCTGTCCTGAAGAAAAATTCTGTTATTTTAGAGAAGCAAGGACACTAAAAAATGGAGTTTAACAAAAATGCATACACTTCCAAAATGTGTTGTCTTTGTGCTTTCTCAAATGTATATCATTAAGACTCCTAACACTTTTGACAAAGAAAATCTTTATGGTTAGCATAATATTGTTTCCATAACCTAAGCTATTTATCTTTTTTGTTAAATTTAAGAAAAAATACTCAAACTCAATGTTGTGTTAGACTGGTTTTTTTATTTTCCCACAGATCCTTATTGAATTTTGTGCAGGTGGAGCAGTGGATGCTGTGATGCTTGGTAAATGCCTTTTTCTCTTTATATTTTAAATTGCATTTAATAAAAATCAAAGGATTTAATATATTGTATATAATATTTGTATATAATATATATTATATATACTATATTACATATTTATATATATCATTGTTAAGTTTAATCCATTAAGAAATCAGCTTAATTATGTTTCTATATTCTTGGATAATTGTAATAAAATTCTAAAATAAAAGGTTGAGTATAATATGTGAGGAAAGTAATCTTTGTAGATATTTAGTTCTTCTAAAATAAATTCACTGTGTATGATCCATGACAGTGATGGTAAAGGTATATAGCTTGCTGATACCTTTTCACTGTTATAAAAATGCAGATTTGTTTACTTTTTCCTTATAGAACTTGAGAGACCGTTAACTGAGTCCCAAATACAAGTAGTTTGTAAACAGACCTTAGAGGCGTTGAACTACTTACATGATAATAAAATCATCCACAGAGATCTAAAGGCTGGCAACATTCTTTTTACCTTAGATGGAGATATTAAGTTGGGTAAGTTCATTCCCTTAAATAATACATTTGAATATGTGCTCTGAGATTTAATATTGTATGTGACTTAATATTGTTTTATTACGATTCAAATATGTGAAACATGGAGAATTACTCCCTATTATTTTTTTAAATACTTTCTTGGATACTATTCATTAACTCCCAGAATTCCTAAGTACTCATCTAATATAAAGACACTTTAAAAAGAATGTAAGAATGGGTGAATGTTTATTTTCAAAAAGGCATGCTTTTAAAAACTGGTTAATTCTTTTTTTCTGTTAAACTTCTGTATATAGACTTAATACTTATTAATATAATACATTTAGAATATGATATAGTATGTAAAACTGCTAACTTTGTTTTATCTTGAATTCAAAAACTCATGTCTAATGAGATTCTTTTTGGCTAAACTAACAAAGTAACTAACCTTAGGTCTGAAAAGGATGCCTAAAATAAATATAAGGACTACAGTTTTTACTTCTTTTTACACTGAGAAGAAATAGATGTAGATTTAAATGGTAAATTAATTTCATATATATATATATATATATATATATATATATATATATATATATATATATGTATATATGCACACACACACACAAATACACAAATGTAAGATAAGTATACCCAGGATACGAATTTTAAAAAAAATTATCAAGACATGCTGTCACAAAGGCTGCTTTGGTATAATTTCTGTTTTTCACACTGTAGAAAAAATGTTTATGTCTATTAATTTAATTCTATAGCACTAGTTAACATTTGTTTTGAGTAGATACACTGCTTTTAAAGTTACTTTTTTTCCTTCAATTCTAGAGAATTTGTGATCTGAAGATTGTATAAAGATGGTGGTATTGAGTGTATTAATGATAGGATCTCGTTTTTTGTTTTAATGATGGAATCTTTTCTTTGGCAATTTTTTTTGAGCAGGTGTGGTAGGAAGATGGTGATCAAAATTAGGATGGTAGAGAAGTTATTTCTTTTACCCTTTAATAGGAGTGGCCTTATGAAAGATTTGATACGCTTTTCCCCTTTGTTGACTACAGTGAACTTTGCTTAAAAACTATCAGTAACACTTTTGTATGATTACTTATTTAAAGCGGATTTTGGAGTATCAGCTAAAAACACAAGGACAATTCAAAGAAGAGATTCCTTTATTGGCACACCATATTGGTATGTATTCAGTTTTATGGATTTACAGTGTTATGTCAGCAGTTATTATAGTATTTAATTTGTCTACATAATTGATAATACTATCTTTTATGTGGTTTGCAATCACTGTTCTTAAGTTAAACATCTTTACTTTCAATTCTCTGTTTTCATAGGATGGCTCCTGAAGTAGTCATGTGTGAAACATCTAAGGACAGACCCTATGACTACAAAGCTGATGTTTGGTCCCTGGGTATCACTTTAATAGAAATGGCTGAGATAGAACCACCTCATCATGAATTAAATCCAATGCGAGTGTTGCTAAAAATAGCAAAATCTGAGCCACCTACCTTAGCACAACCATCAAAATGGTAAAATAGTTTAAACAAAGCTTTTTAAGAAGTAAAACATGATGCTCTATTCTTCCAACTTTCTAAGGGTTCTTAAATTTATGATGCAAAGACTATATGAAGTGGGAAACTGATTTTTGATCTATTTTAAGACTTAAGGACCCTATAAACTCGTATAACTAACTTTTCCCATAAATTTGAAAATACCAGCAATTTGAGTTCTATAAGAAAAAGGTTATTTTCTGTACTGTGAGAAAGTGAGTTATGTGTGTGTTTGATCTATATTTGTGGAATTTAATATAATAGAAGAATTTTTGTGATTTTTGGCATACTTGTGAATATAGGGCTATATCTCAATGGCTAGAACTATGAACTTACATATGTGTTTAACTTGTATTTACAGATGAATAACTTATAAAAAAATCTTATAAACTTATAAAATATTCTCATGAACTACTTTTTTTATGTGAATT
This sequence comes from Rhinolophus sinicus, assembly GCF_057876585.1. Taxonomy (NCBI): domain Eukaryota; kingdom Metazoa; phylum Chordata; class Mammalia; order Chiroptera; family Rhinolophidae; genus Rhinolophus; species Rhinolophus sinicus. The sequence goes on along the minus strand of NC_142515.1, from coordinate 21,186,371 downwards.
AATACAATTGCATATGAAACAAGCATAATTTATCTGAGTTTTGTTTGATTTTAATAATAAAGTAAAATAGAATGTCATTGTTAAAATTTTATTTTGAAGGTCGTCAAATTTTAAGGACTTTCTAAAGAAATGCTTGGAAAAAAATGTGGATTCCAGATGGACTACATCTCAGCTACTGCAGGTAAGGATAAGAGTAATACAACGACAACAAACCCTATAATTGTTTTAACATCTTTTGAAGAAGAATGCAATTTCAGATTCATTCATTGTGCTCTCTTTCTACTTGAGTTACCTTGTGGAAACTCAAATACATTTTAGTGGTTAACATTTGCTTTATAAATATATGTGCTGCTGTTGCTAAAATGTGTTCAGCTTATAAGTCATTCTTCCTGTGCTTTTTTGATTCAGTTTAATTGTGTGTTTTTTATTTTGCTAGTTATTTCCACTTTGTTAGTTGCTCTGTCTTGTCTCTCTGTTGACTAGGAAGCAGGCACCTTAGAGGCGGGCACGAGCTGGTTAAATTTTTTATGTCTCTTACAATGAGGGTAAATGTTCAGTAAATACTATTGACTTTTTAAAAATGATGGTAAAATAATTGGATAATTTTGTTTTATGGCAGGCCGGTTTATACTTGAAATAAAACTTTGTTCAATAATTAGTGTTATAGGTAGACAAAAAGAATAACAAATCTTGAGATACTTATTTTTTAGTTGAGTACTGTGTAACTCTTGCATTACAGTGTTTTAGGGTGATCTGTTCATCTGAGGGAAACAGGAAAAATTGGCTTGTTCTGTGCAATAAATATATCCCCAGAACATACTTTTTAAAAATTATTTCACTACCCCCACATTTGAAGGCCTTAAAGTGCTGAGTATACAGAGATGGATAAAATGTCCTCTTACTCTTAAGAGTATTATTAGAACCAGGTCAAAAAAACAAGTGTTTGTAGACACTTTGAACGTAACTTCAAGGCTTTTTGTAATTCTTTTATTGAGGCTTTATACAGGATTTATATGTGTCTTGTTACTTTTTAAGAACTGGTAATATACTAGAAACTTACTTTAAATTTTAGGTTACGGAATTTTCAAGTATACAGAAATTTTCAAGCACCCAGATATAGTGTGTTATTATTTTTGACATATTTCCTTCAGGTTCTTAAAAAGAAAGGTCCAGATACAGTTGCAGGCAGCCCCTGCTCCTGCTCAATCCCCTTTTCTTCCTTCCTTTCCCAGATGTAATGTTATCTGAAGTTGTTTGTATTTTCCAACCCATGCGTTTATATTTTTACCACATAATAATGGCTTTTATGTATTTGAAACTTAACCTTATAAGCAAGCATTTCAGCTGTTATTGAGCACGCTTTTTTCAATGATCACACAGCATCCCTTTGTTACTGTTGATTCCAACAAACCAATCCGAGAATTGATTGCAGAGGCAAAGGCTGAAGTAACAGAGGAAGTTGAAGATGGCAAAGAAGAGGAGGAGGAGGATGAAACAGAAAATTCTCTGGTCAGTATTTAGCAAGGAAATTTGATTTAGGTTATTTGTAGAGCTGAGTTTTGAAGTATGATTATACCTGTATCTAAGGATTAATTGATGGATAGCAGTACAAAACCTTTAATTTTAGAGGTAAAGATTAATAGCAAGTTTGCTCTTGCTACTCATTTTTGTCATATTTATTATGTGAAGGTTTGTCAGTTCTTTAAATTATTTTTATAACTTCAATAGATTTTACTGAGTAAACATTAAATCATACATATGAATTAAATAATATAAAAATATCTATGGAAAACATTGTTTTGGTTATCATCTTGAAGTTATGTTTTAATACTAAAAATGTATAAAATCTTTTTTAGCCAGTACCTGCAAGTAAGCGTGCCTCCTCTGACCTTAGTATTGCCAGCTCTGAAGAAGATAAACTTTCACAAAATGCTTGCATTTTGGAATCTGTCTCAGAAAAAACAGAGCGTAATACTCCTGAAGATAAATTTAACAGAGTTCTTGATGAAAAACCCACCATTGATGAGCCTGAAAAAGCTGTGAAGGGTATTAATGAACATATTAACAATACTCATTTAGAAGCTATGGCTGAGCTCCATAATAGAACAACAGTAATCAAGGAAAATGGGAGCGAGGAGAAGCGACCCAAGCTTGAAAATCCACCTGCCACAGAAGACCAGGAAACAGTAGACATTAATCCAGTCAATGAAAGAAAAGAAAGTAACATAACTGTAGAAACAAATACTGAACAGAATTTGAAACCTGAGGAAGAAAGGGATCAGGAAAAGCAACAGATAATTGAAAATAAGGTTATAAAATCTGAAGAAATTAAAAATACTATTCAAACAATGGATTTAGTTTCTCAAGAGACTGGAGAAAAAGAGGCAGATATTCAGGCAATTGACAATGAAGTTGTACTTAAAAAGGAAGATACCCAAGAGAATTTGGGAAAAGATGAGGAAACTCAAAAAGATGTGGTCAATGATACAAGCCATGTGATAGGAACAAATGAGTCACTAGATATTGCTCAGAAGACAGTTGAAAACAATGCTGAGGATGCTCAGAGTAATGATGGGAAAGAAATGGTTGACGTAGACCAGGAATTAGTAAGTAAACCCCTGGAGGGTCCTGAGGTTGGTGCTACTGAGGAACTTCCTATTAAAGAAATAGTTGAAACTAATGAGATAGATCAAAAATCTGTAGAAGGTAAAGGTGAGGAACAGTCAATCAACGGTTCCGAGAACATAGTGGAGACCAATGAGGAACCCAGGATAAATGAAGTTGGGGAAATCATTGAAGAAATAGAGGTCAAAAGTGCAGTGATTCATTCTGACCAAGAAACTTTAGGAAGTGAAATGTGGGATGCTCATGAAGCCACTACTCAGACAGATACAGAGCAAAAAGAAATTCCATGTCAAGTGCCAATTAAAACAGAACCTGAAGTTACTGCCGCCTCACAGCCCAGTGAACCTCAGCCTGTTCTAATACCCAGTATTAATATCAACTCTGAAGATGCAGAAAACAAAGGGGAAATAGGTACTTTATCAAAAACTGAAAATATGTTGCTGCCAGAATCTGAGAATCAAAAGGAAAATGATACTGATTCAGGCACTGGTTCCACTGCCGATAACAGCAGCATTGATTTGAATTTATCCATCTCTAGCTTCCTAAGCAAAACTAAAGACAGTGGATCAATATCTTTACAAGTAAGTGTACCTGTGTCCTTGTTTGGGTTTTTCTTTGTCATTTTGTCTTGAAAATAAAACAGCACTAAATCAGTGTAATATTAACCCTATAAAACTCTTAAGGCCTCTACGAAGGCAATTAATTAAAAAGAACTAAGGAGAGAGATTTTGGATGTGACCTTTAAAATTTTTCGTAGTACCTATTTATTTTTGTCAACTTGATATAAACAGTATAATACAGTTGCTTGGCATGATTTGGGTTCTCTTATTGCACGTATCTACATACTATTGTAGCAAGAATCAATAATAATGAAAGAATTGAGAACTTGAAAGAATGATCTTTTTAAAAGCATGTTTAAGGTTGCTTCCTCAGTCATAGCCATCTCTGCTACCATGAGAACCATCATGGGAAAACAAAACCAAAACCGAAAACCCAGACCACTGGCAACTTTTAGAGCATAATTCTCTAGTATTAGTGTACATAGAGTTACTAGGGGGAGCTATGTAGAAGTATGGGCGGGGGGATGCTGAGAATCAGTATTTGTAACAAAAGATCCTGGAAATCTGATACAGGTGAGCCATGGACTAAATAAAGACTCTGGGTTGATAGGTAGCAGATGAGAAGACTGTGACAAGCAGAAACAACTTAGGAAAACATATCTTAGGGACAGGACTCCAGAGCATGACTAATCAGCCTGCCTGCCCATCTGTCCCAAATCATTACATATATTGCCTAGAGTTTTTTTTAGTTTAGTTTGTTTTCCTGATCGAAATTCTATTAATATGAAGTTCATTTACTGACTTAATAGCTAGCCTTTTTAAAAAGGCAAATACTTCTGTGAGAATTAAGGTAATACTTATTATGGGCACTTTAGTAGGAGCTGAAGAAATGGAAAGTTTGGAGGTTACAGGGAGGCAGATCTATTTTTGAGATATGCCCATGTTAGATTTTAGCGGAAGCCTGCACAGGTAGGGTGCCAGAGTCCAGGGCATAGGGAGAGGCATGTGAGGATACTGGGAGCCTGGAGAATAGAACAATAAGAGGTTGCAAAAAGGTGACTGGAAAGTGCTAAAGACATACTTTAAAATTCAAATGCATTTTAAGTTTAGCATTTTCACATTCCACTTTTGCACCCTCTGCTTTCTAACCTTTTCCCCCATATCAAAATCAAGTAATTATCTGCTCTCAATACTTAAACATGTTTGCCAAATGTATTTGTATGAGTGTTATACTTCTACTATTTCTATTTGCATTTAAAAAACATTTGATACCATTTGAGGAATGAAGAGTTTGGCCTTAATAAAGAACCATAGGCAGTATTTAGTAGGCAAATCTGGCACTTCTGAGGTACAGTAGAGGTGCTATCTTTATAGTAACTAAAATCACACATCTCTGGCCCTAAGACGGAGGAGGACTGTTGTATTATTGTTGCCGATGAAATGAATTTTGATCTCAGTCTTGGCAGTGTTTAAAAATTACCTGGATAGCCTTTTCAAAATACAAATTTCCAGCTACCCTCAGCCCTATTGATTTAGATTCTTTAAAGGATGAGCCCCAGGAATTAAATTTTATGTGGTTTGTCAGTGGTTCTAAAACTGAAAAGCAGAGGTATCTGAGAAACTAAAAAGTGAAAAGAAGGAAAAAACTATGCCTGATTATGATGTGGTATCATAAAAATTATACATGCACTTCATCAAAATGCATAATTTCACTTTAAAAAATTTTGATTTCATTTGTAAAGTCATGTGCAAGTCAGATGAGGTTTAAGATGATATAACTGGTCCCACAAGTGAGTTGTGTTGCTTTATAGTCTTTGTATGTGTAGTTTTCATGGCTGTTCAGTTTTGTTTTGTTTTTTAAGAAGAAATTGTCTATCTCTAGTATTACCCACAATAAGCCTAACTAAAATAAAATCTCACTTAGGAAACAAGAAGACAAAAGAAAACATTGAAGAAAACACGCAAATTTGTTGTTGACGGTGTAGAAGTGAGTGTAACAACATCAAAGATAGTTACAGATAGTGATTCGAAAACTGAAGAACTGAGGTTTCTTAGGTGAGTACAGAAACAGCGTAATTAAAACTGGTTTTGTGACTTCTTTTCAGTCTCTGCAAAGTCTGAAGTCTATAGAAACGAGTAAAATCTTGACTAATTTTGGATTATTCTTCTATTTTCTGTTTGAAAAAAAAGTTATTTTTAAAGTTTTTTAAAGTATTATTTCAAAGGTGTAATTTTTGCTTTCTTCCTTTATCATTTCTATTAAATTTTATCAGACGTCAGGAACTTCGGGAATTAAGATTTCTTCAAAAAGAAGAGCAAAGAGCCCAGCAACAGCTCAATAGCAAACTGCAACAACAGCGAGAACAAATTTTCCGACGCTTTGAGCAAGAAATGATGGTAAAATCTTAGATCTCTGTACCATTTTGTTAATGAAATTTAGCGCAGAAAGAACCCACTTGTGGGTTTTAGAACTTGATCTCTGATTACTAGATTTTTCTGACTTTGTGATGTATTTCTGACCTTTTTTTATCTCTGTATTCAGTATGCCTTTTTTATTTTTTGCCTTTAATCTGAAAGGATCTTTCATCTCGGTCTTCCTGTCACTGACTTACAGTGGGATGGGTGTCCTCTTTTTTTTTTTTTTTTTTTTTAATTGAAATCTGTCATTCTGTCATGAAAACCTGGAATCATGAAGCTAGTAGATGGTTTACAAAGTTCTTAGATGTGCCTATTGCTGGATGATTTTTCAATGTTACAATTTGACCTCTCGGATTTAGAATCCAAGATTTTAAGCCAGTCTAGAGCAATTGTCTTTCAACCCTGCTGAGTATTAGAACTTCTTAGGGGCTTTTTCACAACACACTTACTTCTCTGGCTCCTACGGTTAAGCTTCCACATCTCCATTCACATCTGCTAGAGAAATTAGTGCTGACTAGTCAAGGGTGATTGTCACCGAGTCTTTGAATTTTCACTTTGTGTCTGAAGTTGGAAAAGGAATTAGTAATGTGATACAACATTTTGATAACTTACGTTGAACATCTAGCTTAATGTAGGTTAGAAAAAAGATCATTTGAAATGTTACAGTACGTTTTTATGCTTTGAATATAGTTGTTTTGCTGTTCTTGTAATTGTAAATAATAAGGATTGTTTTTTGTGAAGTGTGATAATGTTGATTACATTTGTTGGATCCTAACTGAGAATTACTAAGAAAATAATGAACTTTTTGTTTTCATTAAGTATTTTTATAGTACTTATAGTCTATTTTCCAGAACCTTATGACAAGTGTTTCTCCTCCACAAATATTTTTCAGAATGTTTTGCTTTTTGTTTTATTTTATTTTATTGGGGAATATTGGGGGACAGTGTACCTCTCCAGGGCCCATCAGCTCCAAGTCGTTGTCCTTCAGTCTAGTTGTGGAGGGCGCAGCTCAGCTCCAAGTCCAGTTGCCATTTTCAATCTTTAGTTGTAGTAGGCACAGCCCACCATCCCATGTGGGAATTGAACCAGCAACCTTGTTGTTGAGAACTTGCGTTCTAACCAACTGAGCTATCCGGCCACCCTGCCAGAATGTTTTGTTTTTTAATTTTTTTTAAAGAAATACCCTTTACAAATATTTAACTCTACCTATATCCAAAATTGCGTGTTACTCAAGTTTTATATAAATAGCAATCTTCTGTTGAAAGAGTAGATTTATAATACTGACACATTTGTTTCAATGAAATAGAATGTTCATTTTAAGAACCGTAATGAAGAAGAGTAAATCTGAAAATGACAATGGCACAGTCTTAAAATTGACTTCAGATAAGACCTTTGATTTGTTGAAAGTTTTATTGGCTAAATATTGAAATTTTTCTTTAGTACTTCATAGTAACTGGATATTCTTCTGGATTGTCTAAAAATTTTAAACATTCTACTATTTGTATAATAGAAAAAAGTACAGTTGACTCTTGAACAATGCAGGCATTAGGGTCTCTGAACCCCCGCACAGTCAAAAATCTGTGTATGATTTTTAACTCCCCCAAAACTTAACTACAGTTGTCCCTTGGTGTCCGTGGGGGATTGCTTCTAGGACCCCCCCCCCCCCACAGATAGCAAAATCTGCAGATGCTCAAGTCCCTTTTATAAAATGGCAGAACAATGCATACAGTAGGCCCTCTGCATCCGCGGATTCCCAACCGTGGATCAAAAATACTTTTTTCAATCTGTAGTTGGTTGAATCCGTGGATGAGAAACCTGAGGATGCGGAGGGCAACCTGAGGATGCGGAGGGCCAGCTGTATATTTATTGAAAAAAGTCCATATATAAGTGGACCTGTGCAGTTCAAACCCGTATTGTACAAGGGTCAACTGTATTTATTTTCCATGTTAGAAAAAATGAAATACTCATTTCTTTGAAAAATTTCATATTTTAGTGCACTTGACTTGCTCAGTATTACAAAGGTTATATAAATCACATCACTAAATTAAAATGCTTGTTATGTTCTTAGTAAATATCTTCATTATAATGAGTTAATATGTGTGATAGAAAAGTTAAATGATCTTGAACTACACTGTTTTACAGAGCAAAAAGCGACAATATGACCAAGAAATTGAGAATCTTGAAAAGCAGCAGAAACAGACTATTGAACGTCTAGAACAAGAACACACAAATCGCTTGCGAGATGAAGCCAAACGCATTAAAGGAGAACAAGAGAAAGAGTTGTCCAAATTTCAGAGTATGTTGAAGAACCGAAAGAAGGAGGTAAGTGTAACTTATTGTTTTTAAATACTGTAGCTATTTTTTTAATGTACACGTAAGGCTGCCTAAAGAATTAGGAATAATACCTGATAGTTAAATAGCACTCATTCTTTTCGGTGTTCCCAACAGTCATCTGGGGTAGTAGTAAGGTCAGGTGTTATCCCATTTTATGGCAAGAAAACTAGAGTAGAAGAGGTTTAAATATCCTGTTCAAGTTCACAGATTACCATTAAATGTCCAGCTAAACGTTGAACCAAGTCTTCATTTTTCTTCTAATCTGTCACTTCTCTTTTATTACTGCAACATTTAAGGCCTATTACAGAAACATTTTTTAAAGAAAACTTACTATATTGTTTCCAGGTGGCAATAATCACTTTATTATTTCTTTGTAATATTTAATTCATGTAAAAATTTTTTTCTTGATTAGTTTGATTGCCTTGGACATTGTACCAAGACAAAAGTGGAATAACCTGGAAGTAGAAATAATACCTATAATTATGTTCATCACACTGTGAGATACTTTAGAGAATCACAATGGAAAATATCTGTAAAGTCATTTGAGTAGAATGAATTTTTTCATTTTTCCTGAAACTGTTCCATATTATTATATGAAAGATTGTCATTGATTGAGAAAGATTTACATAACTGTATCAGTGTCTTTTTCTCCCCAAATTAAATATAACTAAGAAAGCAGTTTTCAGAGATAATTTTATGATTTATTCTATACTTTTAGTGTAGGAGGAGAATTTACCTTTTCCTGATTATAAACGACCCCAGGGACAACAATTATGACCATGTTTATTAGATTGGAACCAAAGTATCTCAACCAAACTAGTGAATGCGTTTTCACTTTTGTTGCATGTCTCAAATACCCAGTTTCATTGACTTGAATATTTAAATTATGCAGAACATTGAATGTCATATTGCTGACCTTGAGGATCTACTTTAAAAAGATAGAATCAAACATTCATAAATGTAGTGTGCTCTGTGATTTCTTTAGGTAGAGATGAATGAAATGGCATATAATTTTGTTTGATGTGGCTACAATTTCTAAAAATTACTGTTTTGTTACTCTTTATTATATTTTATATAGAATTGCTCTATATCATTGTGTACGACTTTTACTGAAGCTATATGTGAATTTTCTTGAAACCATGGGTAGTTTTCATTGAGAGGTTATTTTTTAATATCAGATTAAATAAAACAAATTATACAGGTAAATATATGATTTAATCTTAAATATATAAAAGTCTAGTTATTGTTACTGTTTTGGGTAGGAGAGTTTTAGCCAATGAACAACATGTTTGAGATTGTGATATTGATATTGATATTGTGAGATTGCATATTTTAAATAATTATGTATTTTTTTCCTTATCACTAAACTTCTTGCAATTGGGGAGTCTCCTCCTTTTAATGGTGATTTGGTTTCATGAGGAATTACTGATGGGAAATTTTAAATACGCTCTTTTGAATCAAAATCAGTCTCTTTCACGGACCATCAATAGCATGTGGTGATTTGGAATCTGGTTGCTTTTGGTGCTTCTACTTGTAAACATGATTTTTTTCCATAGTTGGATTATAGGTCTGTTTTTAGGTGGAATACGTATCTAAACTTTTGAAGTGATTAAAAGAAGGCTCTCTGAAATAAACTTCATTTTATAATATACTTTATCTGGTATAATAAATTATAGCATAGTGAAATGTTACTTTATGAGTGCTTATATTATTGATATTAAAACTGTCAATTAAATTTGGCTTGAATTGTCAGCAAAGGAGAATGTTACCCTAATCCAACACAGAATCATCAGATATGTTCATTTTTATCACACCATGTATAAAATGGTGTTTTATGAACAAAGAAAATGTAGTGTCCATTTATTTTTCTTTTGTGTATTCAAAGGCTTAGTTTCCCGTTTGTTTTTCTTTTGGTCTCTCATTAAGTGGATTTTATTTAAAATTACTTCTTTGGTTTTATCAAACCAATTATGAAATTTTTCACTTTTATAAATGGCATTAGCTTTCCTTACGTCCATTCTTTAAAACAGTGTCAGTAGATATGTTTATAATTTTATGATCTTTCAAGAAGGTCAGTTGAGTTTATCACCTTTAGTTCAGCATCAGTGCTTCAGCATCAGTAATCCTTTACTGATTGTCTCTGGAGAATGATATATAGGGATAATTAAGCAACTAATTAACCTCTACATGGTGTAATGCTCCTTTCCGCACTGAGATTAAGCATGTTCTGTCCTTTCATTCTTTTTCACCAAACTAACATCTGTGGTAATGCATGTTAAACTTCCTAACAGCTTTAATATTTGACTTGTAGCTTGTCTGCTCACATAAATGCTTGCTGTGGAGAAAGTATTTCCCCACCTCCTGCATGCTTATACACTGTAGGTTATAAATGAAGTGGAGAAAGCACCCAAAGAGCTGAGAAAAGAGCTCATGAAACGCAGGAAAGAGGAGCTTGCACACAGCCAGCATGCTCAGGTAACAGCAGCAGCTTACTGCTACTAAACACAGAAAGCAGCATTATTCTCACAGCTCAATAAACCATGGCTGAAATGGTAAATTCTGACTGTACTTATTACATAACGTTGACTTCTCCTAATACAAAGATTCGCAGGGCATTCTTTATATAGTACTAAATTCACACTAATGGTGACATTTAAGTTGCTAATATGAAATTAAGTGGAATGTTGGGAAAGCTGACTCCAGATGAAAGAAACAAGTATGTTAATGTATAATCCACTGTATTCTTATTTTAATCATGATGGAAGCTTATATTTTTAAGTAGTAATGTCAATGTTTGATAAAAGACTTTCAGGACAAAAATACAGAGGGTAAGAATGCCTGTTAAAAGGCCATTATTTATATAAAGTTCAGAGTTAAAAGAAAAATGGTAAAAGGTAATGTTAAATGGTAGAGCAAACATTTATTACTGTTAAAGTCAACAACATAAGCAACTTAAAACCAGATTTTAAATACTAAGTATATTTTCTTTTTGATTCAGAATCTAGCAGTTAAAAAAATAGACTTTTTACCTATATAAAGTTGATTCTAGGCTATGATAAGGCTGAGCCTACTAAAATGGGTGAATTCTTTATAAAACTTGATAAATTAGTATTTTCAACATATTCTTTTAGAATTATTTCACATGACTGCAAGGTCTTTTATACAAGAAATCATTTTTCTTTTAATTAAGTTTGCACTCAGCCTGGAGGCAAAGAGAAGTGAGCTCAATTTGTAGTTACATATGTTAAGGAAAGGAGGAAGCGACACGGATTATATATTAACTGTTGCTTTAAATTATCTTTTTAATGTTGTATGATGTGATTTAAAAAGTGATTCCCATACTTTTGAATTTTACACACCCATGAAAAGAATCACAGAAACAATAAAAACTATTGGGGACCATGACAAATGGATTGTCATTAACAATTTTTTGTTTTTGCCAAGTAAGGGTATTTTAAAACTGCCATTTACTTGTTACCATCATTTCAAAAGAGAGACTATTTTAACACTATGGAAAATAAGGAAAATATCTCAGAATTAAAAATTTTGATAAAATTATTCTATTTAAATAAATTTAGTTTTTGCTGTGAGTCAGTGAAAAATTTTGTCTTGGCTGGTGTGCAGATTACTAAATGGCAAACACAGCATTTGCTATGTGTCAAGCACTGTTCTAAATGCTTCACTTGTATAAACTCATTTAACCTCACAACATATGAGGTAGTTACTCTTGTTACCTTCATCCTACGGATGAGGCAACTAAAGCACAGGAAGATTGAGTGACTTTCCCAAGGTCACACATCTAATTAGCGGTCGAGCCAGAATTCTTGTCCAGGCAAGTTTGGCTCCACATTTCATACACTGAACTACATACCGTGTTGCCTCCCATGTTTAAGCTACCCTGTCTGTGCCAAATCTCAACTCTCATCCGCTTAGCCCAGTTGTCAGCCATGTCTTGTTACTAGGTGAAAAGGAAGTCCTTGCTGGTCGCACATCTGTTTTTGGATAATTTGGATTTCAAGCCAGATAATAATAATAATACGGTTTTGCCTTGTAAAGGAATATAGACTTTTTTAATCCCAAAAGGTAACATATCAGACTTCAGAGTCAAAATTGAGAATTTAGTGTTGAATCACTTAGGTGATCCCTTACTTTAGTAAAACTCTGTTGGTGATTTTTCATATAATTTTGAGGGCTAGCCTATATGTTTCAACTAATACTGAAAGCAATAGTAAATTTCTTTTTGTAAAGTCAGTGAAGAATTTAGTAGTCTTAACAAATTTCCAAAGTCCTTCTCTTTATTATATGTGCTGCCGAAGCGAGCATAAAAGTACTTCTCTTTAGCTACTGCTTTTAATACGGGTGCTAAAACTTGATTACTTTACAGAATTTATTTTAAACTTTTTTTGAGAATTTATAAATAATAGCCATATAGTCGTGGAGTTAGAAGATATTTGGTCATCTAGTCAAGTGATTTTCAAACTGTGCTTCCAAGAGCTCTTGAGTTTGAAGAAGCACCTCAAGAATCCTTCAGAAAGTGAGGACTATGGGGCCCTGGGCCCCTGCTTTGTCTTCAACTTAAGCAGCACCCCTTTTTATCTGTTTTATAAATTTTATATAGTTTTTGGTGAGTTTTTTTAAGAATGTTTGGTTTAAAAGCAACGTGAGCGAACTAAAGTTTAGAAACCATTGATCTAGTTCAAATCCTTCATTTTACAGATGAGAAGGAGGCTCCTCTGTTAAGTGACTTGTTCCAGGCCTCAAGAAAGTCAACATTTGTATAATTATTCTTTCCATTTACAAAAAGTCATTCAGCTATATTCTCACCTGGGAGGTGCATTGTATTCTAATCCACAGGGTGTTGCTCAGGTCATGATTCAGTCTTTTCAGTTGTCATCTTGTGCAGTCTTCAACGCCCCAATGCAGGACGTAAGTCCCACGTGCCTGTAGGAGGATGCCTTCTCCTGTTTTACTTGCTTTTTCTTTGGCTCACATGTGCCTTTTCATTGTTAGCTTCATTCGTTAAACTCTCAGAAGATTGCTAGATGATAATGTCAGCAATGCCAATAACAGTATAACCTGACATGAACTTTACAGTAGAGCATTCCTCAAAGAGATTCACGTTTAATTCTCACTGCCACCACCCTAATATAGGGATGGAGTATATTCATCTTACAGATGAAGAGATCAAGGCATAGAAGTCTAAGTGATCTGCCTAAAGTCACAGAAGAGATTAATGGTAGAACTGGAACTGGAACACTTGTAATACAGTGTTCTTTTTCTGTCTACCCTACCACAAATTTTAATTTGAGATTTTCATCTTTTTCAAGAAATATCTTCCCAATAGTATTTTATGAGTTTTGCACATGTGAGAAATTGAATGCTGTGATTAGATTGTTATCTCTGTGTGAAGTGACATTTTGATTGCATATATGTTTATGTAAATGTTTTAATTATGGATATGGTCAGAAAAGCCATATTAAAAGTGGTGACTTCAGTTTCATTTAACTTGAGTTTTCACTATTCAAATTGTCCATAATGAATAGTGAGTTGCTGCTATTCTCCTTACTGTAGTTTTATATTAAGTCTGGAATTCCAGGCTGTATTCTTTCTCACAGTTTATATAGGGAAGTGACTAGCTCATTTAATACTGTAATTTTTGCTTGTGATGTTTGATATGTACAACTGGAGTAGATAGAATACAGCTTGATTTTAACCCCTCCTTTCCCCTCTCCTGAAATTAGACTTTTTGTTTTATTTTTTTATTTTATTATTGGCAGCTCTTGGACTCTATAGTTTTCTAAAAACGTAAGCAAAACATTAACTTTTTCAATGAGAGGGAGAAATTACGAATTACGATCACTTTTCTGATCATTACCATTTTTAACTTTTCTTTTGAGTTAAAATGATCAAATTCTGTACATATAGTCCAATATATCATAACCCTTTCTTATAGTTTTCTAGAACACAAAGATGTATTTTTAATGTTCATAGTTATCTGATTAATATGTTAGAATTCCTTATCAAAACTCAAACTTGTACGTTTAAAAGGCACTCATTTTACAATGCATGTGTCTGTTTTAAAATTGTTACTCCTAGTGATCAGATTTATCTGTTATTTATTTTTTTTCATAGGATAATGTAATTTGTACAATCATTTTAGAATGTAAGGTCACTTTTCTTTTAGAGGCTAACAGTAATTTCTAATTAAAAATTCCTTGTGAATATATTACATTTGGCTTTTGAAGTTAGGAAAGTTAACGAAAGCTGAATAATATTAAAATTTTATTTCTTTTGAGGAAAAAAATATATTAGTATGTAAGAAACCTTTCAGGTAATTTTCAGCTTTTATATAAAAAATTATTTGTGCAGTGTCCGTGACTATGTAATCATCCAGACTCTGCTTAATTATTCAAGTCCATAGCTCTGTGGGGCACCTGGTGTCTTTGCTAACCCTGATGGTTAGGAAGCACTTCCACACATTGCCTGCCTTGACTCTTACCTGTTGCTCTTTATTTTGCCTTCTGGAGCAGCACGATGCTAGTTTTGCCTGCTTCCCCGTAACAGTCTCAGCCCTTCAGTCCCCCTCATTTATTATTAGTTGTTTCAGGGCATGCTTCTGTAGTTTTTTCAGTCATTCATTGTGTAGCATAGTTTCTGGACCCCCCAGCTTTGTATTTTCTGTGGTTTACTTTTGAACTTTTGAAAGACTAGTAGTAAGGAAAGGGGCCCACTACCCTTTACGAGAACTGAAAACCAATTTGGGACCAATAGAGTGAAGCTCTTTGAAAGCAATACTGTCTTTTATTAATTTTAGTAACCTTGTAACTAGTACAGTACAGTATTTACTAATTGCTTAATAAAGGTTTTCTTTGAACTGAACTCTTATGTTGTTAATCTAGACATAAATATATTATAGTAATATGACCAAAGATTGGCATCGACAAGAAATTACGTTCATTTTTTAGTGGCAATGGCCTATATTTACCTTTTTAATTTTCACATAAATATTAATTTGCTCCATCTTGTGTTTTTGCACTTGAATTCTTTGAGTCTAAGTGTAATATTTATATTTATGCTGGTTAATTTGTACCCATTGTTTCTGTCTACACAGGTACTTTAAAAAAGTTTTTTATGCAAACCAGTGGCAAAAATGTGGAACAAAAGAAAACCTTTTCATATATCTGAAGGTTATATTAAGTTTATTTAACAAGTTTGCATATAGAGAAAATTTAATTTTTATTACAAATGATATTTACTGTAGGAAAAAGAGAAGCTTGAACAACTTTATTATAACTGCTTAAAAGATAAACATGGAGATTTTGTATCTCTAAATAAAACTCAAAAGGCCTTATTCTATATAGTTTAATTTAAACATTCATTTAGTGTTTTTTTTTTAACTTTTTTGCTGTGGTAATGTTATATAGGTGACTATAGTCAAGTTGGCAACTATTTCTTATAGAGGTAATTCATTAGTCTTTCTGCTACTGTGTATTTGTATTTGCTGAAAAAAATTATGATGCAAAGGAGACAGCAGCATTTGTGACTCCGAATTACCTTCATAGTAGATACAGTAGTAAGGCAAACATCTTGGGGACACTTCTGGGCGTCTTCTTTGTGCATGGAAGGCCTGGCTGGTAGTGATCCAGGTCCTATCAGGCGGTCCGAGGCCTGAAAAATAGTTCCAAAACGGATCTTGGGGTTTTATCTTCTCTCGGATGTGCAAGAGGAGGAATTATAGGTGAAGTGGTGTTTCAACCCTAAATTTCTAAATCCACACTCAGTGATCAGAATATCCCTTGAGCTAATCACAAATGGCTGTAACTGCCAAGGGAGGGATGGAGATCCAAACATTTCCTGGCAAAATTTACATTTCATCACTTTGGATATCGTTCCTTTTCTTCTATAAGTGTATGGTCTAGCATAAAAGCCATAAGTCACTTTAATATTTCCTTTCTTACACAGTAATCAAAGGACATTCTTAAAGCATAAATTTGGCATTTAAGCAAATAGTATGTACTCAGTAAATATTTATTGAATGGATAAGTCCCAAACATGTTGGTAGAATTCTCTGTAAGGAATTTTGTGTATAGATTTATAAAGTATAGCTCATTTTCCTATTCCTAGTTCACATTTCTCTAGCAATGCACGACTTCTTATTAAGTCCTCAAACTATTCTTTTTAGGCATTGGCCGTCGATACAGAAACTATTTTTCTCTGTTAATCTAACCACAATATTTCTTCCTCTTTATTTCTTTGAAAAATAGAGAGTTTAACATTCTGATATCTGTTTTACTTATGTGCTCTTTATTGCCTTTCTTTCTAAAAGGCATTTCTTATTTATTCTTGTTTTATCCACACCATAGTGGAATGAATAGTCAGTTTTAGAGGCTGTAATTTTATTATTTTCCCAAAGATATCAGTGTAATGGCATTTTATGAGTGGATTATAACCTTCTTTTGTATGTATTAGTCCGTAAGTTTAGAATAATATGTATTCTAGTACTTTTTTCTGGGCTTGAATTGGGTGACTATATTATATTTTTATATATACATTTGTATACTATATAATTTTGGTATTTTTTAATTCCACTAATTTTAGAAACTTGGTTTAGAAATCTTGTTAACCACTAATATGTGTATATAGATAAATGGATGTTTTGCTCAGTAAATACTTATTAATTGATGGTTAACTATGTCTAATAGGAACAAGAGTTTGTTCAGAAGCAACAACAAGAATTAGATGGCTCTCTGAAAAAGATCATCCAACAGCAAAAGGCAGAGTTAGCCAATATTGAAAGAGAGTGCCTGAATAACAAACAACAGCTCATGAGAGGTATATGAAATTATGCAGCATATGTGTATATATAAAGATACCTCAAAAACATTGCCAAGCTATACCTTGAAAATGATTTGAATGCTTTCCTTTGCTGGGGTGGTAGAGGGAAAGATAAAGAAAGATGGTAGAGGGAAGGATAAAGAAAGATAAATAAGAGGAAAAAAATTTATAAAATTAAGAAAAACTGCAAGGTATAGAATTCCTTTTTGACAGTAGAAAGCATAAACATATAATCCTTAAAACATCTTTTTTGTCCAGATGATGCTAGAAATATACCTGAATAATTTTGTGTACTCATTATACCTTATATTGTTGCTATACTTAATTGGCTACATGATAGAATGAAATTTTAAGCACTTATTTCCCCTAAGAACTTCTCATTAAGATGATTAAATGGAATTTTGGTGTTGGGGGTGGGGTATTCTCTGTTTAAAGGACATTAGAACAGAATGGAAAGTAGTAATAGATAATTATCTTTGCATTGGTAATATTTCTTTTATAGCTCGGGATGTCAGTGTGTTTATAAGTTAGTGTATATAGAACACTTTTATGTGAATATTAAAATGAAGACTAAAGTACATTAGTAAAAAGACCAAAGTGACATTTTGAAAATTGGTTTCTTCTAGCTCGAGAAGCTGCAATTTGGGAGCTTGAAGAACGACACTTACAAGAAAAACACCAGCTACTCAAACAGCAACTTAAAGATCAGTATTTCATGCAAAGACATCAGCTACTTAAACGCCATGAGAAGGTTAATGAAAGGAAAATTTATTCACTTTTTTACTCATTTTAAAATTTGGAGAGTGAAGATTTCGTTTTTGAAACATTTCTTAGAGAATGAATTTCAGATTTCTTTATTTTATCCTAAAATTTCTTTGTTGAAGTCTAGAGTAATTAATTGTATGTTAATCATGATTACAAACTTTTTTCCTCAAATTCCAAGGGTGATAACTAATTACAAGGCTTAATAGCCTCAGATAATCTTCATCTTGTCTCTCAGAGGTAGCTATTGTGGCTCCATTTATGGTTCAAATATCTTAAAAGTGTGGACTCCCTATACTTAGTAAAAGAGTTTCGATATAAGACTCTTAATAGAAATAGCTTTGTTTTTCTTATAAATTATTTTTTGCCTAATATTTTGCTGGTTGGTATACAACAAGGGAGAGAGTAATTTTGGGAAAAAACAACAAAATGACTTATTTGAGCATACATGTGGGTACTGAGTATTGAATTATATTTACATCACTGGATTCTGTTTAAAACTTTTTAGGAAACAGAACAAATGCAGCGTTACAATCAACGACTTATTGAGGAATTGAAAAACAGACAGACTCAAGAAAGAGCAAGACTGCCCAAGATTCAGCGCAGTGAAGCCAAGACTCGCATGGCCATGTTTAAGAAAAGTTTGAGAATTAACTCAACGGCCACACCAGATCAGGACCGTGAAAAAATTAAACAGGTAAATGAGCACATTACTTTCTTCTCTTCTAGGTTACAAACATTTGCATGACTTTTAGAAGTGCCACGTAGTTGTGTTGTAGACATTTAGAGCCCCCTGGGGCTTGCTGATGTTCACGTTAGCTCTGTGGGCTGGCCTAGCTAGGTATTAGCATATACCTGCTTACTCTTCCTCGGGTGTGGCCACAGAGGGCAGAGCTCTCCCTCCCAGGCCCCACATCAGATCCTGGGCTAGCCTGGTTCTAAGAGCAACCCTGGGAATGAGATGACTTGGACAGCTTTTGAAGTCAAAGCATATGGCCTCAGTATACTTCTATAATCACAGGTCCCACACACAAATTAACTGAGGTCACTAAGGAGATAACAAGGTTTTAATCAGAAGTCCCCCACTCCCCACTAAAGCTATGATGTGGACTCCAGCTTCGAGTGACAGCATGTTCTTACTTTTAGCTTCAATTTGTTATACTTTTATGTTTTGTTAAATTCCTTTATTATACCTTTGGGAGATACAGAAATTACATTGCTAACCGTATTTTGTTTTTCTTGTTTATAGTTTGCTGCTCAAGAAGAAAAGAGGCAGAAAAATGAGAGAATGGCTCAGCATCAAAAACATGAAAATCAGATGCGGGATCTTCAGTTGCAGTGTGAAGCCAATGTCCGAGAGCTGCATCAACTGCAGGTCAGCTACCGAAGCCGGAAAACAAAGCTGGCAGTAGCTGGGCAGCACAGGTTTTGAGAAGAGAATAGCTAACAAAGTAAACTGTACTTGCCATGAAAATGCTGGGCTTTGTTTCCTGATTAGACCCAAATGAAGTTCAGTTTAAGTATGTTAGGCATTTGGTCGCATTTTATAGAACCGTGATTAATGTAATATGAAGCTAAATTACACACCTAAGAAGTTTAGTTTTTCAAAAGCAGATTGAATATTTTTAGTGTATTTTGCAAAGAAGATGAACAAAATTTTCAAAATGATGTAGACAGTTTTGTTATCAGCGTCTGTATTTGAAATTTCTTTTCATCTAGGGAGAAATAGTTCATTTTCTTCTAGGTTTTTGAAAAAAGTGATAAACATGAGAATTTTTTTCCTAAGAAATGTAAATGTTAACTTTAGAGAGGACTGTTTTGGGCCTTACGTGGAATATGCTGCCCATCTAGTATATAGCTTAAAATGTGTATCAGAGTAGTGTATACATTGTGGAGTTGCTACATTTGCTTAATTTACTAGAGTGGAATAGTTATGAATCCCATGTTTTGATACCAACTATGAGAAAAACGCGTACAAACTACCTCTTGCAGTGTCAGTTTTAGGAGCAAAGGAAAGGAAAAACAGGATCAAACTACTAATTCTTTCTATTTAAGTTCTTTTCATATGGTAACAGATCCAGCTTCTAAACTTGGAAAAATGAAGCTATGACTCATTTAATAATTCTTGGCCCTTGGTTTTTAGAGGAGTAGCTTGACAGTAATAGCATAGTGTTTGATGAGGAATTTATTATTTTGGAAGATAATTGTATTTGTTAAAAATCGCTTTGTTGAGCCGAAATTTTTTTAATCCAAACTTTATTTTCAGAATGAAAAATGCCACTTACTGGTTGAGCATGAGACTCAGAAACTAAAGGAATTAGATGAGGAACACAGCCAGGAATTAAAGGAATGGAGAGAGAAATTGAGACCTAGGAAAAAGGTAATTTTAAAAGCTTTTAAAAAAATATGCTTTCATCGATCTATCTGTCCATCTGTCCACCCACCCACCCACCTAGCCAGCCACCCATCCTCCCAGCTATTGGCTCTTTCCCTAATACGTGTCTGGTACAGTGTCAGGGATAGGCGATGCAGAGTTGAGGAGAAAAAGACCCTGTTCTCCAACTGTTCAGAATCTAGTGACAAGCAGTGATCCTATAGGTCAGTAGGATCATTGCTCTGAAGGAGGGAAGTACAAGATTGAGAGAGCAGAGCACAATGTATGAGCAGAGGAGGATGGCTGCTTAAGTCTGCGTGGGGCGGTCAGGGAAGCTTTAGAGCGCAGATGTTTTGTAAGTCAAGTGAGACTTGAAGGATGGGTAAGAGCTTGCTAGGCAGACAGACAGATTGGGGTGGAATGGGGCAATTTAAGTACAGAGAAGAGAGTGAGTGAAGATGTGTACAAGAATCATAAGTAGTTCCCGTCATTGGGGCACTAGGTGAATGTGTGCCTGTGTTTACACAGTAGGGAGGGACAGAAGGTAGGAAGTGATGACAGCTTGGTCTTGGTGGGTTGACTGGAGCCAGATTGCAAGGCCATTGTTGCTATGTAAATTGACAGTCTAATAAAATTGGATGGAATGGCTTCCCTTCCCTTTTCTAGCCAACCAGCCGGCCATCTTCCTTATTTGCACTTGACTCCCTGCTAGCCTGGTCCAATTAGCCATTTCAGTTATGTTTTTGCTATCATTATATTGTCTTCTCCCTTTGCTAATTCTCAAACTTAAACCTTTCTTTTCCTTGGGCTTCCTGCCTGGTATACATTTCAACTATTCCTTTCTTCCATTCATCCAGTCAATTAAGGAAATATGTATTTAGCATCTATTATGTGCTAAAGGTCTCTAGAGGAAGTAAAATTACCAAATTAGTTGCTAATGTCGCTTTTTAATTTAAATTTTATAGTTAAATTCTTGAATAGGTAATACATTCATGTGGTTCAGAATGCAAAAGGTAAGGAAGGATAAACAGTAAGAAGTCCCTTTTTCCAGTTTCATTGAACTCTTTACAGTCTAGCTTTCACCTCAAACTCCCGTTGAACTTGTTGACAGTGGTCACAAGTAAGTTGCTAATGACTAGATCCTATGCATTATCAAACTGTTCTTAAGAATCTCGTTTCTTAAAATTCTCTTCTTGCCTAACTTTTGTGACATCACCTTTTCTTTGTCTTCCTGTCACCGAAAATGTAGACATTTTCTAGTTTTATACCCTTAGCTTTGTTCTTTATCTTGATCTCACAGCTAGTCATGGCTTCAGCTGTTGCATATTTAAGGACAATACCAAAATGTGTGTAGTAGGGATTGTATAAACTCTGAAGTCATACGGATCTGGGTTCAAGTCTTAGTGCCAACACTGATTAATTTTGTCATTTAATATTTCTAAGCCCAGTTTTCCTCATTTGTAAACCGAAGATGATACTACCTACCTAACTGGGGTTAAGACAGAAGATGTGATGTGTGTATAGCAGTTGTCTGAGTACCTGAGCCGTGGTCAAGGTTCAATAAATGGTTGCTGTTCTTTATTGTTTTATTCTTTTTGGTTCATGCTCTAAGCTCCCATTTTCCACCTGGATGTTCCGTTCCTCCTCATTTCATTCAGGCCTCTGTCCCAGTATTACCTCATCAAAGGTTCCTTTTTTGGTCACTATATATAAAGTAGACTCCATGCCCACCTCAAACACTCTCTATCCCCTCACCTTTCTTTGTTTTTCTTCATAACATTCATCACTACCAGACACATTTTGTTTATTGTCTGTCTTCTCCCACAAGAATAGAGGCTCCTTGAAAACAGGGACATTATCTCTTTGGTCACTGATATATATCCAACTTCTGGAACAGTTCCTGCACTTTGTAAATGATCATTACCTATCGTTGAATGTTGACTAAAGATTGTAAACTCAATGGAGCTAAAACTAAACTCAACATCTTTTTCCTCCACCTCACCTTTTCCCGCTCTCTCCAGTCCCATCCACCATCATGTGTTCTTTCCAACATTCCTGTTCTCTTAATTGACATCTAGGCGAGAAACCTGAATTATTTTTCATTTCCATAGTACCACACATTCAATCAGATGACAAATAATTTCGACTCTCTTTTCCTAATATTTCTCTTTTCCGTATTGTCATTCTACTTTCTTAAAATTGTTCAGTAATGTCCTAATGGGCCTTTGATCGCTAGTTTCCTTTCCTTACGTCCTATTTGCCTGCCATCGCCAGAGTGTATATCTTCAAGAAGATCTCAGATACTGTCATAGTGGTATTTATAAATATTCAGTTCCATCAAATAAAATGTAAATGCCTCAGTTTGACTTTCAACCTTCATTGTGCCACACATTGGCCACAGTCAACCTTTCTGTCTTCATCTCCCACCAGCCACTTTGTTCCCAGTTCATGTTCCGGTATTGGGCATAACCATCATTACTCACACCAACCTTCGTTTCCTGCCTCGGCATTGTTTCAGCGCCCTCTGTCGGGCATACCTTCCCTACTCTGTCAGTTTCTTATCTTTCTTTCAAGACTAAGCCAATGAATGTTTTGTCTCTTCTGAGAAACCTTTTTGTATCCTTCCATCTTCTCCTATGCTTTGTGCCCTACAGCAGCACTTATCCCTGAAGCTTTGTCTGCAAAGTCATAGATACCACAGATATTTATAAAACACTTCTTATATTTACTCTGTATTGTGGGGATGTAAAGATGAATCTGGTTTAGGTTTTACCTTCAAGCAGCTTATAGTCCAGTGCAGAAGAAAAGACATGTACATTAATAATCAAAATAAAACATAGAAAATGGTAAGTTCCATGTGGGAGAGGCAGATAATAGTTAATAATAGATGCCATCTATTGTTTACCTAGTATGTGTTAAGTACGTCATTATCACATTTAACCCTCACGTAGCAACCCAGTGAGGTAGGTGGTATTACCCCTATTTATAGCAGAAGAATGAAATGATTCTGAAATATAGAGAAGTTACGTAATTGACTCAAGTTTTCCATTCGTGTGGCTGAGCCAGGACGTGAGCCTCGGGCTGTGCCCAGCCTCTGATCCTAACTATTGAGCAGTCTGGTCTTCCTTCGGATAATGCACAGAGAAAGTGTTTGGGGAAAAGAGTTTTATGTTGGCTAGCAGAGTAAATTCTGTTTGTAATACCAGTACGTAATTTCTTTTTCCCTTCCTTTTTAAGACACTGGAAGAAGAATTTGCCAGGAAACTGCAGGAACAGGAAGTGTTCTTTAAAATGACTGGAGAGTCTGAATGCCTTAACCCGACAACACAGAGCCGGATTTCCAAATTCTATCCTATTCCTAGCTTGCATTCCACTGGATCATAACAACGGGAAGCATTCTGTGTTCGGGTTTGG
The DNA here is from genome assembly GCF_057876585.1 of Rhinolophus sinicus. Classification (NCBI taxonomy): domain Eukaryota; kingdom Metazoa; phylum Chordata; class Mammalia; order Chiroptera; family Rhinolophidae; genus Rhinolophus; species Rhinolophus sinicus. The sequence continues at coordinate 21,163,049 of NC_142515.1, read as the reverse complement.
CTTTTAAATATGTCATTCTGTTCTCTTCTTCTGCCACAGCCTATATTAGAGAGTGCACGAAGACAATCACCTGCCTCACCTTCTAGGTGGTTTTTTGTTTGTTTGTCTTGTTTGTTTAGCAAAGATGAAGGGAAAGGAACTAAGACAGATGCTGAGCCGCGTAGGCAAAGTAGCATCTTGCAGAATTCCCTAACGTAATTTTGTGTATTCATCTTAAAAACTATGTACTTTATACACTGTTACCTGAAAAACTCTTAGAGGTGTAATGTTTAAATTTATTTTTAAAAACCTGTTACATCATTGAATATTAGTAAATATCTTTTTACCTGATCTAATTTCTCAATGATACTGAAATTCTATAGATGAAACTCTGCTGTAGAGTTGAAATAATTTTCTTTTAGTGAATCATCTCTCATGAAAAAGCTGAGTTGCTTAAAACATGATACTGATTCAGTAAATAAATCTATTTTATCTTTAAGTGAAGAAATTATTTCAAAAGAGAAAAATTATTTCGATAATTTGTCTAAAATAATTACCTGTTTAGGCATGGACTAATAAGTAAGGGTGCTAGTTTTATTACAATAGTGCCTAAAACACTAAATTTCAGTTGAGTCTAAAATAGCATTTTATTTTTGATTCAACAGGGACAAAAGACCCTTTGCATTAAGCATTATTGTTTTTCAAATCTTGCTCCTATTACCATTTGATAGCAATTTTCATCCTGAAACATATGTTGTACAAAGTTGGAAAAATGGGGGAAAAAAAAAAGGTACCTTTTAGATGTCCAAATTGGAAATGTAAAACTCAACAAATTAAAAGAAATACAGATTTAGTTGTCCCATCTTATTTTTAAAAAACAATCTTTGAGCTGATTAAATTATGTCTCCCATCATAGCAAATTCTGTTCATTGAAAACTGTCAGAGGCCTGCTGGCTCTGAGTTATCTTTATAAATGTATTTTCTAAAATTGATCTTAAAAGAGTCATTTGTTCAGAATACTTCTTAAAAAAGAATTTAAATAAAATATTTAGGCAATGTTGGAAATGACTTTGTTGTTTTGAAATAAAGTCATTTGTATTTTGTTTTTATTTTGTTCCATGTTTAAATTATTTACTTTGATTTGAGTGGGAAAAGCCTGAAACCTTTATGATATGGTTGCTGATATGTATAATTATTAATGAAGTGCTCACTCCTTAGTCCCTCTTGAGGCTTAGAATTTCAAGCATGTGTCAAGTCAAACAGTATTATGAACTGTACTGTGGTGTGTGAGACAGCACATTTGTAAGTGATGCTCGCTGCCTTCTCTTTTAAGAGGACTAGGTACCAAATTGTACAAGTTTCAGTTTGTAGTTATATTACATTTGAGGCTGGTGAAAATTTTAAATGTAACTGTGGAAACACTGATTCATATTAAGAAAATGTAAATATCTGTAGCACTTTTCTTGCAGTTAATTTGAAAACTGAATGCTGAACCTTATTTTGTCAGTGGTTTAGATGATTTAAAAATGCATGTGTAATTTTCATTTTGTAATTGTTTTGACAAGTGTAATTTACTTGGACAACTTTGTAGGTAGCCTTAACTTCTGGCCAAGTTGTTTTTTTAAATATATATATAAATATATATACATATATATTATGTATGGTTGTAAATTCATACACTTATCACATGAATGTGTTACTACATACAGAACTCCTTTAATGCTTTATTCTCAAATGCTGGTTTGGAAAATGTTTTGAAAGCCTTTTAAAATGTATATCTTTATAAAGTAATATTCAGGATAATGATGGAAATTGTTTATATTATGATAAAAATGACAACATAATGTTAGTGTATTTAATGATTTATTTTAAGAGGGCGAGAGGAGGAAGGTTTCATACCACTTTCTCCTTTGAAATTTTCAGTTCATTGGCTTTTAAAAAGTTAATACTTCAGGAAGTAGACATTTTTTAATATCATTTAAATGATACCCTGTGTGCTAAATAGTTTATGGCACATAGTTAATTTGGTCTGAATATTTGATTTTTTGTTTTCCTTTCAACTTGACATTCAGAGTATTGAGTTAAAGGGAAGAGGCTCAGAGTAGAATGGTTGACTCTGGTAAGTTTATTTGCAACTCGTGCATCTCCCTTAAAACTGCCCTTTGGATTCAGTGTTTATGTGGGAGTCCTTTCAAATATGACCCGATTCATTGGGGAGCAGGGCTTTAAAATGATACATGTGTAGAGGTGAAACATTCATTTTAATACTTAAAAGTTACATAAATCTTTTCAAAAGTGTATTGTTATAGAATATCCTGTTTGTACCCATCCCTGCTCACTTCTTGTTAGGCCCTATATTCCAATAGATAATAGTGATCTTTCTTTCTTGCATGAAGTATAGGAGAGGAGTGGAGGAGGGACGCAGAGTTCTTTGAAATCAAAGAATATAGTCAAATCCATTCCTGATTTGGTTTTGTTGCTGGGGCAGAAGGTGCTGTGAAATGCATAAAAGAAATTCTCCACATGTGCACCCTAATCACTCACGCTCCCCTTTTCTCCCTGCGTGCTGTGTGTACACCAGACCGCTGCACTTCTGCAGGTCTAGCTCCTAGAGCCTGTTGCACCAGGTTGCCTTTCCTAGTCCTGTCAATCCATAGTCAGGTGTGAATTGCTGAATTAGCTGCTATTCTGTATTGAGTCACAATTAAGCTTTTTCTTACCCTTTTCTATGGGGAAGCTATAGGGTGGGTAAGGAGGAAATTGAGTGCTTATACTTTGCTGAAAATATTAGAACTTTCCTGTGACAGGATACAGCAAATTGTAATTAAATATGAACCAGAACCAGAGCTACCTCTAAGTAGTGTTTCCTCAAGCACACAGCTCTCAGGCACATGAGACCCATTTTAATGGAGGGTCTCTGATTTCTTGAGCATCAGCGCGTTTCAGAAGTGACTGTCTTTTGTACTCTTCTAAGTTCCCTTGTAACTACACACTTTTCCTTATTCCACACTGTGCTTAAATGACAAAGTCTCTTCTGAGAAGCCAAATTCTGTCAAATGATTAGCTAGAGATATTGATTAAAGGAAAACCTAGAACTGAGGTGGAAGAGGAGGATTAGTTCCAGTTCCAATAGTCTTCTGATTAAGTAAATCAGTTCTTTTCTGGGAAGTGATCTTTTATAGGAAATGGGATATTTTAAATGCGTTTCTTAAGTTGAAGGCACCACAGTTAATGACTCTATTATTGCTTTTCTGTGGCTGACATAGTTTTGATATAGCTTTAAATTTTCTGCTAAGCTTGGGTTAGAATGTTACCAGTTTTAAATGTTGGCTGCAGCTTTTTGTGATCCTTCTCCGATTTGCAGTGTAATAATGTTACAAGCTGAATTTTCAGAAAGAATTGTTTCTTGTCTACTTGGGAGCAACATGTCTTTTCAATCATGGGATTGACAAATGAAAAATAAAGTTATTTCTGAATCTATTTTGAGAAGTAGTCTTTTATTGAGAACCATTGAAACTGGATTTCCTGCATGAGAACATTTTGCATCTCTTTTTGTTAACACTTGGAATACTCCAGGTCTTCTAACCCTTTGAGACTTCTTAGAGGTGCTTTAAAAGGTATTTCCATCAACATGTGTATGTACATATTTTTTATTTCCTTTTTTCCCTTGGGATGGATTATTTTTCTTACCAAACATTTCACAAACTATATGCTATACCTCCCTTTGGCTAAAAATAACCTCTTTGTCATTGATATGTTCACACAAGTTTCAGCTGACACTAGGCATCATTTGACAAGTGTTCACCTTGGCTTGAGGGAGTCAAAGCATGTGGTCTTCTAATCCAGGAGCGTTGTGCATTCTTAATTCTTACATTGTACACCCTGTTTTTAATAGAAACAAACGAGGCTCGGAGTCATCGCCATCAGCTGAGGACATATATCTGCCCGTCATCTTTCTGGATTCTGTCCAGAGGAGGTAAGCAGATTTGCAGTTTTGCCTTATTTTACTTGGTCATGGAACTCTATGAAGACTTTTGGCTAGCTTAGAAACGTAAATCTAGTAAGTGGTAAAACTCATACCTCTCATTAATCAAGAATCATTAAAGGGGATATAATACTTGAGCCCTTTCAGCTGTTATTACAAAACTAAATGGATTCAGCCTGTAGGTAAAACTAAAATATTAAAAACGCACAATGCAGTCATTTATTATACACAAATTTTTATTAGACAGTAAAAAGTTGTTTGAAATTCTGAAGTCCTTATGAACTTATTTTTAGAATTCCGATATTGATTCAGAGCAGGTAACTATCAGGATCTGATAAAGGAGGCAAACAGAATGTTTGGTGCTTGGTTGCTGCTAGCAGTTGTTTGGATATAGTGGAACTAAGTGGTGTGTTTTTCCCAGGATAATATGTGAGATACTCAGGAGAGACCACATGGGAAATAAACAGTCCATTCTTTCAAGAGTAGAGGTTTAGAAGTAAATTTCGTTTAACCTCATTTTAAATTAGCCAGCAGTTGTCATAGTTTATAACAAATTCAAAAGTTGGCCAAGTGTAGCCTCTTCTGAATTTGCATGTGTGATTTTACTATGCATTTGTGTGGCGGGCACATTTCCTATTTGTGCATTCTTCCTTAATAGGTGTTCTGGTATTCCATAGTACTTGCCCTGCAATTATAATTCCTTTGCCCAGGGATAAATTACTGCATTACTTGAAAATAATCTTGTTGCTTATGTGTTTATTTCAAGTAATTTATGCTTAGGGAAACCCTTCAGATGCTTTGTAATTGCCCAGATTGAGTTATTAGTTACAGATAAAGGTCAGCCTTTAACAATCTCAGTGATTAAACAAATGCCAGAAATACAACCAGTTTTGTTTTCTTGTGTTTATAATAGTGTTAGAGTCAAACCCAATTAACCCAAAATATATGTGTGTGTGTGTGTGTGTGTGTGTGTGTGTGTGTGTATTTTTTGTTTTACTTTGGTTAGGTAGACCACATTACACATAATAGTAAAAAAGGGGAAAAAATCCTTTAATTGGAAATTTTTACAATTGAAGTCACTTTTCATCTAATAGACCACATTAATGTTTTGAGACATTGAAAAATGCTTAACCAACCGCGCCCGGCCTGATGCCTTTCCCTAAGTGCAGAGCAGAGGTGCCATCTTTCCCCAGCAGCAGGTTATAGTCTGTTTTCCCTCTTCTCCTTTTCTTCCTATTTGCTGCAGTCTAGTTCAGTATAACGTATCTATAAACTTGAGTGTTGACCTATGGATATAGATCATAGCTACATCAAAGTTTCTAAGCAAGTGGGAATATGATACATAGTGAGAAATAACTAGTAGAAACCCTGTCACCACCTTCAGGGGAAGTGAATTTCTTAATTTTTTCAGTTGCAAGAGTTGCTTCTTAGTCAACTCTTTTCTGTGACTAGAGAGTGCAGAGTGAACAGGGGAGGAAGGGCCGATAGCACAGCTTTACCGCATTAACCAGAGCACATCCCCTACCAAGTGTCACCCCCAGGAAGGCACCCCCTCCCATCCTGGTCTTCCATTTTCTGGGCTCATTGTTAAGGCAAAGCTCAAGGAGTCCTGAGCCAACTTTTATGTAACTGGCGCCCTAGATTGGGGCTTGAACCAAGTGTTAAAGGGGCCGAGGAGCTCTCATCTAGATAGTGGTTAGAAGGTCTCCTTCTACAGCACAGCAACTACTCAAGCCTACGCAGCGAAGCTGTTTCAGATTGTGTGTCTGACTGAATTATTTATACATGTAGTTCCAGACCAGAGTAAGTGTTCTAGGTGACTGTTTGGCAATGCTGTGTCAGTAGGACTTTGAGACTCCAGCTTTCGCGCTTTGGAGAGATTTTGACCTAAACACCATAAGCCATTGCAAGAACTGGTCCGGGCTGTTCCGCCAAGGGAAGCTCATGGCTTGAGGGCGACATTTCTCCGGCTCCGCCCAACATAGACTTGGTCACCTGAAAGTTAGAAAATGAGTAGGAAGTTAAATTATCTTGTGGCCTGTGTGTTTGGGGGTGGGGCGGGCAGAGCTTTAGCTTGGGCAATTTTGGCAACTGTGACTACTGCAAAATGAGCTTGAAAGTGAACTCTTTTGTAAGACTATCAATTTATTTAAATTGTTCACCCTATTTCATTACCAGATTGGTTCTCTTTTTTCCTCCCTGCACTGGCACTTTCTTTCTCCCTGTTTGGTATGCAAATCACATTGTTGGCATTTGCCTTAATTGTCCAAGCTTGCTGTGGAACACATTGCCTGCCTCCCGGTACTCCAGAAACTGTGGCAGCAGAGGCTTACCTTTGTCACCTTTTTCTCCCTTATGCCCTCGAGGGCCGGGTGGCCCAGGATGGCCAGGTGGCCCGGCAGGGCCCCGTGCACCTAGGAGGACAGATAGCATGCTCAGTGAAGCACAGTGGTGGGGCCGGGAGGAACAGGCCAGAGCCCATCCTTCCATCCTGGGAAGGGAGCTGCTAGTCAGCATGAGGCGTTTGTGCCACAGGATCCCTGGGGCTGTTTCCCGCCACCACTTACCTTTGGGTCCTGGGATGCCCACCTCTCCCTTCTGCCCAGGAGGTCCTGGAATGGCTCCATAAGCTGCAAGGGGGAAAAGTGGCCTCAGACTAGCTATCACCCTGAAGCTGGGGACATAAAGTGACTTGTAACACAGGTAGTGGTAGAGCTTGGCTTGTAAGAGGAAAACAAGGTTTAGAATTTGTCAGATTTTCAGCATCTCAAGTATTAATGAGTTTTTTCAGGAGACTGATTACTGTGGAGCAGGCCCCATGTGAGACTGCAGCAAGTTACATGTTGGGAAAGCAATCGGGAGGAGGCCCTTACTTCGGAAAAAGTCCATGAGGTCCTCAGTCACGTTGCTGTAGGCAGAGAAAACCCTGCTGACGCCGGGAGGTCCCTGGGGCCCAGGCTGGCCCGGTGGGCCCTGGACAGTGTAGGGCAACCCTTGCAGTAGGCCCTGACCTGTAAAACACCAGGAAAACCAGGAAATTGTCTGACTCACAGCACAACTAGACGAGGTTAAGTGACGTTGGGGAGAGCCCTGCAGCTTCTGTGTCCTCCGCTGTGGGCTGGCACCACGCTCTGCTGCAGCGGCTTTCAGCAAAGGCTTTTGGCCTGCATACCTGCGCTGCTAGCTACAGGGAGAAAGGGCTCTTTAGCCAACACCCTTCCCTCCGCCCCAGCAGAAAACCATCGCAGTCATTAAGACTTCTGAGACCCGCACAAGGAATTGGGAAAGCGAAGTAGAAAGACACCCGTGTGCTCTGGTCCCTGCAGCAGAGGTTCCAGTCCTGACCGGGGCCCTGGAACTAAGCTGGCCGAGCATTAGACTCGGGCCTCCAGTGCTCAGCACCTGTCCATCTGGTTGCAGAATTGCTGGCCTCACAGCCTGGGTGCTCCAAAAACAAGAGGGAGAGTTTCTGGAGCCTAGACTTGGGGATGCATACGTGTCCCCCCACCCCCCGCCCCATCACAGAGGCCTCAGTGTCCTGACTCACGTTGCAAGTTCTCAGACACGCGCACAGCCAGCTCGTCGTAATCCAGGCCCCCAGCAAAGCCGGCCCCGAAGGAGCCGCTGTCGCCGCCGTACATGCCACCTTCTGCTGCTGCCCCGTAGCCTCGGCCCAGGCTACCGTCTGGGCCAAAGGCTCCCCCTTCGCCTAGGGAACCTCCACTGGTTCCTCCGATGCCCATGGAAGAGCTGTAGGAGGTGCCCCTGCTGACCGATGAGCTGTGTGAAGAGCTGCTCCCACGGCTGTAGGAGCCATCCAGGGACCCCAGCCGGCTGTCTCCAGGGGGGCCCTGGGGCCCGGGAGGGCCGGGCGGCCCCACAATGAAGCTGCGCACATCAGGACCTGTGGGGAGGAAGCTGCATTAGGGGGAGCTCAGTCTGGGGGAGAGCGAGAAGTGGTGGTTAAGGGTTCTCTCTCGGTGTCAACACCCCGAAGAAGGGTATGAACTTGACGGCAGTTGTGCACGAGCAGGACTGTGGCCGGGAGAACACTGGGCTTTCCCCGAGGAGTGGCTCTCGTGTATTTGGCCGCCCGGGTTCCTTCAAGCACTTTCTGGCCCCCTTACAGGGAGAAGCAAGGCCTGGGCAGAGGGCATCGGAAGGACAGCAACATTAGGTGCACCTACTTGTCAGGTAGCTAATCAGTTCACTCCGGAAGCTGTCGCTGTTTTCAGCTGCGTAGGCTGTCAGAGCTCCTGAGACACCCGGAGGCCCTCGAGGGCCTGGGGGACCAGGAGGGCCTGGAGGGCCTGGGATGGATGACAAGCCAGCAGCTGAACGAGAGGAAGGAGAAAGAGAAAGATCAGGGACCACCGTGCCAAGAATGCTGAATTCCCACCTGGTCTCAGGCCCCGTGTGGGCCCCTCTCAGGAGGGAGTGAGGCAGGGACCCTGAGTGGGGGGCGGAGGGAACAACATGCCCAAAGCACCGCCCTAGAGCAACTGCTGCCGCCTGGCCTTCCCACTCCCAGGCCTGAGCCTCCTTCAACCCAAATCAGGTCAGCCCTCTGTCCCCGAGTTGGAACTCCTGCCTTGGCACCTGACCACACAGGCTCATGAGTTCTCTAAGGGCTGCACCTGGGAGCACTGTCTCCCCACTCCACCCCTTATCCAGGCTGAAAGCACCTCAAGTCTCGGGTGCTGCTCTCCAGGGCCCCAGTGCTCCGCCCTGTACAAGCTGTAGGAGGACTTGGTAAGTGGTGAATGGATTTAACTCTCCATGGCTGCCCTTGCTAAAAAACCCATGGAGCCCTCAAGGCCAGGCTGTAGGCCTCTGCCCTCCTCACCCCTGCTCCCTGTGCCTTACTATGCAAGTAAGAGGAGAGGTCTTCCACGCTGAAGCTGGACCATGAGTTGCCTGGGATCCCTGGTGGCCCAGGGGGACCTGGGGGCCCAATGATGCCTCTGTATTCAGATCCTGGGACACCAAGGAAAAGCAAGGGAGTCAGTCAAGGGCTGGGCCAAGGGGCTCTGCCTTCCATCCCAAATTACTTGGACAGATGTCTCCTGCTCAGCCTTACCTTGGAGTAAGGAGAGGAGCTCCTCATAGGATGTTCCCGGCAAGCCAGGGGGGCCAGGGGGCCCCGGAAGCCCAATGCTGACTCCAGTACCTGAGGAACAAAACCCCAAGTTGTGATGGATTCAGAGAGGCAAAGACAGATGAAAAACTCCGTCAGGGTCAAGGAGCCAGATAGAAGCAACATGAACAGAGTGGGGCTGATAAAGGGAAAGGGGCAGCTGGAAGGGACGGGCAGAAGGAGGAACGCAGAGCTACACTCTGTAATGACACCGAAGAGGCGGTCCCCAGGTCCTGGGAAGAGTGCAAGTCAAAAGGCCCAATCCTTCCTCCTGCTACTACGTGGATGGGGGTATGTGTGTGTGTATGGAGGTGTGTGGACAGAGGAGTGTGTCTGGAGAGGTGGGCATGTGAGCTGTGCGCACACTTCACGCAGGATGGTGCCCAAGACACTCATTTGGCTTCCCTTGCCAGGCTCCCTGACCTGCTCTGGCCACAGGTTTGAATAGCTCTGAATGCCGCTCACACCCTCTGGGTTTGGTGCGGCCTGGCAGGAGAGGGTCAGGGGGCCATATCAGGGAAGTCCAGCCCCCATGTCCTCACCTCAGGCCCTCCTGACCACCTTTGCCTGCAGAGAACAGATACTCACTCGACATGTAGCTGAGAATGCGATTGCTCAGCTCTGCGTAGTCCAAAGACTGGAGGGACCAATCTCCACTGGCGCCTGGTGGCCCCGGGGGACCCCGAGGGCCTGTCAGGTACTGACGTAGATATTGAATCACATCCTCCCCTGAAAGGAGATGTGTTACGGTGGACCCAGCTGGGGCTGCCACAGCCAGGTCTGCTGAGTGACACGTGTGAGCTCTGGTTCTGAGGCCCACGGGGAAATCAGAAAACTCCCACGTTAGCTGAAGGGGCACCTGCCTGGTTGCCTGGCACTGGGGACGGGGAGGTTTGCTGCCCTCTTTCCAGTCGGCTGCTGACTTGCCAGTGTTTGGGAGCAGTGAGGGAGTGGCCCCTAGTCCCGAAGAAATGACTCCCCTTTGCAGCCCTCACAAGGCTCAGACAGGGACAAAATGTGCCTGAGAAGGGTGGTCAAGAGACAGCAAAGGGATCCCACCCTCGAGCCCGCCACAGGCAACTCACGCCGCAGTGCAGCCAGGATGTCTTCAGAAGAGATGGAGGCAGATGAGCCAATGCTGTACCCCGAAGCTGTGGGGAAGGAAATGTGGGGTTACTTATGTATCTGTACTAAAGCAACACCCCCATTACGCCAGAATCACAAAGACCTGGTTGACTGGCCATTTCCATTTGCGGGAGGTAAACCAATGCAGGCAGTAGGAGGCTGTTTTGAAAGCATGGAAAAGTCAAAGGTTTTTGTTTTTGTTTGGTAAGAAATGCAGTTTGTTTTCAAGACTATGCTTTGGCCTAACTCCTACGAGACCCCGCCGACGTGAAGGGTCCCTTTCACATACTTAGGACACAACTGTCAACCACGAGAAGGCTCCCTAACCATGGCCGTGCACTGTTGCCTCATCTGAACAAACCTTTTTTGAAGCTCCCGGTGGCCTGATCACCGTGAGTTTAGATTTGAACATTATGTTCCGAAGGGCAAAGCCAATAGCAGATGAAGAGACGAGGCTCCAGGAACAAAAGTGGACACTGCGGGGAAGGGTCATTTCAGGGGTGAGAGAGGCTTACTCCGTAAGTAGCTCACGACGATGTTTGCCAGCTCTGAGTAGTCGAAAGTCTCACCCGCCATGGTGATGACAGGCCCAGGGGGACCAGGTGGGCCCGGGGGACCCTGAACTCCAGATAGAGAAGACCTGACACTGTCACCTGCCAACAAAGAAATAAAGTCAACCCTGTCCCCAAGTAGGCATGTTCCCCCGAGGAGGTAAGCTGAAGCACTTGAGGAAGTGCCTGGCCCATCCCACACGGCCCGAGGCAGGGCCAGCAGGGAGCCCAGATGCCCTGTTACAGAAGGAGAACCGGGCAGGGGCTGGTGCTGGGGCCGCAGGGGCTCGAGGGCTGGGGCTCAACAAGACTTACCAGCCACCCATGTGACACAGCCCTGGTGCCCACTCACGATGGAGAGCACGGGGCTGGGGTCAGGGAGTGCACACGCGTGAATGTGGGTGCAGCTGTGTACGCACGTGGACAAGCGCGGGGCTGGGCCAGCCTCCACTGGGGCGAGGCCGAGGCCGTGCGTGTGGGCAGCGAGGAGCAGCAGATGCTCGTGGACCTGCCGCCCCAGCTCCAGGCAGGGAAGAGCTGGGCCGGGCCATACAGACTGCCGCCCCCCAACACACCCCCCCCTGGCTCCGACCCCGGCACTCACTCTGCATGTACTCAGAGATGTAGTGCTGAATCTCCAGGCCGGAGCTGCTGATGGAGCCCGGGGGTCCAGGGGGCCCAGGGGGGCCTGGGGGGCCTGGCAGGAACATGGTGCTGGACGATGATCCCCCTGGAAGAAAGCAAGCCTTCTGAGCGGGTTGCTCCACCCGAGGTCAGACAAAGGGCCCAGGGGCACTGCTCCCATGGTCTGGGGAAGGACGGTCTTTCTCAGTAGGAGAAAAAAGGCAGTGGCGAAGAGAGTCCCCCCAAAAGAAGAAAGGAGTGCCTGCAGCAGCCACTGTCTGCCAGGGGCACAGAGCTGGGAGCTGGAAGCTCTCCAGGCCAAAGCCTCATTCCTTTGGACACGTGCTCACTGCCCCCCAGTCTCCCTCCTCTCTGAACACACCCAGCTCCCCGGGCCTGCTGCCTCCATCTTTTGTCATTGGCATTGTTAGTCATCTTTATTGTACAGGGGTGCAGAGGTCCTTCCCTCCTGCCCCCACTAACTTGTAACCTCCTTAAGGCAGCTCCTAGCATGTGGGGATAGTATCTAATCCACACTGAATCATGGATGGATGGATGGATGGATGGATGGATGAATGAAAGAAGCAATGTCCTCATGATCAGCCTTGCTTGAAGAGGAGAACTTTGGTCACCTTTGGTTCTTACCTTGAGAGAGACCGCCAGGAATGCCAGGAGACCCTGGGACTCCGGGATCACCTGGAATCCAAAAGGAGAAGCCCTGTTTGCACTACCTCCTCCAGGAAACCTTCCCTTGTTGAGCCAACCACACTTATCAGTGTGTGGCTCAACGGCGGACCCAGGTCTTAGTGTGTTTCTGCAGTGATATCACAAGTTCCCTTTGGGAAGACTGTGTATCCCCATCCCTTCCTCCCTCCAGCCTCTCCTTTTTTCAGCTTCTTTGTCCTCCTGAGGCTTTGGCACCAATAAGCTCATTCTGCTCACTATTCAGGCTCTGGGAGCCTGAGGAACACAAAGGGGGGGGACAGTCAGCTGTGCTCTCCTCCCTGTCCCCAGGTCCCAGCCCAAGTCACCACCTCCCCTCCCGAGGCTCCAGTGGTTCATGATACTGGGGTTGTGCTGCCCTCTGGGCAGCACCAAGAGCTCCCACACACGCACGCACATACACACGTACATTCTCAACCATTCAGATCTACTTTTGCTCAAGGCTCTTGCCGCCCCAACCCTCACCCCCACCCCAGGTTTTGTTTGATGCCAGCTCTGCTGTACCTGGCGGGTCTGAGGAAAGGAGGCAGAGTTGTGAGATGTATGAACCAGATATTATGACTCCAAGGGACCCATGGGGAAGAGATGGGGCTCCAGGGCTGGAGCAGACGTAGCTGGGGGCCCCTCGTGCCTCTCCTTCCCCCGGGCCAGTGCAGAGGTGGGAATTCTCTGGAGCTTCTGACCATCTTCTGAGCCCCCCACCCCCTGCTCCAAGGTGCTGAGCTCTAATGGGATATGGCAGGAGAATGAAGGAATGCCCCAGCTCATCCCGACTCTCCCATCTGCCGGCTGGGTAGGCGGGGCACGTACAGTCTCCTGCGCTCCCTAAGACAGTTCTCACCTTGGTCTCCTTTGGGGCCTCGGGGGCCAGGTGGGCCTGGAGGGCCAGGGTAGAAGTTCTCTGCAGAGGAAAGAAATAGTTCTGAATGTGGACGCGGTGTTTGTGAGGGAGCAGCACCTAAGTCAGTGTACTTTATCAGACCTAGGCTCCCCAAGGACAGGAGTCAGCTTTTCCCAGTCAGTCCAGATCTCTGCAAGGGCAGAACTGGCTCTCTCCCTCAGGCTAGGGGCTCTCAAAGTGGCTAGGTTGGCATCAATTACTCTCTCTACATGTAGCAGGTGGCACGGAGTTTATGCAAACACCCCCAGTGGGAAGTCCAGAGGAAGCATGGTGAGTAGGTCAGGAAGACCAAATGCCTGTGATCATGGAATGCGCTGGGGCTGGGGCTGGGGCTGAAGAGGAGATGACTCCACATTATCTGAGTTGGTCAGGAAAGATCCTGGCGGGCCTGGTGGACCTGGCAGGCCTTCCCCTAGATAAGAGAACCCCTAAGCCTTAGTAATGCCAAGAGGAGGGCTGCGAACACTCTGCTCAGGAGAAGTGTAAGGAAGGTCTTTCCCAAGAGCCAGCCCCAAGGCAGCCTGGGCTCTGAGCCCCATTATCTCGCTCCTCCCACCAGGAAGCTCATCTCACCTGCGGAGCCGTGGGGTCTTGAAGGGCCTGGGATGGAAGGTCCTGCAGAAGAGAGTGAGGAAGAGGCACGGCTGAACTCAGGGCCGATTCTGCCCCTGAGAGCAGGGTCTTGGCTTCCTCACTAAGTGCCTTCAGTCCCCTGTCCCCCAAGATTCCCGAGATGCTCACCTGGTGGCCCAGGTGGTCCTGGGGGGCCTGGGGGACCTCGTAAATCAATACCCTCTGGAGAAAGAAGAAACAGAAATGAGCAAAAGCTGACATGGGACTGCTCTCCGCCCGCTTCATTCCTCACCAGAATCATCAGTGCCAGGCACCCAGGCTATCGCAGCCCACACATCAGGCCCTGGGTCATGACACACGACCCTCCAGCACCCCATCTGCTCAGGGCGCCCTTGCTCAGAGGCAGTCGAACCCCCTGACGGCTAATCTGGGTGTATCGAGTGAGGGACAAGAACATGGCTTCAGTGTCAGATAGTCTGAGTTCAAATCCTCACTCCACCACTTGTAGCTGGTGACTGTGGGCAAGTTTTCGACCTCTTTTGGCCACAGCTTCTTCCTCTGAAAACCAGAGGCATATGGCCTATGTCACAGGGGCCTTGTGGAGACTCCTGAGGTGCCACGGCACGATGCTGGGCACACTGCAACTGCTGGACCAGGGCTGGTGGTTGTCTTTGCCCTTCAGGTGTCCAGATGAGCAGACGTCCAGGCGGAGGCCCAGCAGCGTCCCCACCTGGGCTCTTTAAAGGACTTTGGGAACAGGAAGACCCAGGAGTCCGTGCTCCCAGGCCAGGCCTGTGGCTGAGGAGCACGGACCCTTGTCATTGCTCCCAGTGAGTGGGGGATGCAGCGCTCCTGCCAGCGACACTCAGTGTCTAGCTCCCTCGGCCCCACATGCCCCTGGTCCTCCCGAGAACCTCTTACAGCTGCTCTAGCCTGTGATTCACCCCGACACCGCTCACAAAAACCCCGCTGTTCCTTCTGGCTACCACTGCATTCCAGAGGAACCGTCATCCTCACCCCCATCTGGGGGTCCCGATGAGTCACTGGTACAGCTGCCACGGCCCCTCCCACTGCCCCCCCACGCCGCCTGCCCCGGAGAACATGGAGACACTCACGGGCAGAGAGGAGCTCGGGGATGGAGCTGCTGCTGCTAAGGAACGATTCACCAGCAAGTCCTCGTTCCCCTCGTGGGCCTGAGTGGGGACACAGAGTTAGGGTGTGCAGTGCCCACAGAAACGAGGCAGTGCTTTCCCTCTGGAGGTGCCTGGGCAGGGTGGCCAGAGAGCTGGCTTCCAACTTCCCTGTCAGCTGAGCCACAGCCCAGGGGGAACTGGATCAGCTTTTCCTAAGCCTGACTGTTTTTTGGTATCTGGATAAATCTCTGGACAGTGGCACGATTATCAGGGTCTGGTCACAAGAGGTCTGAGACTTGTGAAAATAGCTGAGCTTCACATTGTCCAGGGGGCCACAGAGCTTCAATCTCCTGTCCAAAGGCCCCCTACCTTCTCAGAAACACGGAAGGGGGTGAGAGGAGGTGTCTTCTCTTGTAGCTGAGGCCTTGCAAGACCCTTGGTGAAGAATTGTGTCACCCCTCACCTCCCTTCCCCAAATGCATGTCTCTTGCTTCCCGTAAAGACCAGGGCCCAAGTCCAGTCTGGGAAGGAAGCCCTCCTGACAGCCCACAGTTGTGTTCTTTCAGCGCGTGACATACCTTGCTGTCCTGGCAGACCAGCTGGGCCGACAGGGCCTGGAAATGGGGTTGGGGAAGAATAGACTTTGTCACACCTCTAGGGTCACAGTTCTAGGAAGAACTGAAGAAAGGCAGGTCCTGGGTATACCTGTAGCTTTTCTACAAGGCATGGGACAGTGGCCCCAAAAGGTTAGCTTGCTTATTGGAGAACAATAAGCAATTTGAGACCACACCTATGGTCCATCCGCGTGAGAATTCCTCTGCCAGGCCCCTGGGACGAGCAGGACTGCCCTGCCACTGTCCTTCAACAGTGAAGGACTTTTAAATGCCCACATGTCCCCTCTCTCACTGGAGCTTATCAGGAGGGCAGACTTGTCCATATTTGCATTGATCATGATAAATCATTTTTTTTCATTTACACACACACATTTAAAAATAATTAAAAAGTAGATAGAGTTGGAATACTATTCGGCAGTAAGAAAAGATGATATAGGAACATTTGTGACAACATGGATGGATCTTGAGAGAGTAATGCTGAGCGAAACAAGTCAGACAGAAAAAGCAGAGAAGAATGTGATTTCACTGATATGTGGTATATAAACCAAAAACAACAAAAGAACAAGACAAACAAATGAGAAACAGAAACTCATAGACACAGACAATAGTTTAGTGGTTGCCAGAGGGTAAGGGGGGTGGGGGGTGGGGGGTGGGAGATGAGGGTAAGGGGGATCGAATATATGGTGATGGAAGGAGAACTGACTCTGGGTGATGAACACACAATGGGATTTATAGATGATGTAATACAGAATTGTACACATGAAATCTGTAATTTTACTAACAATTGTCACCCCAATAAATTTAATAAAATAAAATTAAAAAAAAAAAAAGTAGATAGAGTTGACCCTTGAACAATGTGGGGGTTAAGGATGCTGACTCTCCCCACCCCCACACAGTTGAAAATTTGCGTACAACCTTTGACTCCCTCAAAACTTAACTGCTAGTGGCCTACTATCGACTGGAAACCTTACCAATAACATCAACAGTTGATTTATTTTGTGCTATATGTATTATATGCTGTATTCTTATAGTAAAGTAAGCTAGAGAAAAGAAAATGTTAAGAAAATCGTAAGGTTCGTTTGTGAGTGTTTTCAAGTTGTCACAAACCTCCACAATTTTTTCTAATATATTGATTGAAAAAAGTCTGCATGTAAATGAACCTGCATAATTCAAACCCATGTTGCTTAAGGGGGAATTATATAACAAAATAACAAGCATTTTGGAAAAATAGAAAAAAAGCATTACCCATAATTCTTTAACTTGTAGGCATTTTGTTTTATTTCCTTCCAGCATTTTTTTTTTGCATCTTGTAAAAACATCATTGCAACCAAAGTGCACATTATCAAACATTCTGTTCTTTTAAATACCACCGTTATCTCCTAACAACTTTAAGTCTTCATATTTTGTAGTGATTTCATTATTGTTGAACAATTTGGGGATATGTTCTGCAAATAAATTCCTAGGACTTTCGTTGCCCTTAATGCATTTATTAAATTGTTTTCCAAGAGGAAACAATGTGAGGACCAAGTGCTCTGACAGATCAAACACTGGCTCTGGAGGCAGAAGGACATGGCCAAATCCTGACTCTGCTGCTTCTCAGCTGAGAGACCCTGGACAAGTCATTTACCAGCTCAAGCCTCCAATGGTGCCGTGGGGGCTGCTGAAGCAGGGCCTGGGCAGTGCTTGGGATACTTGCTGGTGTGTGATGAGGAATCGCTAGGCTGTCTGGGAGGGAGCTTTCTTAGCACCCCCTTACTCTCCTTTCCCAGGTCCTGCTGATTTGGGGCAAAGCAAGAAAATGGACTGACCTGGGGCACCTGGAGGTCCTGGGGGTCCCATGGCTCCAGGAGGTCCCGGGGGGCCTGGGACAGTGAGAGTCGATGATCCCTCTGAAAACAGAAGGCACATGGAACACTGAGCCCCCATCTTCTGGGTCTGAGGTGCTGGGACGCAGGCCAGGCTGTGAGTCAGGCCAGGCCAGCGCCTCTTATTCTCGTTACCTCTGAACTCGCCCCACCACCTCACTGCTGAACCGAAGAGCCCAGCGCTGCATCCTGCCCAAAGCACCGTGCAGACTGGTGCCTCTTGGAAGGTGTTTGGGCAGAGCCTGGGCACATGCCTGGTACATGAGAATACACAGCACAAGACATGCCTACCTGCAGTCACGATCCTGCCTGGAGCTCCCGGTTCACCTGAGAGAGGAGGAAAAGGAGAGCGGTTGTTCCCAGGATCAATTAGTGGCCCAATAAATAATTTCCCAGGCCTCTGATTAAACTTGAGACCCACTCCTGGGCCTGCAACCTGCAGGCTAACGGCATTTTAATGAACTAAGGGGAATGTGCAGGATGCATTAAGCGCCAGGCTCAGCACCGCAGACCCTGGAGGCCAGAGCATCAATCTTCTTGACCCACATTAGCTTTTGGAAGATGCAGGACTCCGCAAAGGGACTTCATTGGTAATGTGAGAGGGTTTTCCTTTCAGAGAGGCCGGATTGAGGCTGACTTAAGAGTCATCCCCATTCCACATTCTCTCCTGTCCTTCAGTAGGCATCTCAGGCTCTTCCTGGGAATGGCCGTGGGTGGGAAAAGTACTGGAGGTCAAAGGATAGAGGTGTGAGCCTTCCAGGGAGAGCCTGGTTCCAGGGTGCCCCTCTGGATGTGAGTTCCCTGGGACAGTAGTCGGAGCTGTGCAGTTACAAGGGGGTTCTGTGGCATGTAAGCTGGGAACTCCCAAGTGACCTAATGGTTAACAGATCTCTTTTCTGCCTGTGTCTTAGAGGGTCCCACATGTACACAGGAAATTTTCAAGAAGGGGATGCCAGATTCATCCTTTCCCACACCAGATGCCATCTTAGTGAGGCATCTCTTGGGACTGGACATCCACAGATTCTGAGATACCGAGTGAAGAAGAAGATGGAAATGTCCTCCAATGGGGACTTTCAGGGCCTCTTGTCATTTCCCATGGCCTGTGAGCAATTCAGTCACTGCACATGAGGATGACACGGATTTCCCTCAGGGGAGGTGGAGGGTGGTCACTGCTTGCCACCTGCCAGCCCCCAGGGGTCATTTTACCAGCATTAGGTAAAATGTCCACCTTTCGTGCACATTGTCTGGGGAGGGTCGGAAGTTCCCAGTGAACAGGAAGTGCAGGCCTCCAGAAGGACAGGGTGGAACCCCCAAACCTATGTGTGTCTTACTAAAGGTACCTGCAACCCATGAACAGATCTGTGAACCCAGATATCCGTCTGGGATGTGTGAACTCAGTTGTTATTTTGAATTACATTTGTCCTAAAAGAATTCCTTGGCCCAACCAGTCGTTGGAAATAGTTTCTAGAAAATAGTTATTTTATTCCTTGGGTCCCCAAGGTGACAATGACTGCTCATGACAGCTCCATAGGGTGTCAGGGTTCAGGGATGTAAGGTCAGGGACAGAAGGAGGAAGAGCACTGTCCCCGAGCACCATTTATCCCTGGACTAGCTCGGGGTTGGGGCCTACTGATGCAGAACCAGACAACGGCACAGGAGTAGAACAGGACCAAAGTGTCACCCTGTGTATAGGAGTCAGCACGTTGGCCCCAGTCACACCCTAGGGATGATTTCCCGTCTTAGCAGCATCATAGATGCCCCTCCCTGCCTGCACTAAAGCCCCCCCCCCTGTGAATGATAAGCCCTAAGGGGCGAGTCACACTACAGGGGCCAATTCCAAGCAGGGGGATAGAGCACTAGGGGGGCATATAGAGGCAAGCTGGGGGATGGACTGGCGTGTGGGGTGGGGGCAGCACCCTTCCAGATCCTTCTCTACACGGCCTGGAGATGTCAGGTGCCACAGTGAGGCTCACGACTGTGGGGGAGCTGGGGCCTGAGCTTTCGGGGCTTTAGTTGATGAGAACAAGTCTCCGGCCTCCCTGCCTCACCGCCTTCCACTGAAGCCACTAGATGCCACTATGCCACTGTTGATCCAGGCTCTGGCCAGGGAGGGGCTTCCCTCCGGCCAGCAACAACCCCCTCCGGCCAGCAACAACCCCTCCCCCCCCCCCCCCCCGCAAAAATGACTAGTGAAAAGAAAGACCGTCTTAATTTGGTCTTAATTTGGAAAGTCACTTACCTTTAGGCCCTGGTCGGCCGGGGGTGCCAGGAAGTCCTGATGTGATTGAAAAGGAGTCAGTGAGGATGATTATGGCCCAGCAATCCCAGGCCCCCTGGTAGTAACTAGGCTTCCTCGCTCAGCAAGCCACAGTCGCGGATGGAAACCTGGACGCCTACCTGGCCTTGCCCTCTGCTCTGGCCCAGGTGACCCCTGAGGGCTGGGGACTGAGGTTCTTGCTCTGAGCCCTTTTCCTTTTCTGGGAAATGGGCTGACAGCTGGGCTTGAGGGAGGCAGTGGCTTTGGGGGAACCCAGTCCCTCTGGGATATGAACCCCCAGCAGCGTGCTAAGCAGCCACTGTCCCCTCTTCTCCCCTGCAGCACAGGAAGCAGGGTGGCTTCCTAGATCTGATGCCACACCCCTCCTTGCTTTTGTCTGAACTCCACCTGGCAGCAGGTGAAGGATGTCCCCATGCGCTCAACTTTTGGGGGGACCTGCTGCTTGATTTCATTTTACATCTTTGCTTTATTTCCTTGAGGAGTTGGGGCTGGGTGTGGTGACAGTTTCCCAAATCCAAATGGGTACACATGGGTCCCACTATGAGACAGACTTTGACACTGCAGCTGGCCCAGAAAAACTGGGCTCTGCTGCAGGCGGTGAGCTCCCACTCCCCACTGGGGCGGGGCCTCTGCGGGGCCAATGGAATTCCTGGGCCTGGAGCCTCCTTTCAGGGGTTCCTGCACCAAAGGGGAACAGGGCACAGGCAGACAGAATTGGCACAGGATCAACTTCACTTCTACCAGGATGGCTTTCTGCGTTGTTCTGTGCATATTTTTCCTTCCTAAGGTGTTTCTCAAGACTCACAGTAAAAGGACCTGAACCCATTTTGTTGGGAGAGTGAGGGGAGGAGAAGAGGAAACTCTAAGGCGACTGTGGGAGATGTATTTGCTGAAGCCTGGAAGGGAATGGGAGGCTTGAAAGGTGCTGTTTGGAGGTGGGAGAGACCCAGTGACTCACCCTGAGGTCCTTGGGGTCCGGTGAGACCTACAGAAAATAAAACACATGAGGGAGGAATTGAAAGGATGCCCACAATGGCTTCTCTTCTCAGACCCGTGGGGATTGATAAGGGTCCACGTACAGCCCGCCTGAGGGGAGGGGGATCGAAGCAGAAGGACTCAGCGGACCGAGGTACTGCGGTGGCCTTAAACTCTGCAGTTTTTAAGAGACCCTTTGCCCCTTCCTAGAACCCCTTGCTTTCTGCTGTTACTGTGTCTCTTCCCAGGTGCCAGACTTGGTGACTCAGGTGTCAGGACACACAGCCACTACATACGGCACAAGCCAGCAGTTGTGGCAGTTTCCTGCTGGGCTGCCACACACACACACACACACACACACACACACACACACACACAGCAGGGCCAGTCCCCCCTTCCCTCTCTGTCACCTGGCTTTCCTGGGTCTCCTGAAGGTCCTGGTGAGCCTCGGGTCCCAGGCATCCCTGTGAGACCTTGTTCACCTAGAGAGAGCGGGACCAATGTGCAAATGTTTTCCTTCCTGAAAAGCTGACCGGGCCAGCACGTCTGAGTCGTTGGTTCCTTGGGGCTTTACTGAGTAACTTGCAGGCAGGTGGGAAGGAGAAGGCTATTAAGGCCTGGACTTTGCACGTTTCTCCATGACACATACCCTCTGGTGTTACAATTAGGGGAGGTGGGCAGGGCAGGGGAGGCAGTGAGAGTGAGGAGAGCCGAACAGTGACCAACCTCGTGGGCCTTGGTGTCCATCCGGGCCAGCAGGTCCTAAGGAAGCGGAACCACAGTACATCAGTCTCTGGGACTCCCTCCCTCTACTGCCCAACAGCCTCACATCAAGTTGTCTCCCAGGAAGGGAGACTGTGGGCCTTCCCCGTAGCCGTCAAACATGGAAAAAGCCGGTCTCTGTCACATCCTCTGGATACAGCATTCTCCCTGCCCTCTTCTTCTGAACCAGTAATTGTCTACTTTCCTGTTAAGAACTGTTCAATGACTCCCCATTGCTTCTCCAGTGTCCTTCACAGGACCTGGCACACACCAGATGCTCAATAAATGCCCGCCTCATTTACTCAAGGTCCTCCAAGTTCCAAAGGACATTACGGGTTCCAAAGGACCCCAACACTTTTCTGTCCTCCCCAGGGTCCCGAGTGGCTTAGAGGCAGGAAGAGGCCAAGCGCCCCCCACCCCAGTAGTGAGGAACCCACAGAGACGGTTGCTGCTCTTTGAGCCCCAAGAGGGATGTGAGGCCCAGAAATGGCCTATCAATGGTGCCTCTACCAGGGGGTGAGTGGATCAGAGAACAGGAGAGGTGGTTCTAGAAGGATCCCAAATCTAGAGCCATGATGATGACTGGAAGGGGGCAGACCCACTGCATTCCCTTTGGGACACTCACCCATTGCTCCTTTAGCTCCAGGCTCGCCCGCAGCACCAGGCAGACCTTTTGAGCCTGGCTCGCCTGCAAAGGAAACGCGCTAGCTGGTTGGAGGCTTGCAAGCTCCGCACCCGTGACAGTGGCAGAATGCCACACCCTCCCTGCCCACCCCAACCCTGCCACCTCCCCAAGCAGATGAGCTTGGGGTACCAACCAGAGGCTGCTTAGACTCTATGGTCACGGCTGCCTGGGCAGCAGGCAGGGACTGGCCCAAGCCATGCCTGGTCTAAAGGGGGTGTGTATGAGTCTTATTCCTTGGCAACAGAGAGCTGCCCCTTGTAACCAAAGTATCATTACTATTAATTTCCTTTTTAATCATGCCAGTTAGTAACAGATAAGTGGATGAGGGGGGTACAAGTAGTGCAAACTTTCTGCTATTTTGGGAAGGGCTTCATTTTCTCAGCTGAATTCCCCAAAAGAATCAGAGACCATCATAACCTCCCTTTTCTACCCTAAGCATTTACTGTCTGGACGATTCAGCTTGAATATGGCCTATACTCCGTTCAGTGCTTTATGTTATCTTGTCTTGTGTTTTTTCTAGATTGCAAGTTCCCCGAAGGTTTTTAGACCGAGATTCTCATATTTTCTGTATTTATTTTCTCACCTCCCGTGCCCAATGGATTTACAAAAAGTCTTTAGTGAATCAAAGTGGATTCCCATGTAGGACTGACCTGTGAGGCCTCGGGGTCCTTTCTCACCCTGGTCACCTAAAACAAACATGGGTGGGGGTGGGGCAGGAAGCAGCAGTCAAGAGCAAGGAAAACATTCTCACCCAGTAAGAGGGGCCCCTGACGCCCGGCCCCCAGCAGCAGACTTGTACTCATTGTACCTGGAAGCTACTGTCAGCAGACTGTGGGTGAGACCTTGGCATTCATAAAGCCGAAGGTGCGCGGTTTATCTCCCGCAGGGTCAGAGCCCACCCACAAAGTGACCCCAGCCCATGCTGTCAGACAATGGATGCTGCAGGCACAGGGAGGGCCAGACAGGAAGATCTCCCAGCTGCATTCTCACTTCCTGACCACCCAACCATAGTCTGTGACCTTGGGGCTTTTTGTCTCCTCTCTGTGCCTCGGTTGCCATATCTGAGAGGTTGCATTAGAATGAGCTCCCAGATCCCTCTTAGCCCAGGGATCCAGGAACCACAGTCATCCACATTCTTGGAAGCTGGGGTTCCGGTCACATTAGGTTCCTGGGAGTCAGGCAGACTGGTGATGTCTGAGCAGGTGCAATATACCTTTGGGTCCTGGTGGTCCCATAAGTCCTTTGTCACCTGAAAAGTTAATGGACACTTGGTGTAAAGAGTGTTGGTGAAGAAGACCAAGAAGGACAGCGTCTGTGTGTGGAAACAGGTCCCGCTCACCCCATTGTCCTGACCTCCCCTTCTGCTCATGCACCTGTCAGCCTGCACAGGCTATTGCTCATGTCCATCAGGCCCTCCCTGTCCCCTCAGACCTTCTTCTTGAGTGACTGGCATCTAGAGGGTGACATCCCATTTCCTCCCGGCCCCTCCCTCCAGCTTACCTTTGATACCAGGGAGTCCTACTTCACCTCGGAGCCCTTGCAGACCTACAGGACCCGCAAACAGAGGCCCATGCAGGTGAGTGCCCCGGCTTCGGAAGGGATGTATATGCACATGGGCACACACGTGCACACACACCTGCACACACGTGCACACACATATACCCTGGAGTAAAAGCCAAGGCTGCTCTCTGTCCTCCCCATGTCCCCTTCCATTATCCTGGTCCAGGTTTTTTCCCCTGTGAGTGCCAGGCCCTGGGCTTCAGGACACCTCATGGGACCCTGGCAGAGACACTGGCCCTCATTATAATGTAGGCTGTAGCTTGAGATTCCCAAGGCCGCAGGACAAGCTCTGGCCTGTAGGGATGACGCAGAGGGAGGCACTTGCTCAGAGGAGGGCAGGATGGGATCTGCCTACTGCTGCAGGGCTGTGGGCCTCAAGCCAGGTCAGAATGGCTGTCACAGGACCCACCGGTATCTGACCTTAGTCACAAGAGATACAGTGTGGACATGAGTTTCGTAGCTCCAGGGGGCTCTCTGTATAATTGCTTCTTTTGTTTTAAAATGTTTGTTTTTCCTTTTAGCATTCTTCTTTTTTTTTTTTTTGCTCCAGAATCTATTTAAAAGCACACACACGAAAGATAAGAAAAAGCACACTCACCTGGAGGACCCTGTGGGCCAGGAGAACCGCTGGCACCTGAGAAGGACAACAAAAGACACTTATCGGAAGGGTGGAAGGGTCAGGCCCAGGCCCAGGACATCTGACCCCACGGTGAAGGTCAGGTGGAGAGGTGGGGGCTCCCTTCCTGGTGAGGGCTGTGTGTATGGGTGTCGTCCCCACAGTGGGGGTTCCTGCCAGGACCTGAAAGCCAATGGGTCCAAGATGACCCAAGTGCAGTGCAAAGTCCTCCTCCAGAGGGAAGCTGTAGCTGGTGGCATCAAGAGACCCCTGCTCCTTCCGGCTCAGAGTAAAACATCTGGGCTCAGGCAGGGAAAGGGAGGAGACGTGACCCGATGAGCATCAAACAGAGAAGGCCCCATTTTCCCAGGTTGTTCAGACATGTTGCTTTTAAATGTGTGCATCTGGGCCCCAGTCAGGTGAGGAAATTGTCTGACTTCTGATTTCCTGATTCATTCACCCACTTGGGACCACAAAATGGGGCCATTGAAGACAGATGGAAATGTGGCCCCAAATACACCATGGAGCAAGAACTCCAGCCCCAACCCTGACCCATGGGGACTCCTTTGTGAGGGGCCTCTCTCTGGGCCCATCACCCCTGCACAGGCCTGGAACAGGGGCTTAGGGCTGTCTGGGATGCCAGCGCCTGGACCTCTGTGATCCATCCTGGATGGCGCACACTTGGGTACCATCCTGGACACCGGACTTACCTTTGGGCCCCACAGAACCCGGGACACCAGGTGGACCCGGCTCACCAACAGGCCCTGGGGAGAAATGAAAGATACTCTGAGAGATTCCCCCCAGTTTGGTTGCCCGCCCAGCCTGCAGATACCATTTGTGGGGGATGGT
Organism: Rhinolophus sinicus; assembly: GCF_057876585.1. NCBI lineage: Eukaryota > Metazoa > Chordata > Mammalia > Chiroptera > Rhinolophidae > Rhinolophus > Rhinolophus sinicus. Next base: position 21,138,114 of record NC_142515.1, on the reverse strand, counting down.
TCCCACCCTGCCAGTGGCCTTGAGCCATTTGGTGCCTCCCTGAGGCCACAAATCAGCAAAACACCTTCGGTTTCTAGGCCCAGAACCTTCATACTCCATGAAGTCTGGCACCTGCAGATGCTCAATAAACATTTGTTGCCTTCTTGAGCAATATTTTTAAGAGAAAGGGAAGCTAAAAATAAATATTCAAGATCTGTTGGCATTGAGAGGATTTCTGGGGTCTGTGCTTGGTTGCTCCTGATAAAAACAGACTCATGGTTAAGAATCTAATTGCAAAATCTTCCCAGGCCGCTCCAGGTCTGTGCCTCCTGCCCTGACTAGTTCTAGACAGGAGAGGCTTGAGGGCCTAAACCCCACTTCAGTTTCCGTCAGGCCCTGCCCTGCCATGAGCATTCCCCTCAGCTCTGACTCCTCCCCTGGCTCTGGAAGCCCCTTTCCCTGTGACCACTGTTCCCATGCATCCTGAGCCCAGCAGGGTTCTGGCCCCGAGGCCTGGACTTGCAGTCTGGCCTATGCCTTTCATTAGACCACTGTCTCCACAAGGCCAGACACTGGCTCCAGGTGCCCAGTGATGCTAGTGAAAGAAGTAAGCATGGATGCCACTAACTTGTCTGGTGAAGGAACTGCCTCTTACCTCTGTCCCCTTTCTCTCCAGACCCAGGTGGCCCTGGTTCACCACGAGGTCCCATAGGGCCTTCACGCCCTCTCTGGCCCATGGGCCCCTCGATGCCAGGCTCTCCTAAAAACAGAAATGACCATATCAGAAAGGACCCTAAGCCACAGCCAAGGGCTCCACAGGCAGCGTCTTGCTGGCAGGACGCTAGCCTGGAGCCTCTACACTGGTCCCCCTGTACCTCCCCTCACCCTCCATAGCCCCAGCTCAGCCCAGAAGCCAGAGCAAACCTTTGAAGATGCAAGAGGATCATGTCTCACCCTGCCCCAAACCTGCAAAGTGGCTTCTCACCTCACAGGGAGGCAAAGCCGACGTCCTTACAGGGGCCTCCAAGGCCCCATACGGTCAGCCTCACTCACCAGCCCTTCCTCTGGACTCTCCTCCCTCCTGGGCTCCAGCCAAGGCCTCTAGCACCTCTTCCTCTTCCTCCTCACTGCTCCTTGACCAGTGGGCACACTCTTGCCCTGGGCCTGTGGCTGCTCCATCTGCCTGGAGTGTTTCCCCAAGATCTCCTCATGCCCGGCTACCTTACCCCCTTCAAGTCTTTGCTCAAATGGCACCTTTTCAGTGAGGCCTCCCCTGATGGCCCCAGGACTCCCAGTGTCCCACCAGGCTCTGTCTTTTGCATTTCCAAACCACCTCCTACCCTGCTGTGTACTTCACTTATTTATCATGGGTATTGTCCTTCTCCCCTACCCAAATGTAAGCAGGGCTTTCTCGGTTTTGTTCACTGATGTCTCCCCAGCACCTAAAACAGGGCCTGGCACACAGCAGGCACTTAATAAATGTTTACTGAAAGAAGGAAGGAAGGAAGGAAGGAAGGAAGGAAGGAAGGAAGGAAGGAAGGAAGGAAGGAAGGAAGGAAGGGGAAGGAAGGAAGGAAGGAAGGAAGGAAGGAAGGAAGGAAGGAAGGAAAGAAGGAAGGAAAGAAGGAAGGAAAGAAGGAAGGAAAGAAACGAATGGAAAAAGCAGTTCTTACCCACATTGCCTTTTTGTCCCTTTGGTCCTTCTGGACCTGGTTTGCCCAAGACCCCAGGGATACCTGTGGACACACAAGAATACCTCAGCCCTATTTTCCTTCCAGAACCTGGGAGCCAGGACCGGGAAGCCCTCAATACCAGCCCTACCATCAAAGGTTACACACCTGGAGTCCCAGGGAACCCTCGGTCTCCTGTGGGAACAGAGATAAGACAGAGAAGTCAGCCAGAGGAGTTGGGCAATTCCCTAAAGGTGCACTGGTGGGATTCAGGTAGGATTGCCAAATGTAGCAAATGAAAATACAGGGTGCGCAGTTAAGTGTGAATTGCAGATAAACATTGAATAAATGTTTAGTATAAGTATATTCCATATACTATTTGGGACATATTTATAATGCAAAATTATTTGTTGCTTATGTGTAATTCACATTTAACTGGGCAGCCTGTATTTTCTGAGAAATCTTTCAATTCCCTATAGCACATAAGTGTGTGCCACAAGAGTGTCCCCCAACTAACACTGTGGGGCACTTCTCCTGTGATTGTGTCTGCCTGCCTGCCCCCCGAAAGCAGGTGGTGTTGCTCCTACTGGATCTCCCCCCACAGGAGCTCAGTTGCCGACTGCTCGGTGTTATTTCCCTGACTCCCTCGGCTAAGACCCCTGAGAACAGGCTGCTCACCTGGAATGGTGGTTCCCGACCTGATTCCTCAGATAAAAACCTGGGGGGAGGGCAGCCCAGCCCCAGAGTGTGTGATTCAGGAGCATCTGATTCCTGGCAAGGCCCAGGAATCGACATTTCTCGAAATCTCTGGGGAGTGGGGGTGCGTTGTGTAGTAGCAGGCCCTCAGGTTGCCCCTTGGAGCTGGAGGAGATGCAGGCCCTTGACGTGGGCCGTCTCAGGGTCCTTGTTCTGGGGTCCCTGGAGCCCTGAGAAGGGGCCAAGGATGGTTCTGCCCCAGAGATATAGAGCCCTGCTGTCATGAAGCCACCTGCTCCCCCAAAAGCCCAAGTGTCTGCAGGTAGCTCTGCGATTCACGGGTCCCACCACAAAGGGGAGATGGCCAGGGAAAGTGTGAGATGGGTCCTCTGACACTTGCCGATTGCTTTAAACTGTCAACCCTCACTAATACTTAAGGTAAAAATGCCCATGTTGCTATTACCTTTAGGGCCTTGACTTCCCATGTCACCTAAAATCAGAAAGATGAGAAAATTGTGAATGTGGTGAGAGCCCAAGGGCTCTTCTCTCCGAGTATTTTTTTATTCTTCTTCTTTTTTCTTTTAATTTATTGGGGTGACAATTGTTAGTAAAATTACAGTTTTCAGGTGTACAATTCTGTATTACATCATCTATAAATCTCATTGTGTGTTCACCACCCAGAGTCAGTTCTCCTTCCATATATTTGATCTCCCTTACCCTCATCTCCCACACCCCTCCCCTCTCTGAGTATTTTAATACACTTTGTAAGCGGGCATTTTCCCGCCAAATCGCGTCGTAACGCGGGGCTTTTTTGACATTTTCTCGCCAAAATTAGACTTTCCGTAAAATATTCATATCTTTCGATCTATTTGATATTTTTCTATGAAACTTTCAGTGTTTCAGTTTAAAAAGAGGTCTCTATTTATTTACTTTGCAAAATTTTTGCCGGTTCCAACTAGAAGCGATATGACGAGTTTACTCGTTTCCCACAAACAATGTGTTAAAACCAGCTAACAGTAGGTGAACTGCGTTTCAAGGTGAGTTGGGTGTGGGGTCTGTGTCACTTCAGCATGTCACTGGGCCTCTCTTAGAGGATGCCTTAGGTCCCTTCTGCCTTAGAGGATGCCTTAGATATTCTGACTGTAAAGGCAATTCTCAGCCCTCCCAACAAATACCATAAGATCTTCAATTTGGAAAAAAAGTTTTCCAATCCACCCAGAAAACCAGCTTTAAGCGCAGGAAATGAGAACAGGGAAAGGACTAAATCCACTGCAATACCTTTGGGTCCAGGGTTTCCTCGCAGATTGCCTACAAGAGAAAGTAAACCCTGAGTTAGTCGCATTTCTTCTGGTGACACACACGGGAAAGGGATCGCTGTGCTATTACAATGGGAAGAAACCTAGGCTAGGACTACCAATCAGATTCTAAAATGGGCAATTCTCTCCAGGTCTCAGTTTTCCCAGCAGTCAAATGGGCTCACAATACTGGTCCTTCCTTCCGCCCAGGACTATAGAGAGGATAGAGTGCAGAGGGAGCATGAGAGTCCAGTGAGCGTGAGTGGGCACCACTGCACACAGAGGCCAAGGGGCAGGGAGTGGAAGGGGCCGGCCCTTTGCCCTGCGATGTGCTCACCATTTTCTTGCTCTGTCATCAGCTTGTTCCTCACGAACAGCCAGAGTGCCTCCTGACTGTGGCCGTCCAGCCCGGATGTGCCCGAGCCTCCGCCCCCCCCAGGTGCCAGCCCCTGCAGTCGCTCCTGGTTGCTCCTCTTCGCCATCTCCTCCTCATACTGCGACACCCCACTCCTGATTCGCTCCAGCTCATCCACGCGTGCTTTCAGCTTCCGCACCTCCTCCGCTGAAACGGCAGACAGGCAGCGTGAGCCAGGGACAGAGCCAGGGCCTTTGCAGCACACACTCACTGCCCCCCCTCTCCCCACCAGGGAGCCTCAAATGGAGGCGCTGGGCTCTATGGCGGTTCTTCATGCCACTGGGGGACATTTTGCTGGAATACTTATGCGGAGACAATCTGCTGTGGATGCCAGCAGGATTATAATCGCTTCTGAAAATTGTCACTGAGCCTTAAAGAAACCAGGCCTGGGGGTCAGTCTTCTGACATGGTGACAGTGCTGGTCCTTACTGTCCCTGGGAGCTGGTGTGAGCGCCAGCAAAGGCTACGAGAAGGGATGGCCTGACCACTATGGGCAGCCAGGTGCTTAGAGCAGCTGCTGCGGAGCCCCCGGCCCAGGAGCTGCATTAGAATCCCAGCTCTGCCACTCGGTGACCTTGCGACCTTGACCAGGTGCCTCCTGGAGCCTGTTTCCTCATCAGCAGTAACAAGGGGTCTGTACTGATGCTGTCCCACCCCTTAGCCCCAACACTTGGGACACTGGGCGATTCCTGCCCTTTGAATGGACAGCGGGGCCTGCTTTCCTGCCACTGCTGCCACGTACCCAGAGCAATGAGGCCGAAGAGCAGCCCCAGGAGCAGCAGCCAGGTGAGCAGCAGGCCCAGCAGCCATTTCCACCAGCTGCAGCAGGAGCCGCAGGGGCACCAGGCTGGTGCCGCCCCCCACGGGCCTCCGCCAACGCCGCCGCCAACGCCACCACCGCCACCTTTAAAGCCACCGCTGCCATTATGTTGGTCGTAGCCGTGGATGTCTGTGAAAGAGAGGGTGAGGGTAAGGTGAACACAGATGGCTCTTACTCTCTTCCCTCCAAATTTCCTGGCTTTTGGTGACTTCCTGTGGGCCTGAGTGAACACGAGTGGGGCTTTCAGGCTCCTGCGCAGCTCCGTGAGGGGTGAGGCTGGCGCCTGGAGCCACTACAGGGCCGTGGCTGCTGAGGAGCAGAAGTCTGACAATCGTGGGCTTGAGCTGTGTGAGCCTAAGAAGGTTGCTTAACCTCTGTTTCCTTTTCTTTATGAAATGCGATTAAAAGATTACCTACTGCATAGGACAGTTGAATGAAGTGAGATCAGTAAGGCATGCAAAGTAATTAGCAGAGGATGTAGCACATATCTCTAGGTTTAAAAATCTTGATTGTGAACTTTGATCTGCCACAACCTCCTGTATTTTACTAGGCCCAAACCTAAGGCGTTCCCATCTGCACATCTCAGTATTCACAGCTCTTTCTTTGTAATCTCCAAGTGCCTAGAACTTTACTCAGCATTTAAGAGATGCCCAGTAAACTTTTTTTGTAAAAAGGGTTTTTAGTATCTAAAATGGGGTGATAACCCTTGATCTGTCTCTCTCACAGGGCTAGAGGAGGAAGGGAGGAAAGTGTAACAAGCTGGAGCTGTGCGTGGTCTTAGTGTCCCCCTGAAGCCCGTGTATGTACGGGGTGTGGGGAGATAACAGTAGCCCTGCTGTGGGGCCCCTGCCATGCTGGGAGACCCTGGACCTAAGGGCAGATAAAGGGTCATTCCCTGACCTAAGCTTCTTCTGCAGCCCGGCCACCCCCCCCACCCTGCTCCCTTCAAGCCTTCCGGGACACTCTTTAGAGCTGGGTAGCTTGGGTGTGCACTGGCCCAGGCTGGGGCAGTATCTGTGCCATTCACCATAACCAGCCCCGAGGGCTCCTGTCACCTACCTGCTGAGGTGGCCTTGCCCTTTGTGGACACAGTCTTCACCTGTCCTGAAAGATAAACACCGAGAATACAGGTTTGACTTGAGCTTTTAAATGCGAGGAGCCCAAGGCACAGCCTGTGCGTAGGTGCTGGGTTGGGCGTGAGGTAGACACACGCGCCCCAGCCCCAGGCACCGGGAAGAACAGCGAGTGCAGGATTATTCACTCAGTCCTCATTGATCTGATACTTGCAACAGTTACATCTATGCAGACATGGTTTAGCAAACACTTAGTGGTGGGAAAAAAAGCAGCGTCATAACCCTCTTGTGACCTGAAACCTTTAACGCCCAAGACATTTGCAGAAGCTCACGCAAGGGGGGACCTTTGCTTTCAAACAATAAATGTGCTTGTGAGAATTGCCTCTCGACCTCTTGGTTAAAGGGACTTTGCACACAGGTTCCTAATCTGGGTCGGAGGGAACCAGCAGGCAAGGGTGGGCTTGGCGCAGGGCAGTGCAGGAGTCCCTGATGCTCTCTGACCACTGAGTGTTTGTGGGCATGTGTGGAATTTTCTGGGGAAATTGTTTATAGCTTTCATCAGATTCGGAAAGGGTCATTTGGCTCCACATCCCCACCTCCACCCGTAAAATGTAAGGAACCACTAACGGAGAAGACTTAGGGCCAGGTCTTGTCAGGATTGTAATTGATTTCCTTTGCATTTATCTAAAAATGTTCTATGATGTAACTTTTCCCTTCCTTTACTGATATCCCTAAAAATCAGTGATTTGGAGAAATTGTACAAGACGCAGAGCAGTGAAGAAACGTGCTTACCCAGGGGAAAAAAAATCAGGTATTTAAGAAGAAAGATAATAAAGCTAGCAAGTGCTTTGCAAATGATTTTTCTATTAGTTCTGAAAATTAAGGGAAGATGAGAAAAAAATGCCACTGTGGACCTTAGACGTGTCGTGGTCTAAGGCTTTTGCTTCAATAATGTGGACGCATGAATCAACTGGGGAGCTTGTTAAAATGTAGCCTCTGACTCAGCAGTCTGGCCTAGGGCCTGGGAGTCTGCATTTCTGACGTGTTCCCATGTGTTGCCACTGCTGCTGGTCCAGGGACCACACTTTGAGTAGTGAGGTCTCAGAAGACAAATAAATAAATGAAATGCGGGTTGGCTGAAGGCCAGGTGGACAGAGATCAGATTTGGTCTTACCATTGGCCTCTGATGTTAGGCTGGTGTCAGCAGTGTAAGCAGCTTGCTTTTCCTTTTTTAGGGTGTCCTCTGAAAAAGAAGCTGTGCACACAACCCATGATAATCTGGGATATTCGCTCCCTATTCCCCAACCCCACCCCACATCCTCTCCTTCCTGGGGAGGAATCAGCTGCCTGGTAGGAAGAGGATCCAGCTTTCCCAGCGCTAATCCCCCCGATCGATGCTTGCGGTTGGAGTCTTCATGCTGTTGCCCAAAGAACCCTCTGGGAGCTCTTTCCCAGAGTTTTCCTGGCTCGTCTGCACTCAAGGCAGACCTGGGACACCCTATTCAGGCAGGCATTTTTTTTATTTGAATGGGATGATTATGTTTTCATTATTAAAACCTCTCAAACCACCTTGCTAGGACCTTTGGTCTCCTATACTGTCTGCCTTTCTCCGGAAACCGCAGTCATGTGGGCTTGTGCGTACTTGCAGTGATGCTGGCAGGGGAGGCAGTAAAGACCTTCCCGCTGTCCTTGGTCATGATCAGCAGCTCCATCTCCTTCTTGGCAGGCGTGCTGTCTTTCTCCAAGATCAGGAACTTACAGTCTCTATGCAAGAGGTCATCATTCTGGACACTTGTGGTGCAGGCTGGACAGGAAAGAAACGGGTGGGGAGGAGGGACAAGGTGCCGAGACAGGGAGAGGGAAGAAAGGAGCAGAAGAGGGAGGAGAAGGAAGAGTAGGGAGGAAAAGAGAGGTCAGCGGGTGTGTCCAAGGGTGTCCTGCTCTCACCCACAGGAGCTACTAAGAAGCATCTCGGGGACCAAAGACAGCCTCCCCTGCTGGCTGGGACTGGTGATGAGGAGGTGGGTCGATGTCAGAAGCCCTGAGCCGGCCTGTGGGGTTGCCTCCCACCTGAATGTTACAGGATCTTTAGTGAATGGGCAAAAGTACCCCCTTGTCAGGCAGGCCCTTCTTTAATTAACTGGGTGGGTTCACTTCTATCTTTCACGTCTCAAGTGTTAGCCTCCTGGGGTTTTTTCCTGACCACCCCGTCTAACACACACACACTCCTTTCGCTACCACCTCATCTATTTCTTTCCTTCAAATTATCTCGTGTACTTTGTCTACTTGTTTATCTGCCTCCTCTACTGCATTTATCAGCCTGGGGAGGGCAGGAGCGTAGCCTGCCTTGTTCATGTCTGTGCTCCAGGCACTTAGAACAGTGTCTGTCTCACACAGAACAGGTGCTCAGTGAGTGTTTTCTGAATGAATGAATTGTTGAATGGAAGGAAATACATGAAGGAAGCAACAGTAAGCCCAATTTGATAAATATACTATAGAAAGTAGGGAAGGTGCGGCAGCTTTGCAGGGCACCTTAGCTCTTACGATGGACGACATGTAACAGGAGCAGGCCAGAGGCTTCCAGACAAGGGTGGGGGCTGGGGTGTGTCTGACCCTAGGCAGATGTGGAGGGGGGAGCTTCCTGCCTCTCAGATAGAGAGGTCAGGGTAAGGCTGGGGGGGGGGGGGTTCTCGCCTCTACTCCTGGAAATAACTGAGAGGCCCCTGGGGTGAGTCCCACTTGCAGACCCTACACCACAAATGGGGTCTAGTCCCTCCTTCCGTATGCGATGTCACTGCGTGCTGTGGTGTGCCCCTGGCAGCTGGGAACAGTACTCACTGGCAGAGGTGGACACGCCAGTGCTCACGGCGGCAGGGCCTTGGGGTATGTTTTTCTTCACACCGTAGGCTGCAAGAGAGGAACCACTGAGGAAACAGGACAGTGTGGGAGGGCGGCTCCATGCAGCTGAGAAACAGCCTGACCAGCCCTGGCAGCCTCCCCAGGTGAGCAGGAGACAACAATAATGAATAATAATGAGTGAATAATGAAATCAACTCTCTCCAGCCACGGGGACAGCAATAGAAGTTTGGATGGAACTTTCTTTGGCATAATTCTCATCCTCGTAGGACTGTTCCAGAGGCTGCCTCCTCCATGAAGTTCTCCTCGACCCTCCCACATTGCCTTCCCTTCTGAACTCCTATAGCCCGAACACCTGCTCTGCACAGCTCGATTCACATCGTCTTATACGAGTCCCCAGTTGTTTCATGTGTATGAGACTTTCTACCCCAACCCAACAGGAAGCAAGTTGAGGGCCAGAGCTGAGGCTCACCTCTTCTGTCTCCCATCCCCCAGGTTTGCACAGGGGGTACACCAGAAAAGCAGCCAGATGATTGATTTGCCGTGATAGTGGGCTGTCAGGGACAGCAGTGAGACAGGAGGATATACAGGTGACAGTCCACAGCAATACCCCCTGTGGTTTCACTCATGTCTGAGCCAGTATATGATCATGGTTGGAACCTCTCGGCTGGGGGCTGGGGGCTGTTTCTTTGGCATGAAAGGTCGATTAATTTTTAGGGACATTTTGGTTCCTCTGACTCAGTTGTTGAAATTGGATATTGTGAGTTATAGCTGAAAAGAGGCATTACTTCCCAGCCCCTAAGCTCTAAAGCTCAGCTACTGACCTGTGGAGGTGCTGGCCGTGCCATGGGACAGGGCGGCTGAGCTGGGGGCCAGGTTGTTCTGCATGCCAAACACTGTGAGAGACATTGAGGACAGGTGAGCGCAGGTGCATAGAAGAGGGCCCTCAGCTACAGGCATCTCCCAGGAGCCCCCAAACTACCTTGATGATAAATGCCTTTGCACATGACAGAGGTTCCCGAACTTTCTCTGTTCTCATATTCTAAGACAGTAATTTTTTTTAATGGCCCAGCTCTTCACATCAGGCCAAAAGTTACTAACAGATTCATTTATTGAGTAGTTAGGTCCACACAACTTAATAGTGGTAGTTCACACAGGGTCTGACAGATGTTACTGTATCCCTCAAAATTGTTAGATATCCCAGGGTTCCCTGTTCCCTGTGGTGCACAGTGTGGGAACTGCGAGCAGAGGCTTCAGACACAAGGGGGCCAGGAGGCATTGACTTGGCAGAGCTCTAGTGTCCCCTGAACTCTTCTCCTGACACAAACACATAAAGCTCCCCTCACACCCATTATGATAGCAAAGGTTGCTTGTTTGTTTTTAATAATGTGCAGAAGCTCATCCCTCCCTTATTCCATCCTATCTAGTGTTTAGGGTACAAGATCGTGGATCTACAAGATCTATTCGCAGAGCAGAACAAAGGCAGAAGAAATGAAGCATGAAGTAGGTGTCTCCTGGGTTTGGTGGGATGCTGAAAATCAGAACGCCACATTCGCACTTGCAGATATGCCAGCCAAGTAAATAAGGAAGGCCCACATCATTACGTGTGTTAGTCATGACATCGCAGGGAGAAAGCCGATTCCTTTAAAAAACGATGTAGCTGATAACTTGCTTACACAGAGGCGATTGCAACATATATAGGAATAGAGTGAGTAAATGTGAGCCCCCAATGAACTACTGTATTTAGAGAAAGGTCTGAAGTAAGAGCCTTCTCACTAACAATGCTTTTCACCTGAAATGTCCTAGGCCATGTCTCACTTAGCTTCTTCACTTCCATTTCTCCGTCTCTCAGAGAAAAGAAAGGGCCTAGCACAGAGTCCTCTCTCCTGGGGACAGAGCTGTCTCTGATTGAGGGCAGGCTCTGTGCCTCCCCTGGGCCGCTGCTCCTCATTGCTGTGCATGCAGGAATGTCCTCAGACTCCCGGGAACAAAGAACGCCTTCTCTAGAAACCATTCTATTTTCCTCACCAGGAGGGAGCATCCTCCTACCCCCTTTTTTAAAGCAAACCACCTGGAAAAGGTGAGTGAAGCTGGAGACCACTGACCTGAGGAGGAGGTGCTGATCCCGGGGTACAGAGTGGGGGAGCAGGACGCCATGTTGTTTGGAACTCCAAAGACTGCAGGGGAGGAGGAAGGCTGGTGAGAGGGACCCCTGGCCCAGAACAAGGGGTACCACGGACGCTCCGGAAGACACACGAGGCTTGCATTTTTATATTTTGTTTAAATTTCTGTTTTTAAGAAAATCTTAGGCTCTAGCCTTGCAGCAGAGAACCATACATTAGTCTCTGGTGTGCCTTAGATCATAGCCAAGGAGTGGTCGTAGGTTGGTCAGGCCTCGAGTGGACGTTGGCTCCGGCCAAAGCCCCACTTGTTAGTGACCATTGTACAGAAAAGGCACTTGAAACCCAGCGAAGTTAAACTTTACTGTGTGATTAAAGGTCACACAGTAAATCCACATGGAGTGAAAGTAGGTTCCTTGCATACGTTTTCAAGTTCTTCCCCATTACCTTTTTTTCTGATATACTGTGTAGTCCTTTCTATGGGGGACCCACCAAAAGAAACACCTTAGAGATTGAACTGAAGTTCCAGTGGCAAAACCTTCGGGTGTTTGGCCACAGAAAGCCCCTCTAGGAAGCCTTGGGGGTGGCAAACGCCAGGGAGGTCATTCAGCTCCAGGTAATGTGTGGAGGAGACATGCACTACGCTTCACGTACCTGATCCTGCAGAATAGGTGTTGGCGTTGAGGAGGGATGAGCTCTGGGTTGTCATGTTGTTTTGATAGGTTCCCATGGAGGACCCCGCTGGCAAGGTGGAGGACCACATTTGGGAGGGAAGGTTGGCATCCAGGATAGTTGTGTCATAGGTGCCGGACACTGGAACGAACACACACACACACACACACACACACACACACACCAGTGAAGGACAAATCAGCACTCTATGCTGGGGCGACTCAGTTGGCTCAGTTGGCTGGGACTTTCCTGGTTTAGCCCTGAAGGTCCCCCTCCCAGGAACTCCCTCCGTCTGGAACAAACGAGGGTCGTTTGTCACCCCATTTCTGTCTGAAATCTTGGAGCTGGTGCAAACTTGATCTCTTGGATTAGATATTCTTCCTGGCTCTTGGTGAAATTTGAAGTAGAATAGTTTTGCTCTGGGGTCTGCACATTTCTCCTTTTACGTCCCCTCCACCCCCTGGTGTGCTGTCTCCACCAATGTTCTCTCCATCTGTTGCTGACTCCACCTTCAAAGGTGCCAGGGAGCAGTGAACAATGCCCCACAGCAAATCCTGGCAGGAGTCCAGGCACGCAGCAAGCACAGGTAGGCAGCTCTCACTTATGAGGCCACACCGATGGATGGCACCCTTCTTTGCTTAAACATTCCTACACACCAGCTAGACCCAAGGGACACTTTGCACCCAAGAGGGAGTTTTGGTGTTTTTTCACATCTGAGGCCAATTCTGCCTACTCCTTATACAAGAGGGAGCTAGCCACACAGGTCATAAAGTCTCTGAGGTTTTGTATTCAAAAACAAAAGGAAGGCCACAATCTCAAAGGTTTTGTTTTCCCAGTAGCAAATGACAGAAAAGCTTCACATCCTAGCAGAACTGGCTTCTTTCCTCATCTACCTTCAAGGACCTTTTCATTCCTCTTTCTGCCTCCCACAGAATCTACCTTGTACTTGGTAGGCATGTGATGAGTGTTGAACAACACACATGCAACCTGATTACGATCTCTTGGGTTATCTGTTTTACTTCCCCCAGAGGCCCTCACCTCCTCAAGGTCAGTGGCTGTGTCTGCCTTGTTCATCGCTTTTTCCTTAGTGTCTGGTGCTTGGCATAGAGGAGGCATATAATAAACATTCACAGAATGAGTGAATGAATGAATGAATGAATGAATGAATGAATGAATGAAAACACTATGCCTTTCCCCAATATTCATTTGGGGAACCTGGCCAACACATTCTCAGATGGCCAGAATCTCCTGGGGGAGAATCTCTCGGATCTAGAGTTCAACTACAACGTGTACATGAGGTGGTTGACTAGGCAGGAGTAAGAAAGGCACAGCCCACATTTGCAGGCAGCACAAAGGCCAAATGCTTAGTGCTTTGCCCCAGCCTGACGGGCCTGCCAGGCTATGGCTGAATTCCTGGGCCAGGACAAATCTGCCACCTTGTTCCCGTCCCTCTGTGGCAGCCTGGGGCTGTAGGCCTTACCTGAGTGGGAGCTCGCTGTCACCTTTTTGGTCTCCACAGTGCCTTTCTTAGGGATGGGCAGTGTGTTGGAGGAATTCCGAGTGGGGCTCACGCTGGCTGATCGGCTGCCCTTGAGCAAACGTTTAACATCATCCAACTCCGTCCCTGTGAAAGAATCCCCACACTTTCCATTGGGCTCAGGATGCTTTCCTGAGTCTAAGTGCAGTGGGAATTACATTGATGGCACTGAAGACTAGGGAGGATGCCGTCTTCTTCCCACACTGGGATCGTTTTGGTTAGCCTTATAAATTTTTGCATTTTGCCAATTTATGGCACTTACCAACCTGGCCCTTTGTAGTATTAATGTCCTTGTAAATATAGTGCCTCTACAAGGAGGTCAAAGTTGTCAGTAGATATTTCCTAATTATACCTCATCAGACACCACAGGGATGATTTTGTGGCTGGAAGATACTCTCATCCTAGATTGAGGGAAATTTACACCTGGAGCACTTAGAGAACCAGACCCCTTGAAACACATGGATCAACAGTGATTTCAACCCCTGCACAGGACACCTCAGGTGTCAGGCCCCTGACTTTATAAGTTTGGGCATGTCACAAGGAATTGTTGGCCCATAACACCTAACCATTATGCTGCTTTCATGGGAGTGAATTTCAAATCTGTCTGACTGATATCATTTGCAGCGAGGTGATCTAGTGGAGCAAGGCCAGTGCATAAGAGGAGACAACCAGATTTGCAGACAGTATGGGCTGGAGGACTGCCCAACACCCCCTCTCCTGAGATCTCGGCGCCCCTTAGCGTGGTAGGGCTCACGTGAGACAGTAGCAGGCCTGGAGTCAGACCCCACGGCCCCAGGTACTGAGCTCTTTGGACAAGTCCTGGTCTCTGATTCCTGAGCGGCCCATCCAGCTCTTTCTCCTCCTACACTTTGCATTCAGATCCCACCCTAACAGTTGGGCTCATTTCAAAATGTCAAATAACCTTTAACAAGTACAACGGGAATCTAACATAGTCAGTGGGCAGAGACTGGTGAATCCCTGACATTTGAGATCAGGTTGAAACTCACACTCTATTTCTGACCTACTCTAATCCTAACTATCTCATTAAGTCCCCTCCTGTTCCTTTTCCTTCAGCCCCACTGAGCCTTCCTTCAATGTCTCATCATGTGTCCCTCAAATGTCTGTGCCAGCTCATCCCATGGAGCCAAACTGACCCACCCTTTGGTCTCCCTTCAAGTGACACTAACCCAGAAGGCTTCTCAGGACCCGTGTTCCCTCTGCTACCTGAGCTGTCATGGTTGGTTGGTGACTGTCTCCCCATTAGTCTGTGAAGCATGAAGCATCAGGGACCGTGCCTTACTCAGCTCTTTACCCTCAGCACCTAGCCCAGGGTCCCTTCCACAGAAGGCCCTTAGAGACATTTAATGACTGAGTGACTGCACACACACATGGCCCTGGGGTCCTGGATCCTTTCTTTTCAGCAACACGGTGACCACTTACATCGGGTAGATGGGGACGCACTCTGCAGTCGAACTCGGATTTCGCTCTCTGTGCAGGGAAGAGAGGGAGAAGTCTGTGAATGAAGGAGCCTGGGCCACAGTGCCTGACCTTGAGCTGTGAGCAGTGGAGAAATCGTTGTGCTGCTCTGAGATGTCCATGTCCCAGAAACAGGAAACCTAGGCGTACTCAGGCCGAGTGCTGCTTAAAAAGAGATGTCCTCTGCCACACCTCAACCTGCCCACTGCACACCTTTCTGCCAGAAACCCCAGGCTGAGCAGGGTGGCTCCATCACAGTCATTAATGACCAACCCCTTGCCAATCACACATTTCCCAGAATCAAGCTTCTTTCTAGCCCCAAGGGTCTCTCAGGCATTAGTGAGCGAATTCTAAAACCTGTAGCCATTTTGGCCTCTTCAGAAATGGAAAGGGCAGAAAGTGGGTAGTTTCACATTATTAGTTATTTCAGGTGGAGAACTGGTATCTTTCAACTATTAGCCTGATGTCGTGAGTGATTGGTATTTCCTAGCTTTCAAGTTACTGGTGTAATAAGGCCCGTAGGAAGTCTAGGCTGGTCATCGAGAACTCCCGGAGCCTGCCACGGCCCTGCCACGTGCGTGGCACAGACTCCTGCTCCTTGCCACCCTCACCAGACTCATCAAGAGCAGCTCCTCCCCCCCTTCAGTCTTGAGTTTCCCTGCTAAAAAAAAAAAAAGAAAAAGAAAAAGAAAGAGCAGTTCCCCCAGGACATTTCCCTCCATAGCCTTATCTGTGGGCAGCTGTGCAGAGCGCAAAACTCACGAGTCCTCGTCCCCTGGGATGATCTGAAAAAGGGCTATCGCTCAGGTTTTGATGCATAAAGGCAATGCTAGCACATCTTGTTCAAGTCAACCAGGAGACTAGATGTGAAACAAGATGTAACGCCAGCATCTTCAGGTAACCACAGCAGGACCAATGACCCCCCAGGCCGTTACCACGGGTATTCATCCCTGCCTCCGCATGCTTGTTAGACCACTGTCAAAATCTACCCTTCCCATCCTGGCAGAGCCAGCAAAAGATTCCCAGGATGCTGAAAGCTCCTTGAAGGCAGAACCATGCCTTATTCATTCTTCTGTGCTCCTCCCATTTCCTGCCTCAAAGCTGGACACATGTTAGATGCTCAGAAAGTACCCCAGCGATAGAGCTCACCCCGTGTTTGGCTCCGTCCTCTGGTTGAAGAAGATGCTGAGAAAGAAAGAAAAGTCATCTTAGGCATATATATATATAAGAAGTGGCATGATAAATATTTTTGACATGGACGTAGATCTATTTGGGTGGGGGGGAGGAGGTTGTTTTCACAGTGTTTTTTTCTAGACAGGAGTCCTTACGGATACTGGATGCTTTAATAAATGATGACCATAGAGCCAAAAGGCAGAGAAAGTTTCGCAAGGTCCCAGTGCATTTAGGGTGTTATGTAAGTTAGCTAAATGCACGTTCTTAGCTCACACTTAGAGTGTTAAGTCAGCTAAGGTAACCCATTTGGGAGCATGACCCATTTGGACTGGCTGACTACACACTGATCATATGTATCAAAAGACTGCCAGATCTTCCCTTCAGTTTTTGTTAGAGATGGTTTTCATTTTCCCACTGTAAGCAAATAAATCATAAGTACTGTACAATCAAGGATCATACCATAAATTCATATGCACAGTGAGAATCCAAGAACGCGGACCAAAGACTTAAGCCAAGTGAGGATACAGCCTAGGGTTTCAGTTGGCATAAAACGTGCCCCTCTGAAGCCTGCTGTGGTGGGGGTGCTGGGATGCTTGGCATTTGTGCATTCTAACCCTGGCCTCTCTTTGCCGGGAGGGCTCTGTGCATCCTGTGGAAAGCAGAATCCTACAATTGTTGCTTGGTCTTAGGGCTTGTCTGTCCAAGCCTGAGCCTTGTAGGAATAGCTTGCCATTTCACTAGCATCATGAGCCAAGGCTATGATAGCACGTTAATGTGGTTGACAGTCCCCTTAAGATGTTTCAGGATAAAAAGCAAGAGAAAAAAGGTCAGCAGAGGTTAAACTCCTTTAGAAGAATCCATTTAACTCATGATGTTCCCTCCCCCCGACCCCAGGCATTTCCCCAGTGCCTCAGTGCCTCATCTGGCCATTTTTTTCAGAAAATAAGGACAGGACATACCAAATTCCTTCCGAGGGTATTCCGGAGAAGAGTTGCCACTGGAGCTCCCTGGAAAGAGAATAAAACGCTTAGTACAGGCATACCCTGCGCCTCTCAGGTATTGAGGTTTTTTACAAAGTGAAGGCACAAAGTGAAGGCAAGACCCTCGACCAGCAAAAAGATTGACTCCCTTTATTGCAGTGGTCTGGAACTGAACCCGCAATATCTTTGAGCTCTGCCTGTGCCAAAGGTCACTTCAGCCCCAACGGCCCCTCCTTTCTGAACCTCACAGCTGTATGTTCCGCAGGTTGGCAGGTGCTCTTCAGCAGGCTCCTAATGTCACCCTGCTGGGTGCCTGGTGGATGTGCTTGTGGCACTTTGTTCTGCCCTGATCTACTTCAGTGGGGCAGCATTTGAACAAAGGAAGACAGGAGGTTTGCATTTTCTTTTTTGTTTTCCCTTCCTTGACTGCATTTGCCCTCTACCAGTGCTGGTGCAGGCGACCCATTCCTGGCCAAGTAAACGTGCTATCAGCACCAGGGTGTCCCTGACCTTGTGGGGTCGTCCTCAGTATGCACCCTGGTAACATGAAGGCGTAACATCAGAGGCACTGTAGGGACAGCATCCTTCTCGCCTGAATTTGGGGCTTCCCCAGGCCCCCTGACAGCTCTGGGTCTTAAATTATTTACTGGGCTACCCGTCCCTTAGTAATGCTGCTCCATCATCAGTACCCTCTCCATTCAGCATTAGGCCCATTTGCTGCCTGGCTGGTCTGTTTTCCACTAAAACTGCTTCTGCAGATCACCAGGAACTCTAGCAACCTTAGAAGCAGAATCCAAATGTCTCCCCCGCCTCCTTCTTCTTGACCCCGAGCACTTTCTCCGGCTGACTTTAATGATGCCGCCTGTTCCCGGGCCCCCTGCTCTTCCTCTCCGTGTCCTCTAGCTCCTTTTCTCCTCTTCCCCAACTTTCTCTCTTTGCTCCCTTCTGATTTTTATACTGTCTTCTTCATCAGACTCCTTCAGTTTTCCTCCTTCTACTAACATTTCTTGGTGAATGATTCCAAAAGGGTGTCTTGCCCTGACTTCTCCCCTGAGCTCAAGTCCTGGGAGTCCCACTGCCTCCTTGGTACCCCATCCGACAGCGGTGCCAGCAGCTCTATTTCAGGACCTAATAACTGAAGTCATTCCCATGGGGGCCTCCACCTGGGCTCCCTGCTGCAATTGTTGGCACAACCACGAACCCAACCACCTGTGTCCGAAATCTCAGCAGAATCGCTGACTCCTTTTTCTCCTGTTAAAAAATAAATGAAACCAGCCTTGAAAATTCCCTGAGCGGACAAAACCGGTTTAATCATTAAGCAAAGCTTAATTTAGCATATTTTGCAAGACTAATTTAACCTGGTTATGCCTCTTGCTCACTTCTTGCTTATGCCTCTGAAAATAACAAGCAAAACTTAAACTGTTTCCCAAGGTAAGATGAGGCATCTACCGACAGATTCCCTATCACTGAAGACAATTCCAATAGTATAACCAATTATTGTGAAGAATAAATAGTCACTGCCTCCTCACTACACAAGCTGCTTTGAAACAATATGCCCAGGGGCTCATTGGTGTTTAGTTTGCGTGCTCTGAGACTGCAAACTGTCTTTTTGGTGTGTGCACAATACTTTTACTAATTACTACTTCAGTGATTCCTTGGTTTTAAACTTCTGCTATTTCTGAATTTTTGACACTGTCTTTCTCCCAACATTTAATCAGTTGTCAAACCTGTCAATTCTATCTCTGTAATCCCTCTCACCTGCAGCAACTCCCACTGCTACCCACTAGTCCCAGCCACGTTTTCCCTCCCATGGACTATTGAGCATGGCCTCACTTATCACCATGTTCATTCACTTCCCTCCCTATTCTCCCTACATGTAGTTTCCGGAGTGCTAGTCCTGGGTCCCAAATATGATCTACTCTTTTGCTCAAAAATCTCTGTGGCTTCTCACTGTATGCAGAATAAAGTCCAAACATCTTAGCCTAGTACTGGATCTAAGTCCTGCAGGCCTTCTTTACATGAGCACCTCTGCTGCTTGCTACTTAAGCCCTGACACTCCGGCCTGTCTTTGCTGGGCTGCTGCTCCCGCAGCCTGGAGCACCCCATCTCTCCACTTCCGGGTAGCAAAATCTTACACGTCACGAAGGCCCAGCTCAGATGCTACCTCCCCCTAGACTCTGCCCTGGAGACTCAGCTGGAAATGATGATCCTGTTCTACTTTGCATTATCGTTTTTATCTGTTATCTTAACTTGTCTATTAGACTATAGGCTCGTTGAAGACAAGATCCATGTCTGATTCATTTCAGCATCCATCAGGGCATTCTGCATGGTGCTAAACACATGGCAGATATTTGAAAAAAACACCAGTTGATCAACAACATTGCCAAGTAACATGAGTCCATAAAAGAAATGAAGGAAGAGTGGAGAGAAGGGTGAGGGGGCAGACACAGGTGAATACAGGTGCCAATATGTCAATCTTCAAAGGACGAGTGAAGTTACTTGGGGAAGAGAGCGGTTCTCTTTCAAAGTCTGTGGGACTGATACCTTCATATGTTCCATGGCGGGTGATGTGAGTTTTCCTTTCAAAAGTTGAGCCTGGTGAGTTGGGCAGAGTGGAGGCAGGTGAATGAGCCCTCCGATAACTGGAGGTGGAGGCATTGCCTCGAGCGCTTCCACCTGCAAGCGGGGAAAGCATCTTAAGTTCATAGCAGTTCAGCAGATTGACATCCAAATATATTAACTAAGTCCATTAACTAAGTCCCACTAAGTTATATTAACTAAGGCTGCTAACAGTAAAAGAGGGCACATGGAGGGGCCAAATGGCGTCAGCACTGAAAGGTCCGCCGCAGATTTCAGATATTTTGGATTTGCTCCTGCCCTTCTGTGGGGACAGAGCCAGGAGTGCAGTTTCCAGGTTCTCGGCCTCACGTGGAAAGGTGCTGGCTCAGGTAGTAAATGACCATCAACTGTGATCAGATGGCCATCAGCTGTGGCTAGTTGGCTGTCAGCTGTAACCAGTGAACCACTGGCCACTAATATAACTGCTGTGGCTACACTACAAGCAAATGGAGGCTAGCAAGAAGATGGTGGCTGAGCTAGCAAGAGCGGGTTGCAGTTGGCAGGGCGGAGTGTGGAGGAGTGTGGATTGCGGATTCTGTGGCTCCTGCCTCCTGTGTCTCCAACCCAACCACCAGTGAGACTATAGTGATATGACTCCCCTACTTATGGCTCTGTGGGTGCTCCTTTTTGGCCTAGCCACATCCTGCGTTCTTATGAGGGGAGCGGGACCAGAGACCCCGCAGGCCATCCTGCATGACAAATGGCGCAGTGAGCAGGGTCTCTTGCATGACACCTTCCTTCCCAAGCTGACCACTGGAAGGCAGGGAGGTCCTAGAAGCACATGGCTACAGTGCATGGAAATGGAGGGAGTTCAGCCGGATTTTTCTCAAAGACCTGGCCTTATTTAAATGATAGATCGCTGCTGGAGAGACTAGAACAAAATCCGATGTGGAAGATTTCTCAACAGATAAGGGCAGGCTCTTCCCTTGGTTAACCTGGCTGTTGCCTGTCTTGGATCTTCTTTTTAGTCACTCCAAGATTTTTTAAATGGCTTCATGGGTTATATGTGTGTTTTTTTCCCCCTTGTCTTGTTTTGTTTCAGTTTGAATGCTACCATGAAAGAGGGTTTCATGGGGGAAAACGGACCTGTGTTGGATGCTTGCCCAATGGAAACTCTCACAAATCAGATTCCCTTAGCACAGTGACCCAATCATTAAGTTTCTTTTGTTGCTAATTCAAATTGTAAACCCCCAGATGTGCACGCCCTTCTCGAATAGAGATGGCTTACAGAGAGTGATTCAGTGGAAAGCAGCCACCTCCTGACAAAGCCTCCTGAATTAATTATTGTTATTTATATAGGGGACTTAATAAAAATTGATCCCATTTTAAGCAGGCATCAAATGCAGATAATTTGAAAGTCTCACCCATGTTGGGTTGCGTATTGTTTATATAGCTCTTTGGGGCATTTGGAATGGATGACAGACAGTTCTGTCCCTCTCCTTGCAGGACTCTCTCTTCCTGTCTTTCAGCTCTTGCCCATTCCCCCGCCCCCGCCACTAGCAGGCACTTACTTGAGTTTATGTAGCCACTGCTACCATGCGTCAGGCTCTGTTTCTCCAGCCGGCTCCCTCCACCTGTTTTAGCATAGCCATTGCTGGTCCCCCCTTCTGCAGAAACAAGCAGGTGACAATTTAGGGGTGGAGTCAGTCCAGAGGGTCCCTTATTCCTTGCCCCTTTGGAAACCTTTCCTGGCTTCTCAACCATGACACTCTTGGTTTGGGGTCCTTTTGCCATCTATACTGCACAGTGCAAGCTGCCATGCTCTCGTTTTGTTTGTTTCTAATATAAATGTCAAGAGCAAATATTCCACTTGATTTCAAAGAAATGTCTTCTGGGTGGAACATAGCAAGTTACTTAGGAAAATTTAAGTATTAGAAAAGTTAGTGAGTGATGAAAAGCTCCTTGAGGCCAACGGGTATGTTGAACGGCTTGCTTTTTTCAAATGCCTCGTCAGTGCATGGCTGCCCCTAGAAGTGTTGGAGGGACCAGTGACAGCTCTGTGTTACTGGTGTCCTGCCTGGTAGCCCATTATGCTCCAACCTTGAGTGCTGATGGGTGGGATTTCCACCTTCCTGCCCCTCGGTATGCCAGGCTTTCTGGGAGGTGCAGAGGTAACTTGAGGGCTCAGATCTCCATTACAGAACCCACTAAACATAAGGACCACCAGAGAAGAGTGGACTCAAACAAAAGCCTGACTGGCAGTTCCCTGCTCCCACCCCATGTCCAGGTTCGGTAAGATTTTGGTATTTGAGTGTCCAGATCAGGCAAATCTATAGAGACAGAAAGACTTGTGGTTTTCAGGGGCAGGGGAAAGGGGAAAGAGAATGGGGAGTGACTGCCAATGGCCATGAGGTTTTTTATTGATGTGATGAAAATGTTCTAAAATTAGATTATTGCAACAGCTGCACAACTCTGCAAATATACTACCAAACATTGAACTGTACATTTCAAACTGATAGATTTTAATGGTATATAAATTAATGTCAATACAACTATAAGAAGAAAAAGATTTCAGATATTTTGGATTTGCTCAGCTGGAGCGTGAGTGCCCCTGGGAAAGGTTACAAATAGAGCCCTTCATACGTGACTTTCTGAGAAGAAAGCGCTTGAGATAGTCACTTACTTGGCGGTAAGGATGTAAGTCTTGTAGTTACGGTTTCGGTGATAACTAGAAAAAGACAAAGAAAAGATGAGCTCTTACATAATGCACTAAAATCCCTGTATTTTGGCAAGGCCTAATATCTGTCATAGGCTCAGCACATTAAATCTCAACAGAGATTTTTGTATACTTATACTTTAAGGTATGTGATTTGCTCCACTATCCATGAAAATATGTGCAGTAACAATGGGGCTTAATGTACTTGGAAAATAAGTTTATATCCCTTTGGAGCCAAAAGTAAGTAGCTACCTGATTTGAAAAATGAGTTGTCCTGGTGTCAATGTTACTCATTTAAAAATTAGATCCAGTCAGGCCTGGATTTGCCATTGAAGGAGGACCAGGCCCTCAAGTGACACTTTCTTTGCACTGCCCCTTCCAAATGGTCACCCAGTCCAGCTGGGGCAGGGCATCATCCTGGCTTAATTTTGCTGTGGAGTGGATAATAACCTTGTACTTTTAAAAATGAATTTTGGGGTGTCTCAAGAACATCCTAATTCATTCTAAAATCTTCAGGGTCATCCATGAGAGTGAGGAGGTGTAGGAAGGAAGAGGAGTTGGTAAGTCACATTTGGTGCGTGGTGAAATCAGGGATAGAGGAACATCAAAGACAAACTTGAAGAACCAGTCCCATTGCCTCCTGAAATTGAGTTTCTCTAGACTCCAAGTGATGGTGAGTCTATGGAGGTCAAAAAAGTTTCTGGTGCTTTTAAAAATACCAGTTAGAAGAAAGACCTCTTGCCCTCCTGAGTCACCCTCCCCCCTGCAGAAGCATGAGGAAGTGGGTCGATTCCCCAGAACTACAGTGGGGCCGGTTCTGTACTCTGACCATGACCATCACCACTACCTCCCTCTGTGTTGGACATAAAGGAGCACCTACCCAGCTGAGGTCGCTGGTCTTTAAATGCTTTTCCTCTGTGCGTGCACACAAGCCTGTGCACGCCCCGGGGCATGTGTATGTGTGGTGTGCACGTGGTTACAGGGTGGGGGGTGAAAGGAGAAAAGGATGGAAGAAAATGGCGCAGGATCATTTCGAGCCACTCTCAAACTGTGCTGCTCACAAATGCTCCACCCCACACCAGTCTGACTCCCCCCCCCCCCCCCCCCCCCCCCCCCCCCCCCGCCGACCCCTTCCCTCTTCACACTGCATTTTCCTAACGAGTTTGGCTGTCCTCGCAGGAACATGAGGTTATGAATGTAACAGAAACAGCATTCCATACATAAAAGGAAATGGTTTTCCAGACTAAAATGGCAGCTTGATTTGAATAATGGTCCTGAGCTTTCACTAAACCTCTCAATGTATAGACCTTTGGGATTCTTTGACGCATAAAAATAAATTATTTCTTAACCTAAAGTTTCAAGTCTGTTGAGCCAAAATTTTTCTTTTTTTAATTGGAGATATATGATAGTCACAGGATAAATGAAAGAGTTAGAGCTGCTAAGGGGACAGTTTAAATGTCTTCAAAGTTATCATTGGACAGCTTCACAAAAGAAATGTGTCTGTTTTCAATTTTCAGTGTAGATTACAACTGTGACACTAGTCTTATTCCAACTTTGTCTCTTCAATAACGTGGATATTATTCTTTTGGATTTCTGTTGCCTTGTATCCGTAAATAAGGAAATGGTTAAATACACTATGGCAAATTCATTCAACAGAATATTGTGCAACCATTAAAAATGCTGGTTATAAAAACTATACATCAAAATGGCAGTTTTCATCTTTTAAAAAAAATAGCAGACCACATTTTGATTCCAAGAATGTTAAAATAAAAATCCACAAAAGGCATTTCATAGGAAGTAATAAAGTCTGTTTAGGAATACCTTCAAAATGAAAAAGGCAAACAAAAGAAAAAAAAACCTAAATAAAAAGAAAAAATTATACAGTACTTGTGGTGAAATTAGGAATGAATTATTTACTCTAATTTTTTATTACTCTGATGATGACATATATATCATGCTCTTACATCTTTCAGTGACTTCTGTGCCATCTCGTTTGTTTTTCTTGGTTACATCCATACCATAGCCACCTGTGGAAAAAGCCAGAAACCATGAAGGGCCATTCTTCTAACCATCACTTTTCCTAAGTATACGTCCCTACTATTCAATCTGAGAACCTTAAATCTGATTCCTAGAATTCAAAGCATAATTCTTTCATGTGCATACTTTTTTACATGCGTCATTCTCACTTCTTTTATCAGTTATAACAGAGAGTAATTTAATAGTTCCGCTTTGTATTCTATTCCTTGTACTGGGATCTCATTTTTCAGGATCTAATTGAGCAGGCCATCACCTGCTGGGCATTAAAGGGCTTACACGGATGTGGTGTCCTCACCTTTGACTAGAAAACCTCCATTGTTTGCCAAAGTCACAAACAGCTGAAGGATATCTGTCAAAGCACTTAGTGCTTTCAGCTAACTCATTTTGATGTATCCGATAATGTTCAGTGTTCTGTGTGGAGCTCTATGAATATAAGACATTTGTTCTTCATTATTTAGAGTTTGGGTGTGAGAGTGATGTTTGATGGACTGAAATCAGGATTAAAATCATTACAATGGTCATACTTGTACAGAACTTTACACTTTTCCCAGTATGAAACTTGCTCTTCATAACAAACCAGCCCTAGTATGCTTCCTTGCAGATATTAATAGAAAAAATATATGAAGAAAATATGTAAAATCTATTGAAATATGTAGGATAATACATATTTGTACATGTTAGCTATGTTCTCCCTTCACTCTGCTTCTGGAAAGGCAAATCACTGAGACCTTGTCCACTGTGTGCTGGAGTGTGGATGGAAGGAGGCAAGGCTCACACATCAAGGGACGTGCTGGGGTTGGTGGTTTAGGCCTAAGCACACAGAAGAACACAGCAAGGACCCCCATCCCAACTGGGCTCTTTGTGCTATAGGTCCCAGTCTCGGGTTCTGGAAGGACTTGAAATCTGGCTTTCCCTGTGGTTCTCTTCCCCCCACTCCCGAACCTTCCCTTCCTCCCAGTTTATTTTTTGGATGAAGTTCAAATTGGATTCTAGAATTCTGTGAGAAGCTACTTCTGCCCAGGATGCCCCCGTTGCTTGAAGATCTCTCCTTTCAAGCTTTTTTGCCTGCCTGATGACTTTAGTACTTAATCCCATCATACTTTTAGGGGCCCACAAAGTGTCTTAATTCCTTTTTAAAATCAGTAGGAAAAATGGACACAATCCAATCCGGGTTATATTCTTCCAATGCAGTTATAAACTAAATAAAATTTTTAAAAGTTTCTTTTTTGGTTGTTTTTCTGCTTTTAAATGGAGGAAGGGGTTCCGAAGGCAAAAGTGCCCAGGGCCCATGAAAATCATAAGTGGCCTTGAGTAACTTTCCCACTGAAAACCAAGACCACGTGAGACCAGCTGGTCCATTACCCCATGGAATTAAACAAGATCGGCACAGTTAGCTTCAGGGCCTGGTCTTAAGTGCCAACTTCGTGTTAGTCGGAGTTTCTTAAATGCAATTCTAGGCCAGGAATGAGGCATCACGGAAAAACTCCTAGCTGCATCTGAGAAGCCACAGAAGGTCTTTTCGTAGATCTGTGTCCCAGAGCCAAGAGGAGGGGCTTCATAAACAGCTTAACAATGGAGTCCAGCCTCATTGGAAGACCAAACCTGGCCTGTAACTGTGTGTATTCCAGAAACAACCTGTATGACTTATGTCATGCAAACATACATGCAACTGGACATCCTCTTTGAAATTCTTTGTTTAAGCATTAATTGCCTTTGGTACCTCTGAAGCCCCTCTCCACCTTTTTTTTTTTTCTTTTCTAAATTGGTCATTTTGGAGGTTAAACATTCAAATGCACCTGGCTGCCAGTAGAGAGCCACCTAGGATGGCACCTGAATTGATATGAAACATCCTGAAAGGAACTGTTTATAACAATCCATGGAAACTTTTACTTCCCACAAATTATTGCTTATTTTGATCCTTTAATGAAAGTTGCTGCTGGCAGCTATAAATTTGGGATTGGCCGTGTTTATTCCACTGCAGCCGTCAAGGCAGGCTGATGACAGCTCCCTTTGGTAAGAGTCTCAGTGTCTAAGCAGCGAGACTGGCATGTGTTCTCTTGTTCTTTTTGTACCAGAAAAACAACAGACATTTCTCGGCCCCTCCATCTTTTTCTTAATGACGGAGCCTTGACATCTGCAGGAAAAAGCCAAGGGTTCCCCAACTTCCAGAGAGCGCGGAGAGACAACTTGCTAAGAAATCAGATGCCCATCTTCAGGGCCTCTGATTAATTGCCTTTGGAGCTGGGGGCTCCTCACCGGCAGGTACCCTGGGATAGAACATGCCCTAGGTGAGTGCAGGAAGGTGGCCCCTTCCTTCTCTCTGCATGAAGCCTTCAGATGGTTGTGACCCCCTGGCTATACAGAATGATTTCTTGGGCCTGAAACATACGGGACTGAACTCTGTTGACTCTGCCAAAGATCTCTTCCAGACTGATAGCCTGAAGTGGCAGGAATGTGTTGGGAGATGGATTCCCTTAAACCAAATGTAAGAGAAAACTTTCTATGAGTGAGTTATCAAGTGGAAAGTGAGGGGTTGAGGCACAGACCGAGACGGAGATCATCCCGTGGGACCTACAGTATTCCCACAAGACTTCCTTTTTAAATATTTTAAGTGCCAATAGTTTGAAAAGTATAACTAACATAAGGGAAAAGAAATTACATGCCCAGCACGAGCCCGATTCTATTCTTCCCCGCAATGTTTGGAGGAAGTCGGTCTCCTCCTCCAGTACGGTCTCCTCCAAACACACTACTTAATGGGAATATGGTCAAGTAGCATGATTTTTAACTTCTTGGATGTTTGGGTCACTTCACTAGCACTGAGGATGAGCAAGTCACTCAAGTTATCAATTCCAAAAGTATGTTAATTACTATCTATGGGCTGCTCATGGTTATTTCAGTTAATACTCTGTTGAAGATGTTAAAAATGATCCGTGTCAATTTCTGATGCAGGAAAACCCAATTCAAAATCATTTTTCTACTTTTATGAGTGTTTTTTTTTCTTTCCACTTCATTTAAATGACGTCGCATCCACCTAAAACTATTTTAATGATGATGTGGTGTAACACACACACAAGCAAGGACAACCCACTGTTAGCGATAATAAACCATGGCGTTGACCTTATCTTATTCTAAGGACTCATGAAACACTTGGTCTTTGATGCCCAATCCTTTGATGCCCAAACAGAGAAGCTAAGTGTTTTTCTCTCTATTTTCTATTTTAGGACTAAATGCTCTTATACTCTGCTAAGGAATCACAAGTATTTTTACAGCTCCTCTTACCCCAACCTCTGTACACTTTAAATTCTAAAACAATACAACAAAATGACCAAAATGGTAATTTTCAAAATGACCAAGCTGGTAATTTTCACCCCAAAATGATTTTGGGGGGCCCAACTTGGCCAGTTAAAGTGTGCACACAGACAAAATTTTCTTTCTTTTTTTCTTGTTCTAAATTCAACTCCAGGAAATTCCTGGGGGAAAAAAAAAAGTGTGAGAAAACCCATCCATTAGCTATTAATCGGTAAACACAGAAGGGTCAAGGAGTTTGACAGGCAGGAAAACCAATCAATGCCCTGAGGTTGTCGCAGAAGTTTTGTCTCTACACCAGCAATGGGTTTGCCTACTAGCTACATTTGGCATACTACATTTTCATAGCTTGGGGGTGAGGGAGCTTGGGCACCAGCTTTGTGATTATGCCACTTGTTTAGTGCCATGTTTGGTTAAATCCTACCGCTGTTAATAACAAATGAGCAAAATCATGGACACACAGATTTCTTTTGGTCAGGCAGCATCTAAGAATATGGTTAGTTCTTAAGTTGGACTGGTTTCATCAAAATAACAAGTTTCTGCCTAAGCTTGAATCAGGACTGTTCGCTTTAATTTTCCCCATGTAAACTCCGCTCATTTTTGTAGGGGTGTTTTGAAAGGGCTGAGAGTAAAGCAGACCCCTTCTGATTCTCTGAGGGGGCCGAGATGCCTGCTTCCGTTTAGTTCTGAGTTAGATCTGTGCCTTAGCTCTAAGAGAGAGCATACAGGGGTGAGAAGGAACAACTCTGCTTTTCAAACGAAATTCTTTAAAATCTCACTTACATTTTATGGACATAACAAATCCAACTATTAAGGCTACTGATTAACTGCTTCTCAAAATAAGTGCTATGCCAGAGGCTTTGCCTACATTTCAAAAAGTGAAGTAGTAATTTGTCAGTTAGCAGTTAATGTGGTCCTGTGAGACACCTAAGCTGGTAATTTTCACCCCAAAATGGTTTTGGGGGGGCCCAACTTGGCCAGTGAAAGTGTGCACACAGACAAAATTTTCTTTCTTTTTTTCTTGTTCTAAATTCGACTCCAGGAAATTCCTGGATTAATTATATCATTTCAGATATTTCGCTTTACTTTAGATTAGGGAAGTAGTAATTTTAGAGTGTAATAAACAACAATGTTCGCCCGGCCCCTTGAGCTTAATCAGAACCTGCCAGCACAGAGGCCTGGGCAGCTCAGGAGCTGCTTCTAAAAAGGCCCCGCTCACCTACACTTTAACTTCACCTCTGAGCTGTTCTCTGCTGTCAAGGGGAGAGAGAAAAATAGAGAGGGGGCAAAGAGAGAGAGGGAGAGGAGAAATTGAGATCGAGAGAGAAGAAATTATAAACTCATCATATTCTAAATAAAACAACTGAACACAAGATATTTTATAACACTGAAAATAATGCAAAAAATAAAAATAAAAATCTGGCCACTAGAGCCCAGTTTAATCTTAACTGGCCTTTTTCTTCTCTTTCCCACTGATCAATCTTTCTTGTTGCTCCTTTAAAAGACCTACCCTAAGCAGAATGCATAAACCAAAGTAATCATTTATAATCAATTAATCACTTCAACCAGAACACTTGAAACTCAATAACTTCATCTTATTTTCTCCAACATTTAAGTTCTAAATGCCAAACCTCAAATCAAAGTCTCAGGAGAAGGAGGGGAGAAAGGTTAAATTCATTGTTACTTACCGAGTTTGAGATTTTGAAGGAATGGGAAACAACTTTGAATAAATCCCCCCTCTCTCTTCCTCTGATGTTTTCTTCTAGAGGTTTGCAGTTCCCACTTTTTTTTTTTATCCAGACCCAGCCAAGGTGTGTTAAAGCTGAGTGATTTTTCAAAAATGTTCACTTCTCCTTCTCTCCCCCTAGTATCTCTCAGTTCTTTGCTTCCAAACAAGTCCTGACAAAGGTGTGTCTTGGTTTATGGCGTTACTCCACCCTTCCAATTATCTGACACTTGCTGAATTAAAAAAAAAAAAAAATCTGCCTCCAGGAATCAAACTTTATAGAAGGCAGAAAATTTCTCCTACCTCTTTAAGTGCATTAACCATTTATGGGCCCATGGGGAAAGAGGAACAAAAGTTCAATGTAAAGGAAATTCCCTTTTATTACTTCTCCTTATCTTTTATAGCCACAAAACTGACACAACTTGATATTCCCTTTCCTTACTGCCAAGGGAATAGTCAATATTCCAATGTGCACGATTTGTGGGTTAGCTAGGGATGTGAGGGTCAAGGTGTCTGAACCCTAGAAAAACTGTGACATTGGCAGAATTTATAGTCAAGACCTGTTTCTCCTATATATACCTCCGCCCTGTTCACCCCATTCTGACCCCAGCCAGGTCAAGTCCACCTGGAGGGAAATAGTGGGTGAACTAAATCAGAAAAAGAAGTTAATGATTGAAAATGTGGAGCAATTTGTGGCATTGGGATTCATTTTTTAAATGAGGAAACCAGATAGACTAATGCAGACTCCACAGAGTGGCATGTTAGTGATGGGATTTTAGGGACGTAGCCACTTAATGGAGAAAGATATTGCTGCGGAGAGTTAAGGATCTTCTTGCCCCTTGAATCAGCAACCACGCAGTCTCCATACACGTGTGGACTCCCAGAGCCCCTGTAAGTCCACGTGCATTTCATGGGACAATTAGACTACCATAGAGGGTCAATTTGCACTAATCTAGACAATTCTCATGACTACCTGGAGAGCATCTGGCTTTCCAGGACCCCTAACGACTAGCTTGAGGCTCTTGGTGTAGGTAATTTGGGAAGTTTGAACTGGTGAGTTTGAATGCACTAAGCAAAGCAAGGGTGGCAGTGGAAGAGAAGCTGGAGAAATAGACAAGAGCTAGATCACTCAAGGCCACATAGAACGTGGTAGGGAGGTGTTTTTTGGTAGCTGGCAAATGTTCTTAGGTTGGCATTAGGCAACAACTCTATATAGGCACTCTGTGAGTGGATTATTAAAGAAGAGAACTGGAATTAATGTTTCCTAAGGTTGATTATGTGCCAAATATTTTATATACATTATCTTATTTAATCCCTACAGCAACTCTAAGAGGGTTGTGCTGCTATTATCTTCATTTCATAGCTGAGAAAAGTGGAATTCAGAGAAGTTGAGTAACCAGGATAAAGATCTTACATCTAATAAGTGGCTCCAGCGAGGGGAGCGGGACTGGAAAAAAGAGTTAAATGGTTGATGATGCCTATATGATAAAGCCTCTGAAAAATCCCAATAGTATGGGATTTGGAAAGCTTCCAGGTTGGGGAATGTGGATGTGTTCCATCCAGATACTAGGAGGGTGACACACCCCAACTCCATGGGGACAGAAGCTCCTGCACCCACGACCTCACCCTGTGTATCCTTTTATCTGTATCCTTTATTATATCCTTTCATAAACTGGTAAATGTAAGTGTTTCCGGGAGTCCTATGAGTCACTCTACTGAATAATCAAATCTAAGGGGGAGCGGGTGATGGGAACCTCAAATTTGTAGCCAAGTCAGACAGAAGTTGTGGGGAACCTGGGGACCCTGGGAACCTGGGGACTTGTGATTGGCTTCTGAAGTGGGGGGCCAGTCTCAAGCATCCTTGACCTGTGGGATCTGATGTTATCTCCACGCAGATAGTGTCAGAATTGAGTTAAATTGTAGCTAGACAGTGTCACAGAGAATTCTCTTGGTGTCACAGAGAATTGTGGGAAACCCCCCACATATCTGGTGTCAGAAAGAAAGACACAGGAGGAGAACTGGGAGGTGTTCTTCTGTACAGTGCAGAGCCTATATTCCACTGTTTAACCCTCATTTCCCACTGCTTGTGTATTATTAAGATTTAAATATGCCCATAGCTTTGAACTGAAAAGAAATAGGAAATATCAAAACAGATCAGGCTGAGGGCAAGTGACACACTAAATAAGAAGTAAAACCATCTGAACAGTGGAGATATATTCTGTCAACAGCACTATGATATTGGTGTAATTTATTGATGGTTTTAGATAAAACTCTGTATTAGGAGTTGGCAACCACAGACCAATCAATTACTCAATTTATATAACTACTAAAAACCAAACATGCTAACCAACCTTTGAAGTCAGCATGGCTGTTTTTTTTTTCCCTTTGGGTTCCTCTCATAACATTGACATTCTCCAGAGAAAAAGGAAAACTCAGACCCAAAATAGATAAACCTCAAGGTAATGCAGCCAGGATCCTCTAAGCTAACTCAATAGCTAGTAAGTCTGCGTGTGCTCCCACATATTTATATGTGCATGTGAGTACGGTTTACAGAGTCCTATACTAGGCCCTCCATGGCAGAAGACAATGAACAGAATCTCAGTGCTTATAGTCTAGTTACTCAAGGTTCATAGTTTATTGTGCTTGGGGAAATCATTTATAATAAAATGGTACATGGAGTGAAAGAAACCTTGTATTCATTCAACATCCTTATGCTAAGTTCCTACCATATCCTGGTACTAAGGGAATTGTTTTTTAAATGTTTCAAATTAACCAGGAAGCAACACAATTCTTGCTAAAATTAAGGAACAAGGAGTCAGATTTAGGAAATAGCAATGACTAAGACACCGGAAAGGTATTTCTTGTTCCCTGCTCCATTTGGAGCTGTTTTAATGAGTCACATTTAATCAATTTTTGATGGACCGGAGAGAAAATTTCCTTACGAGGCAACAAGGAAAATAGTCATTCTCCCAAAATTATCTACTAACTTTTAAATAGGTTGGGGAGAAAGGATGACTGTTCATGTGTAGCCCAGATTGGCATCCGGTGACCAGACTCATCACTTGCTGAGCAATGTGATGTGTAAATCCAGTTTTTGGTGAGTAGGGTAAGTGTTTTTGTCAAATGACTATTCACAACCTTATAAATCTTTGTGAACACAGATTTTTCTTGGTTTGGTTTAAAGGAATATATCCTATAGATGGATTTCTACGTATTCTGTGACCCTCCTTCCATAAAACAGCATCACATGACAGTGATATGTTTTTATGATACTTTCATCCAGGGACCTGAAAGCTTTGGGATACATTTGTCTTGCATCCCTAAGAGACAATAAGAAGTGAAGTTCACTGAGAAGGAGGCGAGAGAAAATGTTTTTATATTTCATGAGATAACTCCACTACCATGTTTCTCCGAAAATAAGAGCGGGTCTTATATTAATTTTTGCTCCAAAAGATGTATTAGGTCTCATGTTCAGGGGATGTCATCCTGAAAAATCATGCTAGGGCTTATTTTCTGGTTAGGTGTTATTTTCGGGGAAACACAGTATCTACAATCATTGATTCAGCTCTTTTGTTGGACAGTAAATCCACTGATTTGAAAAAAATGAATTTCTACATATTAAAATAAAATGATACGATAATTATTTGTTGCAGGTTGCTACTACATTTTTAAGACCAGAAGACAATATTTCTGCCTAACTTTCTCTTTGGTTAGCATGTACTCCTGGATAATACATAATTGTCACGACAATTATGACAAGAGCATATGTCACAGTTTATAAAGCATTTGGCTTTTAGAAGGCTGCAGCTGAGAAATAGTACAATTCCTGCCCTTCATACATAGGTTTAAGGTCTCCATCAGATTTTCTTGTCTATAATGGTTCTTGAATTGCTCCCAAACTATGTTCCTTGCTGCCTTTATTATAAAAACAAAGCACCCTGGTTTCCTTTCTTCCATTTCTAATTTCTGATCTTTTCATTCATTTATCCATTCCAAACTCATATATATTTGTTGAGTGAGTAAACAAATACCTATTGAGGGTCTACCATGAGCAAGACAGTAGGTGTATAGATACAATTGAGGATGAGATGTAAAACCTGCCCTCAAGGAATTAACAATGCAAAAAAGAAAGATATAGAGGTGTATTTACCACATGTACAAACAACTACAATATGAGGAAGAATGTAAACCATTAGAGATTTAGGAACAATGGAAATCCACTTCCAGCTGTGGGCATCAGCCAATGCTTCATGAAAGAAGTGTCATTTGAGCTGGACTTTAAAAGATGGGTGGTAGTATGAAGCCCAGGGCAGAGCTAGAATTTCAAGCACAGCATGAAAGGCACAGATACAGGGAAGAGTAAGGCTCAGGTGGAAGATGGTGAACATTGTGAAAAAAGAGTAGATGGGGAGAGGTCGGAGATGTAGAATATGCCAGCCAAGTTGTGGAGAATCTGAAATGCCAGACTGAGGAGTGTCTATGTCATTCCGTGGGTGAGGGGGAATTATGGGAAGTGAAAAATGAAATGATGAGAGCTGGGCTAGACAAAGATTAATTTGGCGACAATGTAGAGAATGGACCAGAAAAGAAGAGACGAGGTAGTAAGACTGATCAGACCACTACGGCAATTATTTTGGTGAAAGATAATAAGGATCTGAAGTTTAGCAAGGTGAGGATGAAAAAGGAAAGGAAATGAGGGAGGCAATATCAGTGAGGCTGGGCAGAGACGAGCATGCGGGGATTGCTTTTAGGGTGAGAGAGAGGCCTAGGATGCTGCTGAGATTTTTTCCCAGCCAACCACTAACCACAGCAACTTCCGTCCTCGTCCCTGCCAAGTTACCTTCTTCAAAGGTCTACCTGTTAGAGCTTACATTTCAGTGGAGGATTGAAAAAAATAATAATTCCCTTTGGTTTGGACTCTTCCCTGCCCCTATTTTGCCCTGTGTTCATTACGTAACACATTACGAACGTGAGGTTTAAAAAAATGGTTTATTTTATGTCTTTAAGAATTTAGACATGAACACAATAATATTAGAATATATCATCTGTAGGTGATACATTTATTAGTTTAAAGCCACTGTTTTTTTAAAACATGCCCTACTAAATTATCTGTTACTTGTTTCTAATAATTTAACATTTTATAAATTAGTTTTACCAAAAGATAGCAATGAGCCAAAGAAAAACATGTGACGTGTTAGTCTTAGCAGTTGCTACCCTTTCATAATCAGGGAAAAAATATCATTTGGATTCCATTCATGGAAGAAATGAAAATCCTTCTGTCTGGATGACAAGTCATTTCTAGCCTTATGTTTGGCAGTGTTTACCTGCCCACCCTGGCAGTGTTAAGCCTCTCTAAGAACTGGGGCAAGCCAAGTTGTTTGCCTTTTATTTGTTCAGAAATGACACAAGAAGGATGTCAGAAGCATCAAGAAGATGAAAAGTTCAATACTGCTCATAGAAAAAGATGTGCTCTCAAAAGTGAATTACTTAATATAAATAGACCAGTTGTTTAAAATATGTGTGAAGCTTGATCCCTACTGGGGAGCAAGGAAAAACAATTCAACAAAACAGCAGGAAGCCACATGACACATGGGTTTCTTACTGGATTTTAATGGTCTTTTAGCCTGAAGATCCGAAAAGTCTATGTCAGGTGTTGAGCATTCTCTTGCACTGCAGGCCATGATTCAGAAGACAGGCTTGATTCTCACAAAACATGTCCACACAAGGACTAGCTTCATTAAGATGAAGACCGCACCCTATTATCTGGTGTGTGGTTACCAATAGTTTCCTCTGGGTATATCGCCAGTACACAGACTTATGCTGATAATCAGGTCTTGTTGCCTGACATACTCATTGACTCCACATTCCACTGGTAACACTCATCTAAGAATTCCTGACTTATTGCTATAGCAGTGATTCCCAAATTGTGGTGTGGGGACCCTGGTGTTTTAGCCATTGCCAGACTCACATATAAGTCAGATAACTTAAATTCAGTAAAAGTTGCCCTTTTTAGTGTACCATGCGTTTTGACAAATGCATATAGTCAGATAACCACCACCACTTTCAAGATATAGACCAGTTCCATCACATCCCCAAATTCCCTTGTGCTCCACTGTAGTCCACCCCCAACTCTAGTCCCTGGCAGCTAGTAATCTGCTTTCTATCCCTATAGTTTTGCATTTTTTCAGAATGTCATATAATGGAATCACACAGTAGATAGTATTTTGAGCTTGGCTTTGACTTAACATTTGAGATTCATCCATGTCATTATTTGTATCATCAGTTTGTCTCTATTTATTATTGAGTAATATCCCATTGTTTGGATGCACAATTTTTATACATTCATATGTTAATGGACATTTGGGTTGTGTCCAATTTTTGTCAGTTATGAATAAAGTTGCTACAAACATCATGAACAGATTTTATATGAACATAAGTTTTCATTTCTCGTGGGTAAGCACCTGGGAATGGAATGCTGGCCTAGGCAAGTATATATTGAACCTGGTAAGAAACTGGAAAATTATTTTAAATAATATTTGTATCATTTTGCATTCCCACTAGCGATATATGAGCGTTCTCATTGTCCCGCATCCTCATCAGCTCTTGGTATTGTCCATGTTTGAGTTTAGCCATTCTGTAAGTGGTATTTCACTTTGGTTTTCATTTGCATTTCTCTGGTGACTAATGAAGTGGATCATCTTTTCATGTGTTTGTTTGCCATTCATATATCTTCTTTGGTGGAGTGTCTGCTCAAATCTTTGCTCATTTTTAAATTGTGTTGTCTCTTATTATTGAATTTTGACAATTCTTTATGCATCTGGATACAAGTCCTTTATCAGATAGGTGTTTTTTCCAAATATTTTATCCCAGCCTTTGGGTAGGGAATTTTCTTAACATAGTCTTTGGGAGAGGATGTCCAATTTATCTTTTTTTTTTCTATTATAAATCATTAATGAAACCATGTCTAAAAAATCTTTGCTTAACTCAAGTTCACAAGGATTTTCTCATATATTTTTTTCTAGAAGTTTTATTATTTTCAGCTTTATTTGCATTTATGTCTATGGATCATTTTGAGTTAATTTTTGTGTAAGGTGAGAAGGATGGACTAAGGTCCATTTTTTTACATGAGGATGTCCACTTGTACCAAGACCATTTGTTGAAAAGATCATCCTTTCTCCATTGAATTGCCTTTGCAAATTTGTCAAAAATCAACTACTCATATAATAATGGATCCATTTCTGAACTCTCTATTATGTTCCTTTGGTCTATGAGTCTGCATCTATTGATATGATCATGTGCTTTTTCTTTTTTAGCCTATTGATGTGATGGATTACATTAATTGATTTTCATGTTGAACTAACCTTGCATAGCTGGGATAAATCCCACTTGGCAATGGTGTATAATTCTTTTTGTTGAACATTGTTGAATTAGATTTGCTAGTATTTTTTGAGGGTTTTTACATCTATATTCATAAGAGATATTGGTCTACTTTTCTGTGTTTGAGATATTGGTATATCCTCTAGATCAGAGATTCTTTCCTCAGCTGGGTCCAATCTACTAATAAGTCATTAATTCTTCATTTTTGTTACAGTGTTTGTTATCTTTAGTATTTCTTTTTGGTTCTTTCTTAGATTTTCTTCTCTCTGCCTACATTGCCCATCTGTTCTTGCATGCTGTCTACTTTACCCACTAGAGCCCATAGCATATTAATCATGGTTGCTTTAAATTTCCAGTCTGATAATACCAATATCTTTGCCATGTCTGGTTCTGATGCTTGCCTGATTTTTAAAATTGTGTTTTTTGCCTTTTGGTATGCCTTGTAATTTTTTCTTGATAGCTGGACATGATTTCCTGGCTAGAAGGAATTGCTGTAATTGGGCCTTTAGTAATGTGGTGGTGAGGTGTGGGCAGAGGGGAAGCCTTCTACAGTCCTATGATTAGGTCTGTCTTTCAGTGAGCCTATACATCTGGATTGTGGACTTCACAAATGTTTCTCCCCCCTTAGGTGGGACAGGATAGCTAGGGTTGGTTAGAGTTGGGTATTTCCCTTCCTACAGATCAGTTAGGCTCATAATAATACTCCACCAGGTTAGACTCTAGTCAAATAGTTTCCCCTAAGGACAGGCCTTGTTAAGAAGACCAGAATGCTCTCTTGTATTGCAACATGGCTCTTTTTCTCCTCCTCCTTCCAGAAGCAAGACAGGATTTCCCCCAAGGTTTACTGCAGGAATGTGGTCAAGCCCCTGGAGGGTAAGTCTCACAATATTATGGGGACACTTATGACCGGGTCCCCTGGACTTTTTAATTCTCAGAGTTGTGCCCCTGAGCCTCAGCAATTTGTCTGGTATAGTTCAGTTTTACCTGCCCCAGCACTGGTTCTGTGGCATTTTCTGCTGGTGAGTGTGCTCCATTAAGCCTCGATTCCCTGTATTTGCCTCCAATCTTGGGAACATTGGTTTGCCCTGTGTTCTCCCCTCTCTTAGGGATCCAAGAAAAGTTGTTGATTTTTCAGTCTATTTGTGTTTTTACTTGTTAGGATGGAGTGGAAGCCAGAAGTCTCTGTTGTTTTTATGTTCTCAATTTCATTGATTTCTGCTCTTACCTTTATTATTTCCTCCCTTCTGCAGCCTTCTAACTTTGTTTATTGTTCCTTAAGATGGAAGCTTAGGTATTAATAATTGACTTGAGATCTTGCTTCTCTTCTCATATAACATTTACTGCTATAAATTTCTTTCTAAGCATTGCTTTAGCTGCATCCTACAGGTTTTGATATGCTGTGTTTTTATTTTCATTTGATTTAAAATATCTTCTAATTTCCCTTGCAACTTCCTTTTTTGACATATGCTTATGCTATTTAATTTTAAAATATTTGGGGAATTTTCCAAATATCTTCTTTTATTAATTTCTAGTTTAATTATGTTGTGGTCAGAGAACATACCTTGTATGGTTTCAATTCCTTTACATTTGTTGAAGTTTGTTTTATATCCTAGAAAAGTCCTTCATGATTATTTCATACACCTTTGAAAGAAGACTTTTGAAATGGGTGGAAAATTTTACCTGAATTCTTCTTACCTCCTTGTAAGATGAGTGGGGTCTTTCTCCTGTGTTCTGCTACAGGTATCCAGTACTCATATTCTGTGTCCTAAAAGGCCTATTTTTCATTAATTTTACGCTGCTTGATTGTTCTGCAACCTCAGTTCTCTGATGGATTCAAGGGTATTTATGATTTTGTACTTCATCTGGATTTTTATTGTTCCTAGTGTGGGAGCAATGCTCATGTCGGCTTTCTACATCCCAGGCCTATGTGGAAATCCTAAAATCAAAAAAATAAAATAAAAAATAAAAAAGCAATAGGGTGGGATTATTAGGACACCAAGAGAGTTAGACAATCAAAGGTTATTCTGTTGTTCCTTTATTCTCTTCCCAATACAGTACTTAGTAAAATCATTCAAATTTGTCCTCATATGTATTTCAACCCTCTGCTAGTGATATTTCTTCTCTTTTGACCTATCTATTTGGGAATACCCACTTCATGATTGGCACTGGGTGCAGTGGTTTTTGCCTGCCATCAGGTGTTTCAAAAAACAGAAGTATTTTGACTTCTTTTATTAGCACTCTTGTGGCAGAAATGATTGGCAGTAATAATATCCAATCATAATCTCTGTGATCTCATTTGAGACTGGTTCAGCGGGAAGATCTCTGTTTTTATTCAGTAGCAACATTAAATAGTAAGAAATCATTACTTGGTTTTATTTGTTGCAATATTTGTGATTTGTCCTCTAAGAAAGATGCACATACAAGTTAGAGTCATTTACTTCAAAACTACTAATTTTATTTCTTCCCCCACAGAAAAATACAAATCATTAATAGACTTTGGTCTTATAGAGAGGAACTGAACAAGGATTTCCAGAAGTGGGTAGTACATGTCCAGTTATTACCACAGTTCTGTGCATATCACTCTGTGTGGACTGAGAATGTATTATTTGTTCTAGAAGTCATGGTGGTTGCCTCCCTATTCTTCCCTCAATCTGTTCATCTTAATCCATTGCCCTTGTTAGTGATGGATTTAGGAAGAAATTGTGACCCATTTCTGGCCAATGGTACATGAAGAAAGCCTGTCCAGGGACTTTTGGGAAAGGTTAATTGCCTCTAAGGAAACAATGAAGAGCAGCTTTTTCTTTTTCAATGCATTGTTATGTCTGGATGTGGTGTGTACCTGCTAAATTACTACAGTCACTAGGGCAAAATCACCTCAGTGAAGAGATGAGAACTGAAAACATCCTTGCCTCTCAATGACAACATTGAGCTCCTGAATAAACAGTCACGAGCCACTCTACCTCTGGATTCCTTATATGTGAGATTACAAACTTATCTTTTAAGCCAATTTGAGGTGATGTTTTCAGTTATTGGAGTTGAAAGCATCCTCACCGATACATAATAATCAGTAATAGTATTCTCCAAATATATGTAGGTATTGTTGTGAATCATAAAATACAAGTTCATTTTAAATGTTACTAGACTCACAGGAGCCCCCTGGCATTGCCTAATTTTTTCAGTCCAAAAGTACATGTATCATTAGGTGGAACTCTAAAAAATATTTTGACCATAAGAAGAAGTATTCATATTTACACAGGTTGAGAGTGATTCACTCAAATATAAGGACTATAGTTTCCTCAATGAGAAGATCACATAGTATATGTACCATGAAGAGATTACATATCCTCAGAAGTTGCTAGAATCTTTAAGACTAATTTTAGTAAAAATGGGCATAGTTCTAATATTAGTATCATAAAATCTTGAAACTCAAAGAGGTCTTTAGAGATCACCTAATGAGGATGAAAATGAGAAAACTGAGACCCAAATAAACTACATAAGTTGTCGAAGGTAATGGCAGAGTCAAAACTAAGACATAGGTTTTTTGTTTGCTTGATGATTTTTGCTATGGCACTTGGGAAAAATGTTTAAGATACTTTCTAGTCTCTTAACTAAAATACTGAGGAGCTTGAAAAATTACCAAAAATTTGCAGACCAAATTTATACCACTAAAATCCTGTGTAAGTTTTAGCAATTTTCAATGAAACATGATAGTGATGATGGACTTAAATAGAATAAGCTTGCTCTTGATGATTTCTACCAGCCACTCATTTCTCTTGGAAATAAGAAGTAGGCCCAGCCATCCTACATTCTTACAGTGTACTCAAAAAGCCAGGATAGTTATTGTGGCATAAAATTAAATATGTTTTATATGGTAATTTTTTTGGCCATGTATCTTATATTTATTAGATTGTACTTATTTCATCTATATTAAATAAAATAACCATAGCAGGAAGTATACCTGAAATGAGATACTAAAATTTAAACGAAAATGTTATGATTTCTGATTATCTCAAGTTATCCACCTCTTTGGCCTGTAGCTAGAGGGCTTTAATTAAATTTTTAAATGGCCAAAAACAATAGATTCAATATTTCCAAAACTAACAAGAAGCAGCTTCAACTTCAATATAGATACTTCATAATAATCCTGTGTATCTTGCAAGGGTATCATAAATAAAATTCAAGAAGTGATTAATTAATAACATATTACCATAATTTAAATAACATTTTAATAGATAATTCTGGAAAGAAGTCAACAATCTAAATTGAAAACCTGGAAAAACAAACCCAGACATCACTGAGGAGAAATATCCACGTTGATGGCAGCCATATTGATTTACTATATGTAGAATCCCACACCAATGTTCAAGCCTGCCTGTTTCTTAGTGATAACTTGTGGGTAGAGAGCAATGTTCTTGGCACAGGAAAAGCACAAAAGGGGACTGATTTTTCCTTTAAAGGGATAAAAATGACTTTTCCTTTAAAGGGATAAAAATGGCCTTTGGGTTTCTTTCCATTTTTGGCTTGTCTGGGTTAACTCAGGCATCTGAGAAAAGACTGGAGAGTTAAGTTGTTTATGTAAACCTCAACTTATTTAATCAGTGTATGAAGATATTTTAGGTTAGGAGTGACAGACACAAATGGGTGACTGATGAAAGAAAGACTGGAGTTTTCTCTGTGGGTCAAACAAATGGGGTTGTGGGTAGTGTAGGGTCGGAGGGACTTTCCATTAGTTCTAAGATCTGATAAGTTGATAATTAAAGGGGATTTCATCACAAAAGCTGGGAAAGGTTTCTGAAATAGAAAGTTAAATGTGTCAGATCTCACACAACAGAAAAGCTCCACAGCAATGATTTACTTGTGCTCCCAGGAAGTTCTTGCGATCCATCAGACTGCCAGCTATATTAAAGTCTGTGCACTCATCCAGGAACACTCTCAGGCTTGGTCTAGGGCCCAGGAAATGCAAGAGATGAAATGTAGGAGATTGCTGGCTATTTTGCAAAATCAGCATAGTGTTTAGAAGGACAATAAAGTTAAAAAGTTCAGGCTTCTTCTAACAACTTGGGAAGCTGCCCACCAGGTAGCCCTGGATTTTCCCTTCCTACAGAGAGATGGAGACTTTTCTGGTACTGAGAGATCAGTATCCAGTCAAAGAAAGAACACAAATCAGAAAAGCTAACATCCCATGGGCGAGACTGGCTGGAACGATTGGTATCAATAGAGCTTCAAAGGCCAACCCCAAATTTAATGCCTGTGGGGATCACACCAGCTGATCTGCTTGCTGAAACTGAGGGGCTGATTTCACTCTATTCCCCTATCTGGGGTACATCTGATCACTTGTCTTTTGCATCTCCTCAGCACCTGCCCATTCTTTTATCTTTGTACCTACAACACTGGAATGTACTAGTTTGTTTTCTTAAAGTCCTTGGAAAAATGGGCTGAGTTTTATCTTTTCACCATATTCCCAACACCAAACACAGTGCCTATGTATAACAGGCATTCAATAAAACTTTCCTCTCTCCCAAGCTTTCGACTAGTATTCCCAACACTACTGTCTGCCTCCATGGATGTCCTGCTGGCACACTTCAAACTCAACATGTTACAAATCAGACTTGTTACTCTCCCCCTCTTTCCCCTCCCCTGGGCCATGCCTCTAGTGTTGCATTTGTCTGTGTGTCTAATGGGACCTTGTCTGTGGGACCTATTCTGTATCAGGCTCATTGTAAGTACTGAGAAAATATTCATTCAAAGTAGAATGATAATAAAAGTGAGGAAAAAGAGAACAGAAAATAAGTATGAGGAAAAAATAGTAATATAAAGAAGGGAATCATAGAGGCAAAAAAGAAAAAGAGGACAGTAGTGGATAGGAGAGTGAGAAATATATTTTAGGTAGCTTTTCCCCAAATCAGGGGTATAAAATGTATCTAGAGCCCTTGAAATAAAAGCTAGAACACTTTCCCATCTTACTCCATGTCCCTCCGGTGTTTTCTTAGTTTCCAGTTTGTGTTAGACTCTCAATGTTTAATGGATGTGATGAGAGAGGGGACTGAAGGGCATGTCTCCATCTTTTCAGCCATTACCGCTACTGCACACACAGGTATCAGCAGGTGGGCTATTTTCCACTATGGAGCATGTTTCTATATAACATTTGGCAAAAATTAAAAGGGTGATTAGACTCCTCTTTCCTAAACCACACAGTTCTTGAGATGAGGCTCTGAAATGAAGATCTGAGGTTGAGGTTCATTTGTTCTTCCCATGGGGAATGATTCCCTATTTTGCCTGAAGGAGATAAAGGGACAAGATCTTGCTTGCTCTTCTGGTCCCGTAATAAGTCTTGCAACTTATTGTGTGTTTTCTTTTAGGGTTCTGTTGCCAGCTTATTTTAAGTCAGATGTTCTAATCTCTTTGAGTGGTGACATGTCATAACTGTAACCTCAAGACATTTTCAGGTAAAGGCAAGATGCAGGCACACCTTGATTTTATTTGTGGGAGGTACATTATAGCCCACAGGGAAATGTGTAAGGAATATTTCATCATTTTAAGGGACTTGATAAAATCATGCTGGTATCTCATAGTTTGAAGGGTGCTTAGATCTATGAAAATAGCATTTTCCAGATAAACTTTTTTTTCAACACGTGTTTCAAAAAGAGGCTTAAAGGACTCTTGTGATTTTCTTTTTCTTAACCAGTGAAAGCACCTGTTATTCCTAAGGCAGTTATCCTCACATGCTGAGTATCAGTCTATGCGCCCCAGATTCCTGGAATGCTTGGGAGAGGCTTTTCTATTAGAATGGAGAATTTTACTGATATATAAATGGACAAGAGTTTGTGAACTAACTACTTCAGTCAGCACATGAGGCAGGGTGTGAAAACCAACAACAGGAGGTCCCTTCCTGCTGAAACCTCTGGCCTAGAGACTTGAAGCATATATTTTTTTGCAATCTTTTAAACAAAACAGTATAAGTACTCATAGAAATAAATTATTTATGTGGTACACACTCTAGTAAGAGTCTTCTGTAGGTTTGTAATATAAATGAATATTGGAAACATAACTCATCTGGTTGCCCTCAAGCATGGTGCTCACAAGAAAAGTAGACAACAGTATAGATTAGGACTCAGCACAACTGCCAAACAATTCAAGGGTTTGTCCTAAAATTTTTGAGTTCACAGGCAAGAAAATTTTTCATGCAAGAAGAAAAACACATTAATTCTTAATAAAGCAAATGACATACACCACACAGCAAATAAAATGAGCACACAGCTCACTTTTTGGTAAGTCCTGATATTCCACAAATCACTGACCCCATGGATGAATTCTGCATTCCACTACCAGTGTTTATGTTTGTGTAGCACTATTTACCTAAACACATCTCAGGACCTTGCACTTCAGAAAGCAGCTAATGGCGTTTGTCAGAGGACAGACTTGGCCTCAGAAAGGGAAAGCCTGTTGGTATCTCAGAGACCTTTCCAGCCACACCTGAACCCATAGATCATGGTGTATCATTGGGTAAGAATGTTTTTAGAAAAAAAGAGGAAGTCTATATATTTGCTATTTTTAAAGAAGATTTATGATATGGTGGATGGAAATCTCTAAATAATAACAAAAATGGGTGACAGAGGAAG
Organism: Rhinolophus sinicus; assembly: GCF_057876585.1. Classification (NCBI taxonomy): domain Eukaryota; kingdom Metazoa; phylum Chordata; class Mammalia; order Chiroptera; family Rhinolophidae; genus Rhinolophus; species Rhinolophus sinicus. Next base: position 21,094,012 of record NC_142515.1, on the reverse strand, counting down.
AAAATATAATTCAAGCTACTTTGAAACCTCCCAAGATCTTCATGCAAAGGAACATGATATAGGAGAAAACCTGAATTAATGAATCAGGTAACACCCCATTTTGTTGTAACTCAACAGCTACTGGCACTATTTCATTGAATAGGTAATTATTATGATGATTGTAGGTACACAAAGAGATTTAAAGTGTTTAACAATAGTTTCATTTCCTTAGAGTTCTAAATAATTACCCCAATATTATTGTTTTAATATTTTTCATGAAGAAAAAGTTCATTAAGCCTAGGGTTATTAGATGTCAACCTAATCCTTCCCACTGTTTGAATTTAGTAAAACTAGTATTGTAATGAGATTGTATTAGTGGTCATTTTGATATTATCTGACTTAACATGTTGGTAAACCCATCCTGCCTCATGACAACTTTGAGCTGCCTTTGACATTATTAGTTCTGTTTTTGGATTGTGTTTATGACATGTTTTTTTTTTTTTTGGTTGTTTCTGAACACATTTGCGTATATCTGCTTTCTCTTCTTCCAATATACAATCAACACTCCCAGTATGTTCTTTTCAATGACTAAAAAATGGACTTATCTTTAATCCAGTGCTCATAATTACATACCCAACAAAGTTCACAAAATACAGTCATTCGGTTTTCCCTGTTAGTTCTGAGTACTTACTGGAAGCCACCACACTACCTGCTTCTTCTTTGTGAACTAAGGCAGGTGAGAACAGTTATCTTTCTATCCTGTCATGATGTTAGTCATTTCTGAGATGCTACCCTGAGGAATGCAGAGGGAGAAGCAGAGAAGAAATCTGGTGTCCAGATCTCTCCAGATTGAGTATGGTCGCTATTCACATATTAAGGTATACTAAGCCTTTTGAGATGACTGTGCCAGGAGTAAGAACTTACACATCCTGTCCTGAGTCTGGTGTTGATTCACAGTGTGACTCAGCCATCTTCAGTGTCGGGGCCGAAGACAGAAAGGCCCATGGCAAGTCCTCCCTGAAACATTATAATAAAATCTTTTATCAGAATGTTGACACATCTAACCACCAAAGATAAGAGGAAGGTAGGCTCACCCTGAAATTTTAGGGCTGGGAAGCAACTTCTTTTGCCCAAAAAGTTGTCCCCAAATCCTTAACTTGATGTGATTTAACTTCAACAGTTGGCTAATGGCATAAAAAGAAATTTACATTCTCTCAGCTAAATAGCTTTGGTTGTAAAGAAGACAAAATCTATCAGCAATGGGGAAGAATAATAATTATGGAAACTGTAGGAAGCTAAGAAACCAAATACCAACTTAAACTAAAAATAAATTTAAAAATCCATTCAACTGTGATGGTGGATACATATCATTATATATTTGTCAAAACCCATATAATGACCATTACAAAGAATGAACCCTAATGTAAACTATGCACTTTACTTAATAATAACATATTAATATTGGCTCACCAATTGTAACAAATGTACCACATCAATGATGCAAAATGCTAAGAATAAAGGAAACTGTGGTTTGTGGGGAGAGGAAGTGAGGGGGTATATGAGAACTCTTTGTACTCTGTGCTCAATTTTTCTGGAAACCTAAAAGTGCCCTAAAAGATAAAGTCTATTAACAAAATGATTTTTTAAAATTCAGCAATGTAACTAACATGTAGAAATGCTTGTTACGGCCTCATAACTTCTGAATTCAAAAATGGAGTAAACCTTGAGACATGTAGAGAAAGTTCTTGATTCATGGGCTGCTTGTCTTTAGTTTTTATTGCTTTAAAAAATACACATACGGAAAGATACACAAATCATCAATTGTGCAGCTTAATGAATAATCAAAAAGTGAACATGCCTACATAACCAACATCTGGGGCAAGAAGAAGAACATCACCAGCACCTCAGAAACCCACTCCTCAGGAACTTTTAGTACCATAAGTAAATTTTGTCTGTTTTTGAAATTAATAAAATACAATCATAAAGTATGTAATCTTGTGTGTCTGGCTTCTTTTGCTCAATATAATGTTTATGAGATTCATCCATATTGTTATATGTAATTCATTTTTATTTCTGTACAGTTTTCCATTGTATGAATATATTACATGTTATTTATATGTTGTCTATTGATGGCATTTGAATTGTTTCAGACTTTGACTGTTACGGAAAATGCTGCTCTAAACATTCTGTACATGTCTTTTGTTGAACAAGTGCACAAAATCCCTGCTGGATCTTTACCTAGGAGTGCACTTTCTGGATAACAGGTATGTACATGTTAAACTTTAGTAACAAATGCCAGATATACCACAGGAGTTACACCAATTCACACTCCCACTAGCAGTGTGTAAGAATTTCAGTTGCTCTATATCCACACTGACACTTGGTATGGTCAGACTTTTTCATTTTTACCAATTTGGAGGATCTGTAGTAGTTATCACATTGTGGCTTTAATTTGAATTTGCCTGATTTCTAATGAGGCATATATTACTGGCCATTTGGATATACACTTTTGTGAAGTATTTGTTCAAGTTTCATGACCATTTCAAGATTAGGATTGTTTGTCTTTTTCTTATTCATTTCCTTTGTCAGTTATTTATATATTGCAAATACCTTTGCCAATCTGTGGCACCCACTTCCCAAGGTCATGAAGACATTATCTCCTGTAAGTCTCCTAAATTGTCAGTTTTTTAACCTTTCACATTTGGATCTATATCTTCTTGGAACTGATTTTCGTGTGATGGTGTGAGTTAGGGGTCAAGTTTCATTTTTTTCCCACATAGCTATCCAATTGATCTAGTACCATTTATTAAAAAGATAATTCTTTCCACCATTTCTCTGTAGTGACATCTTTATTATAAATCAAGTCTCTGCCTCTGCATGGGTATGTTTTTGGACTCTGTTCCACTGGTATTCATCTGTCCTTTTTCCAATTCCACACTGCCTAGCTATCAAGGTAACCAGTAGAGAGCTAGTTGTTCCTCTTTGTTCTTTTTTCAGTGCAACTTGGCTGTTCTTGGGCCTTTACATTTCCAGTTAAACTTCAGAATCAGACACACACACACACACATACACACACACACACACACACACACACACCCCTGCCAAAAATTTTTTTTTAATTGAAATTGAATGAAATCCACGTATCAATTTTAGGGCATCAACACCTTTAAAACGTAATCTTCCAATTCATGAGCGCTGTCTATGCCACCATTTATTTAGAGCTATAATTTCTTGGAATAATGCTTTATAGTTGCATATATTTTATAGTTTATATGCTTTATAAACATGCAGCTTTTATTTTAATGTTTATATTTTATGTGCTTTTATGTTTTATAAACACATTGTTTATATGTTCCATAATTTTATAGTTTATACATTTCATAGTTTTCTGCATAGAAGTTTATGTCTCATATATAGTTGATGTTTTTGATGCTATTGGAAATAATGCCTTTTAAAATTTCATTTTCTATTGGAAGTTTAATAGATTTTTCTTTTACTATATCGACCTTACGTGTAGTTATCTTGCTATATTGACATATTATTTTGAGTAATTTATTTGTAGATTCTTTTGGATTTTCTGTATATTCAATCATAGCATCTGCAAATAGAGTTTTATTTTTTCATTTCCAATCCTTATACATTCTTTTTTTTTGGCGTTATTACACTTTGTAGTAAGAATTACATCATCATTCAACGATAATTAGAATATTATTAACAACGATAATTAGAAGTGATAATAGCAAGCATCCATGTTATTCTCAGTTTTAAAGGAAGTTTTTAACATTTCACCACTGTCTTTATCAGAGTTTAAAAAATTAAATTCTCTATTAGGTAAGAAGTTCATTTTAATTACTAATTTGATTTTTGGCATAAATTGATATTGAACTTTATCAAATGCTTTCATCAACTATCAATTTAGATGGTCATATGATGTGTTTTTTTTTTTCTGTTAATAGGATAAATTAAGTTGATTATCAAATTCTAAACCAGCCTGTACTCATGTAATGAACCCAGTTTGGTCATTCTTTTTATACATTTTACATTTTGATTTGTTTGTTTGTTTAGGAGTAAAAAACATTAGGATTCTAATTCCTTAAGTTCCAAATTGATAGTATGTAGAAAAAGAGTTTATAGACTCAAGGATTTGTTTGTGGTATATTTAGCAATATCAGGGCTCACATAGCTACAATAAGAAAGAGTTTTCTAGGAAATTTTCCCAGGAAGGTTCTGAATTCTTTTTTTTTTTTTTTAAACTAAAGCTAACCATGAAACTTTCCTTAGAAATCCAACTGTGATCTGGGTACAGAAGCCTTAGAAAAAGAGACTGCTACTCCTAATTTTTGTTAGCATGTTATATTCACTTCACAGCAATAAAGCAAACACTTGAGATAAGCAATTAACAAAAATACAAATAATTAAATTTATGATTATGATAGGTCTTTGAATGTGAAGCATTACTTGCAAAAATCAAACTTGACTCAAACAGAAGTGTTCATCCAGGCCCTCAGCAGTATGGGACTACCTGGAAAAGAATAGACTTGGGTCCCAAAATTCATGCCATGTTCTTTGAGCCATTTTATTTGTGTCTGGGTAATGAGATTTCCAGATTATTTTCTTCCAGGCTTCTGAATAAACATAGGAGACTTACTAGGATAACCAAGGAAGAAGCAACGGTGAGCCACACTATGAGATGAAGGCTGCCCAAGGCTAGATAGGCTTCCGGCAGCCGTCACAAATCAGTCATGCCAGTCAACACCTAGAAATGTGCTAGACTCACCAACTTGTCAAGAACAAGCAATAGACAAGTTACTCTGAACCTCAGAGGATTTCTGAGATGATTCAAGATTTAATCATTTGTGTTTCCCAAAGTTTGAGCAATTGCCTTGTTTAATCCTTAGCTATGAATAGCACAGTTCTCTCTTCTTGAGGATGACAGGTGTGAGCATGGGCTAAAGCAGGACATATTTCCTCTACACTTCCCATTTCTTCTTACTCCCACTCTTTGGGATATCCTCATATACACGAACTCTAGGAGGTACAGATGTACTCATTTATTCAGAGTATATACCATAAATAACAGAAGTGTGCACCAACCAAGACTTCGTTGTTGTTGTTTTTTAGTTCTGTATTTATAAGGCCGTGCTCCTCTAATGTAAAAGTGGATTAAGAGATGAACTGTTGGGCACTCTGGATAATTTAGTAATGTCTTCAGGATGCCATGAAAACCAGGACTCTAAAGCTTGGTTCAGACAATGGAATGCTGGCAACAAGCATGGGGATGACATGGTGCTTTTAGTGGAACAACATGAAATAAAGCCATATTTAATTTTATCATATGAAATAAGAGCAATAATAATGCAAGAAAAGTGACCAAACTACATGTTTATAAGTTTTTACCAAAAAAAACCAAAACTTTTAATAACAAATTTTTGTTGAATATTGAATAAACATTTAAAATAAATCAGTTTACTGTCTCCTCTTAATATTCATTTGCGACCTATTCATTCTACCTGTCACCCATTAGCAGATACTAAACTTTTAAGAAGAGTATATAGGAAAAAAATTATAATTGAAAGCATTCTATTTCTTATTTTATTTTTTTTCTACAAATTTAGAAAGATCGCCCTACTTTTAATTTTACCTATGAAACATCTTAGACCAGCTTCAGAATACCATTGTTCTATTGGAACAAAATTTGAGAAAATTTAGCGAAACGAAAGAGATGAGAAAATTTCTCTCATCAAGCAGCTTTCTTATACTGCCCCGCCACGTGCAGCCATCCTCAGCTTTAAAGGAATCACCACCAGCACCACCTTCACTACCATTACACTTAGTGTGACTATCTCCCATGTTCCATATTAAGCACTTTATCAGCATCATCACATTTAATGGAGTAGATATTATTGCCCCAATTTATGTATGAGGAAACACTTTTATGATAGCTTATAAGGGCAGAGTATAGATCTAAATCCAGGTATGTCTGACTCTACTGTCCATTTTCTTAACTGCTACCCTATACATCCTTCTTTATGACCCAATATACAACAGCAAGAGTAGAAAATAACAACCCATTGTATTTTGTAAGCACATCAATAAGCCCTTTAATCAGGTGCTTAAAAACTTTTCAATCATAAACCTATCACTATATTACCCAAGGAGTATCTGGCTCCTGTAATCAGGTTTATATACTTGTAGAATATATTGTAGAATTAGTTGTATATAAAAAAGATGTTGGCTGAAAACCAAGAAGGAAGAATCTATCAGGATTGTTGTGAAGATTATAAAAATATAGCTCAAATACCACTCCCCCACCCCCATAAAACTTTCCTTGACTCAACTTTCTCTGAACTCCCTTAGCACTTTCCCTTACCCTTAGCACATTATCTCCCAGTTGAACACGCAAAATCTGCTAAGCCTTTTGTGCAGGTGCTGGGCATACAGAGATCAAAGACAGTTCCTGCTTTTAAATAACTTCTGATAAAATAGGTATTACAAGTATGATACCTACAAGATGCTGTGAAAGAGGAAAAGCATCTAACAATATCTAGAAGATCTGTAGGAGAGGAATAAAAGAAGAATGTGGGCTACTGGGAAGAAAAGTGAGAGGGAGTGGGGATTTTGGTCCTTTATCCTAGTCTTGAGGTGGGAATAGGAATTAGGCAGATGGAGAGGTCTGTATGTGTTTGTGTGTGTGCACGAGTGTGCACATGCACATGTGTTTTCTAGGCAAAAGAACCAAGCAGGATGATACGGAGAAGAACCTGGCCTGTCACGGGAACTACAAGTACATAATTTAATAAGGATTGTGTGCAGGGTGTGTGCTGGGAAATAGCACAAGATGAAGCTGGTAAGGTATGTATGAGCGATTTGGTGAGGAATTTGGATTTTATCCTGACAAGGATCGGGTGTCACTGAAAGATCTTGAGATCTTTAGATCATCCTCGCAGCCGGCTAGAGAACAAACAGCGTGGGAAATGAGATGCACAGGGAAAGTGGTGCGCAAGCCTAGAAGCCAGGAGCTGTCAGGAGGCTCTCGCAAGCATCCAAGCCAGCCCAGAGCTTGGGCAGCAGCAGTGATGTTGAAAAGGAGTGAGACAAGACATATTTACGTAAATAAGATGAATAATGGGGCAAAATAAAACAGTAATCTTAGCTTTTCAGATAAACAAAACCTATTTACCTTTTTATGTTATCCCTGAAAAGATTCACATTTCTCACCTTTTCCAGAAGTTGTACTACTGGTATATAGCACGGTTAGCAGAATTAATAGAATTAGTAGTCTTTGTACGCAGCCCATCATATATTTACTTGTTGCTGCACCATCTGACTTGTTTTCCTGAAGCTGAAGTTATGGGTTGATTCCATGAACCTGACTTACTTTCACTCCTCCCTGGCTACACAGACTACAAATTATGCTGCCTCTCACAAGGGATTGGGTAAGGGGCAGAAAAGATAAACCTGTTAAAAACCATCCCATTGTGAACAAAGCAACTCAAAAGGCAGCGCTTCCAAGAGGGTTGGTGGCATCATCCAGAAAACAAGCCCATCTTTAGTGTACATTTCTATGATTCCTTGGTTCAATGACAGAAGCACCAATAAAAGCACCAATAAGAAATAACAAGACAGGCAACTGAAAGTTTTAGATTAGATTTGAGAAACAGTTTTCCCCTCAGAGAAGCTGTGCAGTATTTGTATCAGTTATGCCAAAGAACATTGTTCTCTGGAGGTTTGGGGGGGGTGGGTGGTAAAATATACATAAAATTGGCCATTTTAACCATTTTAAGCATAGTTAAAATAGCATTAAGTACATTCACATTGTTGTACAACCATCACCACACCACCATCCAACTCCAGAACTTTTTTGTCACCCCAAACTGAAACTCTGTACCCATTGAACAAAAACTCTGTATTTCCCTCACCCCCCAGTACCTAGTCACCACTATTCTACCTTCTGTTTCTATGAATTTAACTACTCTACATATCTCACATAAGTGGATTCAGACAATATTTGTCCTTTTCTGTCTGGCTTACCATAATGTTGTCAAGGTTCACCCAGAATTTTATTCCTTTTTAAAGTTGAACAGTCCATTATATGTACATACTACATTTTGCTTATCCACTAATCTGTTGATGGGGATTTGGGTTGTTTCCACCTTTTGGTTATTGTGAATTAGGTTGCTATGAGCATTGGTGTACAAATACCTGTTTGAGTCCCTGATTTCTTCTGGGTGAATTCCCAGAAGTGGAATTGCTGATCATATGTGTGTTTGGGAAAACAACAACAACAGTCTTTTCTCCTATGTGTCTCTCCTTTACTTTCACACTACTTCTGACACTTCTAACATCAGATGTGCGGGCTTTCCCCCCATATCAAGCAATTCTCTGTGACACCAGCTAGGTGTCTTAAAATTTCCTCAATTCTAATATTGTCTGCCTGGAGGTAGCATCAGATCCCACAGGTTAAGGGCTCAGTCCCATGAGACTACCCCCCCCCAGATGCCAATCATAAATAGTATGGCTCCCCACAACTTCTGTCACGTTTGGCTACAAATTGGAGGTTCCCATGACCCTCTCCCCCTTGGATTCGATTATTTTTTAGAATGGCTCAAGAACTCAGGGAAAAATGTTTACCAGATTACCGTGTTTCCCAAAAAATAAGACCTAGCTGGACCATCAGCTCTAATGCATCTTTTAGAGCAGAAATTAATACAAGACCTGGTATGATATGATATGATATTATAGACTGGGTATTATATTATATTACATTACATTATATTATATCAAAGACCTGGTCATATATTAAAATAAGACTGGGTCTTACATTAATTTTAGCTCCAAAAGATGCATTAGAGCTGATGGTCCGGCTAGGTCTTATTTTCGGGGAAACACAGTATCAAAGGATATGGTAAAGGATACAGATGAACAGCCAGATGAAGGGATACACAGGTCGAGATCTGGGAGGGTTCTGAGCATAAGAGCTTCTGTCTGCACGGAGTTGAAGTGCATCACCCTCCCAGTACGCAGATATGTTCACACACCTGGAAGCTTTCCGATTCCCATACTACTGGGAGTTTATGGAGGCTTCCTCACGTAGGCATGATCAGTTATTAACTCTATTTCCAGCCCCTCTCCTCTCTCTAGAAAAGTCGGGGTGGCGAGGGCGGGGCTGAAAATACCAATCATGGCTTGGTCTTCCTAGTCACCAGCCCCACTCCAGGAGCCATTCTGAAGCCCACGCAGAGTTACTTCGTTAGAAGGAAAGCTACTCCTACTACCCAGAAAACTCCAAGGAACTTAGGAGCCCTGTGTCAGGAACCAGCGTAAAAGACCAAAATTTGAACAAAGGGTGGTCATAGTGCTCTTATCACTTAGGCATTTACAAGGGTTTCAGGAGCTCTGTGCTAGCAACTGGGGGTGGAGAGAGGGCAGGCACCAATATATATATTGCCTATTATCTCACAATGTGGTAATTCCATGTTTAATTTTTTGAAGAACCGCCACACTTTTTTCCACAGTGGCTGTACCATTTTTACCTTCCCACCAGCAATGCAAGAGCTTTTTAAAAGTAGGATTTTGCCTGGGGGTGGGGGATGGGGGTGAAGAGGTGTGTGGGGGGGTTACAACGGCTTCTCTCAAAACCCCACTCTTCATTCACTATGGCATTAAATTCACTAGTCTTTTTGTCTGTATCAATTGTATTTAGTTTACCTTTTATCATTTTTTAAAGAAGGATAAATTTAGTAATTTTTCAGTAATCTGAAGAGCACAGTGAAAGTTCTGCCTGCTGTTAATATTCCTGCTGTCCCTCCCTCTGCTAGACTGCTACACGATCACTCTCTTCTTACCTGGTTTGGGATTCTCACCTTTTGAGTTACTGATTAAATAATTAATCCATTCATCCTTAAATTTACCCATTCAAAACACATTTATTGAGCACCTATAGCAAGCATCAAATATTAACATAGGAAGGACATGGGTTCCAGAAGATGGCCATAAAAGTACGCAGAGTAACTACAAATGTGTCCTATAATGGCAAGTGGTGGGTGATGGGACGTAACCTGTAGTCCTGGGCTTGGGAGACTGGGACTTAGATGATGGGGAAGGGCTGCTAAGAGGATGGAATGGTCACTAAACAAAAAATTCTTTATATAACAATTTTTTCCCCCAGGGCTGGTACTGAATGAATCTTTGTGATAAATACCAATGTGTCCAATGCGTCTTTGTAAACTCCTAAAAATATATTTACTTTTCCAACTTCAGCACCTAGCACATCTTCCATAGTATTAGGTTGGTGCAAAAGTAAATGAAGTTTTTGCAATTATTTTTAACCTTTTAAACTGCAATTACTTTTGCACCAACCTAATATCGTCATTATGTTGTTTCTATAGGGAATTTTATTTGTAACTTTAACTCTCTGTGAACTAATGGGGGTGGTGGTGACTGGTTTTTCAGATGCAACAAAATGTACCAAAACTAAAATCAGAGAAACCCAGAGCTGGAAAAGATCATCTTTCTCTCTATCGTTCATCGATGAAAAAACAGACGATAAAATTTAATAGAATCTGACAGTCACATAGCTTATGAGTTGTTAGTGGCAGTGGCAGTAAAGAACTTGGCTTCTCTGGTTTAGTCCAATCCCCTGCTGCAGCCATATTCCCATCAGAATGAATGAATCAGAAAAAAAGTGTTGTAAACAACAATGTGTGTCATTTGTATTCATTACAACTTGTATTCAAACAAAAATCCCAAGTGACTTCCCCATTATCCCCAGTTTAAACTGACAACCCATGATTATGTCATGTTTAGTACAGATTTAAGCAACCTCACCTTCGTAATTTGTGACCACAGTCCATTTCATCCCCAATTCGCTGCATACAGCAACAAAAATCAACAAAGAAAAGGTCTTGGAATGCTAAGAAAACTCAAGTAAGTAAGGTCTGTGGCTTACAGCCTTACTCATTTAAAATTTCACCTACTGTAAAATGTGGCTTACCTAATTTACAAGATATAATTAGGTTTAATTTGATTATTATAATATTCCATCAAGCCTATGAAAATACATGTATGTCTATAATGCATGTTTACATCTTTATTAATCCCAAAATATTGTATTTCCATAATCCTTTCTATTCAGTTGTATCAAAAGACCTTAATGACATAAAGTATGCATTTCTCATTAAAAAAGAAATTATGGTTTCCCCCAGAGTTTAGCCCCAATTAAGTGTGCCCAGGTTTTGTGGTGTTTGGTCTGCTATTTGGACCTCAAAATCCAGGTTAAATCTACAGAATAATTTATAGTATGAAGTAAACAAGCCTAGTCATTAGCAATCGGTTATAAAAAAAATAGTGTTTTAAAACACAAGAGTTTTGTTCTGGTTAAGGGCAAGAAACATGTAGCAAAGATGTCTTCCTCCTCTTTCTTCCCCTTCCCTCCTCTCCCCTTTTTCCTCCTTCCCTTTCTTCCCCTCACCTACCCAGCTCTTCCCTTTCCTCCCACTTCCTTCTCATTCCCTTTCCTCCCCTCCCTTTCCCTGTCCTACAAAATTCTTGGCAGGGAATTTTGAACTCTTGAGAACAGCTTCAGTTATGAATGAAGTGGCCCAGAAAATCTTCTTGTAGTCTTAGCTTGAGCAGTTATTGATTGGAAGGTGATGGTTTGTAAGGCTTGCCTTGAGAGCTGCCAATTAGTATGCAAATGTTCAATTTCAGCCTCCTAAATACTCTCATTAGTCCACATAATTCTTACCTGTAGTCTTTCAAACCTGTAATAACATGCTATTTTCACTTCTTAAAATCAAGTCACTTCAGGTACTAGCTCACCACATCTACTGTTTGATATACATGAATTTCATTTTATGAAATGAATTTTCTTCCTAGAGTTTATTTTGGGGACTTAATCCCATTCTGAGCACAGAAGAATTCTACCTAGGTGAGGGGAGCAATAAATCTAATTCTTTCAAATTATAAAAATGAAAGTGTTCATAGCAGACAGCTTTGTAATGGTGGGTAAAATTGGTTGATTGATTCATCCTGAAAACTAGTGACTGAAAATAAATTGCTATCCTTGTAGATAATTATTGGAATGAAACAAAGTCAGCTTTATATACCTTCAAAATCTGAGGAAAACAGCTGTGAGTAAAAATAATACGTACTTGTGAAACTGCTTTTTTAAAAAGAGGAATATCTTGTCAAAGATTCAAACTCATTCCTTTTGGGCAGCTCAATTGCACATATTGTTGTATTAAAGATTTGGCAGTTTCACAAAAATCTTAAACGTGTACATACAGGTTCAAAATACCCTATTTCAATGGCCCAGAGGTAGGCTAGGAAAGTATTTCAGATAATGTCAACCTGTAGTAATGCTTGTTGTCCCTTTTTTAAAACCTATGGGCAGTTTATAATTTATAGTTTCAAAATAAATTGCTTAACAAATGTGGATGTCATTAGGTGCCAGCTTTCCAAAACCCAAACCTGGGTTCTTTGGTATCATGGCACGGTATCTGCCAAATGACAGGCTTTCAAAAGTCCGAGAAGGCCATTTTTGCTGGTGTTATCCCTGCATTTGGTATGAGTTCCACTCACAGCAGATCTTCAGCAACATAGAAGTTGAGCTTTCAATGTCCCGCATACATAGAAGGGCATAGATTCACAACTTACAACAGAGTGTAAGGAAGAGAGTAAACAACACAATGGAAATACACGAAGCCATCATTTCCATGTACTACAGATACTGGAAAACAAATAATCTTCTCTTGACTTAAGAAAATAATAAACGAAAGGCTTATCAGCGACTTTAAGAAAAGGATAGTTTTATGGAGTACAGCATAAGGAATAGAATCAATGGAATTGTAATAGAGCTATATGATGTCAGAGGGGCAACAGATTGGGGGAGGGGGGTTATCACTTTGTGAGGGGTGAAATGTCTAACTAGTGCATTGTTTTGTACACCTGAAACTACTAAAAAGAAAAAAGAAAAGAAAAGGATAATTTGATCCAGACCTAGTCACTTACACCACGTGAAAAAGAACTGAGATGATGTAGAGAGGCACTTCAGGTGTGGCTCATTGCATCTACTATTTGATATCCATGAATTCCTTTTTCTGAAATGAATTTTCTTCCTAGAGTTTATTTTAGGGACTTAACCCCACTCATAGCTGCTATAATAATAACCAGAATGGTCCATAAATGGAAATTTTGGGAGGTGGGAGGGTGGGAAAAGTTCAAGTTAGAGGTATACGTTGTTGAAGGAAAAGTATTATTAGTCTTAATCTTGTGTTAACAAAGTCTAAATTGCTGGGTGAATCTTGGAGGACCATATTATGGTGAATGTACCTGTATTCTCTTTCTTTTCCAAGACCTTATCCATGGGAAAAATGTAATACGGTCGCTGTAAAAAACAGTGATTGCATTTCTCAATTGAGGATCATCAGCGTCATAATTAAACTTCACACATCATTTTTTGTTAGCCACACAGGTGTGACACAGGTGGAGAGTTGGGTAATGTTGATGTCACTGAGGACCTGTGTAATTTAAACACGGTGTAGGGGACATGGGCACTGGGCACAGTCTTGGAGGTGGAAGGGAGAGGATCAAAGAAGAGATGCCTTTGCTCCAGGCACCTCCCCCATCTTTGATCATGCCTCTCCAATGGATTCTCCCTGGTGATTCGGACTACCTGGTCAGGAACTCTGCATTCAGTGGATTTGGTACTGCTCATAAAGGTCCATGATGAAAATCTAGGACATTTCATGTTGCATTTGGGAGTGGGAAAGGGATTAAGTTTCAATCTAGCTCTCAGATCCTGAATAGGGTAGGAAAATTCCTGGTACTGTCTAACTCACAGATTTTCTCTACTAGTGTTATACTTATCATGAAAGTTTGCCAAGGGGTGGAAGAACAGAAGTAAAAAGACCAAAAGAGTCCTAGAACATGGTAGAGTGGTCTCTTAAGTCCTATTTTCCTGGTACCATTAGTTACCCTTGCTCCCTCATGTCACCCTTGACATGACAGGCAAGCGTTGAAAGAAAAGTGAGTTGACTTCTTTGCAGTCACTTTAACCAGATTTCAAAACAGCACTGTGAAATTATCTTGGGAATTTTTATCCCTCAAACTTCAAGTAGTTAAAGATGATTATAAAACATGTTCTGCTGCTTAAGGATTTGCTGACATCTAATGCCTTTTTCTTTCTCTAAATGAATGCAGTGGTGACATTTCTGAGTTAATAAAGGATCTGAGAAAGATGTGGCCCTGAGCAATACTTTTATTACCATTACTTTTCCACAATCTAACTCCTCTGCCATGACCCTCCCACCCACACACACCCTACCCCCTTCCTCACAGTTATTAATCTAACCTGAATCACTCCATTCTTCTTGAGGAGAACACGCCCCAGTAATAGCAGTGAATCACAGACAGTCTTGTTTCTCTGGTCTCCAACGGTCTTGACAAAATGCCAGATCTGAGAGAATAAAAGGAAAGGAACTTCAGGTGAAAGGAGCTCTTTAGGTTCTTGTTCAGTATATTACCCTCAATATTAGTTATCGGATAAATTTTTTAGTTGCCTGGTGGTGGACAGGTTTTTATGACACTAATACTATTGACAATCCCCATATCTCTACAGTTTAGGTAGCTGTTCCACTCAGTGAGGCAACTTTTCAGGCTTGCCAAATAGTTAAGTCAAGGGCTCTTTCATCTTGAGGTTGAAAATAAAATCTTTTTTACTTAACTTGGCTAAAGAATATTAAACGGTTTACCCACAAAGGTCACCCTTTGATAAATTCTTTAACATTGCGTACAAGCGAATCACTTACACATTATAGAATTCCATATGAGATCTTTAGGTAATAGGGAAAAGAAATAGAAATAATATATCAGTTATTCTCAAAGGGAAATTTATGGGATGACAGAGTACTAAAACAACTTTTATTTACCATGGATAGATCTGTAAGATGAGACTTGAATTCAAGGGAAGAGAAACCTAGAGAGTTTTTGAAGGCAATTTTCCAATTATATATAAATGTTGTAAGAAATACTTAAAGCCAATTAAGAAAATTTAGTAGATTTTCTTGTTATAAATCTGTATTAAATTTGTTTAACTTGTCTTAATGAACATTATAAGCCTCCTTAATCATGTGGATTCTGCATAATTCCTCACCCAAGTGGATTTAAATTCTAGTTTTTAAAGTGTATATTTATATTTTTTAACTGTTTAAAAAAATACCTATGGATACTATCTATGTCTGCATGATATAAAATTATTTGTCAACACAGAAAAGTCAATGGAATAGAATTTGGGTCATCGTGAGATTATTGTTAAGATTTGAAAAATAATGTTAAAGCAAGAATTTAAAAAATAAGTCTACTGAAATGAAATTTTAAATTGTAGCTTGAAAGTGGGTGTGTGCTTGTATGGAGAAAAGGAACGAGGGGGGTGGGGACAGGGAGACACTAGTCACTATTCTCTCCTTGCTATTAAAAAAGAATAAAAAAACCTCATAAAGATTTTTAGGTCTATGTCATCATCCCACCCACAATAATCACAGACAAGAATGGAAGAAAGCATTTTACCACTCCCTGATGAATAACAAAGTGGTTAACAGTAGCCTTGGGTATTGAAGAAATTTAAAAACACACAGAGAAAGCTGCCTTAGATTGATATTAATTACTATTGTCATTGACTTCTAGTGCTCAAATTATTCTCCATGGTTGAGTAAGGAGTCCTTGCCTTCTGGCTCTCTGGGGCAGTATTTTTCCCCACCTAGAAAGTTTCGTATGAAACATACAATGTCTTGTGTCAGAAATACCAAACATCTTGAAGGTCAGTAGATTTCAGGATCCCACAGACATGAAAACATTTGCGAGGCTTCATCTAAAGGTACGATGAAAACTATAGGGGCTATATTCCAGATCCCTTAAATAAACTGAGAGTGGAAGATATGTTTCCATTTTGGTATGTGATGGGAGTAAGTAAAATACAAACTTATGTATGGGAAGATCATTCAATTTTAGTAATACATGAAGTCAGAGATACAGGTCAACAAATGCACATTTCTGAACAACAGGTTTTTCTGAGTACTTATTCTGAAGTTTTTTGAAAATCTGGCCAAAACAATCCCATTTTAATATACCAGTTCACATAATAAGCAAGTCAGAACATTTACAAGGCAAGATGTTTTTCTTTACGCTGCCAGCAAAAACAGCTCTAAGCTTAGGTTGTAATGATAAAAGGTTTTTGGAGCAGCTGATTTTAGGGAATCAAAAACAACCCAACCTTATGCCCCAAGGTATAAAGAATACGCAGAGTCTGCATTATGTGTCTAGTGTCAGGACAAATCATTCTGCTTTTTTCAGTGTAACTGATGCCAATGGATGAGTAAAGGGAGAAATAAATGTACAAACTAGGAACTGTGGCTTGGTTAAGTGAGTAACACCTGTATCAAAAAATGATGATTTCTCGCTTTCATTTTGTAAATTCCTGAGGTTAATTTATATAAGTTTTGAAAAATTTAGAAGGAATGGAATACATATTATTATGGAGGAGCCAAGTTTTCTGCTATTTATGGCTTAGATTGTGAGAGATCTTACAGATCACAGCACCTTTAAGACAAATCTGTGGCCTTTTTTGGGGAGATAAATGAAGGGATGAAGGAATTATGTGATGCATTCCTTTAAATCAATTAGGGAATGGTGAATACAGTTGCATATATAACAACTATTGAGTGCTTCCTAGATACCTAGTGCTGTTCTCATTGCCTGTAATACATTCTCATTTAATCTCCAATCCCTTTTATACCCCATTTTTACCCACTGAGAAAACCAAGGCACAGAGACACTACGTTACAAAGCACGTAAAATAATGTCAGGATATGAACCTCGGCAATTTGATTCCCACGTTTCAGTCTTTAATCACTTCATTAGGTATCTTCAGGTTCTGTATTTATATCCGACTGTTTAGGACTTAGTATTCTTTTGGGTCCTGGCTACTTCTAAGCCATTATCAGACAGATGTTAGTAAAGAGACAGTGTCAACGTTTAAGATGCCCCTTCACTAGGATTGAAAACACTGGCCCCTTAAAATTCCCAACTTCCTCTTGACTCAGAAATTACTCAACTGTCTTTCCCTAAATGCAGGGTTCCACCCAACTGAGTTAACTTTGTTGTTGGGCAGAAACAGAACATCGCCACACAGGAAACGGAGAGGATGTATTAGACTGAGGATGTCGCCGCCCAACATTCAGCAAGGGCCATGTTTGCTTCAAATATCTTAATTCCGGTCCAATATCATGTTATTTAGGGCTTGTTCTACTTCCTTTATTGCACCACAACAGATTTCATTGGCCTCCATTTTCTCTCAGATTTGATTAAGAATGGAAGCCAAGCCAAGGAATCTACATTTTGAGTAGATACAATAGAACACCTGGGACTGGACCGCCACGTTTGTGGCAGCAAAGGCTAGAAATTAGCTCACCTGCATCCGCAGGGATTCTTGGAGACATTTCTAACATGTTGGATTCTCAACAGGCCATTTAACTCAGTGCTGCTCTTTTGTGGCCTCTGCCTTTGGGGAGTTTACAAGCTGTAAATTGAACACACAGCAGGCCCTGCGACTTTTGATGCGGTCAAGTCTGCGGAAAGGCCTTTGCTGTCGTGAGCGAGAAGAGAGAGACCGGAGCCAAGAGAGTGTGTGTGGGGGGGGCATCCTCAGGCGTACTGCACCAACACTCAAAATGCAGGAAAGGCTTTGAAGGGAAAGAGGAGGGAGCGGAAGCCGCGAAGACGAGCGCAGTCTCGTGGGGATCCGTCAGCCCTTCTCGCAGCTCATCCCAACCCGCACCCAACGCGGCCAAGGCTCGCGACTGCGCGCGCGCAATCCCGCCGTGCTGAAGCGCCGGATGGAGCAGAGCTGCGCGCGTCAGTCAATCTGGCCAATCCCTCGATTCTGCCGCCTCCCTCGTGGCCCCGCCCCCGCCCCGTCGCGGATGCTCGAGGCCGCGCGCGCGGCAGTTGCCACTTGGGCGCGGGGAGAAGAAGAGCTGCGCATGTCAGGTATTCCGGCCAATCGCACGTCTTTTCCGCTTCCCGTGCGCCCCCACCCCTGGAACGCGAGCATTCGCGGCTGTGGTTGCTCGGTTTTCCTACGCTCTGGGGATGGCGGAGGGAGGTAGCGTACGGGGTGGCGAGTGGATGTTTGAGAGCTGGACACCGTCCGGAATCGGCTGTGCAGTCGCACAGAGCTCCCTTTCCGCGGTCCGGCTCAGGGGATCCCTCAATCCCGCCTCAGGCCTGGGGTCTCTCGAGGGCTAGTGTCGGTTTTCTGCAGTGGTGGGAGGGAAGGAGGACGCTTTTTCTCTGTCCCCCCACCCCCCCTTTTTTCTCTGTAAAGTTGATGCCTTTGAAGAAACAAACAAGTCCACTCTCCTTTTCAGGGTCTATTCACTACGTAAACTAAAACGACGCAGACAGCTATAAGTTTATCTCGGCTTGTGTTCCTTATCCCTCAGGCCTGAAGCGTCATTGGTTCTAGTCACAACAGCTTTTATGGCTTAGGGTAGTGTGACAGGTCTGATCATGTCCTTTGAGTCAAAATATCAGTTACATTTCCTTTCGTTATGAAGAAGCTGGCGTAACGAAATTAAAGAATTCCAGACTGTCCAAAGTTGTTCTTTACCCCAACCCCCATGTGGCAGATTTGAGAATATTTTGATAAAAACAAATGGAGAGTCTCGTTTATATGAGACGCTAGCTAGTTAATTTATAATTAGAAAACAGCCACGATGGACCAACACAACCTTATTTGGGAGGGTAAATGGAAAACGACAACAAAAAGCAAGAATGAATCACAACTAAATGAAAGAGGAAGTTACTAGCTTACTTGCTGATGTTACCTACAATAAAAACTTGGATAAACACTGAGGGATGTATGGAGATGTGGGTTAATTTGATTGCTATTTTGTGATTATTTTTGTCTTTTTTTTAGAAGTAAACCAAGGGTTCATTTTCAAGATGGAAAGCCCTTCAGACTCAGCTGTGATTTTACCTACCACTCCACATGCCTGTGCCAATCCACCCTCTCCCCACAGAAGTAGTTCAAGAAAACAAGTATGAAAAATCTTAGTTTTTTAGAGTGCACCAATTCTATCATTTCTAATTATTGTGGCAATGGTGGTTTTAAATCTACTGAAGATTATTAACGTGATATGTAGCATTAATAAGTATGTATTAAGTAATTTTAGATCTTCTAAGATAATGTATTTGACCTTTCCCCACCCCCAAATTTTCATCTTGAATCAATTATTTCATTTAGTTTCAGATCAGGTTATTAAAACATTACAAATCAAAGAAATTTATGAATCTGCATTGTTATGAAGGTTTTTGGTGACAGGCTCTAGGTCTTTTCCTTAATGTGTAACTCTGAAACACCTAGAATAGTGTCAGGCATGTGCTAGTTGCTGAACAAATGTTTGTGATTACTGGGATAAGTATCTCAACACTTAGAAGAGTGCTCACTTTGCTAAAATAAAAAGAATAAAATGAATGGAGCTTCCAGGAATTAGACATTTTGTGATGGTTACTTCAGATACATGGAGACAGAAAGCCATCTAGTGGTGTGCACCATAGAAATGTAAGGTCTTTATTTCTAGTAGTAGATTTATTTACGTCAACAATATTTTTCTTGATTAACATTATTAATATTTGTGCCTTTTTACAGCCTATGAGTGCAACACTTAGAGAACGGTTAAGGAAAACTAGATCTTCATTTAATTCCTGTTACAGTGTGGTAAAACGTCTTAAAATAGAGAATGAAGAAAACAATCAGAACTTTTCAGAGAAACCAGCATCTTCAACAGAAGAAAACTGCTTGGAATTTCAAGAAAATTTTAAACACATTGACAGTGAATTTAAAGAAAATACATATTTGAAAAATACCATCAAGAATATCAATGCATGTGAATCTACTGGGTCTTGCAGTGATCTCCAGAATGACTTTGCGAATGAGAATCTTCCCAAACAAGGATTAAACGAAGAAAAAGCAAAATTGGTGAAGCAAATTCAGGAGAAAGAAGACCTTCTTCGGAGGCTAAAACTAGTCAAAATGTACAGATCAAAGGTGAGAATAATTTCAGAACCATTGCATAATTATTTTTAAATTTTTTAAATTATTTTTTAAATTTAGTTTTTATTTTTAGATAAATTATAAGAAAGTCATTTCAAAAAGAGAAAATTATTTTAGCATAATGAGCAATAAGCCAAGCATCCAGAAACCTGGCTTCCCACAACTTTGAACTCAAATATGTCAGATTTAGAGTACAGTAGCAGAGGCCTCTACATACCAGATACAACTTTTTTAAAAGTTCCAGCTCTCATTTAATATGCAGTTGAAACTTTTCCAGCCTGTAGCAGTATTAGAAGTATCAAATGTTAGATGCAAGTACAATGACAACAGAAGTGACAGCTGACAGTGAATGATTTAAAAAAGCTAAAAATGGGCCACAGAGTACATAAAATATTTTTACTAATGATCTTGTTCCTCCAAATTATTGAAGTTCTCAGGGATTTTGTTTGAGAAAACAAGTATATATTTGAGTTTAGATTTCAACCCAGATAGGTTGAATTAAATAGAACTTGGGCACTTGGAAGACGATAACTTTTACTTCCTTGGATCACTCATGTATATGTAATTGCTCCTTCTTTCCCAGTGATATGGAATAAATGATGGAATAATATATCTTATTTGCTCTCGAATTTTTAAAATTTTTCTAAATATAACTGTTTTTGTTTTATGAGAGTGAATGTTGAAAAATATTTTTAATTTGAGTATTCTCAATTTTAAAGTACAGTTATAATAAGAAAAGTGAATTTTTAAAAAAATCTACATTGTTGCTTCTTTACATATGCAGTTTTGCCCTATTTAATGATTGATTTTTTTCCCTGAGGGTAAGCCCAGAGCTTAGACCAAACAAAAGAGCCATAGAACTCAATTTGAGTGTCACTGTAACTATTCTACTTAAAACCACCCTACTTTTTCCTGCGTAGAAGTCCCATTCATGACAAGCGTGTTACCCTTCAAACCTACTCACTGACTGCTTTAACAGCTTTCATTAAGAAAGTTAAAATAGGATGCCTTTTTAAGTCTATACACTTAACATGTTTTTCTTTTCTGTTTCAGAATGACCTGTCTCAGTTACAGTTGCTAATAAAGAAGTGGAGAAGCTGTAGCCAGCTGTTGCTTTATGAGTTGCAGTCAGCCATGTCCCAGGAGAACAAAAAACTCAGCCTTACTCAGTTAATAGATCACTATGGGTTAGATGATAAATTGCTACATTATAACAGAAATGAAGAAGAATTTATAGATGTTTAATTCATATTGTTTTCTCCAGAATATCTTTGAGAATAACGGCTTAAAAGATACTACATTTTAAAGGGGAGATAAAAACCACTGGGGCGTAGAGAAAGGTATCTTGATGAACATCAGTTTAGGGTACTCTGTTATATAGATGTAAACTAAGTTCTAAAATGAAAATTTTTTATTTTGGATAAATTTGCCAAAGAAAATTTTACATTTAAAAAAATGTGAAAAAAAAATTTAAATCGTGTTTTAAAAAATAATTTGTGCAGTTCTGGAAGTTGTAATACATTGTTTTGTTTTATTGTGGTAAAAAGGTTTTGTCTTAAATGTTAAAAAATATAGTCCAGTCTGGTGAATGTCTAAACCTAAACTGGTCAAAAAAATGCTTGCCTCTATCCTAAGTTTATGAATCTGTTTCCATGTATTTGGCATATATTTTCATCTGGATGGTCCTACAGGTAATTAAACTCGTATGTCCGGAATTCTATTCTTCCTGTCTCTTCAGATTTGTTTCTTGTATGCCTTATCTCATTTAGTAAAATACCATCTATCTCTTACGAAATCACATTATCTTCCTCTCCCGCTTCAAGGTGGTATGGCCTACCAAGTCTTTCATATTCATCTACCTTTCTAGCTTCATCTATGAAATAGATTAAACTAAGATTTTCATACTTGTTTTCTTGAACTACTTCTATGGGGAGATGGATTGGCACAGGCCTGTGGAGTGGTAGGTAAAATCACAGCTGAGTCTGAAGGGCTTTCCATCTATTTAGTTCAGTTACTCCTCAGCCAGAAACCCACCTTCATAGGGTTGTGTTTCTGGCTGCCACATTGTACAATGTTACCTGTCATCCTGGCCATATATAGAAATATGACCCAAGCTAGCCAGTCTCTGAGAATTCGGAATTCTGCTCAGGAAAAGAAAGCTCATCTCTTTTTGTGGCTGAGCTATTTTATGTACTCGTAACCTTGGAGGCAGAAAAGCTTGTGTACTTCCAGTCTATCTTGAGGGCTTTCTGGATGTCTGTTTTTGGGTCCTTTTAAAGGCTAAAACAACTTTAGTTAAAAAAAAAAAAAACAACACTTAAAAAAAAGTTCCTCCCTACTAGTAGGCCCCGTCCTCCAAGTATACCCCACTTTTAGCCCAGTCCCTCCCCGTAATCTAACAAGCTGTTAATATGTGGCCTAGCAAGAGACCCAAGGATTCAGCTCTTGCATCCAGTCTAAGTGTTAGTGTCCATACTTGCTCCTATCTCCTCTGCCTTTTAGACACTGCCATTGCCATTGGCTTCTGTGAACCCAAGAGGACTGGTCCAGGCCTCAATGGTCCTCCCCTGGCCCTGGGCTTCCTGGGTGGGCACCCCTGGGGAGCTGTACTATTTTGTGCCTACTAGCCTCCATCACTGCTTGCTGCTCAGCCAAAGAGCCGAAATGTGGCAGAGGAAGGGGTTTCCCTGCTGATGGTGCTAGCTTTTGTCTACAGCTGCTGACTGCTGACTAGCACATCCCCTGGAATCACCCTGACATGTTCACGTGGAGAAACTACAGCATCAGTAGGAATCTGATTCTGGGAGCGTTCAGAAGAGCAGATAGGGTCATAGTAATGGGCATTTCCAAGGCATTGGCTGGGTGCTGCAGGCTCCAACAGCACAGTAGTGGGCACGCCAGCAACAGGACGTGGGTCGTGGAATATGGATCAGGCTTTTGGAAGAGTTTGGGGCCTCGGGATACACGAGAGGTGGTCCTTTTCTCTCTTTTTAAAATCATTTCTGCTGAATTTCACCTCCATTTAATGGGATGCACTTATAGGCATACTCAGAGGTATAGTGGGTTCTGTTCCAGACCATGAATTGTTTGGTTTCCCAGTGTAACTTGGCTAATTTTGGCACAAGAGACTTAGTTTTCAGCCTATCTCAGCTTTCAACATGCCTTCCTCATTAAGCTTAATCATTTCTAGCTTTTGATTTAAAGTGAGAGATGTGCTACTTCATTTGAACACTTAGAAGCCATTGTAGGATTGTTGGCCCAATTCAAATGTTTGTCTCAGGGAATAGGGATCCCAAGGAAAGGAACAGGTCAGTAGTCAGAATACACACATTTATCCATTAAGTTCACTGTCTTATAGGGGCATGGTTTGAGGCACCCCAAAACAATTACAGTGGTAACATCAGAGATCACACGTGATCATAACAAATAATAATAATGAAAAGGTTTGAAATACTGTGAGAATTACTAAAATGTGACACAGAGACATGAAGTGAGTGAATGCTGTTGGAAACATAGACTTGCTCAAAGCGGGATTGCCATAAACCTTCAATTTGTAAAAAACATCTGTGAATCACAATAAAGCAAAGTGCAATAAAACAAGGTATGCTTGTATTAAAAGCCATTGAATAACATTTTCATAAAAATGAAAGCTACCACCTAGCACTTGCTTTGTGTCAATTTAAAAAGTATGTTGACTCATTTGAGTATTACAATTATCAACATCCCAATTTTCAAGATGAAGAAATTTAAGATTAGTTATATAAAAACTAAGTAGTTGTTTAAAACTGAAGTGGCAGAGCCAGGATTTTGAAACCAGGATTTAGGTCCTATGCTTAAAGCCATAGGCTTTATGTTTGACCCAATTAATTATATTTCTTAATAATATAATTTAAAGGGCTGTAAAAATATACTTGCTGTTATCTCAGCAGAAGCTGAGAGGAATCAGTACCATGGACAGTATCAAGAGTAGGTTGAGGTGCATGACCCATGTGCCCTTCCAAAGCTAACCCCCCAAACCAGAAGTACCTCCTGTTGAAAAGTGCTGCTACTAGAATACAGCCTGGGGCAAGAGGTTCCTCCTAACCACTCTATGTATGCCTCAAAGCTGTGGCATTCAAGCAAGAAGCATTGCCAGAGTCACCCCGGTGGCCACTGAGAAAAATAAATCACACAGGCTGTTCAGTTTGTTAAGATCTGGGAATCCACAGAGCATTATCTAGTGAAATTTATGGCATTCGCTGTTAGCTAATGGAGCCTCCAGGCAGCTAATTTAGGTGACATGGAATTTGTATCACCAGAAAAAAGAAACACCAAAACTCTAGTATATCCATGGTTGACTCAAAGCAACAGGACAGAAAATTTCTGACAATTCCATCTTAAGTACAAAGTATCTGTACTTATCATACACTTCTCCATCCTTGGGTCCATCCTCTCACCCTACACAGTCCTTCTGTCAAAGTTAATTTTGAAGGACCCTAGATGTAGGGTTATCCATGGGGACTTTCCTGCTGAATCAGCCGAACTGACTACTTCACGAGTCATTCTAGTACTAAGGAGAGGAGTCATCAAAAATGTTGATCCTATAATTTCTTACCATTCCCACCCAGCACTGATCAGTGCATAGGTGAGCAATTGTGGTACTAGCCTGGAAATTTCTAAATAAAAGATTTTAAATCTCCTAAATATTTTTTTTATAAATAGAAGGTTTTATAATAGCTCGCTTGCTTGACCGACACCAGTGTACACTGGACATGGTGTTGCAGATTAAACTTAACAATTAACAAGTTTCAGAACAATGAGCATTGACATCAGTTGGAGATTGTGGTCAATAAGCTCAATGGTATCATCTTGGAATGCAGCAGTTCACAATCTATGGAAGGGCAGAGCAGTTTTCTGACCAGTTAATCACATTATTTAGTTATCATCATCTACATGAATACAGCAATAAACTTTTCACGGAAATCAGAAAACATTCTGTTTGCCAAACCCTGTTGGGTAGGGCACAAGATTGAGTTCCGTAACAATGAATATGAAATGTACAAGATTATGTTATGTTTATATAGAAGAAAATATGTTGTAATTTACAAATGATTTATGGCTTGGTAAATGTAAACAGTTTACCTTGTTCTCATTGCTAGAACAAGGAATAATCTTAAACATTATGGTAAATTTTCTGATTAGAGAAGAAATGCTTATTGAGGAAATCTTGGGAAATATAGAAAAGTACAAACAACATCCATAGTTGCATAAATTTTCTGATAATTTTATAAAATTAGAAATGCCAGTGGTGGCTAAGAATAATTTCTTTTTGTCTTTAAGACTTTTATACTATTGCTGTGAAAATACTTATTGATCTAATTAATACCAAATAAATAAAATAGATTTTTAATACTTTCTGAGTTAAAATCTTGTTCATTCTTGAAAACAATTCACGATATTTTATACATTTATTCATGCAGGACAAACATTTTTATAATGATTAAGACTAAAGTTAAATAATTTTCTATTAAAATATGCAACTGAGAAGAGGTTCCACTTAAGTTTCCTGATATAAAATAAAAAAAATCATTTTAATCAAATGAAATTATTTTTTAAATGGTTGATTTAGCCTTGTGTTTCCCACCAGTGTTTTTACATTGGAAGAAGAGCAGGAAATGTTTTCATTCTTAATCTTTCAACTTCAGCCTGCAGTATTAAAATCTGTTCGGCTTGTTCTTTTGAAATATTTGTTAACTTTTGTTGTTGCATCATGTTTTCATACCGTTTTTGGGCAATCTTTTCACAAGTCAGTTTAGACCCTATCCCAAAAATGAAGAAAAAAGGAATTAATTGGATTATTAGCTATACTTTTAAATATAGAAACAGCACTCAGAGTCAATTAAGCATGTGGAAGAAATGCTGGTAGCTTTATAACAACTGTATAGATTTCAGGAATACTGATTACTTTTAAAGAAACCTACAGTTAAGTAAAGAAAAAAGATGCTTACCTAATGCATGACAGATGTCTTTTCTCTCTGACACAGCCACCAACTCTTCTCTTAAATTGCAGCTTAGAGTATAATTTGCTACATCTTTTTGATTGCCGAACTTGACCAGTTTTTTTAGTAGTTTTTTGCAGTTTTCCACATTCTTTTTGTGGGTCTGAAATGTTTGTTCCCATGATACCCCACATAAATAATTTTGAAAAAGTGTATTTTATAAAGACATTATTAAAATTTAAATTGTCATTAAGATGTCTAATCACCATATCCCTGGTGCCTAGCATAATGCCTGCACATAGTAGCTACCTAAATTATTAGTTGAAAGATAGAATGGTATGTCAAACCCACATTTTAGAAGAAAATCTTATATACCGAGGTTGCCAACAAAATGGATACAAGTGAACACTGGTCACCGTTGCTCAAGCAGTAGCTAGCCATAATCATAAGAGTCTGGACGTTGATGGTAACCACTTTGAGCACCTCTTGTAATTGCAGAAGTCAAAAGTGACTTGTATTCATCCTTTGTTGTTGGTATATATTGAGTATTACAATTTAAATACAATTTTCCTTTCTTAAAATGTGTATACATTTTTTTGCACCCTTTGTATTCTTAAAAATGAGAGAAGATAAAAAACACATAGCTTTGTGATTACTTTGTTTTCGTTTTATATATGCTACACAATCAAAACTGAACACTTGTTAAGCAGTTATGAAAAAGCAATGCCAAGAAAAGACTATCAACACTTCTATTACACAAATCATAACTTAACATTTAATAGGAAATTCATGTATACTCAGATATCTCCCAAGGGGTGAATTCTAATATTAAAAGAAGTGCTTTAGTCTACCAGACTTGTTATGGTTACAAAGACACTATTCAGGGACCTCCAATTACATCCTGAATATCAATAAAGGACCAAGATTTTGTTAGGTTCTGTTTGAATTAATAATTTGGAACACTATTACTTTGTTCAAATGAATCACTATTGGAACTACAATGATCAGTGTCTTTGAGACTTACCTTATCTAGAACAGCAATGGTTTCTTCCATTATTCCAATCTGAATGGCAATCAGAGTCTCATAGTTTGGTTCATTTAGGTACTTTGAGAGAAGAAGAAAAAAACCCACCATATGTGTGAGGATATTTATTTTTATTTCTTTCAATAGATAACTTTATAAAGATTATCTTAGTTTTGAAAGTTACTGTTTTCATAAAAATTATCCATCTAAGATTGATTTGACTTTTTGCACCATAATATTTACTTGTATTTAGACACTGGTATGCTCACCCATATGTTAATAATTACAAATGCCTAGCATTTATTTTCTCATTGATTCATTAATTTATTGAAGTTCACCAAATAATTATTATCTCCTTCGAGTCCCATATTAAAAGACATTGAGGCAAGTCTAACGATAGATAACATGACTTACTTCCAAGAAAAAGAGAACATGTAGAATTGATTAGTTGCCAGAAAATATGTAAAAAGGCATGCAAATTCAAAGGTGGTTTGAGATGAGATGTGGCTTCTCTGGACTGGGGAAATCAAAAGGCTTTGTGGAAGAGATGGCATTTAAGCTAGACCTTAAAAAAGACATTTGGGATGTGAAAAAAAAATGAGGAAAGATATTCCAGGTAGAAGAACTAGGTACAGACATAGGATCCTAGAAAACAATAGTCAGTTTGGAATACGGACGTATGAGAAGAACAGCGGGAATGGATTTGAAAAGTTAGGTTGAAGGACACTGAGCACCCACCTAAGGATTTCATAATTCATTTGCCAGGTAAGAAGTAGCAGTTTAAACTGTTTGAGCAGAGTAGTAATGTTATTAGAAATGAATAGGAATATTACTCTGACAGTAGTATAGAGTATAGGGTAGATAAGAGAAAGACCCAAGGTCAAGAGACCAGTTAGGAGATTATTACGAAACAGCCTAAATCACTGAAAAGGAGTCCTGAGCCAGGGTAAAGGCAGTGGGGATAGAGAATGAGGCAGTACAATAGATTAACTAGGAAAGACTTGGAAGGCAAAGCAAAGAAGGGACTCAAAGAGGACTACAACTTTAAGCCTGAGTGAGTGGCTGGAAAGAACAGAAATAAGCAAGAAAGAGTTGCTGTTGGGAGGTGGGAAATATGGAAATAAAGCTTGAAGGAGGTTAGGGCCAAACAAGTTGGATTGCAATTGGAATTGAATTGGAATCCAGAGAGCTTAGATTCGTTTTTTAGAAGTGATCATTGAAGTTAGAGAAATAGAGATCATCAGAGGAGAGGGCATGGAAAGAAATACAAACAGAGCTAAGGGCAGAATCTTAAAGAATATTTAAGAATTAGAAGCCAAAGAGAAATCAGTAAAAGAGGCAGAGTGGTCTGAGATGTTGGAAGAAAATCAGGAGAAAACACGGATGATAAAAACCAAAGGAGGGCAGCCAGATGGCTCAGTTGGTTAGAGTGCGAGCTCTGAACAACAAGGTTGCCGGTTCGATTCCCACATGGGCCAAGGAGCTGCACCTTCCACAACTAGATTGAAGAACAACCACTTGGAGCCAATGAGCCTTGGAGAAACACAATGTCTCCCCAATATTCCCTAATAAAACTTATATTAAAAAAAAAGCCAAAGGAATGGGCAATTAAGATGGTCAAATACTATAGAGAGTTGAGAGATGGTGAAGACTGGGAAAGGGACCACTGGATTTGACAATTAGGAAATCCTCAGTGAACTGCAAGATAGAACTGTACAACTGAATGGGTCACAAAGAACCAAAAGCAGCAAATGTAAATTACTAGAAGAAAAAGACAGAATTAAGAGGCACACTGGCATATTATACTACTGGCTTAGAAAATGCTTGATGTCACAGAGGCTTGTTATTAAATACTGGGTTGAATGAAAAAAATGCATCAATGAATGAAATTAAAGTTATATAGTGGAGAAGGTAGAACTTACCTTTTGACGTTCTCTTGAAAAAAATAACATCTGAATATCCCAAGCCTTCTGATTTAGATCTTCCATTTCCATCTCCATTTTCTTATGTTCCCACTCAATCTGAAATATCCCTTTGTGGATATCTTTACTTTCCATCATACTAGTAACTTTCTTTTGTCCTTGAGTCTTTAAACAGAAAAAGGCACATTTTGATATTCATATAATACAATTCTGCATAAAGAATATAGAATATTTGAAGCTGGATGTTATTATTAGAAAACACTTGGATCATAGATAATTTTATCTTCTTTTAAAAATGTAGCTAATATTAAAAAATTACTTGGGCAAAATCTGATCACTATAAAGCTTACTAAACAGAATGAATTGTAAGATACATTTGAATGGTATAGCCAATTTATATGTCAATGATTAGATAGGAGCTCCTTTTGCCATCACCAATCTTCCATTTTGTATGCCTTTATACCCTACTCTCTCTTCTGCTTCCTGATGCTATGGATAAACTGCTGAAAAGAGAAAGAGAGAGAGAAAAAGAAAATCTCAAAGGCAGACACATTACATTAAGGGGAACAAGGATTAAAAAAAAAAAATGTGGTAGGCATCTTGTCAGAAACCCTGTAAGCCAGAAGAAAATGAACACCTTTGTCATGGAAATGGGAGAATAATGAAAAATATTTGGTATAGCAGGTGGTAAATTGGGTTTTCTTTTTCTCCTTAAAAAATGATAATTACCCGAATCACAGAATTCAGGTCTTCAATTATATTCTTGTTGATGAGAATTGCATCAGTATATTCCAGTAATAATTGGAAGTTCTCCAGCTCTACTTGTCCTTGTTTAAGGAGAAGTTGGATTGTCAAATTCAACTGGAATTTCACTTTCTCTTCCTGTAATCTAAATTGAAAAAGATTTCAAAGTAAGTAGTTGTACTATATTTATATTTCAAGTTTCACCTATTATCTGAGAATATAAATCCAAACTTTCCTTCAGCTGAAGGAAAACATGCTAGAGATTAATGTGGAAAATATTTTCCCAATGATAAACTTTCTTAGAGGTCTCTATGATACCTCTTCTTATTAGTATGGAATTGAACTTGGGCTGCTCAAAGAATTGTAGAGACAAAAATACATTCATAAAGGTTTACTTTGTGATTTAAAAAAAGGTTCACGTAATTGTGAACTTAATGATGCTACCAAATAACAAAATCTACTAAAGTTCTGACTATGCATTGACTCCTGATAGTCTATTAACAATGTTTAATCTACAAGCTACTGATCAAATCTATTTCTAGGTAATTCATATTTCTCCTTACAGCCTAGATCTGAAAATGATGTATAATGTTGGATTTGGGAATGTCATAGAAGTATTTAACAATGTGGCTGTAAATATGGCAATAGAAATAAGGTGTAATGCAACAAAATGCACTTTTTCAAACAGAAATTATAAAGCCCAACAAGAGTAATAGATCAGTCTCTGCCAGCTGTAAACCAGTGAGTAGGCATTCTTCCCCTGTGATAATGCAACGTAACGAAGCCCTCGCTTAGACTTTGAATAAATGAACATGAATGATAGGTTCAAATTACAGAATGAGTTCTTGGAACACTTTTTCAATTTCCTGTTGCACCTTGTCATCCTCCTCAACTCTCCTCCGGAGGAAAGCCACCATTTCCACTAAGCCAGCAGCTTTCTGCTTTACCTGAAAAAAACCAAACCACAGACATCTCAAAACATATGGAGCTTTAGAAATAAAAGCAAACTAATTTTAAAGAACTTCAGAAAACGTACATCTTTTAATGCTGTTACAAAGGCTTAACAATCCCATCTTTCTAAGAGATTAATAAAAATGCATATCCCTGCCATTATGCAATATAAGATATATAAAACTTACACATACATTCCATGAATAATTTGGAAAGTGTCAAATTTGTTTCTTGTTGAAAATCAAATATGCAAGCAACTAGAATTTTTCTTATATCTTATTTTAAAATTTGTTCTCATCATCTTAGATAAAATTATAAAATCATAGATGCTTTAGCAAAAACATGCCAGCCTGACACATGTGGCACTGAATTTAGGGAATTTGGAGGAGGGGAGGCAGAATGTGGTCAAGAAGCAACAAGAGGAAGGAGCCTCTTCCCAATTAAACACTCTCTCAATGTGTTGCCCTTTACTACATTAAAAAAAAAAAATTCTAGCAAAACTATAAAGTTGGTTCTGGTGAAATATAATTCTAATCTACACAAAAAGAGACAAGGCCTACTGAAGACCAGGGCAGAGAGGCGAGAGGAAGTTCTGTCTGCAGCAGTGCCAGCCAAGAGAAATACAGTGTGAGCCATGAATGCAAGCCACATATGTAATTCAAAATTTTATAGTAGCTACATTATAAAAATGAAATTAAACAGGTAAAATTAATTTTGCTAATATATCTTATTTAACACAATATATTCTAAACATTATCATTTCAACCTGTAATGAATGCAAAAATATTGAGACATTTTCCATTACTTTTTTTAACACTAAGTCTTTTAAATCTGTGTGTATTTTCCACTAACAGCATATCTCAATTAGAACTAGCCATATTTATTTCCAGTAAACAATAACCACACAGACAATGTGGGTCTACACCAGTATAGGCCTATATGTGGCCCTCAAGAGCACTAAGATTAATATTTTATTTCATTATCATTATTATTAATATTACTAACTACTACCCTAGGAGGAAAACCTAAATAACTAGCTTTTCTGGAAGTGACCACCATAAACTATATACTTTATATTAGTACACTAAAAACTATGTATTTATATTAATAAACTAAATGAAATGAAAAAAATGTTATTACATACTTTCTGTTCATTTTCCACTTTTACTCGTCTGGTCATGCAGAAATGTTCCCAGACCGAGGGGTCCAAGCCTTCTGGCATGTTATTAATATTGTCCATGTCATCCATGCCTTTCATTAACTGGGCAAAGGCATCTTTATTCAATTTCCCAGATTCTGGTCGCTCTCCAAAAGGCACAGTACTGGCCACATCTGAGTGTACTTTCGGTTTGGGAATCCTGGTATTATGAATAAAAGCCCGTCAACCTTTCATATTCTCACACAGACAAAAAAAAAAAAAAAAAAAATCCATGTTATAATATGACCCTTAGCATACGTATGACATTGCACGACACTTTTCTTTGGCATTTGAGGGCAGGTGGGTGGATTAGTCAAAAGAGGAAAACACCCACTTTGGCCGTCCATACTCTCTAGACCCCCAAACATGACCTTGGCTGGACTATAGATGTCCCTAACTGTTGTCAGCATTGGCAAATTTATTGGTACTAGAAAACATCTCACTTTCTAGAGAGAGAGAGAGAGTTTCCCAGAAAAGGAAAACCTAAAGGAGTTCATCACCATAAACCAGCTTTACAAATGTTGAAGGGTATTCTTCAAGCACGTTAACTATAAGAGTAATCTTAAAAAACTGAGTTATGATCAAGACTTGAAAATTTTCATGTGAAAGATGTTAGGCTGAATATTTCCTTCCAATTGGGAGTAAAAGCTGAAATCTAACAGCATTCCTGTTCACTTACAAACTTTTTCTCAGAAACATGATATTAAAGGAGAAACAAACCTTGGTCGGCGTTTAAAAAGTTTGTAGAGCACTTCCACCTGATGACTAGGAATTTCAGAAAATTCCTTTTTAAAGCTGCGATCCAGAACCTAAGGACAAACAGATTACTGCCAGAAACATTCTATTTGTTGACAGTACCCTTTAAAATATAGGGTTGTATCACTTTGATTTTAAAAATTCATGAAAACTTGGTTTATAAAGTAGACTTGTTACTGGGTGAGCACTCACTGTGCAAGGCTTTCTCAGAGATTTATTTTGAATTGGAAGCACATCAGTGAGTTAAAAATATTTCATATAAGAGGTTTTAGAAAACACAAAATAATACCCGTAAAACATGCTAGGTACTCTATTCTAATTCTACTTCTGTTCTGTTCCGTTCCGTTCTGTTCCATTCCATTCCACTTTACTCCTTCCCTTTCTTTCCCTTCCCTTTCCCTCCATTCTTCTTTATGCTTTTCTATTATATTCTTTTCCATTACAAAATTGCTGGTCATAGTCTACTAAACTGATATCATGACCAATTAATAGGGCCTGCAACCTGAAGTTTGAAAAGCCCTAAAGTCTAGATGACATCTCTCATTTTTGTGCAAGAGAAAGCTTAAACCAGAGAAATTTACACAGTGATTTTCAGAAATATACAATGGCATAGGATGAAGTTCACCGGTAACTAAGAATTATTGTAGGAGAAATATCTATGAGGAAATTAAATTATATTTCTTTTAATTTCCCCCCAATCCAGGCAGCAGCAACTCTAGTGCATTGGTGAGCGGATGAGACAATGGCTCTCACTTTGTCTTCTGCCAGTAAGTTGTCATAGTGTTCCTTGTACACATCGAGGTCTTCTCTAGCTTTCTGGATGGCCTCTGAAGTCTGGTTCTATAACAACATTAGGAATAGCCAGTTGGAACTGGAGATTTTTCAGGATAGACAAAAATATTGGGGATAACAAAAAAATAAGGAATTTCCCAGTACAAGATAAATGTGTCAGTGAAGTATCCACTGCAGATAAAATTTACAGAAGAAAGTAAACCAATTGGAGACTTTGAAAGAACCAATATCCAATCACCTGTTTCTGAGTATAGCCAGAAACTAAATTGATATCATGACCAATTAATAGGGCCTGCAACCTGTGAGTATATAAGCGACTACAGAGCACAGTACATTCTTGGGAGGGCCGTATGGATGACAGAAAACACACAGGCTCAGGAGTTGCCTGGACCTGGATTCTGAGAGACTGAATACGAGTATATAAATGGACAATGGCCAGGCCATATATAAAAATAGAACTCTGACCCATAAACTCTGTAGCGATCAGCTCCAAACTATCAAGACTTGGACAATAACTTTCAGCTTTCTTAATTTATGCCACCATTTTCAACTTAGAACCAACTAGAGAAAGCTAAATATGCTCCCTAAACCAATCACATAGGTTTCCTGGTTTCTAATTAACTTGCCCTCAGCTTCCCCCTGCCAACGACGTGATCAGGGTGCACCTGAAGCCCTCTCTTTTCATTTCAAAGCTTTCCCATCCCCCTGCCTGCCTTTGAGTGTCTGCCAAACACAAATGATGGTGGCTGTTCCCTTTACTATCCCAAGCTCTGAATAAAGAGTCTGTATTCTTATTTGGATGGTCTTTGTTTATTTCTACACCTCCAGTTCCTGCTACATTACATACAAGTGGGTGACTGAAGAATGTTACCAGTCTCTCTGAGATTGTTTCTGCATCTGTGAAGGACCTCCAAAACCCTGCAGGGTTGTTATGAGTACAGTTGTATTTAGAAGGTGCTTTGCTTATGCTGTTTTACAGACTCTTAGCAAAAAGTATGTATGTTATAAATGTCCTTTATTAATATTACCAGTAAAAGCTGACATGTTTTGAAAATTCTTGTGACAAGCATTTAGTTTTCATTGTCTCTTTAGGGAAACATATCTATTCATGCTCCTACTTATTAGCTTTTCAGAATATGACAACTTTTTATTCTATAAGCTAACCCATTACTTACATGATTAGTAAAACTTAGGGTGCCAAATGGTCCAGAGAGAACAATATTCTCTAGCAAAGAGTCTGCAAATAGCTTAAAGGCTATATGTCTTGTCCAAGTTCTCATAGCCAGTCAGTGGTTAAAAGTGGGTCCTTTCACTTATGAAGTTATATGGCCTCATTTTATAAACCATATGTTACATGAAAGGTATATGGTTCTTTTGACTGAATCATTGTAAATGCAGAATCACATAACTTTATTAACAGATTGGAGTGGGTGTTTTTACCTGACCTTACAGCAAAGTCCCAGACAGGGAGTCGCAGAACGTATACAGCTGAGCAGGAATGTGGCAGGAGCGATGGAAGGAAGGGGTCTAGGCGTGTGAGCTCTTATTAACAAGGAACACGTCTATCAAAAAATTATTGTACTCAGATATTAGATACTATACTTACTTTTTCCTCCTGCTTCCTTGTAAGGTAATTGTTTAGGAATGTTTCTCTGGAGTTTATTTCTTCATCCAACAGTAAAGAAAATATAAGGTTATTTATTTTCAATTCCTCCTGTAGAAATATTTTAAAGGGGTGGAAATGATCAATACTCCTGCCCAAGAAAGGATTTTCTATCGAAGGTCATAGACTTGGCACTCATCAAGCAAGTTTATGACATACAGGTAAGAGAAATCCTTTTTAAGAAAATGGGAATATAAACTGTTACAATAATGACTCAGTTATTTCACCTTTTTCATCTTTTCATTGTAAGATAAAACATATATAGAAAAACATATAAAACAAACATATAGTTTAATGAGTTCTCATAAAAGCAAACACCCTTGTAGTCACCACCCAGCTCCAGAAACTGAACTTTGCCGCTGCCCAAAGCCCCTTTCACGTGTGCCCATCATAATCTCAACCCTGGTAATAACTACTGTGCTGACTTATAGTAAACATTTCTTTGCATTTCTTTATAGCGTTATTACCCAAGGACATATCTCTAGGCACTATAGTATAACTTGTCCATTAAAAAAAATGGTCACATTTTTTTTAAAGTCTCTATACTCCGCAGGTTCCCTTCCATCCCTTTCTTTTCCTTACATTTATTTGCAGTTATCTGTAGTTTCACCTAATCTGGGTTTTACTAACTACATACTTATGATGAGTTTATGAAGGTCCTTTATCCTATGTATTTCCTGAAAATTGGCAGCTGGATCAGAGGTTTTTATCAGATCCATGTTTGGTCCCTTTGACAAGACAGTAAGTGTTCTTTGATCAGGAGACATATAATGTCAGGTTGTCTTTCTTTTTGTGATGTTAGCAGCTATGCCCAGATCCATTAATTCATTGAGAATTGCAAAATGGTAATATTCTAGTTCTATTATTTATTTTTCACTTATTAAGTGAGATTATTTTATAAAGAGATGGTTCTCCTTATCTGCTTTTTGGTTACCTAGTGGTATAGTTCATATAGGAAGGCAGAATAAATATTTGATGCTTTCTCTTTATCAGTTTTTAGATAATGAATTGGTGGTCAACCTCTGAAGGTGAACAATTGGACTTTTTTCTTTTTAAAATATCACAAATTTAAACAAATGTGATGGGCTTCAGTTAAATGCAATTATTATCATTGTTGAGTGTTAAATTGTTCCATTTAATATTCCACTTAACATTTAAAAGTTAGGGAACTTTTGAAAGTTGGCTCCTGAGTCCTTTTGATAATAGTCTTTGATGGCTTCGTCATTGTCTTGTATGGAAGATGTTCTAAACATATCTTTTTAAAATACAGCTTTATAAAGGTGTGTTTCACAATCCACATAATTATTTAAAGTGTATAATTCAATGGTTTTTAGTATATTCAGAGTTGTGCAACCATCTCCACAATCAATTTTAAAATATTTCATCACTCTGAAAAGAAATCCTTTAGCAGGTCATTTCCCATTTCTTCCCATACCCCACCCCACCCCAGAGGTCTCCCTGCCTCCACCCCAAGGCAACCACTAATTAACTTTCTGTCTCTATGGACTTGCCTATTCTGAACGTCTCATATAAATGGAATGGAATCATTCGATATGTGGCCCTTGTATGTCTCGCTTCTTTCACTTTGCATGTTTTCAAGGTTCATCCTTGTTGTAGCATGCATTACTACTTTTCATTGCTGAATAATGTTCTATTATATGAATAAAGCATATTTTATTTATCCATTCATAGTTGTTGGACATTTGGATTGTTTCTACTTTTTGGCCATTATGACAAATACTGTTTTTATGACTGATGCTGGGGCATTCATTCCCAATCTCCCCACCTAACTACCATATAGGTACATTTCCTTCCTGCTGACTCAGTCATTGTGTTCTCTCTATGGCCATGACTGAGGAAGAGCGAATCCTTTCCCATGACTACAGGTCTTGCTGGGTCCTGGTAACAGCTCCCTTCTCTTGCCTTTTAAGAGATGATGCTGGCTTTCCATTGTTTCTAGTCTCCATGTGCCTCACCATTCTTGCTGTTTCCCTTAACCCTGCCTGGACCTCAGTAAAAAGTCCTTGCATTAAACTCTCTTAAATGTAACCCTTCTGGTGTGCCATTCCTGTGGGGACCCTGAGGATACAGACACCTTCCCAGAGGTTCCCTTACCTACCCTCATCTTTTTTTGGTTGGCCCCTTGCTTTGGTGAAACACATCTTTGACTAGCTCTCTGAGAATGGGTGCATATAAATTTTCAAGACCTTGAATCTCTCAAAATATTGTTCTTCTCTTACACTTAGTTGATAGTTTGGCCAGGTATAAAATCCAAAGTTTGGAATAATTTTCCCTCAGAATTTAAAGGCTTCACTCCTTGGTCTTTTTGCTTCTAGTTACTGCACACTTCATTTATATCCTTACTGCTGAATCAAATTCAGCCAGATTTTATTTATCTGATCTTTTGGGCATGTGGATCATTCATTCATTTAACATATAGTATGAGCCCAGCCGTTTGGTAGTTGCTAGAGATTCAGGGATGAACAAGACAAATTCACTCCCTACCCTCATGGAGCTTATAGTCTTAGGAGCATTAAAAAGTAATCTCATATAAATTAAAATTCAGGTGCAATAAGTACTAAAAAGTAAAAGAAGAGTATATAACCTAGTCCGAGGAACTAGCTTTTAAACTGGTACCTGATAGATGAATAGATATAGGCCAGGATGCAAAGAAGTTGGCACAGAGTATTACTGGCAGAGGTGGAAGGATGACACTGGTGTGTGTGCTCAAGGCACCAGAGGAGGGAGTGTGGCAGGTGAGGCGGAGGGTGGTACCAATGAAGCTGTAGTGGGAGCCAGGGCCAGAGTCTGCAGGACCTGGTGCCAGAAAGGATGTTGGTCTTTATCCCAACAACACTGAGAGGCCCTGGAGCCTCCTTAAAAGAAAAGGTCATATAAGTAAAACTTTCATTTACCTGGTTGACAACTATCTCTGCTTTCACTCTCCTTTCAAAGAGTCTTTTCAAATAGTCATCAAAATTCTGTGTGCTTTCTTGAATTGAGTTTTGAAGTTTCCTCAATTCTGCTTCTAATGACTGAAAGGAAGTCAATAGCAAAGTTAATGTTTAAGAACATCAAATGCTACTAGGAAGTGGTGTAGGTGGGGTAGGTGGCTGACAAGACTTGTGAGGTTTTCTGGGGCCTCTGCCCCCTTCAATCAGAGATGTTCCACCTGAATTTGTTTAGTATATTGTGAATCTTTTGTTTAGAAAAGATTACACTTAAAAAAATGTTAAAAATCACTGATGATGAAGGCAGTAGTAGGCCTAGTAAAACAAATCGCAGGAAATCTTTCCAGAAAATCCTGACTCTCTACAGAACAGAAATTTCCAGGCACGCAATCTGGCCTGAAAAAGAAATCTTGATGTTTTAATAAGTCATGAATACAAAACAAACAAACAAACAAACAAACAAACAAACAAACAAAAGTCATGATTATATCTTCATGGATTTTTTTAGATTTTAAGGTAATAAAAAAAAGTGTGTGTGTGTGTGTGTGTGTGTGTGTGCTTACTCTCTTGTTTTCTGTGTTTTGTCTCTCCAAACAGTTCTAGATCAGGGGTAAAAAGTCCCACCTCCTTTTTAAAAAATTCCACCAGGACTTAGAGCTAAGCATATAGTAGATAAGGGAAAAGCTATAAATTTATATTTTTAAGGAGAACAGCATCTGCAGATCAATTCTAGACATATTGTTACAAACAAGTTTTACCATTAACTTTTTTGGTAACTTTTAAGTTTTGATATAACTTCAATTTTTCAGAAAAGTTGCAGGAACAGCACAAAGAATTCCATATACTTTCTACCAATTTAATCAGTTGCCAATGTTATGCCCCATTTGCTTTATCATTTGCTCAGTATCTATCCCCTTTCTCTTCCTTGCCTCCCTCCATCCCCTCCCCCTTTATTTTAAATTCAGAAGAGAGAAATTGGAGATAGTGAACATAAATTGTTTTTGGAGTTTTTTGAGGAGATATTGAGTAGTGGATTGAACTCCTTGGGTCTCAATTCACCCCTTGACTTTTTTCTTTTAACTTTTTATTTTGAAATAAATTCAGACTAACATAAAAGTCACAAGAAAAGTAGGAAGAACTCCAGAATCCCCTTCCAGGGAGTCTTCTTTTTCTTTTGTATAAGAGGAGTGATGTATAAAATGTACGTATAAGATTACAGCCTGTGTCTATGCTGGTGGGAAAAATCCTATAGAGGGAAAAACTGATGATGCAGGAAATGGGGGCAAATTGCTGGAGTGACGATGTTGAATGGGTCAGATGGCATGGATGTAGTGCACAAGTGGAGGACCAGGCTTGGGTAGATACAAGGCCATTACATCCATAAGCAATAGAAAGGCAGGGAGATCCTATGGATTCAGTGCAGGAGGGTGGGATGTATGACACAAGAGTAAGAAAAATCTCTTTTAGTCGCTTCTCTTCTCCCACTGAAACAGAAAATAAGGTGAGAGAGAGTTGAGGGGGTCAGGTGTTAGAAGTTGGAGGACAGAGAAGAACGTGTGACGTGGTCCTCTAGCATCACACTACTTCAAGTACAGTCTGCTCACCAGCAGCAGCTGTACTACCTGGTTGCTTGTTAGAAATCTCAGGATGCTTCCATATCCTCAGAACGTCCCAATCTGAATCTGCATTTTTAACAAGATCCCCCAGGTAATGTGGACTAAGCTGGGGGAAAACAGAATAGCATTGCTGAGCAGTTTTACAAAGGACCTAATAAAAATTAAGGCCATTAGACTGAAACCAGCCAGTATTCTTTTTCTCTATCCACTGCAGGTGCAGGTGCAGAGAAGGCCCAGTACTGGCTTTAATCAAGGCTGGGTTTTACCAGGTAAGTATGACCAAGGAACAGGGAGCTGAGGGTGTAAGCAGTGCACGCTCTTACAATGCAAGGCCATGGAGTAAATGCTACCACCTTATCTCCATTCCCTAACTCCTTGAAATCTTTACTGCATTCAAATCGACTCATTTTGGCTTTCAGGTAAGTACCATCTTAGGATAAAATGCGAGGGCACTGTTAGAGGACTGCAGGGAATAAAAACAGGGATAGGTTAACAACTGGTTCAAAGAAGTTGTTCACGCGATACAGCCACTAAACAGCTAAAAAAAATATGGCCTGCCTTAAATGGTGGTATGCTTTTACTTTCTCCACAGAGGAATAAATATTATTTATTTGGCTGTATACTATAAGCTTTTATACCGCTATTATAACTGTAAGCAATGTTAATGTGGGAATGTTTCTTTGTGATGGAAGGAGATAAAAGTAGAACTGCATTGCAAAAATCTCAAATTAAAACTGTAAACTATGTGTTGCACTGATTGCACCATTCGTCTTTCAAGTCCTTTTCTTGAGATTGAGAACTAATCAAGCAACAGTATTACTGAACTCTAATAGATGTAGACAATTTAGAGCAGTGCCTTGAACATACTATAATAGGTATTCATTAAACATGTGAAGAATGAATAGAGGACAAAATGAATTGCAACCAGGTGCAAAATGTTGAAATCAATAAGAACTTAAAAAAACTAATTGAAATATATTCTTTTTGTTTTAAACTGTTCTACTTCTTTAAACTTATGTCCATCTACTTTCCTAAATTCTCTTGAGATTTTAAGCTGAAACATTATCCTTAAGCTACCAAAGCGTATTGAAACAAAACACTGGATACGGTAGAGTATATTAATTCTTTGCTCTTCTGACCTTTCTATACTTATCTCTTTCTTCATTTAAGTCCTTGACTTTTTTCTCATAGTCTTTGAATTGTTTCTTTTCCTCTTCAGACCACAAAGCATCAGGTTTTTCTATGAAAGCAGGAGGAGGAATCACCTGAAGAAACAAAGGAAAGCATATACTATAGTTCAAATATAAATGTAACAGTACAATAAAAGCTCAGAGTTATCATTATAGTTAAAAAAAAAAAAGAGCCCTTTAACAGGGTATATAGTTCTTCACATTGGCAAGACCTGACATTTTGACCAAAGAACATGAAAAAAATGTTATAATTGTTTTTCTGTGACTTAAGCAAGAGTGGGCAGTGTGGGATACCCAGACTCTTAGGTAACAGGTTTGGAGGTAAATATTGATATCTTCATAACTAGAACTACACCTGAGCTCCAGGGACTCCTTTATCAGGTATCAAAGGGAGTGTTTCTTGGTGTATCTGAAGAGTTACAGGTGCAGAGTTAGCTGTGCTTTCTGTAGAGACCAAAACCACTGTGGCTGCTTGATTTTGTTTGTTTTGTCAGATTGAAAGGCAGGTCTGAGGTTTCAAATTTCTTATTTGCCTGATGTTGTATGCTTATAAGATTATGTATTTGTTGCTGTAGAATTTCTAAAACTCAGATTTATATAGCAAAAGTGGTCAAATTGAAGTGCACTCTCCACCCCATTCCACCTTCCACAAGGATATTCAGAAGTCTCACCATTCTCAAAATGTCTTCCTTCTTGACTTCCAGAACGCCTCCCATCATGTCCATCAGGGCTCGACGTCTGGTGTCAGGGCCCTGGGAAAGAGCCAGGGTCAGGGAAGATGGCTGAGACAGAGATCTGACACTCTGGTGGTCCCAGGGGCAGCCTCCCACCCAATGTTAGAATGACTGCATTTAGGATTGGGGAGGGTGGGCAGTGATATGGAGGGGAGAGGGGAAAGAGGCCACAGATTCCAGTGATCTCTGACTATGACAAAAGCTTTGATGTGTTTCCACAGTGGAGTTCAAGTACAAGACTTCAAACAAATTAGGAATAGGTATCCCTAAAGGAAAGGAGGGTCTCAGGTACTGTATGAGCAACACGGCATACCCGTGATAGAAGCCCTTCCTCTATTTCATGGGCCGTGATTAATTCTGCTTTGACTTTTTGCCACGGATTAACATATTTTTGAGCTGTAATCTGAAAGAGAAAATATTATTTCCTGCTGTTATTTTTACAAAATTCAACTGAACTTTCCTTCCACATACCAAGAGGAGGTTAGAAGGTATCAAGGGGATAAAGGGACTGTCCAGATTTCACAACCAATTACCTATTTTGGAATAAAGATGAGATCTGAAATGAAGAGGGTTGAAAAAAACACATGGTTATTTCTCCATTAGCTCTCTAAATCCATCTCCTTCACTAAAGAGATTATAACAGGGGACCTGACTTAGGTTGGGGGGTTGGGGGATGGGTCCAAAGAAATGTCATCTAAGCCAAATCCTGCTGGATGAGGGTCCCAAGAGGTCAATAGCTTGGGAGATGCAAGGAATTGTGAAAATGCAAGTGTGGTCAGCACAGAGCAAGGTGGGGAGAACAACTGAAG
Organism: Rhinolophus sinicus; assembly: GCF_057876585.1. Classification (NCBI taxonomy): domain Eukaryota; kingdom Metazoa; phylum Chordata; class Mammalia; order Chiroptera; family Rhinolophidae; genus Rhinolophus; species Rhinolophus sinicus. The sequence continues at coordinate 21,051,592 of NC_142515.1, read as the reverse complement.
TGAAGCGGGCCCAGGGTGAACACGGGGACTTTATCTGGAGTGAGATGAACAGCTAGTCACTGCAGGGGTTAAGCAGGGGAAAGACATAATGTTTGGTTTTAACGAGATCACTCTCCTGAGTGTAGAGGGGATTAGGGTATAGGAAGAAGCAAGCATGGTGGGGTGAATTATGCACATACAAAGTGATTGCTCAGAGCAGGACACTGGTGAGAGCAGCAGAGTGAGGCCCTTCAGTCTTAGGTCATGTGGCAAGAGTCTGGTTCTGGAAGAAGCAACTTCTTTAAACAATAGAGTACAGAGGATAAGAGGGTGTACTCTGAAGTACTATAATTGGATTCAAACCCTAACTCTGTTACTTACTAGCTTTGTAATTGTGGTCAAGCTACTTACCCTCTCTGTGCTTCAGTCTCCTCATCTATAAAATGGAGGTATTAGTACCTATCTTGTAAGGTCTTATAATGATAAATTAGTCTCAATCTATCTAGGGTATTTAGAATGGTGCCTGGCTTTTAACTGGGACTGTACTGTGTAAGTGTTTGCTGTTACTTCTAAGCAACGTGATTGCCCCAAAGTAATTTAGTTGATTTCATGTGAGCAAGAGGTTTTCTTTGAGTATTCTCTAGCACTTTTTACTTTTAGAAATAAAATGTGTTTATTTTCATTGTTTTCTTAAAGCATTTACTTGTCACTGCCTCTGTGCCAAACACCTTTTAATAAGGCTTCCCAGAAAACCCCCTTCTCTAGGACCCATGCCGCCCTAATGACCTAGGTAATTGCTGGAGCACTGGCGGCTTCCCCCCAACAGTGTGGCCCAACACTGGACCCAAGCTGGGCCAAGGAGCCTCTTCCCAGGTCAATCCAGAATTGGAACTAAAAGATTCTGGTTCAGACCAGCTGTTCTCTCAAGAGTAGGAAATAGTATAAAGTCAAAACTGCTGGAGGAAGCTGAAATGCAGAGAGAAGTGAGCTAAGAGATGAAGAAGAAAGGACTTCCAGAATGCCCACAAGGCTCCAGTCTGGGGTTCCTATTTCTTTCTAGGCGTGGTATCCAAATCTTCCCTGAACTCTGCGGGACTCGTAAAACAAATCCTCATTATTGTTGAGGCTATGCCAACTGTTCTTGTTACTTGTAACTGAGAATGCTACCTCATGGAGTTGCTTCCAGTAGTGCAAACAGTAAGATGAATAAATAAGAGCTCGGGGAAATGTCAGGAGAAAAAAGGGTAGGATAATGTAAGTCGCCAGTACCTCACTGTTTTCCACAACAAGGATTCTCTCTGGCTTCTCGTAGTCATCAAATTCCGGTTGCCAGACAGGTTCTTCCAATTCCAGATCTAAAATAATTTCTTGAATCCTTACATTTCTTTCCTTTATACGTGCAATTTCAAACTCTTTTTGCTTATATGCAGCATCAAACTCATTATTGAAAGCAGTTTTTACCTTGTAAATGATATCCTGAAATATTAACATGTAACTGAAAACACATCCCATGTTATACCTTTACTGGTAACATGATTCCACAGTTTTACTTTCCCTCCAAAATCATTTACAAGTTATCAGGAAATCAATCTTTCTAAAATACTGTTTATAGTAAGTCATTTCTTGGTTCAGTAAGCTGCACAGTGGCATCCCACCATCGGTAGGATTAAGACAACAACTGTTATACCACAACTTACTTCCCAAAATGTAAGTGTAACTCAATGTGCAGGTATGTTGATAAATGCTGAAGTGGGTGATAAATCCTTGAAAGCTCTTTGGAATATTCTCTCTACTTCTGTGTATGTTCTTTAAAAAAAAAAAAATCCATCATGAAATATTTAAAAGGCAATATGCAGTATTTAAATTGGGAAATGTCTTTTCTCTGGAACCATGATGATGTGGTGAGGAAGAGATGGCCTACAGAGGTTGTATAGAGAATCTCCCAGAGAAGCAAAACCATAGACAATACTTTTCCTCTGTATAGTCATGTCATCTTCAGGTAGGAAGGGAACACAAGCTGGCTAGCTGGAGTAGCCAATTACTAAGGTGGCAGTGGGTCCAACTGGATTGTCCCCACCTCTGCTGATGATTAGAACAATGGGTCTCCTCAAAGTGGCCTTTATTTTACCATCAGAATTCAGTCTATATAGCTATCCTACTGAAGATGAAACCAGTAAAGCAGGGTGGAAAAATGTTCTTAAAAGCTGACACCAGGAAATTTCTCTTGGGCTGTAATTTCCTTTTTGTAGGAAAATGCCTTAATAAAGAAGCAGGAAAGTGAGACCCTGAGGGCATGAGTCAGCAGAAGCTGAGAAGGAAAGAGGCAACTAAATAGCCCTTAGTATAAATGCACAGGAATTTCAGGGGTTGAAGGTGGAGAAGAGGAAAAGATAGGAAGAGAGAGCAGGGTAACATGGCAGGAGGCTAGAACACAAATTGCAGACATGGCTGAAGGACTTTTTTCATGGCTGAAGGACTGGTGTCAGCCAGTGTAGGATCAGGGATGGCCAATATTAAATTTCAAACTATTTGCATTTGTGCAAACACCGTAATTGAATTTTCAAAACCTTCAGTAGACATGCACGGATGTGTTCTGAGACTGACTTGTTTGGTGGAAAGTAAGGAGTAGGAGCTTAGAGCTTGAGGGACACTGCCCCTTACCCTTGAGCCCCAGAAGTTACACAAATTTTGGAGAGAAAATTGTATTTCCTCAGGTTAAAAGGATAGATAAGCAATCACATTTTGATCATACAAGGAGGTCCTACTTGACATCTGGGTTACCTAGAAGATGGCATTCAAGGACTTCTTTTATCTTTGAGCTTACTGAAGATCTAAGTAGAAGAATGGTTTGTTTGTGGTGTCAGCCAGTGTAGGATGTTCTTTGGAAAAAACCTGTTGTCACAGAACTCGGTCAAAATGGATAAAAGCAACTCTTGTACACAAGCTCAGCTTAAGCAACATGAATGCTGGCTAGCCATCTGGATATTTCTCTGTGTACTTTAAAGACATCATTTAACTGGCATTAAATTTCAATTTGAGCCTTTGCATGACAGCTCATAGAGATTTTTAGAGATTTTCAAGGATAAAGAAAAAATTCACCCACTTTCAATAATATAATTTGGTTGATTTTCTCCTCTCTGGAATGAAGTTCCAATTGGCTTGACAACAAAGAGGCATGTATCCCAAAATCAGTACTCTGACTGCCAAACATGTAATTGGGCAAGTTAGTATCTTTTACTGCTACATCGTCTTCCTCTTCTTCATCATCCTCTTCATGATGCTTTTTAACCAAAGTCATTGCAGACTGAAACTCTACAATTTCTTTCCGTAGCTAAACACAGAAAAAGATGACATGGAAGTTATGCAATAATAAGAATTCTTCTCTAAAGAGCAGTTGTGTGACAAGTTATTTCAACAATCATTTTAAGATGTTAAATTGTCTCGTCAACAACTGAATTCAAAGTGATAGATAGATCCGGAAACTGCTGCAGATGAGATTAAAGCTTTGGAAACTGATAAATTACGGATAAATCACAAGAGTAAAAATGGTCCTTGATAGTATGTAATATTTACATTTTGCTGTCAGGATGACAGCTGCTTATAAATATTTTGAGTCTTTGTTGGAACTTAAACATTAAAAAATATACCTTTTCTTCATATTTTACAAAGGAACTCATTCATATAGGACTGGTGGATGTAGGTTAAGAATTAAGTATAGCTCCATTTTATGTTTCGGAAAAAGAATGAATGCAAGGTTCTGGCCAAAACAAAACTACACCAGTGGAGCAATGGCTTTTTTTGTTTTTGTGTTTGTTTTTAGTAGTCTGATAGAGATTGCTGCTTTTTTTTTAAAGCTGGAATTCTTTAGGAAAACCGTAATTCTTCCAAAACAGATACTACTTCATCTTGGATCAATTATCTCAAAATACAATGCCAAGAGAAAGGAGAAGACGAACAGAATATGGGTAGATGAAGACAACTTCTGACCAGGACAAAAACAAATACCAAAGCACATTTTTAAAAGAATATCCTCATATTTGGGGGCTAGTCAGTGTTGTAGAGGATATAGGCTTCTTGATTTATTGTGAGGATTTGGCTCCTATGTTCATTAGAATATATTCTATATATTAACAAGGAATGAAAATATAAATACAAACAATATCTAAACTTATCCTAAATTGTATCCCAACTCAAATCTGTATGAATAAGACCCTAAAATAAACCACATCACTTATATAAACACATCTATTTAAAATTGTACTTTAAGACACTCGGTTTCAATCTTCTTTTGCTGTAAAACTCTCTTCAGTTTTTTCAACTCTTCATCTGTGCGTTCTTTCATTGGAAAGTTCTCAACCACGCAGGGGACGTGAAAGCACTTGGGGAAAAAACACACAAAATAAATCCATTTTTAATAAAAGTGTTTGTGTCTGGGGTGGAGTGAAGGATGTTTTCCCTGATTAAAATTAATTCATAGGTTATCATGCATGAGTGAAATTGAAAATGGAAACTTTCTTTAAAATAAAACAATGTATGCCATTAACACTGGTATAACTTTGTATAACAAAACTGTACTTTTGTGAAGGATTTACTTCTGGAGCAGTGGTTCTCATCCCGGAGTAATTTTGCCTGCCCTGTCGCCCTCCGCCCCAGCCCTTCAGGGACATTTGGCAATGTCTGGAGACATTCTTGATTTTTACTAGTGGGTGGATTGGATGTTCCTGGGGTCCAGTAGATAGGGGCCAGGGATGTTGTAAAACGTCCTACAATCCATAGGATAGCCCCCACAACAAAGGATTATCCAGCCCAAAATGTGCCGCTCTTGAGAAACGCTGTTTTTGAGCAATACTCAACCACATAAATGTAGGCTAATCTTAGACTTCACTATCCAAACAGGTGTGGGGTGGGGGGTATATTTGAAAGTGAAAAGCGTGCTGTTAAAAGTTACTCGAGGACCACAGGCATAAACTGGGACTTTTGGTCCCCCTACACAAAGAGGAAAGTTGTGTTGGGAGGAATCTCAATGAAAAAGCATGAAAAACAGCCCTTTAGAAAATGTAAAGGCAGGTAGAGGTAGAAATACGAACAATATCATTTAGTTTTCAATCTGTATGGAAAGTGAGTGAGGTGGCCTCCTGGAACAGACAGGTATTAAGACCTGGATGCAGGTAGTGCCATAGAGGAAAGAGGGAAAGAGGTGCTCAGGCAAATCTTAAGAGATGCTGGCTTGGAAGCAGAAGGGGACTGAGCAGAAAGGGAAGAATGAGACAAGAAAAAGTGAACATCTAGGTAGAATTCAGAACAGGAACGGGCGAGGCATGCTTTGAATGCTTTTCTATGTATGGATTTTCTTTAAAAAATTTTCTGCCATGAGACTTTCAATAAAAATTCTCATTGGCTAAGGTGTTATACCTGGAGTTATATATGTTACCTTAAGAGCTCGACCTTTCACAGCCATTGAATTCCAGCATTCTTCTTTAATGAGTTCAGCCAAATATCTCTTGGCTAGGTTATGCATCTCCACATCCTTCTTTATCTTGAAGAACATAGATGAAAGGAAAAATAAAAATGAAAATGTGGCCTCTTAAAACAATAATCTCCGTAGTACATTAACGAGCCAGTCATGACTGCACATTTAGTGATAGAGTTTGATCTTTCCCCAGCACACAGAGCTGCCCTGCACTGAGATGCACTTGGGTGGGAACACTTCCTTGTCTTGGAGAACTTCTCCTGAAGTTTAGTCTGGAGGCTCAGGATTCCCTTCCTTGAGGACCAGGGTGTCAACACAGACACCTGTAAGGGCAGGCAAGTTCCACACATGAGCCCAGGTGGGTGTGGGGACAATAGCACAGCCATAGTGGGCTGGATAGCTCACACACACACACACACACACACACACACACACACACACACACCCGTCATCACAGATCTGGCTGGTGGGTGCAGGGTGGGGTAACAAACCCACTACGTCAAGTCTTCCTGTTTTAGTAGAGAAGTTTGAAATCTGTAATTTTATGAAACTGCCAGATATCTAAATGTTGGCTTAATTTTTGTCATTGCATATGTAAAATGCCAGTTTGTGACCTCTGTCTTGGGGCCTTTACTACACTTAGTTCTTCTATCAGTTGTGTCCACCATGACGTGAACGCTCCGCTCCTCGTGGGGATCACATAACGTACCTTCCCCCACTTAGAAACTTATGTGTTATTTCAATTAGTTTTATCTGCTTTAAGTAATCCTATTAATTAATATTTAAGTGATTAAGTGTTCTCATTTTAATAAAGTTTGTCAAGAGAGCTGGTATGAAAGTGAGACCCAGTAATCTTTAGTCCTTAGGATCCTCTTCAGATCCTGCTTTGCATTTCATTTTGTTTGCAGAATTGTTAGCAAACTAGCTAAGAATATCCACCCCCCCTGCCCCCAATTACAAAATGTCTTATTTATTTATCCATTCATTTATTCATATTTATGTTATTTATGGTCTGAATACTTTGCTTAATTTCATTTTATTTCTGTTTTGTTTTTATCCATTGAGTTAATGGCTAATACATTTTATTTTTTCTTAAATAAATAGCTGTTTTGGAGTATCAACGTCAGAACCTGTCTGATTCCCAGCCTTTCTGTCTCTACTGCTGAGCTATTTGATCAACACCTCCAGACTTGGTCCCTAACACTGTGTCCAAGCTGTTAGTACTGGGCTTTGGCCTTTTCTCTATTGAGATGCTGGCCAGGGCTAGCAGTAGCCTGGTCCCTTTCGGATTGGCATCCCTGATGGGCAGATGCACTACCTCTTCCCAGGGATTAGTGTTCTGCTCCCAGTGTGCTGAAAGCCAGCTGGGTTTATGGTGCCATCTACTAACACTGTTCTGTGCTGGATCATCTGGTCCCATTCTCACACCCAGTCTGGGGCTGATACCTCTTCAAAAGGCCGGGAGCTCAGGAAAAGTAAACAACATGAGGGAAACGAGCATGTGAAGAGCCTTTCTCTGCACCAAAGCCTGACTCAGAGGATCAGGGGGCTTCTCGAGAGATGTGCAGGAATTTGATAAGCGGCAAGGGAGGGCATATGGGGCAGAAGCATGGGGCAGGGGTAGGGAGGGTGAGCAGGGAGGGCTCACCAGTGGGGTTAAGAGGTCAGCAAGCCAGAGGAGCAGGCTCCTGGGGCCAGGTAGTCAGACATGAGTTTGAAGAGAGAAGCAATGCTAGAGTAAGAATGGAGGTGGGCACCTAACCCAGACTCATTGCAGAGCGGTCCAGCTGAATGAGCTGGGAGAAACTGGTGCCAAAAGAGGAAGGGAGATTACAGGCCTGAGTGAAGCCAGGGCCAAGGAGAAGAGCCTGAAGCCTTGTGGGCAGATAGGAAGTGCTTCCTGGCTCAGATCCCAGATGTGGGATCTTAGCCAAGTGACTCTAGCTCCGAAGCCTTAATTTCTTCAAGTGGAAAAAACAATAACATACCCTTTTGGATTGTTGTGACAATCAAAATAAATAACATTCAAAAAGCCCCTAAATTGATGCCAATTTTTATAGCAAAAAAAGAAAGGGGAGGGATCATTTCTACTAGCTTCCTGTTGTGCATTTATGTAGTAACAAAAGCCAAATTCTTTACCCTGATACACCTGTACAAGGTCTTCAGAGTGGCCTCTGCCTCTCCCACATCATTCGATGGGGCTTTTGCGTCACCTCATGTCCTGCAGCCTCTGGCCTTTCTGTTCCTGGAATACTCTAAGCCATTTCTGCCTCAGGGCCTTTGCTCCTGATGCTCCCTTTGCTGGACATTCTCCTCCCCCAGATCTTTGCACAGTCAGCTCTCTCTCTTCTTTTAGTTCCCAATCAAAATGTCACCCCTTTAAAGTGGCTTTCTTTGACCAGAGAAGTAGATCTCCCACATCTATCATAGCATCCAGTTTGTTTTCATCATACAATATAGAGAGATTTGTTTATTTGTGGCCTGTCTTCTCCATTAGATGAGCCCCATGTGGGCAGGACTTAATCTGTTTTATTCATTGTATTTCCAGCCTGGCACGTAATAGATATTCAATAAATGTTGCAGAATGAATGGATGAATGATCATCCAGGTAAATTTTATCTCCTTGGGTCAGTCTGTTGAGGTCTTTTTGGTCCTGAATCTGTTACCCAATATATTTTCTCTCATCTCAGCCTCATGTCACTCACCAATTTGACAAATTTGCCTCATTTCTACATCTTCACCCAGTTGTTAATAAATACGTTTAACAGGATACAGTCCTGGGGCATATCATTGGAAACCTCTTTCTAGAGACATCAATCAACTAATCAGTTTCTTTTTGTGTAGTTGTTTAACCAACTATAATCCACTTAAATGGCCTTGAATCCAGCTATATTTAATTCTCTTGTTCAGAGGGAAAGATGTGTTTATACTTGCACATTTAAAAAATCACGGGTATTGTGCAGGTTGAGAAAGAGGTAGCTTAAGAACATCTTATGTAAAACACAATTAGGGCTTTTACCTAAAATAAAGTCAATATGAGTAAACAATGTGATGTGACTGCAATAAAAAGATGCAAAGGCTGAATTAATAGTAGTATCTAGAAAAGTGGAGGTGTAAGTTTATGCTTTTCTCTAAACTGGACAGATAATAATTGGAATTCTTTTGCAGATGTCAGACTCAAGTAAAATGAAATCAGAGGAAAACTGTGTGATGATGATGAAGCCATTGAAACTACATTATATGATCTTCATAGGAGCTGGGATAGTTACCTGTGACAAGAGAAGATACACAGGGAACATGGTAATTGCTAATCTTCTCTAACCATTTTCAGAGTGGACATAGAGTAGATGGTGCTCAAAGAATAGAAGAATCAGTGAGTGTAGGAAGAAAGATTTCAACTCTAATTAAGAAAGGGATTATTAAACCAGAGTGCCCAAAGTTGACATGAGGTAACTGAGGGGATTTCCAAAAATTTTCAAACATGGTGGAAGATGTTTGGTATGAAGGTCATGGAGGAGAGACAAACATCAGATATCTGGCTAGCCCAGATGCTCTTCTTTCCCCTAACCCCCAAATTCAATAATTCTCTGACTCATTCCATTTATGTGTACTAGGTTTGCTTTGTTCACATTGTGCTGGAAAAGTTTTTGTTTTGTTTGCATAATCTGGAAAAGTTCTCCTTCCTATTTTCTTTTTGTTCCCTTCATTATGGTGCTTAAATCAGATTTTTCATACCTTTTCTATTTCTTCCTCACTTTCGTCGTGAAGCCTTTCTAGTTCCTCAAGATCCAGACCAAATTCCCGTTGCTCTAATTTTGCAATATTATCTACTGTTTCATTTTCTTCCATCATATTCAGAATCTGAATTTTAAAGTAGGAAAGGATGGTGACAAGAAAAGAATTAAACGTTAAAGACTCTCTTAGCAATCAATAAAAAATAGATGTTCCATTTATCTAAAATGCAACTATTGAGTAAAGAATTAGGTTATGTGCTTATTGTGGTTATTTAAGTTTTAAGGCTTAACCCTTAAGAGGTCATTCATTCATAAAGAACAACAATAAAAATGTATAAATTCATCACTTCATTGAATGATATTAAGGAATTATTGATATTTAGGTGTGCAGATGGTATTTTGATTATATGTTTGAATTCTTACCTTTTAGAGATACATACTTAAATAATTAAAGAGGAAATAATATGATATCTAGATTTACTTCAAAATAATCATGGGAGGGGATGTGGATAGGGGTATAGATGAAATAATATTGGAAACTGGATTTATTATATTATTATTCTCTTGCCATATGTATATGTGTATATATATATATATATATATATATATATATATATATATATATATATTTGAACATTTCCATAATAACCATAATAAAAACTATCTTTAAATTTTTATAACTTCAAAAAATTCAGGGGCAAAGGACACATGTTGCAACATATATGACAATGTTCACTATATAAAGAGCCCTTCCAAATTAATAAAACAACTCAAGCAATACGATAGAAAAAATGAGGACTCCAGTTTCAAAATGGTGGACTCAGAATGGCCTTTACAATTTTCCTTTCCTGCCCTAATCCATAAAATTAAGAGAAAATAAATAAATTCATTACTGCAAATAAGAAGAAGAAAAGAAAAAGCATCCTTCATTAGCATGACGATTGTAACATCTGAAAGATGAAAATCAGATGGATCTGAATGATGCACCATAGTCCCTAGAGCCCTCAGGACAATACTGAATAAAGGATAGAAGCTACACCAGATACCGGAGTGAGGGATAGCCTAGAAGTAGCTGGCAGAGTGATTAGCTAGGGGTACTACATTAGAAACAAGCAGTGAAAAACCTGTATGTACATGTACCCCACTTGGTAAAACTCCCTGGGGCCCAGCAGTAGTAACAGGGTGTTTGCCTCCAGGTGGAGGAAATTGGAATGCCTATTTGGGTGGGAGAAACAGAGCAATGCCCAAGGAATCTGTCAGTGGCTAGAAGGAATTAGAGAACACTCGCCCCCCTGCACACAAGATAGGTGGCTAAGACATTTCCCAACACCACACACCCTATTTCCTTTTATTGAAAACAGACAAGAATACCTGCTGAAGTCAGATCCCCTACACGTCTTCCCAAGCAGGGTGAATTGGTGTAGTGGAATTATAATAGGGAGTTTCAATTATAAAGATGGTCACACAATAATAAAAATAATAATAGATCACCAAATATTTGGGAAATAAGAAAACCACTGAATAGAGATATAAAAATCCTGAATAAAATATTAGCAAATGAAATCTGTTGTACTACTTAAAATGACGAATGTCTATCTGAGGCTTATAAGGTATTTGATCAACTTCACAATAAAAATTCTTAGTAACAGGGATAGAAAGGAATTTCTTTAACTTCTTAAGGGATATCTAACAGAAGCTACGGCAACATCACACTTAAAAGTTAGTAGCCTTCCTGTTAAGGTTAGGAAGAAGACAAGTATGTCCACTGTCATGACCACTATTATATTAGAAACCCTTGCTATATGACAAGAAAAGAAATGAAGATAAAGATTGATAAGGAAGAGACATGTAATATTCAGAAAATATGATAGTCTTCCTAGACTAGTCAAGAAAATCAACTGATAAAATAGTAGAACTAAAAATAGAATTCAGCAAGGTGATCAGATATAAAATCAGTAATATATATACCAGTAGTAACCAATTAGAAAATGTAACAGAAAAATATTTCCTTCACAAAAGCAAAACAAACTATAAGATACCTAAAGTAAACTTAGTAAGAAAATTATACAAAATCACTTTTAGACTATAAAACTTCACTAAAGAATATTTTTTTTAAAAATTGAAGAGATATATTTATATAATATATATAAGATTTATATTATAAATTTATATGTATTATATAGAATTTCAGATAGCACATAAATTCTTCCCCAAATCAAACTATAAGCAATATAATCTCAATCAAAATCAAATCAGAGTTTTTCATGGAGCTTGACAAGCTGATTTTAAAATTCAAAAAAAAAAAAAAGCATAACAAAGCCAACATTTTTTTAAAAAGAAGAGCAAAGGGAGAATTGCCCTCAAGATATAAAAATACTTTATAAAGCTATGACAATTAAAATCGTTTGGAATTAGCTCAACAAAAAGATCAATACTCAATTTCAGACTAGAGAGTCCAGAAACATTCCCATATACATGGGACTCCAGGGGTTGAGAGAGAAGTTAGAAACCAGTAGAGAAAAAGTGGTATATTCAATAATAAGCACTGACAAAATGGGCTAATTTGGAGGGGGGGAAATGAAGTTAGATCTATACCTCATACCATTCATGAAAATAATTTACAGGTGAAATAAAGGAGTATTAGAAGAAAATATGTGAGACTTTGGGAGACCTTTAGAAATCAGACACAAAAACAAAAGCTGTAAGTAAAATGATCAATACTCTTGAATCATAATTTTTAAATTCTGTTATTTAAAAAAGCACATCATAAAAGTTGAGACAAGACAGAAAATATTTGTAGTATATTAGGTTGCACCATATAAAAAAGCAATTTAATGTGGTTCATTCAAATAACAAGGGCCACCTCTAGATTGGCCCCCCTGCATACCTCCATGCTCTTTTCCCCTTCCAGTTACCTGGGATGACATCACGTGAGGCAACCTTAGAAGCCATGTGCTAAAGCTAGCAGAGTCTCTGTCAGCCTCTGTATGACTGCATGGAACACAGCAGCTGCTGACCTGAACCCAGGACTGTTATTTGAGAAGGAAACTTCTTATCTCTATGCCATTATGTTTTTAGAGGTTAGTTATTATCACAGCTTAGCTAAGCCTAATTATCATAAATAAATATAAATCAATAATAAAGAACTCCTACAATCAAAAAGAAAAAGACCAACAACCCAATAGAGAAATGGGCAAAGGATACGAACAGGGAATTCACAGAAGAGGAAATACAAATAGTCTTTAGAGTCATGAAAAGATCTCCACTTCATTAGTAATCAGGAAAATAAAAACAAAGGGGGAGGAAATTACCAAAGAAACATTTAAGAACACCCAGAACTGAAAGACAAAGTTTTCTTATTTAAAGTGCTCACCAATGCCCAGCATATGAAAGAGGAAAAAAACCCCAAAAAACATACAAAGGAGAGTCCTGGTATGAAACAGATGACATACTCAAATAGGGTAATTGGGGAGGGAGACATTGAGAAAAGATTAGCAGCTTAAGGGTAACCAGCAAGGCATGATAAGGCATCTCAGGCCAGCAACCATGGGAAGCTGTCACCACTCCTAGGTCTGAAGGGCAAGGGTGGGGAGGGCTGCAGTCACTGCCAGCTCCTAACACCACAAAGAGGACCCTGGAGGAATAAAAACCCTGACCCTGGTCTTCTCCCTTCCTCTGGCCTCCTGCTGATACCACTCAGTGGCTCAACCCAAGCAGAAGTCAGAGGCAAGAGAGCCCACCGATGCCATCCACAAAAGGCCAGCCTCCTGGGGCTTAGAACAGGGTGGAAAGGGGTGGAGAGCATATTTGTACCAGCAAACCAAGAATATCCATCAAACATATCAAGGTGCATAATTGTGAAATTTCCAAACAGCAGGGATAAAGAAAGGATCCTATAAGTTTCCAGATTGAAAAATCTGGCTACCTACAAAGAACTGAGAATCAGAAAGGTATTAGATTCTCTGAGGCAAACACTGAAAGCTGAAAAACAATGGAGCAAGCCTTCAAACTTCTGAGGGGAAATCATTGGAGACATAGGCAAGCTATCAGATGAGTGTAAGAGTAGGATAAAGACATTTTAAGAAAAACCAAGTCTCAAAAAACATAGCTCCCATATACCCTTTCTCCAGTGCCAAAGCACTGTACGACTCACACTGTATTACATTTATATGGTCCGTCAGAAGCACAGCTACATGACAAATGATGTTCCCAAGCAAGGGACAACACAGCAGTTCTGCTTAGGAAGCTGCTGGAAGACGCACACCAAGAGAACAAAGAAAGACGCACGGGACCCTGAAAACAAGGGCTCCAACTTGGGGGGCAGGTGAGAGGGGTTCCCAGGAAGGTGGACAAGAGAATTTTCTAGGACAGCAGTTGTGTGCCTGGTCTAGAGAGCAAGGTGCTTAGACTGGAGATGGAAGATGGAAAGCTCTAGAAGGCAGGTCACAAAAATAAAGTTAAAAAAGAAAAAAAAATCTCGGACAGCTTGCTTTCCTTAGGTATTTGTATTGAGAAGGGGCTTTTTGTACTTAGCATTAGTGGAATTTGAATAGGTAACAGGTACATACTAGAACGGCTTAATCCAAAACAAAGGCAATTATTAATTGCCGGAAATATAAAGTTGTAAAAATGGAAATGTAATTACAATACACCATGTGGCTCAGCTATGAAGAATATTTACATACCTATAATAGTGTCCATACTTAGTACGGATTTATGTGTATGTTGTAGCGATGGGAGGGTGGCGTGTAAAAGAATCTAAATACTCATCTTCCGTACCAGGAAACCCATAGTGTCAAAATAGAAATATCAAGAGACAGTATTAAGAAGACTATTTAGAAAGATGGAGGTAAACAGCCAAACAGAAGAGCTGAAAGAATTGAAAATAGTTATCTCTAGAGTACAGGAATCACAGTAAAAAATAAATAAGTAGGGCAGGTACTGCTTTAAAATATTTTAAATTATGTCATTAATTTGTAAAAATGTAAACATATAACTTTAGTTTAAAATAATTATTTAAAAAAATAAGACATAATATTTGGGGAAGACAGAGAAGAAAACCACTGTTTATATATAGTGTGGTATGGTAAAATTTCTACCCTGTTGAAGTACCCCAGAAAACTGGAAAAAGGTAGAAGAGAAAGGCAGAGAAAAAAATGGGTATAGCTCCTCATGCTGTGTTGAACAAAATATAGTTCAAAAAATAATTTTAGGCCAGGGGCCAAATGTATTTGTATATGAAACCACAACACTTACAGTTTTAGCGAGTTCTTTCATTCCTGTTTTTATCTCTCTCCTTTTGTTGGAAAACAGTTTAATCTCCATTCTGAGGGCCTGAAATGGGACAAGTATATCACTTAAACAGGCAAAAGGAATGATAGAGAAGCATGTGACAGATACGATACATGCACACCTATATACACACATCCATGTACACGCATCGGTCCATAGATACATAATAGGTAGCACGTCTCTAGAAACAAATAAGACAAATTTTAAAGACTAATAATAACACCACTGCTATTATGTAAGTGACCACTGCAGCGTCTTGGGTCTGATGTCAATTATAAGGCCAATGGAAAGAACATAATTAGATAGTGAAAAATTAAATGGAGAATAGTTGACAAAGGAAAACCAGTCTGCTGTTTTATTGGGAACTTGAGGGAAACTGGACAAGCAGGCTAAATCCTTTGTCACCTTCCTGCACATCTGAAGCCACGGCACCCCGTCTCCTGTTCCCAACCCACCCCTTTCTTGATGTCAACCATGCAGCATGCCCCCAAACGCACTCCAACAGGAAGTATCACACTTCATTCTTGCTGGGTTTCCTATTAGCTTAAGTACAGTTCTTAAAGCTCTTATAGCTGAATCTAAAAGACCAGGCCGTGTTGAGAGTGTTTGTTTGCTTTCAGGAAAGTTACACTTATAATGCTCTGTCAAGTAGGATCTCGTTCTACTTTCTAACTTTCCAACAGGTTTTCACAGGAAACCAGTCTATTTGGCACACCCTCAAAGCATGATTTCCAACCTCTCCCATGTTTTATAAATACCTCTTGGTTTTTTTGTTGTATCCAGGGAATTTCCTTCGTATTATCAACTTGGAGTAATGCCTCTTGCGATGAGTCAGTGCCTAAACTCACATTCTCATTTATCTTAGAAGAAGACAGGCATACTTATTAAATTGAAAATTTATCAGCTTCTCCTCTCACCCTACTTCATATAAGCGCTTTGACTCCCTTTGCGTTTGTTGCAGTTTGGAAAGCCACTCTCCACCGACCACATTCCCCTTTAGCTACTGCTCCCGTGCTAATTCTCCCAAGGCAGCAAAATGTCTTGAAAGAGTTTGAGATTTCACGGTCTCCTGGCCCCCCTGTAACCTCACTGGCTGCACCTTCTCAGTCTCCTTTTTCTCCCGGATCTCCAGAAGTTGCTCTGTCCTGGTCCCCTTCTACTTCTTGTCATTTACTTTTCTACGACTTCACCTGGTTTTCTGCCTTTAAATTCCATCCACACGTGCTTGACTCTCCAATCAACATCTCCAGTCCTTGCCTCTCCCCAGAACTCAAGGCTCGACTCCCCAGTGGCCTACTTGGTATCTCCGCTTAGATGTCTAACAGGCTTCTCAAGGTTGGCATGAGTAGCTAACTGGTTTCAGATTCCCTTTTGTCTCCCCAGAGTGGCTCCCCTCCATCTCCTACATAATTGTTCAGGTAAAAAAATCTAGGTGTCATCCTTAAGTCCTTCCTTTCCCTCTCTCTCTCTAATCCATCAGTGACTTCCATCAACTCTACCTCTGAAACCTACTCGGAATCTACCACTTCCTCTCCCCGACACTGCTTCACTTCCTCACTAATCTCCCTGCTTCTACTCCAGTCCTCCACAGGAAACATTCTCCACACAGCAAGCAAGTAATCATTTCAAAAATGTAAATAAGGTCATGTAAATCCTCTCCTCAGAACACTTTAATAGGCTCTTATTACACGTAAAATCAAATCCAAACTCTACCTGGTTTACAAAGCCCTTCATTACCTGGCCTTTTCCCACCTTGATGACCTCATTTCCTACCACTCTCTCTCTTGCTTCCTTCAACCGCACAGGCCTTTTTTAGGTCCTCAGACATGCCAAGCTCTTTTCTCCTCTGCCTTGAGTACTTTTGCCCCATGTTGCATGTTGGCACCCTCTTTTAATTCAGATCTCAGCTTAAAAGTCTTCTCCTTGGAGAGGCTATTCCAGCCAAACACCAGCACACGATGTCATTTTCATTCACTAAATAGATCTTGTTACTACCTAATCTTTTCTTATTTATTTGCTTATTTATCTTTCTCTTTATTCACCCCCAACCCGCAGTTGGAATGTAAGTTTCATGAAAGCAGAAACTTTCTATCTGTTCGTGCCTATACCTCTCACAGCCTAGCACTTAGTAGGTGCTCAATAACTATTTGTTAAATGATTGAATGAATGACTGTGGTTCTCTGGCTAGATACTTCCTAAATCATGTGTGTGACATAAAAGTTAGACCATTTTGACCAAGCACCAAAATTGGTAGTAAGATTTTTTTTTTCCAGGCAAGCCTGGATCTTGTACGATGGTTTAAATACGATCTGAAGTGTAATATTTGCGATTGCTTTGAGAGAGGCTGAATATTTTATCTCAGATGTAGCTCATGCTCTTTTTGAAAATCATGGGGCACAGGGGTAAAAAGGACTATTACTAAACATCTGCTAAAAGAAACCCAAAAACTGTTATTTGGTTTAAAAGGAAAGCAAGGAAGAGTGGACAAAAAAGGGGTCCATGGAAAGTAACCTCAGAGGCTGATCTGATCATAAACTCCTAACTGGGCAGGTCATGGTAGGTAGTCACGCCTCAGACATATAACGTCTTTAGTAAAGGGTTTATCTTTGCCTTGAGCAAGCCCTGTCTATTATTCTTGTGCATCTAGGTCAACACACCTTTGAAATAAACAGTAACCACCCTCAGGAGAGCACAGAATCATGTTAACTATCCTGTAATCCAATTCCTGCCTTGCTTTCTTCTACCTTCATGTAATCTCCCTTAGTTTCCTCCTTAATTTCAAAACTGCATAAAAGAAACTGAAACTGTCATTCTGCAGAGCATTTGAGATCTTGCTTCCTGGCAATTGCTGTCAGTTTAGCTCAAATAAGCTCTTGTAAAAATTGTTTATAGGTTTTAATATTTCTTAGGTCGACAGAAGGGGAAAGAAAACTGTATTGGAACTCAACTGTGTGTTCAGATTCTGATCTCAAACTCGAGGAGTCACTTTGTGCTACACTTAAATAATTATTCTCTTCCTCCATGGTGTTGCTCATAATAGTTAAAAGTTGCTGGCAATAGTCAAGAGTTTCACTGGTTAAGATTCCTCCCAAACGCCTATATTGATAAAAAAAGAAAACACAAAACCACAATTTTAAAAACGCACATTTAGTGGTATTATTTCCAGATACATAACCCGTTCTGTACAAAGAAATACGTGGACAATTGCTTGCGGGGCTCTGTAGTTATTAGGACTCTGCTTTTGAGGAGAGCCCGTTCTATGTGCTCCAAAACATGACCAGACGCTTGACCTTTCTGGGTGACCTTTTCTCACACGGTCTCCATGCCCTTAACCTACGTGTCCTCTGTACCCACCTTGGCCACTGCACAGAAGAGGCACTATTCTGGTTGAGCCCCTAGAATGTACTAGGTGTCGCACTGCTTCACATAGTACATAATCACATGATCACATTCAGTCCTCACAGTCCCCACCCCCACTGAGGGAAGTATTACTTCCTCTCAATACACCAGGACATCACAAACTTTGGGAACTCCAGCATCACTTGGAGGGTTTGCTAAAACAAATTCCTAGGTCCCACCCACAGAGATTCTGATTCAGAAAGTCTGGGTGGGGCTCAAGAATATGCATTTCTAACAAGCTCTAAGGTGCTGCAGACCCTACCTTGTCACAGCTGATTTGGAGGGGTTGTCAGGTACCTGAGGTTACAAGCTAGTAAGTCCTGGACTGAGATTTCAGACTCAACTTTGAGTCAGAAGGACACATGATTTGCCCGGGGAGGGCTGGAAATGACTTCACTTCCATAAAGAGGGCTCCAGCACCAGTGTGCTGTTAACTGAGATGCTCCTTGTCCACTGATTGTAAAGACTATGTTAGGACTTTTATACAAAGTTCTGACAATTAAGTTCACGAACTTTGTTGCAATGAGGTTGCTAACCTTTTTTGATATCAGAGGGATTACTCATTATGAATTTGTACTAACTGGACAAACAGTTAATCCAAATTGACTATTTGGAAGTGCTGAAAAGGCTGTGTGAGAAAGTTATGCAAACTGAACTTTTCACCAACGATTCATGGCTCTTGCATCATGACAACGCACCAGCTCACACAGCACTGTCTGTGAGGGAGTTTTTAGCCAGTAAACAATTAACTGTATTGGAACGCCCTCCCTACTCAGCTGATCTGGTCCCCAATGACTTCTTTCTTTACCCAAAGATAAAGGAAGACATTTTGATGACATTCAGGACATCAAGGGTAATACGACGACCGCTCTGATGGGCATTATAGAAAAAGAGTTCCAAAATTGCTTTGAAGGATGGACTAGGTGCTGGTGTTGGTGCATAGCTTCCCAAGGGGGGTACTTTGAAGGTGACCATAGTGATATTCAGCAATGAGGTATGTAGCACTTTTTCTAGGCTAAGCCTGTGAACTTAATTGTCATACTTTGTATGAGCTACAAGCTAATATTTCATTAAGATTCCATATATAAAATGGGCATGATGGTGCAGTCTTTAAAGGAGTCTTTGAAGTCAGTATTTAATAGCTCCCCAAATTGTTACGATACAAAATTTCCACAAGACTTAACATTTTCAAACGTCACTGAGAAAGGCCATGTTTTATTACTGTTTTGATCACAGGAGGCACTGTGAGGTATTATTTTTGGGGAAACGAATTGCATGTTGACTAATGACGTCCACTGGCAGGTCAAATAAAGCAACAGTTGAAGTCCAGGCTGTCACTTTCATGCTCTCTACCCCCTGGTCATCATGTGTATGCTTTGGTAGTATTTGTTTATTTAGAATTTTAATTTTAGCCTAATCAAAGTCTAAATCAATTAATATTATCTAAGCGAAGTCTAATTAGAGAAGTAAGTCTGTATGTGTGTACACATACATATGTATCTATGTTAGGATTTTTAAGGATAAACAGGAGTTTTTAAAGCTATCTACTATTCAGAATTGTCCTCATTTCTTGTGTTCCTCCAACACATGTTATTAAAGAGAAGACTTGAACATGCCTTTGTACTAACCATGTCTTTTTACATTTTGTATTTTGATGCTTTAATACCTGGGGCCATGATGACTTTGGAGGGACTGCCCCTCCCATGTCAGGCCAATTTCTAGAGACAGTAAACAACTTGCCCTTTCAAATGCAAACCAACCAATCCAGAGCCCACATCCCAACATCTCCTCCCCTGGTCTTCCATACTCAGGGACACTGTTTCCCTGTCCTAAGCACCCCAGG